>NC_140048.1:9745111-10397350 GCF_963513975.1 Fringilla coelebs
GAAGAGAAAACAGGAACCCAAGAGGCATGAGCCCATTAAAAAGAAAAATCAGAGTCCGGTTGTAAAAAGTTAAGTCTGTTTGCAAATTAGATGATTAATGATCCTTGTTATTTCAAGAGAATTGCACCGATGAGTAACTTTTATGGTAGCTCTTGGTTCTGATGTCATTCAGTAACTTTATTCCCTTAGATTCCACAGCATAAGGCATTAGATCCCTTTAATGAAGGGACTACCATAACCTTTATTCAGAAAAATCCTGTATTATGGCTAGTAATTATAAATTATATACTCTGCATCTTTTTTTTTTTATTTCATTTCATTGTCTCATATTAACCAGAGAGACAGGGAGCCAAGAAATTAAATGTCCCTGTCAAGTTTGCTAAAATCTGCCAAGCCCCAAACCAAGCCCTATTTCTCATTTAATCTTCTCTTTAAGGTGTCCCACAGGTTAAACTGCTTTGTGGAAGTGACATGCTGGAATCTTTTGGAGTCCCCAATCTGTGGAAGTTGGAGGACATCACTGAAATTGTGGAAAAACACGGCCTTGTGTGTATCAGTAGGGCCGGAAACAATGTTCAGAAATTCATCTACGAATCGGATATTTTGTGGAGACATAAGAATAACATTCACCTTGTGGAAGAATGGGTCACAAATGATATTTCCTCCACCAAGATCCGGAGAGCCCTGCGGAGGGGCCAGAGCATTCGTTACCTGGTGCCTGACGTGGTGCGGGCGTACATCGAGAAGAACCAGCTGTACAGTGCCGAGAGCGAGGACAGGAATGCCGGGGTGGTCCTGGCTCCCTTACAGAAGCATGCCAGCGACCCCAGGGGCTCACAGGCACTGAACAACTGACTTACTGTCTGCTGTGAAAAAAACTACATTTCGGTACAGGAAAGTGTGTTTTCTAGGGGCTGGTTGGGGGTTTCCTCAGGTAAATAGTGGGCTAATTCCGTACATCTGTAGTTAGCAATGAAGCTTGGTGCACTCAGTGATTGGACCTACACAACCTTTTTCAAGTCCAGTAATATGATTTTCACATTTTAATGTTTTGTCCCAGTGCACTGAAGTGAGTATAAGAATTCACATTGGTATGTGAAAATTGCAAATGTATAAGCAAAACAAATGAAAATGTTCTGATTAGTTTTAACTCAAACTGCTTTGCTATTTATAAAACAGTAACACAAATATTTTTAATAACTGATAGTGTCTTAACAAAGTTATCTGGTTTCAAGATGTACCATTTACTTACAGTAAATCTATGTAAATTTTTCTTTTAATTGTCAACATGTGGTTCACCTCAAAAAAATTATTTAGCTCTATCCTGGAAGGGAAGAATTTCCTCCTGGCTGAAGTGCTAGGTATAGCATACTTTGAGCTGCTTGCCTTTGAGATATGCAGCTGCTTGTTTGCTGTCATGCAATTTGCTTCCAGAAATGTCTTGTACTTTACTTTTCCGTTCGTGTTTCCAGGGCTGTAATGTTAAGCTCAGTATTGTTTCTGATGGAAGGACAAACCTGCCTCAGGAACTGGTTTAAAGCCATTGATTTAATAGATAGAAATTAATAATAGTGTCACTGCACTGATTCTGAGACACTTGTCCCTTTATTACAAATAATACATTGATTTCAAATAATAAAGTTTCTTTTACTTTTGAGGCACAAGTAGAATATAATTATATATAGCCAGAATTGTTTTCTGTTACTAGAGAGAAAATGGTAGGATGTCAATACTGATCATAAGTGAAATATTTTTCTTTTCTAGAAATCTGGTTTTGAATCTAACAGTGTGTTGTCTATATTATGTGAACATAATATAGGCACTGTGACTGTTGTGGTGATAGAATTCTACCTCCTTTTATTTGCTGCTATCTCATTTTTGTTTGTATTATGTGCCTTATTAAGAATGCCAAGGTTTGCAAGCCACTTCTCATGAACCAACAACTCTTTAGAGGTCTTTGTGTGAAGTTTAAGTACTGATTTACAGAAAGAAGGACCACACCCCAGACTATCTGCATAATTTAAATTAAAATGTTATATCTGGACTTTGGCACAGGATTTACCAAGTATTGACTTCTCTTTGCTTGCAAGAACTCAGTAGTATTGCAACAGTGCTTTACTACCATAACCTCAGAACACCAAATTGTGGGTGAAATGTTACTATTTGAGTGAAGAGGAAATAGTAATTTTCATTTCTCAGTGCCATTCCTGTTTTAGTGTAGGTTAAAGAACAATATCCAGCTGCAAACAGGAAAGAAGCTTTGACGTCCTGAGTTCCTACTCGCATAATTCTGTGAGTCATATGGATCAAACTGCCAGCTCCAAAAATGGAGCTAAACTTTGGGGAACTTCTCTGTGAAATATTGTCCTTCTTATTCAGCCTAACACAAGTCAGCAAATGAAAGTAAATGAATAAATGTAGTAGGTATAGGTGTGTTTCCTCACCTCTAAATCCCTTATTTCCTCACTTCAAATTCTCCAAGTCCTTTCTCTTCAAAGTTAAGCATTTTTTATTCACTTTTTAAAACACATTGCTGGGTCATCGGGGATTTCTGTCACTTCTTTGCTGAAGGTGAAGTCCAACACTGAAGCTTATCTGCTGCATCATGCACTCTGCTGCCTGTGTTCTGCCACAACATGTAGCATCTAATAAAGCATCAGTGGGAACAGCTCCTGTATCAGCTCTCCTTTATGTCAAGAACAGAAAGCAAAGGCAGGAGCTACATTTCCTGTATATGCAAGATTACTTTTTGAATTCTGTTTACTACTCACTCAAGACATAAACCAACATGATATAATTCTTATCTCTGTGCCATAGGCATTGCTTTAAAATTTGTTGTTATAATACAATCCACAGTTTAACAGTCAACCCGTGTCTGTTCAAGTACAGCCTGTCTTTACAGGGTACATCACCTTTTCAACAGATATTCTGGATTTCAGATCATAAAGCTCAAATCTAATAAACTTGCAGGAAATCTTAGTAATGACAAAATCAGTCCCTTTAAAGTATACAAGAGGGACAAAATGGTTTAAACCAGTTTTTGGCTTGCATTGTGGCTCTTGGGCTGTTAACATTTGCTCCACACGAAGATTTCAGACATGGTGAACTTTTCCCTCCAGCACAGCTGAAGCCATTCTACAAATACCCTTTCACCCACTGGCTCAGCAGTAGCACCCTTCCCCTCCAGCAGAAAGGTCCTGGGATGTAATCCCACCCACAGGCTGCCCTATAAAAAGCCTAGCTAGAAAACTACATTTGCATTTTTGACTGGATCTTCCTTCTACTGTCTGGCAATGCCTGTGGATTTCAGCGGGACCTGGAACCTTGTCAGCAATGACAACTTCGAAGGTTATATGGTGGCCTTAGGTAGGTGGAAATACCTGCTTCTGTCCTTCCTCCCTCCTCCCTTAAGGGTCTTTTTGAATTTTAAGGACTGCCCTTCATTTCACCCTATTTAAGGTATAGAATGCCTTAAAGAGAGTCTTGTTAATTCTTGCCTTTCCTCTGACAAAGGATGAGAATAGGCATTCACCTCTGAGGGGTAAGTAGGGGGTAAAGTCTAAAACCAAGTTTGGGTGTCTCTGTGGGGGAAGCCAGCTGTCTCCAGAAGTCTTCTGTCTGAAAGTCCTGGAAATGCTGCATAGGAATTGTACAACAGCTGAATAAACTGGTTTTCAAAGAGTAAAAAGTACAAGAGGACAACTTACTCTGTCTAACATGCAGCTTTAAACAAAACAAAAGGTTCCAATAAAACAACAAAATGCTGTGAAGCAGTAAGGTCAAACTACTGTAAGAAATGCTTCTGGTAGCAATAAAGGCTAATTCCTGGCTGCCAGAATGGCTGGTGATAAATACAACTCTGATGTTTGTGCCTTCTGTCCAAGGTATTGACTTTGCAACACGCAAAATAGCAAAAATGCTGAAGCCTCAGAAAGTGATCAAACAAGATGGTGATTCGTTCTATATCCATACCACTAGCTCATTCAGAGATTATTTGACTGAATTCAAAGTTGGAGAAGAGTTTGAGGAAGATAATAAAGGCTTGGATAACAGAAAATGCAAGGTAAGATGGAATATATGAGACTGGGGCAAAATTAAGATGCCATGATCAATCCAGATACTTGAGCTGAAACTGTTTCAAGAATAATATTTGTAGTGCAAGACAGCAGTAGGAGCCTGAGTTACAGACAAGGAATGTCACTTTTGCTCAGGGGTAATATCTAGGTCCTCTTTTATCCAGGAAAATGCACAGTTTCTGCAAGTATCTTGCAGAACTGAGACAGACATACAGAAATACCTTTTTGCTCCTGTTCTACAGAGCGTTGTTACCTGGGAAAATGACAAACTTGTCTGTGTCCAGACTGGCGAGAAGAAGAATAGGGGCTGGACTCACTGGCTCGAAGGGGATGACCTCCACCTGGTATTGACTTCAGATTTCTACTAATTATATCTCTGTATGGTGAAAATTAGATTTATAATGTGGTCACGGTGTGCATATGTCTTCTAGCTCTGTAGGATGTGTAATGGATGGTACATAGTGAGCACATTCTGCTTTGAAACAGCTTCATTGTTTCACTGTCACATGCAGTTAAATTTGAATGTTAAGTGTAAGTCATTAGCATGGCCAGGGTGGTGGTAAAGGACCTATGTTCAATTTTGGAAGCAGTTCCTTTGATTACTATAGATATCTATACTCTTGGGTTTTCTGTTTGTTTGTTTTTGTGTTTCTTTTGGTAGGAGCTTCGTTGTGAGAATCAAGTCTGTAGACAGGTCTTCAAGAGAGCTTGAGTCTGTGTGGTGTGCTGGGTCCTGCCTGCAGGGACAGCTCTGCTCAGGAGCCTCGTGTCCAGTGAGGGCTCTACGGACAAGAACTGACTCCTGTACCTATTAACCTGAATGGTCTGAAGTTTCTGGCTCAGGAAATAAGTCTGCTGTTGCCAGTGTTAAAGGTCTGATTTTTGCTAATAAATGCCTCAAACTAATCTTAAGTACCTTGTTTTTGAATGTGTTTTTGTAGAGAAAAAAAACAACCCAAAATATAAGTGATGACTCTGGGTCTCTAGGTAGTCAAAAGTCAATTAAAAGGAGAAAACCTGCCAATTCTAAGAGGCATTCAAAGATGCAGACAAAACAGGGGGAATGGGGTGCTGATAGAGAAGGGAAAATAAGTAATGAAGCCAACAACAAAAGGTATGGATTTATTTTTCAAAATGCTTTTCTTTAAGGTGCAGACTACTACTTTACCTGCTTGTGTCTTTCACACTGCAGTGTGAGACGCCATATTGTGCTAGAGCTGCTTTGTTCTCAAAAATAATTAAGTTGAGCTTACCAGAGGAAACAAACCTGTGGTCAAATCCCAGAACCATGAAGATGGGTCTGAGTGATCCATGAAGATTCCAGTCTGCAAAATAATTGAACTCTGTAAGCACATATACTGAGGGCAAACAAAGCTGCTTTAGTTCAGCTTTGTTTGCATACAACTGTTAATTAGATTAAATGTTTTTCTTTATGACTGTGTGCAGTATTGCATCGAAAATTTTTTCTTGTGTGAACATGTAAGTTGTTAGATAAACTAGGCAGTTACAAATTAAATGAGTTGCTGCATATTCTTCATTGCATATTCTTGAAGAACTGTGGATTACGCTTAGTAACTTAATTACTTCATATGAAAAAAATAGTCCCTGACATTTTGAAACAAGTAGCACCACCTTTCTGATACTTCTTATCCGTTCAAAATGCTTACAGTCACCATCAGTTAGACAAAAATCTGTTGAAGCATGGGGGGCTCTTGGTTAGATTGGCGCCCTCCTCTAATTACTAGACTTGTGTAAATTTATGCTGGTTTCCAAAATAAAAAGAAAAGGACTAACAGCCTTTATACAGTTAGGGAAGTGTGGGGCCCAGCAGTAAAATGCCTGGTGTTTATGCTGTGGACCCTGACAGCGTCTTCCTTCTGGAACTGAGTGGTTTCATTTGCTTGAAAACAAAATTGCTGTTCGAGTGTTATGTTAGTAGGAATCACAAACTGGGGCAGCAGCCCCGCTCACATCCGTTATGCAGCATCGGGCAGAGTTTTCTGCGCCAGCGGATGGCGCCGCTGCAGCGCGCTGTTCCTCACGGAACTGGGCAGGTGCTCAGCGCCAAGGGTTCAGGGGTCAAACACGCGGATACTCTCAAACTGCGGCCAGGCTGCGCTCTCCAGCAAAACCGCTGTGAGATGCAGTACAGAAAGGCAGTAATGACCTTGAAGGACGAGAGCAGAACTCCCCAGAGAAGCACTTGAAGGGTTTTATTCAAAGGTGTTTCAGACCAATTATCTTTAAAAAACTCCCAAGGAGATAAACACAAAATGAAGTGTAATCTAAAAATCAAAGGTAACAATGCACCTCTATTCTATAAAAAGACTGGCAATATATATCATGATGCAAGTATTGTTTTCCTTTCTGAGCACCCTGGTTAAGTCATCAAAATATTTTGTTCAAAAAAATTTTAGATCAATAAAGTACATTAAAGATGTATATGAAAACATAAGGCCAGAATGCCTACCTGCCTCATCTCTGCATTTAAAAAATTGATCAATTCTACTGCTAGATAATTATTTGCAGTGTGTATGAAAATATGTCCTAATAGCTCATATGGATCAGTTTAGTTCCATCTTAAGAACATTCAGCTTTAACAGGATTTTTTCCCTTGCTGACTCAAATCACACTGCACCATGCAGGGCTTGCTGTCCTGGTCATATTATTAGTGACTGTTCATCCTGGGCTAAAAATTTGCTGAGGCAACCCTCAATTTGTTTATCCTTTGCCAAAAGAGCAACTTTAAAATATCCTTTTCTCTTTCATCTATGTGTATTATAACTCAAAGAAAATGAGGTGGCGGTGACCCTCCTATGTACTTACATGGAATCTGGCCGGTTTTTTCTGTGGCTGAGTTTCCCTTCGAGTGTGAGGGAAAAGATTAATATCTTCCAGAAATACAGTATTGGTGGTATAATGAGGGAATTAGGTGCAGAAAAGTTTGTAATAAGGAAAAAGAAATACTTCATGTTCAAACTACACTGAGAAAAGGCCGAGACCAAACACTCAATGGGGCCTTGGCATCTTGTTTTTCCCTTGGTATGTTACTCAGCTCGCAATAATTCGATTTAGATCCTGTGAATTCTCAAGCACCCGTCACTGAGAAGGGGTTAATATTTAAGGACCCATTGGAGAGGGAAGGCTTCAGCAGCTTGACCCTCCCTGGGGTGGCAGCGCCCCTGAGCGGCAGCTGCCCCGGTCCGGGCCTTGTTCCGGGCCCCGTTCCCGTCTCCCCGGGCCCCTCACGAACCGCGGCCCCTCACGAGCCCCGGGCCCGCCTTTCCCGGGCCCCTCCCAGGCTCCGCCCCTCGGGCCGCTGCCATTGGCCGGCGCGGCGCGCGCGCGGCCCCGGCGTGCTCCGCCCCGCGGGGTCACGTGATCCCCAAGATGGCCGCCGCCGCCCTGTTGTTTTGATGAATAATCTCTGCGCGGGGCAGGGGCCGCGGGCGGGCGGGGGCCGGGGCCGGGAGCTCTGAGGGGCGCGGGGGCACCAGGAGGGCAGGTTCCCCTCGGCCGCGGCGGCAGCTGAGGCGCAGGTGGGCGGCGGGGAGCGGGCCGGGGGCGGCGGTGCTGCCGGCGGGCGAGGCGCGGCGCGGTCGCCCCGGAGATGCCCTTGTGAGGCAGCCCGGGGGGCAGCGGCGGCAGGAGAGCGCTGCCTCGGAGCGGCCCCGCGGCGGGGCGGAGGAACGCGCCCCTCCTCCGGGCACCATTAAGAGGAAGGCGATGGAGGAGCTGAGCGCGGACGAGGTGAGTGTGCGGGGCCGGGGCCTGAGGGGGCGGGTGGGCCCGCGGGGAGGGGGCGCCGGGATGTGCTGGGCCGCCTCGGGCCCGAGGCTGGGCAAGGAACCGTCCTGAGGAGCTCTGCCTTCGCCCCCTGTCTGTGCTCGGTGTTTTTCTCCTTCCCCGGGCTGTCCCTGACCCGCGACCCCGCGGCTCGTCCACGGGGTTGGGTTGCTGCTCTCCTGGTTAATTGTTTATTCTCTGCTTCCATCTGCTAGGTAGCCTTTGTCTGCAGCGTGTTCCCTCTCTGTGTCAATACTAGGCGTTTACGTGTTCTTTGTGTGTGATTTTAAACACCCAACCTTCTAACATAGTAAAACACTTGAAATTTTGCTTCCTTAGACTCTTTGCTGAGAAGCAAGATGGGTGTGTTCATGGTCTTATATTTAGTATCATTTCTTCTTGAAGCAGCTTGAATCAGGCTTGTCAGTTTTTCACTGTTTCCTTTGATTTTCTTTATTTATTCAAGCTCTTCGTCTTTCACTGAAGAATTCTAGCATTACGCTGTAGTTGGCAAACATCTCTAATGTATATATTCTATTTACATAGCATAAGGTGAACTATTCTTTGTTTTTTTTCTTTTAAAGGATACTGCTTCCCTTGGTTTTTAATATAGAATAAGGTCTTAAGCTTTGCTCATATATTAGAGGATTTTCAAATTAATTGTTTGGGTTATTATAGCAGGATCCAGGGAGTTTCCCACTGATCCTGTGTAATCCTGAAATCAAAATGTATTGTACTGGACATGCTGCAATCCAGGCCCAGTGCTGTACTTATATTCCAGGGAGAATCAAAAGAAGTTATTTTTATTCCATCCATATCTTATAGTGGGATTGCAGGGCAGGGTGGCTGCTGTTGTCACTCAGAATTATATTCCAAAAAGTTGGGATGTTTTTGATGATTCTGTCTGTCACGATTTAGCAATCCTGCTGTGTTGCATCATGATCTAGGAGAAAATACTTTGTGCTGTTTACTTGATGGAGGTCCTCATACTCTGTGGAAGCACTGAGAAAAGGAGAACAGTTCCCATGTTGGGAGGAGTGGGATGGGACACTGGCAGTGTAAGTCTGCTGTGAGAAATACACCAATTTTACAGGTGTATTTCATGAGTGCTTTGTTTACATGCAGCTCTTCTGTTGTTAAACTGCCCTGATCCTGAGGTGTTCTGTGATTAATTTCAGAATTATTTAACCTATGTAGGCTTATTTGTGTCACTACCTCAGCACATTACTGACATCATCAAAACCACTGCATCATGGATCTGAGGCTGCAGGAAAGGAGCTCTCCAGTGAGGACTCATCCACCTTTTTTGGCCAAATGTTTGTCTTGAGCGACTCTTCCACGTCTTTCTTGTCCAGTTCAGCAAGGACCAAACCAAATGGTCTTTTAGGTGATTGCTTGTGACAATCTTGTATCATTTTAACAGAGTCAAGGTGTCACTTCTTGTTATTAATGGATTGCTCACTGAAAAGTCAGAGCCAAGTTGATTTTAATTTTCCTCCACATCTCCACTTTGCTGTTACTTGGCACGGTGGGCCTGGATGAGATTATATTGAAAAGTAATCTTCTGAAATTTACTTTATGTGACTTCTTCAGATTCAGACTTTTTTTCAGGCAATGACTGAAGGTAAAAAAATACTTAACGGAAGTTTAATTGCAGGGCTCTTACAGATAAGGTTGTCTTCTTTTATCAAACCATTATTAAATGTAACACTAACGGGTTGCAGCTTAAAAAGAGGAGATACACAATTGATCATTTGTATATTTTAGTTTCAAGAAGATATTTTCCCGTCCTGTTAACAGTGTTTCTCACTGACATTTTCTCAGTGTTCACTTTGTTAATGCACTAAAAGTAGTAATTCAATACAGACCATAGTAAAATTTTTAGAAAGGGGGGGAAGAAATTTCCTTCTTAGTATGTGTTTTAGCACAGTAGATAGCACAAAATGAGAACAGGGACTTCACAAAAAAAAGCAGAATCCAGCTAAATGTGGCATAAAGTGGGAAAGAATGATGTGAGTTTGTCATCTTCCAACACGTACGTGATTTTTGAGTAGCGTTTTCTGAGAACATGACCACCATGACCAGAAAAATGAAGCATTTCTTAGCATTTCTTAAACCAGTTTAACATGCTCTAATGAATTAAAAAAAAAAAAAAAAAAAAAAAAAGCTATCAATTCAAATTACCCTTTATTGTACAGATTTGGAACTCTTCTACATTATGGTTGCATAGGAAATTTCTTTACAGTCTAACTAAGCAGTTGCCACTCTAGCAGATACTGATACATATTTTTTTTTAACTGGGAATGTGTGGGCCTGAAGGACTAGTCTTCCTGGCTGTATCTTTATTACCTGGTGCCAAATTAAATTACCAGTCAATCATCTTCAGCAGGGTGCTCTTTTTACATTTTTTGTTGTGGTGCATGCAGCTAACAGCTTTTAAGAAGTCCATTTAGATCAAAAATGTATTTCTGAAAACTGCTATTTATAGATGTAGTCCAAATGTGTCCAGCAAAAACTGTACTATACTGTACTAGTTAAAAAGCAATGTGCTTTTCCCATTCAACCAATTAGTTTTTTTTTAATTCGGCTTTTAGACTGTGTGTTTTAAACTGTGTTTTTTTTTAATTAGGCTTTTAAACTGTGTATTTTAAACTGGAGCTGTGCTCTGCCGGAAAGATGGTCTGTGGAGCAACAAATGCCCATGTAATAGTTCGGGCAGAAAACCTTGTCACTATTAGGTAACATAATGACACATAACAGCTTTGTCATGTGTCACTGGCTCAGATCTGAAATCAAGGGTTGGGGATTATTCAAACGCCCTAAACTTCCCAAAAACATAATTTGAGACCCCCAGCTTTGTTCTGCTGGGTGGTAATTTGGGGAGTCATTCAGTCGGAAATGGGAACAGGTTATTGGAGGGAACTCCCACGCTTCTGAAGAGGGATCTGTGTGCAGGTTGGGGTCTCAGTTGTCCCTTGTGTTGTGCAAACAAACTGTGTCTTCTGAGTCCCCAGCTGTGCCCATCCTCCCTCCTCTCCCTGCTGTTCAGCCTGAAGATACAGGGAATTAACTGGATAGAATGTGTCCACCATTTTTATGCCATCTTTTCAAACTTGGCCTGTACTTGGCCTTTTTAGCATAGTATTTCTCCTTTTTTGTCTCTTACTTGAAAGTTCCTAGTCTTCAGATCAAATTCAGATTCCTGTAATAATTTTATATGAAACTGGAGGAATATGACAGCTTGAGGTGTTCAAGAGCCAGATCTGATCCTTCAACATGTGCTCCATGTACCCTCAGTTTTGAAAGCTGTAGCTGTCAGTGGTAAAAATACTCACAGTTTGTTTATATTTTAACATTACTTTGTTCAGCAGTAAGGAAGGTGATTGTAATTTGCCCATCATCCTTAAATGGGCAGGAAAAAATATTGTATTAGTTTTTATTGCAATCTCTTTAACTCAAAGCAGCCCAGTGTATGAGCAGATTTCTTATTCTAGGCCCTCTTCAGACTATTTTGCAGGGCAGGTTACAGTCTGGGGGACTGGTCCCTAAGCAAGGCAGGTGCTTGATGGACTGAGAGTGACAAATACAAGGTAGAAGATTTGTCTGGGTGTCCTCCTGTTTCAGCAGTGCTGACTGCAGGAGGATTTGCTGTAACTTGGGCTTGGATCTTGCCTAGCGAGGGAAGGGAAGGAATGCCAAATGCCACTAGTGTCCTCAATTATCTGCCTGACACTGGGAGAGGATGAAGAGGGGACCTTGTTTGAGTAATCAATTGGACTATACTTGTGAATTAATTAATAAATGTATTGGTTATCATCTCTGCCTTTTTCTCCTCACGTATCTCCTACCTTACATCTGATTTCAAACTACCTAGCAAGCATTAATATGAACAGTTATGGAAGAATTCCATATCACATTAATTATATAAAAAGCAAGAAAAAGCATCTTTCTCCTTCAGACACTGGTGCATATATAGAGTGCTTGTGCGTGTATTTGTTGTATTTGTGAGCTGTGAACACTTAATTTGGATTCAGATATGGGGACATGTAGCTGACATTTTCTCAGTTATACCTTTGAGGGCTGAGGTAGTTCTGGAGTTTTTTCAGATAAGCACTTGGATGAAAAACTGAAAATATTGAAATATGAGGTACAAATGAAGAAGGGGGAGACCCTAATATGTATTACTTCTAGTTAAAGGCAAAGCTGAGCATTTTATTTCTGCATTAAGTTCCCCTATTTTGCTTGATGAGGAGAAAGGATTAAAGATTCTATTCATAGCTGGTTTTTTGAGTCTTAAAAAAAATTTAGCTGCCTTCCATGTTCACGTGGTGACACCTGTCATGGAGGGAGATGTAGTTCCAGACACTGTTTTCCCACAGTTTTTGAAGTCTGATTTAATTTGATCTGTTCTTCTTCCTGTTGGAGCAGGTTTCACAGGCCATTAAATGATACAGCAGTGTAGTGTAGACATTGACTTGACACAAATCTTTTGTTCACTCTTTCAGTTGCCTGGCAGTTCTTTAGGACTATGAGCAGAAATGAAAACTTTTAAGTTGCATGCAATGCTTGAGTGTCATAATACAAAGAGAATAACAGGAGTTGCTGATTTTTGCAGGGAGCTGACATCCTCAAACATACTTTTATTTTGGGCCTATTTCAAGCCAAAGATGTAAGCTTTGGGCACAGATCCTGTAAGGCAGCCTGTGATAATAAATAATTTATTTTCTGATTTTTGTTTGTGTGAAGCTTAAAGCATTATAAATCTAGTTTCATAAGTTCTATTTTGTCTATTTCTCATGTATAATATTAGTGCTATGTGATCACATACCGGTTTTAATAAGCAGATTAGTAAGAGTTTTCTGTGGTTGGATTTTGAAGGCAGATGCTTCTCTGTCTTAAAAGGAACATGCAAAAACTGTTTTTAAAATTCTTTGTGATGGAATGCCTCTAGGTGATAAGAGGATGTTTTTTACTCTGTCTTTACTTGTCAAGGTGCTTCTGTCCAGCACACAGGATGCATATTTTTGGTGTTGCAGTTCTGTTTTGGATTAATTTGGGCAGTGGTGGTCTTGGACAACTTTCAACTGGACCTTCTTTAGCGAGGGTGTGTTGGTATCATGTGGTGTGAAGTTAAAGCAAAGGTCACATTCATGTTGTCCCTTTTATCACATCAACGTGGTTTGTCAGAGCCAAAGTAAATGGGGAGGAGTATTGCAGGTTTTGAAACTGCTGAGCAGTAAACGTTAAACTGGTCTTGCACAACCCCTCGAGGGACAAACACAGCATTCCCCAGTGCAAATGGTTTTCCAAGGCAGCAAACACATACTTAAAATTTGAACACAGAGGGTAGTGTGTGCTGTGATATAGAACAGTGGAAGGGCAGCCGGCCCAGCTCCACTGAGCAGGCTTCAGGTAAGGCTTCAGTGTTTGCAGGAGACGGGGGGGTTCGTTGGGCTCCCCTCCCTGGCAGGGGGGTGCACTGGGCTCCCCTCCCTGGCAGGGGGGTTCGCTGGGCTCCTCTCCCTGGCAGGGGGGTGCACTGGGCTCCTCTCCCTGGCAGGGGGGTGCACTGGGCTCCTCTCTCTGGCAGGGGGGTGCACTGGGCTCCTCTCCCTGGCAGGGGTTCACTGGGCTCCTCTCTCTCCCTGGCAGGGGGGCTCTGGGCTCCTCTCTCTCCCTGGCAGGGGGGCTCTGGGCTCCCCTCTCTCCCTGGCAGGGGGGCTCTGGGCTCCTCTCTCTCCCTGGCAGGGGGGTGCACTGGGCTCCCCTCCCTGGCAGGGGGGTGCACTGGGCTCCCCTCCCTGGCAGGGGGGGCTCTGGGCTCCTCTCTCTCCCTGGCAGGGGGGGCTCTGGGCTCCTCTCTCTCCCTGGCAGGGGGAGCTCTGGGCTCCCCTCCCTGGCAGGGGTTCACTCGCTCCTCTCCCTGCAGATCCGGCGGAGGCGCCTGGCGCGGCTGGCGGGAGGCTCCTCGTCCCAGCCCACCACCCCACTGACGTCCCCGCAGAGAGAGACCCCGCCGGGGCCGCCGGGCGCAGCCCCAGCGCCGGGGCCCTCGCACAGCCTGGGCCTCAATGTGCACAGCATGACCCCAGCTACCTCTCCCATCGGGGCATCAGGTAGGCTGGCAGCTCCTGGGTGCTCATCGTGTGTCTGTGCACACCTTACTCAGCTCCTCACTGTGCAACCTGCACTGCTGCTGCTCCTGCTCTTACTGAAAGTCATTTTCCTTTGCAAAATAGTGAAGGAAGGTACTTTTTGTTTTAATTTTCCAAGTAATAAATGGCTTTCCATTTATTCTATTTGCAGTTGTTTTCCAGGTGTGTGTAAACTCATGACATTTACAATATGGGTTACCAAAGCTTAAAAAAGTTCGTAATAAAGTTTATTATTACACAATATTATGGAAAAGATGTGTCAAGGAGACAGGAAAATCCCTTTCAGGTCTTGCAACACGGTCTCAATTGATTGGTTTCCAGGTACATTCTAGCAATCAGTCTCAAGTTAATTTTTGATCTTTAGTTGCAAGCAATCAGCAGAATTAAAAACAGCAAGCTGTGACTGGATATTGTCAGTGTAAGAATAAGGTATTTGCTTTCTGCTTTGCATTACTTTGCCAATTTCACTATTTACTGGAGGGAATACAAGCAGGATATTTACAAAACTGCAACAAATAACTGATCTGTTAAAATCATATGAATGCAGCAAGCAGGGGAAGTTGGGAGCTTTGCTCTATAGAAAGACAAAATTCATGTATTTAACCTGACAGAAATTAATTTTGATTTCAAATTATCTGACTTAGAAATCAGGACAAATTGACATGTTTTCCAGTATTGTGATCTTTATCTGAAAACTGAAATTGTTTTGCGTGTTGTGTTACTAAGCTTAGAGGTTCTCAAAACCATCCCAAAACAAATGTCAAGATGGTTCTAACCAGGTTTCCAATATGATTTCTAACAGTTTAATAGAAATAACATTTTTCCAATGGTCTTTGATGAGCTTGCAGAATTCGTTAACATATACCTATTTGCTTCTTGAATTTTCTGATTTTCCCTTTGGCAATTAGAGTATTTTACAAGCTTCAGTCTTGTAGTTTAATTACAGTGCTGTTCAGAAATACCTAGAAGTGACTCCTTCCTGCTTGTTTTGTTTCCTTACATCCAAAGCAGGACAGAGAAAAGCTATCAAAAGCATTTCCTGAAATAAACTTGTTGCAGATGAAATTTAACAATCTGTATTGTCCTCATGATTAAAGGCAGCAACCCAGAGGTGGAGGTGACTTCTTTTTCCTAAGAACGGTGCAGAGTTCACTTACTGTGTTCCCTCAGCCTGTGGGTACATGACTGGTTTAATCCATCTGAGGTCTGACTCTTGCTGAAAGGAGCATTTGTTCCTCTGCTGTCTGTGGCAGCTGTGTGATGAGGGAGATCATGGCTTAATACAAGTGAAAGCTAACCCAGGAAAAGTAAATGTTTAATTTCCAAACAGAAGAGGTCCTGATCCATCCTAGGGCACAACTGGATAAACAATACTGGCAGCAGAGCAGGAGGTGTGGAAATGGGTATCTGGAGGTAGAAGTGCTCAGGTATTGGCACGTTTATTGAGGTTTATTGAGTTTGAAGTGCTCAGACAGTGAGGACTGTGGAGATTTCTGTTTTGAGAATTCCCCAGGACAGTGCCTGACTGTACTGACTGGATTGGCTGATAACCCAAAGCAGGAGTTTCTAGTGTTTGCTTCCTACAGTGCCATTTGTGCAGCTGTTTAATAATGTGTTACTTTTTTACATCAGGGTAAGAGCTTTGGTTAAATTGGGGAATGGATCAGGAAAAAAATATTCATTACACATAACAGTTTATCTTGTGTGTTTATGTAGCATAAATGAAGACTCAGCTAATGCTGTGTGGTTTGCAGCAGTTCCTTTCAGCAGCAGACTGAAGTGACTGCAGAGGATTTTAATTCATTTGGACACACAGAGAGCAGCTCCAGCAGAATAGTGTCCTTGTAAGCATCCATTGTTCTAAGGAGTTGCCTGTCATGGTGAGATCAGACGTAGGAATCAATTTCTTGGAAAATATAATTATTTTGTATGTATTTTGAAAAAACCTTGGAAAACCTAAAACCAGTGTTATCAGTCACAACTGGAACTTTAGGTGTTAGGTATTTTATTATGTACCCGATCTAGCAAAGTAGAGCTGCAAGTAAATTCTGGAAGATCTGTTTGAAGCGATGGCAGATTGAGGAGGGCTGTTAATGAGTGCTGCAGCATCACTGTTAAAGTACATTTTCCTGGCTATAAGAGTAAGACCCCAAGGGAATGCAGAACAATTTAGTCCTTTGCCCTGGTGGGCCCTGTTTGCTCTGGTCTCTTTTGTCCACTGACTTAGCTAGATTTTCTTTGGGAAGAGGGAGGAGGAGAGATGAAGAACTCAAGGAATATTTGTTGTTGCCCCTTTATAATTGATGATATAACTCCATTGTAATGGCTCAATGGAGCCATTTAAGTCCTGTTTTGATAGGACAGTCTTTAAAAGGGCTCTGACGATGCCTTAAGGTAGTAGACACAGCAACCTTGTAATAGATCAGTTTTTATAGGAGTGAATCTCTGAGCACTTCATGGATGCAAGTTTAATGCAGGTAAGCATTCCTATGTTGCTGCTTCAAGGGAAGGTAGAAAATGTGATTGTCTGTAGTCAAATGTGGCTATTAACTTTTATTTGGTAATGCAGTGCTAAGAATGGTTAAGAGCTGGGTTGAAAAACAGTATTTCCTCTCCTTTTCCGTCCAAATAATGCAGTGCCTTCTCACTGCTGTAGCAGTAATCTTGGTGGTGCCTTTTCTTTAGGAGTAGCCCACCGAAGCCAGAGCAGCGAAGGAGTGAGTTCCCTCAGCAGTTCTCCATCAAACAGCCTTGAAACCCAATCTCAGTCCCTCTCTCGGTCTCAGAGCATGGACATTGATAGTGTCTCCTGTGAGAAAAGGTAAAAAATGCAGCTTGTAGCAGCTGGCAAATATGGCACAATGCTGGTGTTCAAAGCTCTTACAGGACAAGGCTCTGCCCTCCCCCCCTCCCAGCTGTGTTAATGCAGTAGGGTTAATGCTTAAAAATCATACACTGTTTAGACCACTGTAATGCTTTTTCTAGCCTGGTTTTAATGGGAATTCCTGACCTAAAGTGGTAAAAGACAAAACATTATCTTAGACATTAACAGATAAGCATGTCTGGTGGGGATAATTCAGCTACTCTATTTAAAAGAAGAAGGTTGTGGGATGTGATAGCTGTGTAGTTTGTATTGCCTGCTGAAGAAATTTAGAACTCTAATGTAATTTGAGAAACATTTATCAACCAATGATTTTAATTGCTGCTTGTGCAGTGCTTTCTCTGCTGCATCTGCTTAAGGGGACACTCTTTCAGTCAGCATCTTACAGAGGTCTGTCTGGAACTTTCTACAAGTTAATGGGCTTTTTCTCTTATTTCCACTTGCAGTATGTCCCAGGTAGATGTGGATTCAGGAATTGAGAACATGGAGGTTGATGAGAATGATCGCAGAGAGAAGCGGAGTCTGACGGACAAGGTGAGCCTTGGCTTTTTCTGCCCTGTCAGTAACAAGGTCCGTTGGTAAAGCCTGGCCTGAAGCCACAGGAGCAGTGGTGCTGCAGGATCCTCAGCATCCCGAGCCTCCCTGGGCACTGCACAGCCTGCTTGGGGACACTCCTCCACTCAGGGCTGGGCACAGCAGGGAAAGGAGATCAAACCTTATGAGTTAAGCTGAAGCCTCTTAACTGAAGATCTGTACCTGATTCTACATTGACTAATACAGGTGCAAATCAGGTGTTGATTGTTTTGCTCCCCCCAGGAACCTCTGTTGGGGTCAGAAGTGTCAGAGGAACAAGCTCTACAGCTGGTCTGTAAGATCTTCCGGGTCTCTTGGAAGGACAGAGACAGAGACGTTATTTTCCTGAATTCACTCTCTGCCCAGTTCAAGCAGAACCCAAAGGAAGGTGGGTTCCTGAGCAGGAGGCACTGGCTGCTTCAGTTTATTTTTTCAGAAATGTTTTAGTGAATTAAAGGATTGTATTACATCATAGTAGACATCTGACAGTTAGTTTGATAAGCCAAAATTTCCTGATTATTTTATGTAATACACTATATATTCTATGTTAGCTGTCAGATACACCAAAACAATTGTTATTTTGTGTGTGTGGGGTATGTGCAACTTGCCCAGCTCAACAGCAGGGTGAGAAAATATGAGTGGAGTACACAAGACAAGTTTAATAAATGACTAGAGGAACATTAGGTCATCTATGATCTTCTGTGTTTTCCATAAAGGCTGTATTTTTTGTGTAGCTGTAATTCCAGAACTTAGGTTAATATAGACAGTGATAATTACAGATGTGTCGGTGCATTGTTTTTGCCAAAAGCAGTGCTCAATTCACAGAAGTCTGTTTCTATCCTTTTTTTCTTTGCTAATATTTACACCTGACTCCTGTGTAGATGAAGACTGAGGTGAGGATATTGATTCTTTTCTTCTTAACAGTGTTTTCAGATTTTAAGGACTTGATTGGGCAGATTTTGATGGAAGTGCTGATGATGTCCACCCAGGCAAGGGATGAGAACCCCTTTGCCAGCCTGACAGCCACCTCCCAGCCCATTGCTGCAGCTGCCCGCTCTCCTGACAGAAGCCTGATGTTAAATATGGGCTCCAACCCTGGAAGCAGCCCCATGTTCTGTAATGTGGGCTCCTTTGGTTCCAGCTCGTTGTCCAGGTGACTTCTGATTGTAACTGAATGCTGATTTCACTTGAATACTGATTGGTAGACTAGAAGAGAGAAAAGGGCATAGAAGTGTCCCAAGAACAATAAATAGAATGGATTTTTAAAGCTTTTCAGTCTTTTTCATGTGAGTGTCCCTCCATTTCACCCTTTTTAATTATACTGCCATGGCTAGGAATGTATTTGATAGATTCAAGCCATGTAACTGTTTTCTGCTGAGAAGTGTCCCTAACTTGCATCATGAAGGCCGTGATTTTTAAAAGTATATAGATTGTGACGTAGTTTTATTGAACAACAGTAGAAAAGAATAATGTGTGTGAGCTGCAAAAATATTGCTGAAGAGTCATCAGAAGGGCAAGAACTTCTCTTGCTCATTTTCTTTTTCACCCTTTTTCTGCATATCCTAAATTGTTGCTTTTTTTTTTCTTTTTCCCCCTGTAACTGGTTTAGTCTCTATGGGACTAGTCCAGCTCCTCCTACCAATTTCACAAGCTATGTACCAATGACTGGTTCATCTCTTACCCCACCAGCCAGTTCAGTTGCCACCCCAGCAGTGCCTCCCATTTCTGTCAGCTCTCAGCTGCCAGCAGCCAGCCCCTCGTGGACACAGCCTTGCTCTCCGCGGTACCGCCCCTACACCGTGGCCCATTCCGGAGGCTCTGCTGCTGCTGCCAGCCCGCGCTCCTTGAGCATTTCCATCCCATCTAGCTCTCCAAGCCCTCCAGCCATGGCTGCTGGCCCTCCAGCCATGCCAGTCATCACATCCAGACACAGGCCCACAGCCATGGGTCCACCTTTGTTTACTGCTTCACCCGGTGCCTTGCGCAGGCGTCCTTCCTTACAGAGCAGGATTCCTCCTAGGTATTGCACAAGAGCAGTGTGTTTGGTGTGTGCTCTGCAGGGTGTGGCGTCAGCCTGCAGTATGGAAGAACTTATGTTTGTGCTGAGCTCACCCTACTCACCTCGAGTTGATTTCTGCATTTGGGTTTGTGCTAATATCTTGACTTGCTAACCAGGTGTCTTTGACCTGCTTGTGTGCATTTGAGGTGTGATGTAATTACTTTAAAGGTAGCAGGATGGTTTTAATTTCTTCCTCTTGGTAGATCCGTTCCAGTTAAACTATAAGCTTTCTTATAGTTCAGTTGCTGCTGTTAGATGGTAGACCACATAAAACTCCTGCTCCAAAATCAGTTTTCTCAGTAGGGCCTTAGTTAATTTGTTGAATGCTGCTACTTGCTGGACTGGGTTGGATTTGATTCCCTGGTGCATAGATTTAAATTACAGATCAGCATGTGTCAGAATGCCAGGCAAAGTACCACTGCTTTTCCTCTCTTGGCTGTTCCTAGAATCCCTTGCTCCTGCAGGAGGGAGAAACAAAGACACATGGTTTTGAGACCACAGCTTTAAAGTCACTAGCTTAGAAATGTAATATTTATTATTCAGTCATGTCTAAACATTCCACTATAGATATAATTTTTATTTGGTCTCAAAAGTTCTTTTTCAGTTTTCAGGTTGTAAATGTGTAGCGTTTATGATACCAGAATAACCAGTAGTAGTGTAACAAAGCATGTTAGTATGGTCCTGGTTTTACTAACAGGGAGTTACCTGTTGTCTGCACGTTTAGAGAAGGTGATTTTTGACAGACCTAAAAAGAAAAGCTACCATTTACTTTTTCTTCTGGCTTAAAAAATCTGATGGCCTTTTCCATTTTTGTTGTGGTAGTTTATACGACAACCCTTTCTCCCTCCTCCTTCTTGCTGTTTCTGATGTGTCTGAGGACAGTAGTGATGAAGAAAATGAAGAGGATGATTTTTCTTGTGTCCAGTTTGGGTCCAGGTATTGAAGAAAGAGAATGTAACCTGCATGTTTGATTGTTTAGGAACTAACAGCCTGTGTAGTGTCAAGTGATCTTTAAAGTAATTTGGGGAATAACTGAAGCCAAGGATGTGACTTGGCTGGCTCGTTAAGTTGTTGTGTAAACATGTGTAATGAGTGCAGTTAGTCAGCTCTGCTTTGTAGACATGACTAAGGGAAATGCTCATCGTACAGTCTTCTAGGCCTAATGAACGTGGTTCTGAGGTGTTTGATGGAGCTTCTCTTGGGCTGTATGAGTAGAAGGAACAGTATTTGCCCATGGCTGTAATTTCAAATCCCTGGTACATCAAGTGCATGTTTTCCTATGAAAAACTGGAAAATGAGGGCAAGGGTTAACATGCACCTTCCAAGTACCATCCTGTCTTTTCTTCTTCAGTCTGATTTCAAGAGAATGAACTTGACAATACAGCTGTAGGAGGGCTTTGTGCATGTGGAATTTAGGATTATTTTCCCTACTGTTTTGTTTAGTTTTTATCCTGTTGGTGACTCAATCCAAATGTTGGATTGAGTTGCCAAGCTTTGGATGGGATTTCTGCTGTGCTTCTGACGTTTTAGTGTGTTTATTGTGTCCTGGCATTTTGCAGACAGCAGTAAGTTGTTAGAACATAAACACAGTGGCTGTACAACTATGCAACGACTGGCATGCTGAAAACACCAAGGCATTCAATGTGTGTGAAGGATGGATGAGCTTTGTGCTAGAATAGAGTTATTGCTGCAGCAAAATCTTTAGCAGAATGACGGTAGAACTAATAGGTTTTCATATAAATTTATGTTCTTAAAAGCATATTTTTTAAGCTGGATGTGAGAATTCAAGAGGCTTAAAAAAGAGACCATTAAAAAACCCCCATGTGCATGGTTTTGTGGTTACTGAGCGGTGTTTCAATAGAGCTGTGTTTTACATGGGTTAGTTTTAATTGAATAACTGAAAACATCTCTCTGCAAACAGAGATTGCTGCTATTAGAATGTTGTGTTTCTTAAGCATCTGGTAGCTCAGCATGTGAACAGCAATAGCCTTTTCTGGATTTATTGGTTGGACCGTAAAGTTTGCACAATAGATCTGTATGGCTCAATTACAGAAATGTAAATTATTTTACAGTTTAAAGGAAATTCCAGTTCTGACAGTTTGTAGTTTAAAAAATATTTTTTAAAAGCTGCATTTAAGGAAACCAGTCAACTTATTTTCCAGTTTAAGATCTGGGGCTTATAAATTGGTCTTCATTCAAATCTATCCTGACAGTACACAGACGTTTCTTTGAGAATTGCAGCAGACCATCCAAGTAATTGCTGGTTTTTGGATTTCATTTACATGAAGTGAATATATCATGTCTCTAGTCTCTTCTGTGAAATGAGGATGTTATTTTTAATTAGCTTTGTCAAGCTGTTATGTAGAGAAGAATTTTGTTGAGATAACAAGTCTGAGATTGAGAGTTGTGGGTCTGTTCTCACTTTTGTATTCAATTTCTCTCATCTCAAGGATGGTTTTGGTTTTGTGGGTTTAGATTTTGTGTTTACAATATCAGTGTTTTCCCCACTGAGGCTGTGCTACGTAATGAAATGATGTATTTTACTGAACTGCAATGAACTGAGTTGAAATTAAATGATCTTGAATGAGGGAGTGTCAAAGGCAGCAGCAGCTTGGCTGTATTGCCTCTGTTTTATTGATGCTTCTTCCTTTGGGCACTGGAAATGGTTGTGTGTAGCCCTGTCAGCCCAGGTCTCTTCAGCAGTGGGAGGCTCCTGCCTCCTGTGGTTTGGTGGTGTTAACAGGATTTTGACATTTCTGCCTTTCTGAGTGGTGGCATTGAAGGGCTGTGGTGTCCTGAGTGTCAGGTGCCACTCAAAGGCGGTTTGTCTTCTTTGCTGCATTGTGAGACCAGGATTTACTGATTCCTATCAGAGTTGTGCACTTGGTGGCTGTCTTTCAGGCACTTATTTAATAAGGCATTTACAGCTCTGAACTTCCAGGGCTAGAAAGCTGTGACGTGGAGAGCTCTCCACAGATCACAGGAATGACCTGAATTATCACAGAAATTACCCAAACCACCGAGCCATGTGTGCGATGGGATGGAGTGTTCAGAGCATTGGCAGAAGAGTGTTCATGAACTGTTTGACTGTGCACAAGTGAAGAACTCTACAAATGCTTTGTTTCTGCCTTTTGTGTGTTTTAAAGTGTGGGAGGCTCTGGCAGCTCGAGTGTTTCCGATTCCTGCAGTGACCACTTCACCATTGAAAATTGTAAGGAGACAGAGATGCTGAACTACCTCATTGAGTGTTTTGACAGGGTTGGAATAGAGGAGAGAAAAGCACCAAAGGTATGTTTCAGATGAGTGAGGTTGTGTCAGTGCTGTCACAAATACTCCTCTGATTCATTAGTGGAGAAGGTTGGTGGGAATAATATTCTTGATGGCTTTGTTGTAGAAACAGATTTATTGAATTTATTGGGGCTCTTCAACTCTTGTTAATTCATCAAATTTGATGCATATATTTTATGTCTCTTAAATAAGCACTCTTAGGAATCATCCTTCCCCTTTTGATCTACTACATTTTATCCACGTTTATTCCACATAAAATATTCTTGTGAGACCAACTCCCTGTCAGTGTTCTGTATTCTACTCCAAACTTTTGCTTCTGGGGAAAAAACAACCAACCAACACTATTTATATATAATCTGTAAGGTTTTAACTGGAGTAGTTTTAATCTTAGTGTGCATATTACATTTATACTGCACAAATAAATTTATGCTCTTTCCTCTGTGTTCTCTATTTAATTTCTGATTTGTATTAAAATAAAGTTTTTTTTATCAGATGTGTAGCCAGCCAACAGTTAGCCAGTTACTGAGCAACATCAGATCCCAGTGCATTTCACACGCTGCTTTGGTGCTACAAGGATCCTTAACACAACCAAGGTAAATCCAGCTCATGTTAATCATGAGAGTTACTGTCCCAGGGTCCTTTTCTCCTTCTGAGGATTAGATAAGAAAACTAAGATCAGTTGTTGGAGCAGGAGAATTATGTGCCAGAGGAATAGTTTGTTGCTTTACAAGTGATGAGTTGGTGGGGAACAGTTTGAGTGCTTTCTAACTGCATTTGGGTAAAATCAGCCAGGGTGACGTGAACAGTTTAAATGGAGGATCAGAAACTGAGAGGAAAAGAGACCCTTCTTTCAAAATGCTAGGAAGCAGTTAAAAGTGATGTTACAAGTAATGACTGCGTTAATTCAGAAAATACTGATGTTATGTTCTTTTTTAATCTGGAAAAACCCATGTTAAAAAAATGTTGTTCCTTCACCAATTGAGCTTAACAAAGGGTTTTTTTTGTTAGAGGGGGTAGAAGGAGCAACCAGTTACTACAGAGAAGCTGTTGTTTTCTTCCAGCCTTGTTAACCTAAGTGTGATGTTGGCAGCAGCATCTGTTAGAGAATAACCTTTCCCCAAGTAACTTGAGCAGACAAGATTAGTTACTTCTGAAAGGAATAGGTGTATCCAGACATTGCTAATGTGCTTGCAGACACATCCTTGCATGTGACTGCTCTGATGTTTTTGCAAATAATACTGCAGATAATCAGTAGATTTTTTTTTTTTTTTTTAAACACAAATTAAGATCATTGCAGCAGCAGTCTCTGCTGGTACCATATATGCTGTGTAGAAATCTCCCATTTGGCTTCATTCAAGAGTTGGTGAGAACAACTTACCAGGATGAAGAGGTGTTCAAACAGGTAAGGCAAAGGTCAAAAATAGCTGTAGCACATGGTTTTAAAATTTGCAGTATCCAAGAGAGTGGATTTCCAGACATTCAGTCAGTGTCTTGTAGTCCTCTACTCCTTACCTCTAGGACTAGCAGCCTGTTAAAGCAATTGGAGTTTGGTTTTGTTCTTTTTTAAACTCATTTAGCATTTTGTGAAAAGGGCTGACTTGCTGTATTTCCTGGTTCTAAGTATTAAAAGTGTATTTGCTAATAAGCAGCAGCACTAACGTAGGAGTGGACTACTTGGAATGTGCAGGCATATATTACAAGATTGATCTTGGCTTTCATTCTTTTGTATGAAATTCCTAGAAATGTACATATTAAGACAGCAATCTTCAGTAATCTTACTTAGATTTATAGTGTTTTCCATCTTGCAATCTTTACCCTTCTTTGCATCTTAAATATTTGATTGTAAGGTGCTAAGAGCACTTTACAAATCCTAGTCCAGTAATTCTTCATGTTTACAGAGGAAATGACTGAGAAACATGAGATGGTCTGTTCTGTGTGTCACAGTAGCTCACTGAGATGAAAAATAATTAAGATACAAAACTAGCAAACTTCTAGCCTGTATGGTGTAAAGCAGATCAGTAAGGTTGTAGTTGTCTCTAAATACCACTCCCATAGTATGGTGGGATTTGGCTCTAAAGGGGCCTTTGAAATGGCATTTGACCCTTCCAGTTTTGCAAAGAATGACTTTAGATAATTTTTACGTGTAGTGCAAGTAAGTGTTAATAATTTATGTTTCTGTCTGGACTCCTTTTATTGGAGGTTCATGCAGTTGAAAGTACATTTAAGACTGACAAAAAGCAGTTGTAAAAATGTTAGAGGCCCTGTCCTGGAGAAGGGAAGCATTCCTGGAGCTGAAGCACATGGCCATCTGTATAGTGCTTTCCTGGAATGTTTTAATAACATTGTTTTGTCTCTTCACAGGAGCAACACAATATGCTTTAAATTCAGTGGGACTCCTGTTGTTGTTGTTGCAAAATGACTGTGGGTTTATTTTGTGAGGGTGTAGTTGTCAGAACAGTGTCATTGGGACTTACTATATGGGTATAATTACTTCTGATTAATAAGTTCCTGTCAAGTCACTTCCTCTTTCCTAACAACCCTTGACTGCTGCTTATTATCTTTACCAACTTGCACATCATGCAAAATTAGAGCTGTATTATTGCCCCAAGTGTACAGACAAATAAATTATTCCCCATTTGGGCAGTAGGTTGTTGGACACCTGTACAGAACCCGTGCTCTCATTTGTGCCTACAACAGACAGAGAACTTGCTTGCAGAGAAGATGCAGAGAACTCAGTGGAGCAACACCCCATTGCTTAGACTACAGCAAACAAGTTGGGTTTTAGCTTTGAATACTCTCTAAAGCCTTCAGACTTAACTGATACAAATTTAAAAAAAAAACAAACTTAGGTTTTGTTTTGTGTAAGTTGCACTATTTGAAGAATAAACAGGCATTTCATGCTTTATGTGGCAATAGAGTAATTTGATTGCTTCCTGTTCTTCAGTAATTTATTTGTGTTTTTACAGATCTTTATTCCCATCTTACAAGGCCTGGCTGTGGCTTCCAAAGAGTGCTCCCTTGATAGTGACAATTTTAAATATCCCCTTATGGTAAGGACTGTCCATTTCTAGAAGCAGTTTCTTTATGTCCACTGATAGCATGCAGATTCTAAGCAAGATAACACTTCAACATTTTGGGGATTCTTTTTGGTTAGTGGATCGCTATTAAAAGTCTGTCAGAAGATTAATGGGGCATAAGATGTGTAAAGAACATTAAAAATTCAGTAGAGTGTGAGGCCAATAATGTACTAAGTTTAATGAAGACTGCTTGTAGAGTGGACTACTCAATTGTTTGTGTGTATTGCTTTGTATAAAATTATCAAACGTATGGATGTCATCATGCACAACCATAATACTGTGGAGGGTTATAAAATCCCAATAAATTTCTCTCAATTTAAGTCTGGGAAATAACACCCAATATCCATACCACTCTATGTTTAGACTCAACTTCTGTATGTGAGGAAATTCAAATAGGTTGCATTAAAGCCCAAATTATTTGAATTGGAGTTGATCTGCTGAGAAAAATATCTTAATATTCCCTGGCTGAAAAGCTGAGGGGGTTATTTTTAGTCTTTTTTAAATTCCTACTTTAGTCCTAGGTCTGCTTCCCTCCTACTGCTTTTATTGACAAAACAAACCAGTCTTTTGCAATGTGTGTTTGGCCACCAAGGAGCAAGTTGGATTCTTGGTAAATTGAGCATTGTCAACTTAACACCTTCAGATCCTTTTAGGATCTTCAGTGTTTGATGCCAAAAAATGCTGTTGCATCTCAGGTTTAATTTGTACTTATGGAACTCAGCTGGACTGGGGTGCTGCAAATCAAACTGATTGAGTAACTCTGGTACTTGGCCAAAAACATTAATTTTTCTGGTTTTGTGTTTTCCTGCTTTTTTGTTATCCTCCCAGTCTGTGAACTGCTACAGATTTGACTGTTGTCTCCAAAGAAGGACTACTTGAAAATGAGTCTCTGTTTTCCGTATCTCTAGTTGGCACAGTGTGCAACAAAAGGATGGAATAGTAGTCACTCACTGTAGTGCAGTTGAGGACTGAGAACATGTAACACAGGACAAGTGGGACAGCCAGCAGTATCTGTGTGTTTCCAGAAATCTCTGTTATGACTGCTTGCTTCTTTCTGTGCTGCAGTTGAAAGTGAGCTGGAGATCTTGGATAGGATTCTTTGTTCCTGGGTTCTGTGTTCATTTGACGTTTTTCCACTCTGATTCAGAAGACAAAGGCCTTGGTGTATGGATTAAACAATTGCTCTATTTATTATTGTTACTGGTTTTAATGGGGCAGGTCAGGAGTCCAGCACAGGCATTGTCATGTTCTGAGCAAACAACACTTTGCACAGCTAATCTTTGAAATTAGTGCAATAATTTGTTATCCTGTGAGACATGTTGGCTCTTTTGAGACAACTTGGAGCAGATGTAAAAGCTAAAATGGGAGCGGGGTGTGCTTTAGTTCTCTTTGGACATCTTCACTGTGATTGTGAAGCTTTTCCACTGGTCAAGTGAGAAAGGTTCTGCTCTTTCAGCAGTCTGTCATAGTAAGCTTGTTTGTTGCAGACAACTTAAGAATTACTCAAAAAAGTAATTTTTACTGGGATTTCTTTATAGGCACTATGTGAACTTTGTGAAATCAAGTTTGGGAAAACGCACCCCATGTGCAGTTTGGTGAGTGTCTCCAGTTTGAGTTTTTTCTAGTTAAAAGAACCATTTCACTTTTTTTGGTGGTATTGGGCAATCTCTGTTGATAATGCCCTCCGGAACTCTAAGCAAGAGCTACTGGAGCCTCTCATGCAAAACAATAGTTTAAATTAAGCTGGTGGAGGGAGTGACTGAGTGTTGGAGGTTGGAGGGTACGTGGCAGACACTGGAAGGTGACAAAGCAGGATGGCTGACACGGCAGCTTTGAAGAACTTGCTGTTTCTCCTATTTTTAGGTTGTCTCTTTGCCCTTGTGGTTGCCTAAATCTTTAAGCCCAGGTGCAGGAAGAGAACTGCAAAGACTTTCCTACCTTGGAGCCTTCTTCAGTCTGTCTGTCTTTGCTGAAGATGATGTAAGTGTCACAGAAGGATGTTGACGTGATGGGGTTTTTTTGCTGTGAGGGGTTTTTTACTTCCCTAGAACATTTCAATACATTTACCAATATTCATCTTACTTTCAGAACAAAGTAGTTGAAAAGTACTTCTCAGGGCCTGCCATTACTCTTGAGAACACCCGGGTTGTTAGCCAGTCTTTGCAACATTACTTGGAATTAGCAAGGGTAAGTATTCTCATTCCTTAAAAAAAAGCATAATATATGGGTTTTTTGGTCTTGACATAGATGAAGAATATAATCTAAAAAAACTAGCTTCTGTCTTAAACCACAGACCTTTCAGGACATGGCTGAAATGAATTGGGGAAAAAATTAGAGTGCTAGGAATATTTCTCTAAGGCTGTATGACAGTTCAGAAAATATCAGATCACTTAGTCATGAGTTACAGATCATGTTAAAGGTTGAGTAAGTATATACAGTGTTAGTAGTGTTTTGCACTACTTTTGTATTTACATCTTTGGTTTAACTACTGTCATGACTAACATATGGTGGTGATAAGACTGTAACCGAAGTTTTACTGAATTTTGTATAACATAAAAATACAAACAAACAGCAAGCAGGACTGTGATGCTGAGAGGTGTTTGTTTGCAATTGCAGCAAGAGCTGTTCAAGATCCTGCACAGTATCCTGCTGAACGGGGACACCCGGGAGGCAGCTCTCAGCTACATGGCAGCTGTGGTCAATGCCAACATGAAAAAGGCCCAAATGCAGGTAAATAGAGGGAAATGCTCTTCTTGTGATTCATCCAGCCACAAATAGCACTAGATGGCTCATGCAGTGGTGGTCTGGAATGGAGGACAAAAGAATTCTGAGTGCCTGCTCCCACAGGCAAACAGCCCTGTCTTCTTTGTTTCAATACATTTTCCATTCCTGAAATTAATCTGCTTTACCTATTCTAACAGTTTGTTTCCTCTCTTAGAACTGAGATGCCACTTCATTAACAGGGCTTCTGTAGTACATGTTCAAAGCTTTGTACTTGCCCTGCCCCATTTCTGAGGGCATCGTTCCAATTGACTGTGTTTACCACGCTGCTTTCCCAGCTGGTAAAGTGCTGGGCTTTGTATGGTGTCTGTAAAAGGAGCAGTGCAGATACGGAATGGCCTGGCTCCAGTGAAACCACAGGGATGGGATTGGGGCATTGTGTATCCCCCTGTGCTTCTCAGCTCATGTCCTCAGCCCTTTGCTTTCTCACCCCACAGACAGATGATCGGTTGGTGTCCACAGATGGCTTCATGCTCAACTTCCTCTGGGTACTGCAGCAACTGAGTACGAAGATAAAGCTGGAAACGGTTGATCCCATGTACATATTCCATCCCAGGTGTCGAATCGAGCTTCCCACAGATGAGACAAGAGTGAAAGCAACAATGGAGGAGGTTGCAGCCTGGATTGCTGAACTTTGTTAGTACTCTTACTGAGATACGTTAAGCATTACTGTGCCTTCTGATATGGGGGTACATGGAAGTACTTGATTTCAGCGAAGAATC
The DNA here is from genome assembly GCF_963513975.1 of Fringilla coelebs. NCBI lineage: Eukaryota > Metazoa > Chordata > Aves > Passeriformes > Fringillidae > Fringilla > Fringilla coelebs. The sequence continues at coordinate 9,774,510 of NC_140048.1, forward strand.
CCCTTTTCCTAAATCCCTTGATGCTGTCTGCTTTACCTCGTTTTAAAGAAAGTTGCATTTGAGGTCTCGCCCTAGACAAGGCAGTTAATTTTTTAATTTGTTCTCCTGTACTGTTTTTGTTTTTCAGACAGGGATCCATCTCTGTTTTCTGAGCCGAAATTCCCAACGGAATGTTTCTTCCTCACCCTGCACGCCCACCACCTGTCCATCCTGCCCAGCTGCCGTCGGTACATCCGCAGACTGCGGGCCATCAGGGAGCTCAACAGGTGGGCACCGGGCTGGGGCGGGCTCAGGGCGCTCCCACCAGGGCAGGAATCTGATAAACGACAGGAAATTGCAGTAACAATCGAGGTGAAACTGCTGCTGAGTGCAGACCCCCTCAGCTTTCTGGTACTCTGCTGCTTTTGGCCCTTGGGGATTTTGGGGTGCGCTGAGGGAATTCCTGCTTGAGTCAGGAATTCAGATAATCGTGAGATGGAGGGCATTGGTTACATGAGGCAGCTCAAGTTGGTGAGACCATTCTATTTAAAAGATAACTCTCTTCAGAACATTTTAGGATTCATGACACTACTTAACTGTTCATTATAACTAATCTGTGGTGTGGTTGGCAGGGTGTGGGCATCAATGCCTCAGGCTCTCTGGCAGAGCTGGAGGAGTGTGTGTCAGGTTCCCTGTCTGATAATCAGGTCATTGTGCAGGTGACTTGTGATTTGTGAGACATTGTGAGTTGTGCCTGAGCTGTTTTGAACATCCCAGAAGATATTTAGCTTTTTCCCCTCAACTTCTGAGACAGGAGAATTTGTCATACCCTCAGGACAGGGGGAAAGAAGCCTTCAGCAGTGAACTCTTAATATTGTTCTCTACATGTAATTCAGCACATGGTTTACTGTTTTAAAAATGATAAATACATTATGGTGTTAACATGAAGATATTCCTGTTTTCCATTTCTCTTGGCATGAACTCAAATATACTTTTACAGTTGCTAAACCTTGAAGAATACTCTGTTAAAATTAGAACAGATTTTTGTATCATCAGTATTTTCCATTGTTTATAATTGCACTCATTGCAGTTTGGTAAATGTTCCTTGGCAGTAATGCCATGAGTTCATGACAGGATTTTTGGACTGCATTTGAAATGATTTCATTTTTAAAGCATATGCAGGCCAAGAACCTGGGAAGCAGGAAGAGTCAGTATATGTTAAAGGAAAAACTATTTTCCTATAAACAGCCTGTGGATTACTTGTAAAAAAGCCATATGTTGGCTTGAAAATTGCTGCTTTTTCCTTATTTAGAATTGTTTCACAGGAGTTGCTGATGCAGCAGTCCCCATCCAATGGTGCAGAGGGAAGAGCTCTTGGCTTTCCTGACAGCAATAGGAGCTCAGGCTTCAGCCTTTTCCATGAATTGCATAGCTGCTTGCAACACTGGAAACGTCTTTAGATCTTGTTAGTAAAGAAATTACACTGGATATTTGTCTGCTGTAGGCAGAGATTAATGTGGAAGAGAATTTGTGTTTAGGGAAGGGATGAAAAGGGACTGTATTCGTGCAGTTCAGTGTATGAGTTTTATTCTAATCAGCTGCACTTCCTGAAAAGGATTAAGATATGTGAATACATAGATTTTTTAAAATGCAAATGGTGTGTGTAATGTACATTTAAGTTCACTTTTCTGTGGAGTAGCATAAAAAATGGGTAAGGAAAGGGAGGAATATCAACCCCCTTGGCCTTCTGGTCCTTACACCGACGGGGAGAATATGGACTGTTTACATACTGAACTCCTCTACAAGCCTGAGTTTTCTTGGGAGTCGAGCATGAGAAGTGTACAACAAAACTCAAAGAAATCATTTGCAGTAGTAGAAAGGGGGGAGATACACAGGATATAGACCTGCAACTTTCTTGTTTCTAACAAGACTTTCTGCTGGGCACCTCCTTCTTCCTTAGCTGATTTTGTCTTCCAGTGTCCTTTATGGTACCGGAAGATGAATGAACTTTGTCTCATTAACGGAACCATCTTTTCCTTGTGTTATGGTTTAATTTTCATGGGTGTTTGAGCTAGTGTACGTGGTGCCTCTGAGTTCTAGCTGTGCAGATGCTCAGTCTGCATTTACAGAAGCAACTTTTATTTTATTTCTATTTATTTTATTTCTCTTGCTATGATGATAGATAATTTCTATGAAAATGATCAGCTTTTTTCCCCCACCTCTCTGTATTTCCTTGGTTTTTAGCAGATAAGTCAGTGAAATGCCTTGTGCTGGCAGCACATTTCCCCTCTGTCATGATAACCAGTTCCTGCATCTGGTTTTCAGGACTGTTGAAGATTTGAAAAACAATGAAAGTCAGTGGAAGGATTCTCCTCTGGCCACCAGGCATCGAGAGATGCTGAAACGGTGCAAGACGCAGCTCAAGGTTTGTAAGTGATTCAGTTCTCAGCCAAACACTTCTGTGGCCAGTGTGTGTTGGCTTTGTGTCCCAATGTTTCTGTACAGCTTCTCTTGGAAGGTGGGTTTGAACCTCTGACCCCTGGGAGTGCTGCACTGGATGGTGGTCATGACAGAATGGTGAATTTAAGATTCAAAGTAACACCAATAAGAAAATTCTGTGTATTTTAATTGGGGAGAGACCAAGCAAAGGGTCTGGGCTTTGTTCAGGAGTAGATGTGTGTGCACAGTCCATGCACAAGTAGGAACTCTCAAGTCACTGATCTCACACAGAATTCCTACAAAGATGAGTAAGCTGGGTTGCTCTGTTTTTTGTAGGCCTGTTCTGCTTAGATCTTCCTCAAAGAAATTGGCGCAAATTTTTTGAGCTGTAGCACCAAAATGGCTTTAATCACACATTTTCCCACTTTGATACATTTGGTATTTCTTTCGTTGTTCTGATAAAGCTTGTGAAAGGCACATCTGTCCCTGCAACTCTAAATTGTATTTTACTTGCTGTGTTGGGGCTTATGTGCCCTATTTTCTGTATTGTAAGAAGAGACCACTATATAATTGTCGTGATTCACAGATATACTGATTATCTTGAAGAGGCTTCGCATTCCTTTATGCTCTCTTGCCCTGGATTAATTTTTGTGTGCATGTTCTGCAGAAACTGGTGAGGTGTAAGGCTTGTGCAGATGCTGGTTTGCTGGATGAAAACTTCCTCAGGAGATGCCTGAATTTCTATGGCATGGTGATTCAGCTGATGCTTCGCATTCTTGACCCTGCCTATCCCAAGTGAGTATCAGGTTTATCTGTGTAAATTGGATCAAAGATAGTTCAGATCCTGTTGGATTGCTCACTGAATTTAGCAGTTCTAGAATTAGTTTTACTTACAATGTCTGCATTGTTATGGGTTGGTAACATGCATCCTTGCATGGAATATTTCTGTTATTCAGAGTTTAATGTTCACTTGGGTTTGGGGGGCCCCCTCAGGTGCGTTTTGTACCCTTGAAGTACTGGCATGGAGTTCTGAAAAGTCACGCTCCGATTCTTATAAAGGGCTCCCATGGAAGGATTCCATAAGAGAGCACACGACACTTTCTGCTTAACCCTGCTGGTTTACTGTCCTGTTTGTTGTCTCCTGTTTTACAGCATAAAATTGCCTTTAACTCCTGAGGTTCCGAAAGTATTTGCATCATTGCCAGAGTTTTACGTGGAAGATGTTGCTGAATTTTTATTTTTTATTGTACAGTAAGTAAAGTTATATTTGAAGGAAACTTGTACTACCACTTGTCCCTTTAGCAGGTGGCACATGCATAAATTGAGGGGGCAAAAGTAGTTTTCTAATTATCTGCAGTTAATGTTCTGGTTGTTAACAGCAGCCATAAGGTTATGGCATGGCAGCATAGCTGCAGCATAGATGGCTCCACAGTCCCTTCTAAACTAGATTTTTCTTGAAAGAAAGTTGAAAATTTTTTGGTTCTCTCCCCAGGAATTTTCTTCATGGTTTTCAGTGGGACCTTTTGATCTTGTGATATGTTAAATCATCACTAGAATAATATTTTTTTAAAGCCATATCTTAGAAGTAGAACATTATGGCTGGGGTTTTAAATTTAGTTTTCCTGTTTGCAGATATGCTCCTCAGGTGCTGTATGAGCCCTGTACTCAGGACATAGTGATGTTCCTTGTTGTGATGCTGTGCAACCAGAACTACATCCGAAATCCTTATTTAGTAGCCAAGCTGGTGGAAGTGATGTTCATGACAAATCCAGCTGTTCAGCCCCGCACTCAGAAGTTCTTTGAAATGATTGAAAATCACCCTCTCTCCACTAAATTGTTAGTCCCCTCCTTGATGAAGTTTTACACAGGTAAGTGCTTTGTCTGTAGCTCACTGAGTGCACAATAGTATTCTAAGCCCGAAGGCTCTGTTAGCTGTTGTAACTGTTTAAAAAAACCCAAACAAACCAAAACAAAAAACCCCAAAAACCCCCGATCTTGAGTCTTGTGAAGATGAGGCTGTATGCTCAGAAATTGGGGGAAATAGCACTAGATGGAACCTTGAGAATTCCAGTACTGTCACAAGCTGTTGTGCACTGACAAGTCCAGCAGCGTGAATTGATGTGACAATTGCTTTTGTGGTCTTTAGATTCCAAAATTAAAGCTTTTTCTTTGCTTTGCTTCTGAAGGAATATTTGGATTTTAAAACTCCTCGTTGTAGTTTTGCTAGTTCTGTAGATTTGGATGTTTTAGAAGAGTTTTTGCACCCATAACAAAAACAAGTACTTTTGTAGGGTACCCAGAGTTTTCTTAGTGAGATTTTAGACTGTGGGATGAAGAGCAGAGTTGAATAGAGCAGAATGTTTTGGTTTCTGGGGGTTTTTCTTCCAAAATGAGGTTGGGTCTAGATTAGAAAATGGATAGGATAGTGCTGCTTCTTCTAATGGGAATTAAGATGGAGACCTCTGAATGGGAATTGAATTTCATCTGTTCATGTTTGAAGCTCATCACATTGGAGGCAGTAGGAAGAGGTGTGTTGCCAGTGAATCCTGGTGGGAAAGTTTTGGGGTGTGTTCTCTTTTCCAGATGTGGAACATACCGGAGCCACTAGCGAGTTCTATGACAAGTTTACAATCCGCTACCACATCAGCACCATTTTCAAAAGCCTCTGGCAGAATATAGCTCACCATGGTACATTTATGGAAGAGTTCAAGTGAGTAAGAGGTTGTGTGAGACAGCTTCCTGCCGTGCAGGCTGCTCAGGCAGGGGCCTGAGGAGGTCACTGCCGTTGGGACTGGGTGATCCTGCTTTCCCTTGTATCTTACCTGGCAACCCCTTCCAGTAGAATTGGAGTGTTTCTAAACTGAGCTCTGGACGCCACAATCAGCTTGGCTTGGGGAATGGGATCGTTGTTGGAAATATACAGTGCAGGAGTGTTGCTGGGCTTGCAGTCTGCTCTGCACACCCACCTGCTCTGCTGTGATACCTGTGTTTCGATGTTTTCAGCTCTGGGAAGCAGTTTGTTCGCTACATCAACATGCTGATAAATGACACAACTTTCTTGCTGGATGAGAGTCTGGAGTCCCTAAAACGTATCCATGAAGTGCAAGAGGAGATGAAGAATAAAGAGCAATGGGACCTGCTGCCCAGGGTGAACAGAGCCGTTTTTCAAAGTGCCCTTTACTTATTTTTAATTCTTCAATACAAGACCGTTAAAAAAACTTTTTCATAAGGGGCAGCACCAAAGAGCTGCTTATGAGGAGCAGTTCTCAATGCTTTTTCTTGCTGCCAGTATGGCCACGGTCACTCTGGATGACATTCTGCAAAAAACCCATAATTCTGCCTAGTTACATTGTGGCTGGCAAAGAGAGTGGTGTGAAGTAGAAATAGTATGAAGTTTCAAATTACTGTGCACTTAATTCTAAGTGGAGAAACCGAGACTTTAGCCTTCCTGAAGGAGGTTTGGGAAGATGCTCGCCAGTGGAATTGACTTCAAGGAATAGAAGCTTTTACTCTGTTAATGCATTGGTCCTTGGTAGATTTGATGCAGACAGTTATAGTCCTGTACCTCAGAGCTTGGCCTGATTAAACAGTAATTGTGTGTATTGACCCACCAATGTCAGGTATTTTTATTTTAAGGTTATTGATTTAAAAAAAGAAAAAGTACGAAAGGGAAAGCTGTAAAAATCTTGTTTGTTAAACATATTCTGGTTTGCTCTTCTGAAGCCTTTCTTCCTGTCTCTGCCTTCCTAGCAAGGTAAAGCCATTACTGTAGTCACAAAATGAGCTGGTACATCATCTACAGATTGTTCCACTGGGGAGTGTTTATTATTTATAATCATGCATAAATTAGAGAGAATTAGACAGAGCTTCATTTGACTCTCAGATCCCAAGCTGGTTTTGAAGTACTGGCATTTGGATGGAAGGGAAGCATAACCCAGTTCTGCAGCTGTGACAAGCAGTTAGAGGATGTAAACAAACTCAATAACCACAGGGGCCTGTTATGCTGTTTGCATTCATTCTTTAGCGTTGCAGAATTCTGGAAAATGGATGCAGACATTAGTACTAGGTAATAGGAGTGAGCAGCTGTACCTCAGACTAAACGATGTCCCACATCTGTATTTGAATAACTGTCTTCCTTTTGTCTAGATGCCCTTAGCATTGTGGCTGTAAGGTTTTGATGAATGTAGGAGATTCCATGGACTTGTAAGCACGCTGTGTTTATTTTGCAGGATCAGCAGCAGGCCCGGCAGTCGCAGCTGGCTCAGGATGAGCGCGTGTCCCGTTCATATCTTGCCCTGGCAACAGAAACTGTTGATATGTTCCATATCCTTACCAAGCAGGTCCAAAAACCTTTTCTCAGACCTGTAAGTCCTGCTCAGATTTAAGTTGATTCCCTGCTTCTCTAACATCTCTGGATAATAATCTGGAAATGTTTGGTAGCACTTAGTCTTCATTCTCCTCCCCTTTCTCCACCTCATTAAAATCTAATTGCTGTTGATGTTATTTGATGTTGAGAGCATTACCTGAGTCACTGAGATGGTGTGATCCTTCCAGACAGAAACTGTTTGCATGACATTTTTAATGGCGAACGTGCATAAAGAACAGGCACTTCCTGCGAGCCTACCAAATGAAAATTTTATTAGTTAATAACTCCTGATCTTGCTGTGTGCAGCTCTAGTGATAACCTTATCACTGCCTTCACACTGTGATCTGTGTTTTACTTCACTTTCATAGGAACTTGGACCACGACTGGCTGCTATGTTGAACTTTAACTTACAGCAACTCTGTGGCCCCAAGTGCCGTGACCTGAAAGTTGAAAACCCAGAGAAATACGGGTTTGAACCAAAGAAGCTGTTGGACCAACTGACTGACATTTATCTGCAGCTGGATTGTGCTCGCTTTGCTAAGGCAATTGCTGATGATCAGGTGAGCTCCAGAAGGATTAAGGAGAAAGGCAAAAAGCTCTGTGGACAAACAGGACTTTGCCGAACATTCTGGAAGCGTTTCATCTTGCTTGTGTGCTGCCAGCCAGTTCATTCACTAGTTAACAGTTTCCAAATTGTATTCCCTCTGAAATCACTTTATTAAATGGCTCTGTAATAAGCTGACAAAGCACAGCATGTATGAGACAATTAACAACACCCTTGAACTCATGGTAATACTGGGAGCAAGATAAGCTATTGCAGCTCTGTGTTCTTGTAAAGTTGTCAAACTACTGAGTCACATTTGTCCAGGCCTGTGTCTTGTAATACAAACTTTTCAAAGTATAGAGGGCAAGAAATGTTCACAGCAGCTACTTGAGATTCTAGTGGAAGCTAGCTTACAGCACGAGAAGCTCTTTGCATGTCTAGTGAAGCAGCAGTATTGGGGTAGCTCAAGATTGTTTTTCTGTAGTTAAGTTCTGATAATTGCAGATAATACCAGTAACACATCTGAAACAGACCTTATGTGTTTGCATGTGTATAATGAATATTTTTATGCTGTTCAGTATATATGAGACTGTTTTCCATCATGTATCCGTGCCAGCTACAGCAAATGCACAGATTGACATAGGGATTGAAAAGAAAAAATCATGCGGGTGTGAGAATGGAAATAAGCTTAATTAACAAAGGGGTCCTTCATTAAAAAGGAGGGGGGGGAGTGACCAGTCACTTGGAAACTGCCAGTGACAGGAAAGAAACACCAAGGAAACGTGTGGTTGGTTAATGGCTACTGGTATTGGGAGAGAAAACAAAACAAACAAAAAGTTGCTTGATCATGGTGGGATCTCTCTAAAGCATTTTGAGAGATGTCCCATTTGCAAATCCCAGCACGCAGGAGAGGGAATCTGCAAACGTTTATAGAGCCCTGGGCACGCTGCCATCGTTCCGTTCCCTCTGAGCACAAGGAAGGCGTTCGGGTGGGCACTGTGTGTCCTGCCTGCTGAGTGGCGCTGCTTGCTGCAGGGTGCTGCAGATGGAAGAAGTGGGGCTGTGTTGAACACTTTAAAAATCCTAAGGGAAATAGAAATCTGTGAGACTTAGTGGGTTTTGTTTTGTCATATCATTCAACCTTGTACTGTAAAGTACATAACACTTTGTATTAAAAGGATTATGTCAAAACATGACATTGTGAACTTGAAAGAAAATGGTGTCTCTGTAGAGCACAGACAGCTACAAAAGTCCTTCTCCATCTTTCTTTTTCATGTGAAAGTAATGCTTGCTTCACTTGCATTTGGTCTCTCTGGATAGTCCTGCTGCATTGGGTGGCAAATTTCCAGCATTCACTCTCTCTGAGCTGTCTTACTATTTTTGCAACATCGTAGTGGGGGGTGGGGTTTGTTTGTTCTTGTTTGGATTAGGAGAAAGAATCACTCCTTTCCCAGTACTGCCTTGCATATTATCAGAGAAGGTAAGAAGTTCATCTTATGCTGTATTATCAGCCAGGATTTGTGAGAACAAGAATACAGACAGGAGAACGGCTAGACAGATGTTTTGTCTCAAAAGAGTTCTAATAGTTACAGTCAGCCTCTCTGAGCATCTTCCTCATATTCTTTAGGTGATGTTGCCTTTTTTTTTTTTTTTTTTTGGTCCATAATAGTTCTGCAGTGGTGATGACTGGTAAAAAAAATTGTAAGTCTACCCCAGTGTTGACATTTTGGTGCTAGATGAATGATACCTACATAGTTTGCTTTGATGTAAGGTTGAGGTTTCATTGATCCTTCCTTCTGCCATTTTAAAAATGCATTAAGTATCTTTACTATTTTATGGCATGTAAGGACACTACGACACAGCAAAGTTATCTTTTTATGCTTTGCCTGTAGAGGTCCTACAGTAAAGAGCTCTTTGAGGAGGTTATCTCCAAGATGAGGAAGGCTGGAATCAAGTCTACCATAGCAATAGAGAAATTCAAACTGCTGGCAGAGAAAGTGGAGGAAATTGTTGCCAAGAACGCCCGTGCAGAGATCGATTACAGCGATGCTCCGGATGAATTCAGAGGCAAGTGGAGTCTTCTAAACCCTGCCTGTCTAGGAGAGAGGGATTTCCTTTGTTGCATTGCTTCCATGTGTTAATAGAAACTATAGCTTTTTTATGAAGCCTTGCATCTTGCTGTATTTTAATGATGTAGTTAAGTAAACAAAGAGCTAAGAGTTCTTTTAGTTTTCCCTGGGATTGTACTGTCCAGTCCTTGCCATGCTTTGCTAACATGTACTTGAAAAGAGCACCCCCCGCCCAGCTGAAAATAGGGTGACAGTAGGGAAAGCTTAGGTCAGAAAAGGGGAAGTGCTATGAAGATTTATGTCCATTTAACCATTTTCTGTAACTTCAGTGTCCTGGGGCCCTGAGCACTGGTTTTGCACTGCGGGTTGATGGGCAGATAACGTTTGTAGCTGTTAACTCCCTTTGATGAGGAGACCCTTGTGCCCTCAGATCCCCTGATGGACACTCTGATGACCGACCCCGTGAGGCTGCCCTCAGGAACGATCATGGACAGGTCAATCATCCTGAGGCACCTGCTGAACTCCTCCACTGACCCTTTCAACCGTCAGACGCTGACGGAGAATATGCTGGAACCAGGTACCGTGGGACAGCTGGACCTGGTGTGTGGGCTGGGGGCAGCTACCTGTGGGCAGGTCTGTTCTTTCATAGCACCTCACTAGAGGTAACAGTTCTTTCATTTCAACTTGCACAGAGAAGTTCATTCCCTCTGCTTTCCCTTTTTCTGGGGGGAAAAAGCCCTCACATCCTTGCTTTTTTAACTACTGGTCTGAAAAACATTATGGTGTATAAATGGGAAATGGCTGTTGGTCATGAGGGACTTTCTTATAGTGCTAATACCAAGTAATTTAATTGTTCTTTTCTTCTTTTTTTTTTTTTTTTTTTTTTGCCTTACTAGTGCCAGAACTTAAAGAGCAAATCCAAGCCTGGATGAGAGACAAGCAGAATGACCATTAAAATTCCCTTGCAGTGCACGCCACCACCAATGGGCAGAGCAGGGTGTGGGCTGTTCGGGCAGGAGTGGAGCAGACACACCTGGGAGCTCTTGATGGATTGGCACGCCCACGGCACTGACTTGCAGTAGTGACCACAGGAGCATGTGGATGAGGAGAAAAGCAGCTTAATTCTTGTACATATATTTAAGTGATAACGATGGTCAATAACATGGAGGACAAGCTAGGAAGTTACTTATGTTACAAAACTGTCCTCCAATATGTCACATTTTGGAGTTTTTACAGCTGAATTATTTTAGCAAAGACGAATGGATCAGGGCAGCATCCCTTCAACCTTGTTTTTTACCGCCAGATATCCGTTAATTTGATGTGGTTAGAACCTTGGACATTTTGCTGCTAAAGTAACTTTTTTCTCTTTCCCTTCCTTTCTTTCTGTTCCACCCGTCAAACCTGCACTGCTGTCTTTTTCTTCTGTAATGCAAAAAAATACAAACCCTGTGAAAATCAAAATCATTCCCCTGCCCTTAAAAGAACATATTTTGTGCGATAACTGTGCCTGCAACAAAGTGTTCATCTTGGGATCGTATTTTTATATTACACATATTTGCCTATTTCGTTTTCAATTGGTGTTAGAAACGAGGATAATTTCAAAAAAGCGAAGACTTCACACGTGGATTTTAATTTCCTTTCCTTGAGATGTCCCTTTCCTTTATGTTGATCAAGATGCTCTGGTACTTGTGAAAAGCCTTGAGATAGAAATATGTTAAAACAGCTGCCATGAATGAGATGCTTGGGAATACCAGGATTTCAGTGACTTAAAAAAAAAAAATACATTCTTTCAATGCTGCAGATCAATGCTAACTGACAGTTCTGAGCCATTGGAGCTTGTCCGCTGAGAGCAGATACTTTTATCCTTGGAGGCTGCAGTTTGGGGCAGGGGTCATTTTTTATGTTGCGTACCAATTTGTATCCATGGCTTGGCCTTACCAAAGCAGAAAGGGTGCAGGAAATGTAGAATTACGTTTTTAAAAAAATAAATAAAATTCACAAACATTTTTATATTACTGCCCCCTGCATATGATACTTGAATTTCCTTTTTAAAAAGGATTTGAAACCACAGTGTTTTAAAATTAAGTTGGAAAAAAAAAAGGTTGTTTTTCTTTTGTTTTTTGCCATGTCTTCTGTTCAATTCCTGACTCTCTTGAACTACAATAAATGATACACACTCGCACAGAATGTTTCCGTGGTCCTTCTTGTAAGAGTGTCAGTGAAAATATAAAAATTACAAGTGATTGGGTGTCTTTGTTCAGGTTTGCTGATAGTTTTTTAGGACCTGTAGATAACTTAGTAAATTATGTGGAAAATTTCTGTGCACACAGATATCAGTAATCCTTTAAACTCAAGAATGTTCCCAAGCAGGTGCCACTGAGCACCTCTTCATAGCTCCGTGACAGTTGGTGACAGCTCCAGCGTGAATTTTGGTGAGTTTGTACAGAATCCAGCACTGACCTTTTAAGTGTGCAAGTAACTCTAAATTATAAAATGTGAAGGTACAGTTGTGGGCTGTATTTTTTGTTTGTGGGTTTTTAGTGGTGCTTCCTCTTAGAGCGTGAATTTCTATTTCTTCTCTGCAAGGATGGGAAAAGATTCCAAAGCTTCTGTCTGTGTTGACTGCTGCAACAGAGAAGCTTGTTTCTTGGTTTTATAGTTATAACCTTCACTGCTTCCACAAATTCAAATCCCCCTCTTCTTTCCTCTTCAGTAAGTCATAGATCAAAGCCTGCTCTGCTTTCACCTGCAGGCTCCCAGCCAAGCAGCCAGACCCAGCAGAGATTCTGATGTGTTACAGGTTGTGCTGAGCTATGTGTTTTCTTCTTTAGTGAAGAGGTAATTTATTTCTATATAAAGAAAAACTCTTACATTTTCAACTGTCCCCTCATTATTGAGGATTTTTGCATGAAATCTCTCAGAACATCCCAGAGTTTATAGTTTTTTTTTTGAAGGACAACTGTTCAGTAGTGAGTATGTGTTTTTACTGGAGGATGATTAAACTATGGCTTCACATTATGGGTTCTTTTCTGCAAGTCAGTATCATAATTGCTTCTATTGATAGATTATAAAAGGAAAATTTTATAGTTTTGGGTTTTGCCAGGAGGAAATAGAAATATTTACATTTGGTGTTGGATGTTTTAATCAACATAATGCCCTTCAGAATCTGAATTTGTATTTATTCTGCTATTGTGTCAGACTCTGACCTGAGGAATATAAATAGCAAAGTGCATTACTGAAATGTTTTGTCTAATTATAGCATACATCTATCATTTGAAAACATATCAATGCAGATACTGCACAAGACACAAAGGCTTGACGTAAGTGGCCAAAACAATTTTATCTGGGCAACTAGTATCAAGTGTTTCAAAGGTGTGAGCTCAGACAAGTGTGCTCCCAAATTCTGCATTTGTGAGCAGAATAATGAAATGTATTTTAATACAAGCTGCTGAAGTGCCATTCTATCGTGTCTGGCCAAAAAAGTGAATCAAACCCATGTCTTTCAGTGGGTAGTGGACATTTGAGTGACTCAAAAACAAAGCTGAAGCTGGATTAAAAATCAGTTTCCCACAAAAGCGTATGGGTTGTGTGACAGTTCTTAGTTCAGTTAATTAAATGCTACCTGCAGTTTTTGGTGATTTGCCTTCCCCTCGCTAATGTCATTTACCTTTTTCAATCCCACTGTAACCTCACTGCAATAGAGTTTATAAACTATCAGTGGAGGGGTTTACATTTGACACGTCCATGTGTGTGCAGAATGTAAACGTGTGAGCTGGGAATGGTTTGCCCCAGCAATGGTTAACTCATGCTGCTGTTACAAAGCCAGCTTTCCTTGGAATTTATCATGGACCACTGCTCTGTCCTTGTCCTCCAGCTCTACACCAGAAACTAGAGCAGTTCCTGGGGCAAACGCTGATGCTGTAGCAATACAATTCAGGACAATTGAATTCTATTGTATCACAATTTATACTTCTGTAACGGCCCAATTTACATCTCTGTCAGCTCTCCCCTGCTGGCAGCGAGGGCAGCTGAGCTGTTAATAGCAGGATGGCAGTCGGGAGCACTGCAGCAGTGTCACCGTGCCCCTGCGCCCTGCCTTTCGAACAGGCCTCCCCGCTTCAGGGCTGCCCCTCAGCCCCTGGAGCAGCCCATTTCCTCTGCCCCAAGAAATGCCAGGAATTGCTGGATTCATTGCCCTGTTTTCCATCGTGGGACGTGGCTCTGGCTGTTTGTAGCCGATTGTTTCAGGGCTCTGTGTCCCAGGGCGGCGTTCACGCTCCGGGTGAGCACTCCCCAAACTTGGGCATCGGGCTGGGGCAGGAGCTGCTGTTCCCAGGGACACTGCACAAACTGTGCTGAAATCAAATTAATCACAGTGTCTATTGCCATGGGGTTACAGCATGCACCCACTGTCTGGGCAGTTTGCAGCAGATTTTGAAACTGGCTTGACTTTTTTTTCTTTTGAGGTGTTCTTGCCCTTTTCATTCTCAGAGAATGGCTGACCTAATTCTCCATAGATCTAGGGCAGGAGTTAGCACAGTTACCCCACCCTAAAACCACCATTAAATCATTTGTCCCATCAATAGGAAGTATTCCAAGTTCAAATAATGGTATTTTCTAGGACACAGGAAAGCCACCTATTTTTGATTTGCTGTTTCTGTGGCAATATTTCCCTGAGCCTCCTGCTCAGCCATGTATTGTTGGGCTTCCGCATCTATTGCCATAACTGCAGATGAGACTGGCCAGGGGAAACAGTCACTTTTCACCAAAGTAAAAAATAACTCCTTCTACCAAAGATCTGATCCTTAAGGGGAACAGAAGGGACACAGCTGAGGTTAACATAGCTACTAGCCAGGAGGCTGTGAACAGAAATAAACCTTGTTCTGAAACGGGAAATCTCAGGTCCTGAATGTTCACAACATCTTAAATCCAATTTGTATATGATGATGTGTGAAACATATGTAATGAATGCATTTCATGTAAAGTGACTTTAAGGTGCTTATAAGCTTAAACAAGAACCAGTTTCTAACAGCAGGAATTCCCAAATTACTAATGATAAGGAGGAAGTTAAAGCTGAATTATTGCCACCAAAAAAAAAAAAAATTCCCATGAGAATATGCATGAAATTATTGAAAGCAAGAGAGTTAATACAGAATCATTGACTAAATTTAATCATTTGCCTAAAAATACATGATGAGGTCTAAAAATATGACTCGGGCTGCTCAAGAAACGTTTTGAAGGGAGGGAGGAAGGATTACTAATCCCACCGCTCTGAGCTATCGCCCTTAGGCCCAGTTTAGGATGCAAATCCCACTGAATCACAGGGACTCGGCAGCTGGGGAATTCGCTACCTCAGACACCCCGTTCCCACAGCGAGAGCGCGCCCGCGGTGTCCCGGCCGATTTCAGCCCGTTTTCCCGCACACCCCGCGGTGTCCCGGCCGATTTTAGCCCGTTTCCCGCACACCCCGCGGTGTCCCAGCCGATTTTAGCCCGTTTTCCCGCACACCCCGCGGTGTCCCGGCCGATTTTAGCTCTTTTCCCGCACACCCCGCGGTGTCCCAGCCGATTTCAGCCCGTTTCCCGCACACCCCGCGGTGTCCCAGCCGATTTCATCCCGTTTCCCGCACACCCCGCGGTGTCCCAGGCGATTTCAGCCCGTTTCCCGCACACCCCGCGGTGTCCCAGCCGATTTCATCCCGTTTCCCGCACACCCCGCGCTCTGGACCCGCCGCCCCTCACGGCCGGGGGCGCGCACGGACACAGTGCGGCGGGCGGTGCTGCGGCCCCCGCTCCCGATAGGCTCCGAGGGCGCAGACGTGATTTGCATCGCGGGTTCTGATTGGCTGCAGCTGGTGAGGGGCCGCCTCCCCGCGCCCCCGCTGCGCGGTGGAGGGGTATGTTCGGAGGGCGGTGCCGCTGCGGCCCGGCACCGCCAGGCGGCGCCGGCGGCGCCGGGCTGTGATTGACAGGGCGGGGGCGGGCACGCGCGGGCTCCGCGGAGCGCCATTGGCGGTCTGTGCCGAAGGGGCGGGGCAGCGCGCGGCGATTGGCCGAGCGGGGCGCTCCCCCCGCGGGGCGGGCGCTCCCCCCGCTCTCCGGCAGTGCGGGAGCGGCGCTGGGGCGAGCGCGGCGCCCGTTCCTCCCGGCCGGCCTCGCTCTCCTCCCTCCCCTTCTCCCCTCCCTCCGCTCCCTCCCTCGCCCTTCCCGCTCCGTTCCCGGCAGCGGGGAGGTCTGCAGGCCTCGGTGGAGGCGGCGATGGGGATGGCCGGGTTTTTGTCGCTGCGCTGCCCCGCCGGCTGCTGACGCCGCACCGCCCGCGTCTCGCGGACAGCCCGCGCCAGGTGAGGGGGCCGCGCTGAGGGGGCTCCGCTGGCGAGGGCCGGAGCGGGGCGGGGGTGGGGGGCTGATGCCGTAATGCGGAGGGGGAGGCGGCGATGCCGCCGTGCGCATCTGAGGGGCCCCGCGGAGGGCTGAGGCCAGGAGCGGGGGGAGATGGATGGATGGACGGACGGACGGACGGATGGATGGACGCATGCATGCATAGCACTGGATACTCCGGAGCTGTCAGGGCAGCGGCGCAAGGGCGTGGGGCCCCGCTTGGCCTTGCCATCTGCCCGATGCCATCTCCTCGTCCCCCGGGACGCTTCCCTCCCTCCATTCCCTTCCCTTTCTTCCTTCCCTTCCTTTCCCTCCTTCCTCTTTCCTCGGGCGGCCGCTCCCCGGCTTTCTCATCGGCTGGATGCCGCCCGCCGTGCCGCGTTCCGCCGCCCTGTTCCCCTTTGCGGCTCGGATGGGGCGGAGGCGGCAGCGGCGGTCCGGGAGGCGGTGCGGAGTGCGGCAGAGGGCTCCGGGCGGGCTGGGCCCGGCCCGGCCCGGTCCGGCGCGGCGCGGCGCGGCGCGGGCAGCCATGTTGGCAGGATGAGGCGGCAGTGCCTGTGCCCGGGCGGGGGGCGGCGGAGCGGGCCCGGCGCCGGGGCCGTCGCCGCAATGGGGGCTGCGCCCGCGCTGGAGAATCCGCCAGAAGCAGATGATGAATTTATGTCTGCTTCCCGCAATGTAAATACGTTCATACCAAATTCTAAATTCTAAACGATATTTCTCTTCGCTTCCAGCTCCTTCTTAGCCCAGTTCTTTTTGCTGTTGCACAATCCAGTGTTGGTAAATAGCCATGTGTGCATGTGATCAGGTTTCAGTGCCTCGCCAAGTTCTGCGGCACTGTTCGATCTGGCATCTCCACCTGGTCCAGATATAGCAGAGCGTGTGTGTGAGTTCAGCTGAGGGATCACACTGTCAGCACCGCCCGAGCTTCATGCGGCACCTAAAATTGGCTCTGCTGGGGCCCCTTGTTCAGATACGCCTGCTGCCCCAAACAGCTGTTTTGCCAACTTTCCGTGTGCTAATCTCTGTCCTTGTTTTATTTCTTTGGAGCTCTTGCACTGATTAAGTTGCAAGCTATTTTTTTTTTTGTTTCAAAGTTAGCACATTCTGTGATATGCAGATATTACACAGTTATCTGGTATATGACTGGATCTCTTAAATAAAAAGTGATTCTTCTTTATTTGTGATATGTGGTAGCTTTGGGTGGTTTGTTATTTTTGGTTGAATGCAGAGATACAGATTTTGAACATTGTTTTGTAACCACTTCAAGCTTGTTGCAGACTTCTCTGCATGTCTAAATAATAATTTGAATCTAAATCCCTGCTCTGATTTTATCTTTACTTAAATAAATAGCAATGTGTTTGTATTTTGACATTGCATAAAAACTGGTTTGCCAGAACTTTCAAATACATCCAAGTATTCAAGTCTTAATGTTTATTCAGATATTTTTGTGAAAGCCCAGGTCTAGTTGAGCCTGTGAAGGGTGATTCATCAACACAATTGGGTTTGTCAGCTTGAATACCAGTAAACAGACAAGATATTTAGATTATTTCTTTTATTGACACATTTTAATATTAAAACATTACTGTAGGACTTACAGGGTGGGTGTCTTCAGTTTCAAATAGGTGTAAAACTAGGATGTAGAATTTGCTTTTTGCTGATGGAGATTACTAAACAACTCAAATGTCATCTACCACCTGTTTTGGAGCCAGTGGTAGATCACCTCAGAGAGACACACATAGTTCCCTTCTTGGTTCATAACTGGATTCATGCAGACTGAACATTAAAAGAGACACAACTAGTAGATTCCTCCAAGACATTAGGGAGATGATTCATTCTATCATGGATGGCAGCCTTCTAAGCCTATGATGAACATTAAAAAAAAGTTGTCTTTTAAGAATATTGTTCTTCTAAATCTGTACTACAAACTGTATTGCATATTTTGGTTTTCTCTTTTCAAGTTACGTTTCCACTCTGTAGTCAGCATTTTGTAGTGGGAAGTGGTACTACTGGTAAATGTGAGCCCTGAAAAACCAGTTGCAGTTTATTATCTGTGATGCTGTGTAACTTGGGGCTCATTTTGCCTTATTTTAGCATTCTATGTGATGAGGGCAATGCTACCTTTATAAATTGTTATGACCAGTTAAGATGACTGGTGAGTGGAAAAACCCCTCAAAACCCCAACAGCTTAAATGTATGGAAAGCTTGGCAAATTATCTTGGTTTTGGTCAATTTTCTTACTAATGAAAATTAAATCTTACATAGTGAATTGATATTTAAAGCATCTGAAATCCATGTGCAAATACGAGTAGGTGTTTTGCTTACTTCAGCTATGAAAAACAGCAGAGTTGAGAACAAAAGAGATTAAAATTATACCACATTTAATTTTCCGTCAGCACAAAAGTTAGGGTTGGGAAAAATTGGAAACTGCAGAAGTCCGGCGGGTAAATTTTCATGTTGCAGGTGATTTTGTGATCTGTTCTTCGTGAATCTCTTCACAGCTGTGTTTCAAACAAGTCTGTCATTTAGCTAGTGCATGTGGAGTCTCTGAACATATATATATATATATATATATATATATATATATATATATATACACATATATGTATAAATATATATATTAGTTGATAATCCTTTCATCCCAGTCTCTGTCAGCTTCCCAGATATATCTGCAGAAATTAATGCAGTGTTCTGAGAGGTTTTTATTAAAGCATCAGAAAAAAATTCTTTGTGGGACTCCACATTAAGAAGGGAAGACAAGACCCCTACATTTCATAAACAATATTAAGAACACACTGGACAAAGTAAACAGTGTCACTGTGAACTTGACAAAAATTGGACATTTTGCACCTGGCAGATTATTAAATAGTGTTTTGTAAACAGGGCGCTGTGTGGCCATGTCCAGTGACATTGCTGTTTCTAACAGCAGTGCTCAGGGTCAGTTGAATAATAGCTGTGGGTTGTGTTGGGATTAGTCTTGTCACTTGGCTGTGCTGTAAGGGCTCCGGGAATGGTGCAAGGGGCCTGCCTGTTAGGGAGGGAGAGCCGAAACCCGCAGGGTGGATTCTGGGGGCAGAAGTTGATAATGAAGCTCTGTGTTTGATACTTTGTTCCACACAAAAGTAGGTGCCTCTGAGCAAGAGGGAGAGAAGCAGTCTGCGCAACGCCCCAGAACATGACGTGAATTCATTCGCATACTTTTCTGCTCTGTTCTGTGTTCAGGATTTTAGTGAAGCTTTTTAAAATTCCATACTAACCCCAAGCTGGTGGTGTGGCTGTGTCATAATCATTGTTCAACCAGTTTGCTGTACCAGTGACATTGAGATTCAGTTGGCTTGCTCCTAAAGACATTCTTCTAGTCTGATGAGATACCTCAGGTACCTTTGAAAATAAGGAATACTTTAAATTGCTTCTACTTGGGGGAGTAATTTAATTTCTGCCTTCACCATGTGATGGCATTAATGAAGTATTGCAGTTTTATTAAAGACTTCTTGTACTGTGGGAAAATGTGTCATAAGTTGAATTAAGCACGTATAAGTACTTTTACCAGGTATGGAATGTACTTTAGAGCTGAAATGCTTCTGCTTTAGACCTGCTAGAAATTTTTGTACTTCTGTGATCACCCTGAAAAGAGCATTTCACCAGATACGTGTTGTGTTGATAACCAGAGAAGATGTCAGGATTCCTGGGAGCATCGTTGAGCAGAGTTGAGTTCTGCCCAGGGTAAGTCAGGTTCCAGATAGAAATGCCTGCATTGAGTCAGACCAAGGATCAGTCCAGCTCTGAATCCTCTCTTCAGCAGTGACCATAGCAGATATTTAGGATATAAGAATAAATCAAACATAAATAATGTTTTCTCACTGTAGTCATCCAGGTTCTGTATATCTGGGCCATGGAAGCTTTCCTAGCCAAGGGTAGAAGCTTTTTAATAGGACTTACTCTTTGAATCTTGTTGCTTTTTGAGGCTGTTAGACTTCAGTACTGACCGTGTACTGTGGCAGGTAGCTGGACTTCTCAGTAGTGGGCCAACTGAAAACCTTTCTCTAATGGAAAAGGCTGGTTGACACCAATACAAACAAACCAACCTTTTGTAAACCTACATTCCAACGCTGTCTCAGGCATGCCTTGAAGTTTGGATAGTGGGTGTCACGGATAGTTCCCTGCAACAAAAGTGCTCCATCATTTAGGTGTGGTAGGATTTGAACAAGTATTTTGAATTTAATGGTGGACATTTGCCTGAACATAGATAGTAATATTTACCCTGAAGGCAACAATTCTTGATTCCTCCTCTTCCTTACAGGGTATCCTTTAATCAGTAGATATACAAGTAGTTGATGAGTTGTTATTTCCTTCCAGAAGAGGACTTTCCCAGGACTGCAAGGAGTTCTTTAAGGGTACACCCTTTTCTCTGGAGTCATAGGTATTGAAAGTCAGTGTGCTGTGGCCCATGACACTTGAGTTAGTTTTGATATTATTGCTAAAGCATTGTGGCAGCAAGGATTGGCAGTGTGAGAGCCTGGGTATGGGGTATATGGTCATTGCCTCATGATGAAATTTAAGTAGCCGTGTCTTTACTGCTAAAATTATCTTTGTTAGGTTAAGCCTAACACATGTTGTAACCAGATATTTATTTTGGTATTGGCATCCTTACTTTCTGGAAGAAAACCAAGTATTGGTTTTCTTCCAGAAAAGAAATGTATGAAATTGTATGAAAACCAAATATTTGTACACTTCAAAAGAACTGCTTCAGATGACAGAAGCTTTTGACTAGGGAGACAGTGAACAGGTACTGATAAGTGTATTTCCAGTTCTGGCTTTGAAGTGACACAACTTTTGGGGGTAAGGGAGGGTGATCTGGAAAGCAGAAATTGCATTTATGAAGTAACTTTGAACCTTGCTAATTTTATCAACATCTTGAACACAATGCTGTAAATAACTAAATGTTGTTTTCTCCTTAGAAAACACCAACAGACGGATAACTTGAAAGGCTCTTGATCACTTTCAATTCCTTGAGTGTACTACCAGCAGCCAGGATGTCAGGGGCTTCAGTGAAGGTGGCTGTTCGGGTCCGGCCTTTCAACTCCCGAGAAACCAGCAAGGAGTCCAAATGTATCATCCAGATGCAAGGCAATTCAACCAGTAAGTCTGTTTTAATCTTTTGTGGGAGTCTTTCTCTGTTCCCAAACTTAAATATTCGACTTAAATATTTTCTTCTGTCAGACTGAGAACTGTATACATTGTATCATCTATAATTAATCTTTTAAAATTCTGCTTTTCTGAGGCTGTCATTACAAACTAGATTATCTCTGAATGTGGCTATAAAGTCTAAATCACAAGTATCTTGATTTTTATGGAGTTGTGCATGGTGTTTGCTTCTGCTGAGCTGAAAATTCTACAGAAGGATTGGAGTAACAAAGTGAAAACCTTTTTGTGAACTTCAGTATTTGGGAATATCATGTGGGTAGACAGGTAGAGGGATACTTTGCACACCACCACATGATAACTATGGGGGTATAAGTCCTGCTTGGATCTGGTGCTTTAGGTCTTGTTTGCTTGTTCTGCAGTATGTGCTTTTCATTAAGAACATAATTTGGGTGAGAAAGCTGAGATGAAAAGGGTATCAAGTTTTATGCTTTCAGAGCAGATGTCTAAATGACAGCAAAATAACAGACTACGTAAAATCATCTTCTTTTCTAACCAATTAGAAGTGTTAAGCTTCCTATGTAATTGTTGTGAGTGTAATTTGGAGAACACTGTTCTGTGGGAAACTGTGTGTGGGCACACCTTTTTTGGTTGTTGGGTTGGTTGTTTTTCATACTTGAGGTCAAGGCAGTATTGACAGCATTTGAGGGAGTGTCACTCCTCATCTGCAGACCGACAGCTCTGCCTATAAACTGCTCTTCTTGGGGCAGTTTTTCATTGTTAGGTAATCAAGTAGAGCCATCTTGTCTGCAGCTGAAGAAAGCAGCACTCCAAGAGCTCTGAGTTATTTCGCTGTCTGATTACTTGAGTGTTTACTCATGCCTCTTAACACAAAGGAGGTTTCATACAGGCCTCTCCCTTTTTTTTTAGCCAAGGTTGTACGTCAGCCTGCTTGTGCTTCTGCAATGGAATATAAATTGTGGTTATGGTCACTTAAATTATATAGTGTTTATGGTTTCATTGGAAGAGAGGTGTGATAGAGAAGAGAGCTTGTTTTTTAGAGCAGAAAGTTCTTATCTTTAGACTGCATGTGCAATACTACCCAAAGAAGCTTTTTTGTGATTGGATTTCAAAATTTCCATTTAAGGTAGGGGTGGGAGGGGTTTGAAGTCATCTCATGTAGAACAGGTGCTTGTATCCCATCATTGGATCCCAGTGTAGACTGCAAGAACTGTAGACTTCATTAGAGGACATTTGTTATGGAAATGCCACCAAGCTCTGGGCTCCAGCAGCACCACTGGGAACCTCTGTAACAGCTTTTCTTGCTGCAGTCATCACAGCAGTAATTTTAGATGCTTAAGGTGTTTGAATTGCAGGAGCCTTTGGAAGCACCTTGTTTGTGGCACAGCAGCAAGGGTGACCAGTCAGTGTCTGGCAGATTGTTTGTCTAAGCTGGAGCTGTGGCCTGGGCCAGACACTGGTTCTGTTTCTGAACGCTAGAGCTGCACTACAATGACACGTTTCCAAGAAACTGCATCAGCCTTCAAGAGGAGAAAAATACTTCAGATTTATCTAATTGGAAATGTCTTTACAGAAATGACTTCTTTTGCTGAATTTTATACTCTGAAGTGCCACAACGTGCAGCCTTTTGTTTGAATGCTGTGGCTCTGATCAGGCTGGGTGATGTGACAGATGGTCGGGTTTAAGTCATCGGGACATTACAGACTGTGGAAAGGAATCATCAGTTGCAATAGTTAAACATTGTTACATTCTGTGGGTTATTTTTTCCCTGTATTTCCCTCTTGGAGGAGAAATACAAGAAAGCAGTGGACAGAGGAGTAGTTTGAACAGAAGAGGATTGTATAATAAAGGATATGAATAAGGCATTGTTTGGTGGGGGAAAAAACCAGCAGAAATCTTCTCTCCAAAGAATCTTCCTAACCAAGTTGTCTGGCACGCATAACTTCCAGCTGAAATTCTTCGGCTGGTATGCTTTTAGGCTGTGAGTTAGATTTGGGGGGCATAACTGCTCTTCTGCCAAAGATTATTTTATTTTCATGATGCTCAGTTTTTTGCAGCCCCCCAGTTACATTATTGAACTCCTCATTATTAAGGTCTGAACTTGCTGACTAAAAGCTGAGCGCATGAAGTGAAATTAGTGTATCTGAGACTCATATCTGATGCAGCAATTTGAAAATAAAGGGAATTCAGTAGTAATTCTAGACTAAGGGGTTTCTGCTTCACATTTTCAGATGTGTCAGTGAAGTGATCAAGGTCTAGATATCTTGCCTCTGAGAAGGTTATTTTTTCACTTGTGCGCTGATCAAGTTGACAGGAGGCAAACCTGAGAGGATGGTGATACACTGAGTAGTGACTATTTTAAGCCTCCAAGGCAGTTAAAGTTCCCTTATCTTGGAATTAAAGCCTAATGGACTGTCGTGACACCGGATTGATGAGACAGTGTGAAGTCTGATAGCTAAGAAGAGATTTTGACAGTTATTTGAACTTTAATTCTGTATGTATTGATTGACCAAGCCATTCTGCAAATCCTTTGTGGGTCCTGCGTTTAAACTTTGTCCAAGTCTGAGTTTTGTAAATGGATTGGCAGAGACTACTGCATTACAGTGAAATTGAGGCAAAGTGCTCAGGATTATGTTAAGGAAAACTGTACAAAGAGACAGACAATAAAGAGTATGACAGGTCTACTTTATAAATAAATAATTTTAGATTAATGTGTGAAAAAGGAGTGGTTTTTGGCATACATAATGAAGTAGGGTCTTGAAGTCAGAATACCACCAGGGTTGTTTCCTGACATGCTGCTTTTGTTGGACAGTTTTTGTGTGAATTTGGCTGTTTATGGCTTTGGGGATTGCCTGTCATTCACAGGGTGCTTGCCAGCAAAGCAAAATGTCCCTCTGGGTTAGAAAGCTTATGCTCAATTTTGTTACACAGTTCTTTGCCTTAGAAGCAAAACAATATAATTTGCTTGTGCACTCCTGCAGAATTTGCTTGTTATCCTATCTGGCTTTATTGTAATTTTCTCCTAGGAGATCAAGACCTTTAATCAAGATCCGTAGTAGGTCTGTTTTTGTCATCTTTCACTGTTTAAAATTGACAATGCAGCTGAATACATTTCTAGGTATGTCTTAATCTCAGAAAAAGAGCATTTGTACTAAGATCTTTAACCCATAATGTTAAGGACACTTATTGTGAGTACTTGGTACTTCTGTTTTTCTTCCAGATGCAAAATAGGGAAATTTTGAAATCAGTACTTGAACATATTATTTGTCCTTTTTTTTTTTCCTGTTCTACTGTTATGCATCTTGCACTTAAATTGTCAGTCTTGTCTTAAATACACGTTTCAAAACTGAGATTCTGCAGTTGAGCTGAAGTCACGTGTGCTGACTGCATTAAGGGGCTGGAATTTGGCAGAAGGCCAATGCTGCTCAGATCATATCTATTTGCAGATGGGATCCATTTGAATGATACTGCCAGAATTTCTTCAGTGGACAAGGGAGTAGGGGGGTTAGGGGAAGAGAAGGTAATGCAGGAATCTTAGGACAAGTTTGAAGCTGTAAAATTCCACTATTTAAGTTGGGAATGCAAAATACTTTCCCAAGAAGAGGTAATGTCAGCATCAAATTAGTAATTAAAAATCTCCATCAAAACAGTAACTGAGTGGGATTAATTTTAGAAAAGGCCTTTAAAATAATTACAACTTGGAAATCATCCTAAGAAACATAAACTTTGTTTTCAAAAGCACCTGCTAAGCAAGTGAATTCTATTGGCTGAAAGGATGCTTTCATTTTGAGTTCTGTTCTGAAGAGTATATTGTTTAAATTACTGAATAGGTGGCTTATCATGGCCAAACTCACAAGCAGCTTTTTGAAATGAATGATTAAAGTATAGATCATGGTTTTATGCATATCTTGATTGAATATGTTTTGTCTTTAATTACTGCTTTTTCCAGTGTTTTTTCAGAAAGGTTCGCACCAATGCATCTTGCCCACAATGTATTACTTACTTATTCCTGTCCAGTTAATTTATGACTGTTTTTGTAGTGAGTGGGAAAAAGATTCTGCAGTGTAATATGTGAAAGCTGAGCTATAGATCTAAGAGTGTTTTGTGTGTCAGTAGATCTTGGGCTCATTCTTGTTTGGGCTTTTCAAACCTAACAAATATAAACAACGGTGGCAGCTGCTCCCTTGGGTTATTGAACTGAAAAAAGAAGCTGTTCTGTGCCTAAAGATTCCCCGAGCATTGTGCTTTTTCTGGTTTGGCTTTTGTTTGTTTGAGGGATTTTTTGTTTTGGTTTGGTTTTTTGGTTTGTTTGTTTTGCATTTTTTTGGTGGAAATAATTTGATAATCTGGCCTGTAAATGCATGTAAATAATGCATAAATAAAAACAAATGAAATTGAAGCAGAGATTCAAACTAGTAGCTACAAGACAGCATTTAGGTACTAATCACTAGCAAAGAGCCCAGCAGGCTTATTCGTTTAAAAATGTAAATACACATGTAACAAATGAAACAAGGAAGTAAGGAAGTACCCTACTTGGAATGTGTGTGTTGCAATTAATGTGCCCTAGATGAATGAAAATAGGATTTAGCATCTTGTATGTGCAAGTGACAGAGCAAACCAAAGTTCTCAAACTATAGCTCATCTATGATTATTGTGTGTTCTGGTTTGTCCTAAAGGAACCAGTGGAAAGGTGCACCTGCACAGCCCAGGTTATCTTGGAAGGGCTGAGTGCACCTGGATCCTCCTGTCAGTACTGAAAATTACCTGTGGGGATTTTAGTTCAGCAATAGTCTCTGTGTTTCAGTAATGTTGGCAGGTTCTTTTGTGGCTGCTGAAGGTATTGGATGTTTAATAAAAATAGGTCTAGTGGAGTGGTCCCATCTGCCAGTAACAATAATCCCATCTGCGGCTGTGGACATATGGCTGTCAGCTTCTCATCCAGGCATCCTTGGCATCAGAAAACCTTGGTAAGACATTCTGGAGTTAATTTGTAGAGGTTGTAGGGGATAAAAGTGTATTTCTTCTAATATTGTTTCATTGTTTGGGGTTTTTTTCTCCCTAAGTTGTATAAACCTCAGATCTAGACTCAAGTGTTTAAATTAAAAAAAAAAAAAAAACCAAACCAAAAAACCTAGTACAGAAACATCTAATTTTAATTTCTCCTTTGTTTTGGTTTTTCCTTACTTTTTTTTTTTTTGTCTTTTAAGATGTGTGCTGCTTTATGCAGTTGTTCTGGGGCAAATTAAAAATGGGTGGGAAAGCAGGACTGAACTTCAAAGGCTTTTGATTTATTGCATGTTTGTCTAAATTAGTGGTAGTTGAAATATAATACAAAAGTCAAAACTATTGGAAGGTTCATAGAGTAACATAACCTCATCAATAATTCAGCCATCTCTTTTACTGATATACTTTTGACTCGCTGTCTTATGAAAATAATAATTTTAAATATCTCAAAAAATAAGCATATTGCCTTTCTGATGCCTTGTGCCTGCCAAAAAGCATTGGTTCTTAAAGCACACAGCTTGGTTTTCTTGGTTTGTTTTGTTTTGGTTTGGTTTTTTTTTCCCCCAAGTGTTTCTAGTGTTTTTCACTGGTATCTTGCATGATGAAGTTGTCTTGGGCAAATAAACAGCCTTGCAGAAATATCACTTCACCCCTTCCCTGATTTTTCTGGTCTGTAAATCCTTGTTAGTGGTGCAAGCTAAATGAATGCTTGTCAATATGATAATACTGCCCTGCATTCACGGTGGGTGTGTTATCAAAACAGGCTGTTTATGGGAAGATAAATGGTATCACATGGAGGATGCCTGAATGGTCTTGTGGTTCAGGTTTGAAAGACAAGTCAAAAGGTCACAATAGCAGAGGTTACCCAAACTCTTCTGACTGTTCTCTTACCAGTATGAGCATTAGAGTTCTCTGTGTTTTGCAGCTTTAGGGATTTCTGTGTCCACAAGTCTGTCTTAGTCACTGTCTCTGAATGCCTGCTGTATTGACAGCTCATATGTTTTGCTACAAGCCTGGAATATTTTTTTGGAGAAGAAATAAAAATGTAGATTTCTTTTGGTGCTTGATTTTCCTTCTAAAGCCTTTCTCATGATTGAATAAAAATAGCTTGAAGTGTTAATTCTGCACTGTTAAAATAATTTAGAGGATGACTTTGGGGAGCTGGGGGAAGATGAACATTTAATGATCTTTAAATGTTAGAGATGCAAATGCTGCTTCTGGAGTGAGACTGTGGGATGATGACTAGGGTGTTCTAGCTGATGTTAATGCAGTTAGACTACATTATGTTATGAAGGTAGTATGGAATCATAGCAGAGAGGTATTACTAATAAACCCTGAGTAGTTTCTGTCAGTGGTGATTCTCCATGCGAAATGCTTCCTCTTCAGAATTAGTGCTCACTGACACAGAACTAGGCCTCCCAAGGTGATTCTTTTTATCAAATGCTTAAATAAACTGCCACTTTTTAGTATGCAAGTAGAAGTAAAGAGAATGTAAATTGTTAATACGAGCTACTTTAAGAATTGGATATTTTCATTCACTACACAAATTCTTCCAGAGATATCCACTTTTAAGAACTGACCAAACTGACTTGAGTAGTGGACTGAAATCCTTAAGACCTGGCTCCACAAGATTCCAGTTCTACGTGGTGTTCTCTTAATGTGTTGCTGGCATGTGTCTGAAGGTGAAAATGGTCTTAGGAGAGGCCATTGGCTCTTGGTGATGTCAAGTCAGAGAAGGTGAAGGGAGATACTGTTTTACCTGCCTTGAGGCAGAAAACATGAGCCCAGAATTCAGCTGGAGCACTGACCCAGCCCCACACACAGACCTGACATGCTGCCCCTGCACTCAGACATCCCCAGGTAATCCACTGACAGTGCAAGTTCGGGAATGGTTCTGGGTCAACTTTTCAGCCAGGGAGAACAGTCTGGTTCGGCTGGCTCCTGCCTGCTGCAGAGCTGCTGGCGGGCTGTTCTCTAAGAACACCAGCTGGAGAGCTGTATTTATAGCTCCTGGATCTGTAAGAGCAGCTGAGGATGAGAGCGGCTTTCCAGCAGCTTCTGTGAGCGAGCGGTGGCCTTGCCCTGGTGCTGCCGAGCCTGACTCCCTCCCCCAGCCAACCTTTCTCCCAGTGCAGGGCTGAAATTCCACAGTGGGGAGAGAATCCGGTTGAATTCCAAACGGGCTGTTCTTAGCTTCTACTTGGTTTCCTTCCCTTTTAATGATTTGAAAAATGCAAACAATGCTTTGAAAAGCAAGCACTGCTTCGTGAGCTGGAAGTGTCCATTTCCCTTCATTTATCTCTTATAATAACAGCCCTGAAAGTCTGTCTTATAAAAGCACTATGGCCATAGATCTGATTGCAGCGTATGCCTAGGAAGAAGCCTGTATTAAACGTGTCTTTGTGGTGTTATTCACGTTCCAGCAAATAAAGAATGCCTGCTCCACCCTGCTCTCTGTAAGGAACATGTTCCCATTGTTGTCATTCTAGTCTACAGATGGTGCAGATATATTTTCCACACCCACGTTTTTTAAGAGACTCTGTATTTAATGTTAATTTGGTCTTGTGGAATCAATTCTGAAAGCCCCAGATTTTTTCCATTGGATAAATTGTTTATTCAAACATAATAAAACGACTACTTATATTGATCCAAAATTAGTTTGAAGAAGGCATAGAAATTATTTTGTATTTTTCTCCCAGAAGTTGCCCCTTCCAAAGTTCTGTTGAGACCAGAATGATTTTTAAAAATGTCTGCCTGTTCCTTTACTAATGATTCAGGAGAGCAAAAGTGAAGACGCTGCTTTTCTTGCTAGCTGTTATCTCTGAGTGGTGGCATTTGGTAGGAATGTGTGCTTGAGCTAGAATAATGCTGCCACAGGGAGAATTGTTGAGGCTGGTATGAAGCCTCTCTTGGTGAGAAGAAACCTAATTTTATTTCATATGTAGAAATTAAAGAGGTTTTGTGCCCTCAGCATTGCCTGTTATGGTGGCAATATGGGCATGGCAGATGTTAACGACAAAGCAGGCTGTGTTGCACAGATCTGGGAAGGTCGGTTTTTCCAGTTCCATACTCTACTTTTGTCATAATTGTGTTTCATTTCTGATTAGGAATTGTTTGTTTGTTTTTAAAAAACCTCAGTGTGTCTGTCCCTTCGCCCCCCTTGCTAGCACAGCCTGTGTCCCAGCTAATCCCAGGATGAAGCGCAGGTTAATTCTGGCTGCTGGTGTTTATCTGAAGGGCAGGCTGCAGTTAGGCAGCTCTCTGGAGCACCCACGGTGACTAATGCGTGGCACTGGCACGGCTGCTGGCAGCGAGCCCGGCAAGGTGACTCTGGGCTCTGGCACAGGCGGAGCCGGCCAATCCTCTGACTGGGCTTTAAATGCAGGGAGGACAAGAGAATAATTTCAGCTCTTGCCTCTTGAGTGCTTTGCATTCTGTCTCTCTGTTCCAAGAGTTTATTAGAAGGAATTGTGTGTGCTGGGCATCCCCAGATACTGAACTGCTGATAATTTCTAATCTCATGAATTAGTGACATGCTGAGCAGCAGCACTGACTGGGATGAGAGCAGAGCGGGCTTGGACTGCAAATTCAGTGTCATAATCTGATACGAGTTTGGAGTGGTTAAGAACGCTTCTAGTCATTCTTTGTGACTGCAGAAATATTTATGTGACTGAGTAGATGGGAATGGAATGAGGGGGCTGATCTTGGCTAAGTTTCCTTGCTTTTGTGGATTTTTTTTCTCCCCTTTGTAGGCTTCCCACTGCCTGTTTACTTGGTTAGTTTTAAAGGAGACTGGAAGTGTAAGTCCAGAAATGAAGGCTCGAAGTGGGAATGTGTTTGTGTGTGTTCAGAAAGGAGTGAGAAGGCAGAATGCTGCTTCCAGTTGAAAATACCCTAGAAGATTTTAACTTTGCATCAGCTCTCAGCTGTGCTCCACACTCTGGTTATAATTGTAAAACGAAGTGCATATTTGACATGTGCTTTTTGAATTTCAGCTTCAGAAATGAAAACTGGATTATAAGGCAAAAAAATTGGATGTCCAAAATGACAATAGGAATGCAGTATAATACATATTATGAAATATATGGGTACTATTTCAATAGTGGTCTTTCAAGTATTGCTACAGTGTTCGCTAAAAAGCTAGGGATGAATTTCAGCTCGTAGATTTGAAAGGTTGAAAGTATATGCTATTTTTGTGCTAGCTGATCAAGCAGATGGTGGATGGTATATAAAATGTTAATTAAGGAACAAGTGGGATGGACTGTGGAAATAAAAATGCCAAAAGATGAAGTTGCCTGTTTAAGTAAGGGTATGTTAAAATCCAAATGTTTTGTGGAGATTGGTCTGTTACTGTTGGCAGAACACATCTGAAAGTATAATTCTTTCATTTATTGTGCTCCTGCTTTTTCCTTTTGTTCCTCTGTACTGCTCCTACTATGTACTTGTCCTGTACAAGGACAAATCAGTATTTGGGTCTCATATAATACTCAAAAAATGAAATTATTTGGTATGAATAAATTTCTTTTAAAACCGTGTGTTTCTCTACTTTTTGGTCAGTGAGATAGAAAATGTTTGTAGTTACAGGTATCAAAAAGTCCACCAAACTTAAACAGCTAAGCAGCTACAGAGAGTTGTTTAAGTTACTTGAGCTCCAGAGAATATGTGAATTACTCCTGCTTAGAGGAACTTTGGATGGCGTGAAGCAGCTCAGCGTAGCTCACTGTACGCTGTAAGGGGACACTAAGCTTTTAAAATGCGGGCTGGTTCTCTGGGTAGGCATGGCAGTGAGTACTAAATCAGCTGCTTCACGTGGGTACTGCTGCAGAGCTGCTCACACAGTGTACTTTTATTTATCGCAATTTATGACGTGTAATTACTTTATTTGTGTACAAAGGTAGAAAACACATCTAAGTATTAATTATTAAGAAGCTTATTATTCAAAATTTCCAGAAATTCATTATTTGAATAAAGAAAAGTAATAATATGGGCATTTATCTCTCTAAACCACATCAATGATTTGTAGAAAATATTTTAATCGCAGGAACATTCTCTTGCCTTTTTTTTGGCCTTCCATTCCAAAGGTAAATGATGGGCATTAACCCCCGCTGTGGTTGCTGCTTTGATCCCAGAAGAAGTTTCAGGCACTGCAGCAGAGAAATATTATCCTCATCTTGTTCCATCCTTCTCACCTCGGGGTTCCAGGTGTGACCTGTTTCAGTAGCAGTGGAGTGGCAGATAGTGGTTCTGTGAAATATCCCTTGCAGGGTCTCTTTGGTGCAGAAAGCTGAGCTTGTGGAAAGCTAGAAGATACCCCATGACCTAATAAATTGGCTCTTGGTGAAGCAAGGGGCCTGAAAGAGGGATTTTCTCAGAAACTGGCTAACTCCAGCATTCAGAGCTGCTCCGGTGCCATGCTGATGGTAATTATAGCCGCAGCACAAAGCAGCAGTGTCAGTTTGCAAACAGAAGAGTTAATTGCCACATTGGACCTTTGAAATAGCAGATAAACAAATTTATTCTGTAAGATAAAAAGACTATTAATGCGTTCCTGCTGTGATCCTCTCCCTTATTGCCTTTCTCATTTCCTGAGGCTCTGTAATTAAACCATTAGTGTGTGGACTGTGCGGTGAGGCTGCTGTGGGGAGAGGAGATAGATGACAACCTATTTCATGATTCACTAAGATAATTCATCTTGGCCTTGCATGGTTTCAAAACCAAACAAAGTAACTGAAAAGCTGTTAGCATTCTTGTGGATATTGGAGACACTGAGAACGTTCGTCTTTCTGTTTTAATTGTATTTGTTTCCTTGGTCAGCAGAAAATACAGCAGGTTCAGAAACATGATACATAAAATCAGTGTTGCCAAATCAGTCTAATTTCTGCATCCCCATTTCTTTTTTTCCCAATTTGGCACAGGAACTTTTAGAATAAAGCTTACCTGAACTATAAGGCAGCTTTTAATTTCTTCAGAAATATCCATTAGCTTGCTTTAAAAGTAGCTAGATTTCATGGGTTTTCCTGTCCCTCTGAAGGTGATGCCTGGTGCAATAGGTATCTTCAAGTGAGGTCAGTTATTTCCGTTTGAATTCCTGGTTTCTTAGCTGTCTCATCATCTTCCAGGTGTTTTAATCCCATTGTTGCCTGCCTGATCACTGGTTTTAAACCTAGACTACATCAGACGTCACTAATGCTGGCAGCACACACCTGGTGATCTGTGCCCCAAATGAAGAGGGTTTCAGTCCAGCTGAAATCTGTTGAGACTGTAATCTTCTATTTTCTCATCCAGTCAGCTCTGCTGGATTCATTTGTAGATTGAGAATTGTGAAAATGGAGGATGTAGCCTGTGTGCAAGAAACAGAAATAGGGATGAATAGACTTGAGGCTGACTGCAAAGGCTGTGTCTGGATCCCAGTGGTGAGGGGCAGCATGCAGAGTTTCTGGCAGCTGGGAGGCTTTCTCTGACCCTTTCCTGCTGCAGTGGAAGGTTTTGGCCAGGCAGCTGCATTCCCAACCTCTGACAGAGCTGCTGTCTTGCACATTAAACTCCTTTTCCTGCTACACTTCTCAAGATATGCTTTGCAAAAGCATGCATCCTAAAAAGTGATTTTCAAAGTAGTGAGCTGGACATGGAAGTCAGTGTGAAGGGCTGAGGAAAGTCTGTCTAAGAAAACAACAATAATAATGACAACAGTGGTTTAAAAAGAGAAAAAATGGAGCTGAATGGAATGACTTGCATAAATCACAGAGCCTGAACTTCACTTTTCTCCAATATGTGATGGAAGCAAGAAAGGGGAACTAATGGCAAGTTTGTAGTATCTTTTCAGACACTAAGGTGGAGATTCTATTATTTGTACTGCTTTTTTGATACAAGGCATTACGTCTCCCTTACCTTTCAGAGCTTTGATGTTAAATTTTTAAATGAGAAATTGTTGAGTGTAGCAGTATGGAATGCCCTGCAAGGAGAGAACTAATTTAAGTTTGAGGCAGGGAGTTATCTTTGGGGTTTGTCTTTTGTTCTCTTTAGGACTGGTGGGATAGTGAGAGTGGAGCTGTACTGCTGCTAGTAAAGGGAGGCTAAAATCATGGATGATTGCTTAGGTTACAGTTTGTTCTGTGTTGATGCCTGCGTTGCTATCCAAAGCCACAAGCATTTTTGGCAATTTGATACTGTGCTGGTGCATATAATTCATTGGC
Source organism: Fringilla coelebs (assembly GCF_963513975.1). NCBI lineage: Eukaryota > Metazoa > Chordata > Aves > Passeriformes > Fringillidae > Fringilla > Fringilla coelebs. Next base: position 9,807,647 of record NC_140048.1, read on the forward strand.
TTTGCAAGTCTGTCAGGTTTTTAAAGGCAAGAATGTCAGCACAAGGTGCATCCAAGTGAAACTGAGTTGGCCAGGAGAAATAGAGTTAGCAACTGTTGCTATTTGCAATCCAGACAGTGATCTTTTCTCCACACTGTCATTTTGGACAACAGCCCTGCTCAGGAGCACAGCATCTGGTAGAGGAATGATTTGATTTTAATGGGGATCCTGTATCCACATTTTCAGAGATTTCGGTGAAACAAGATGCTAAGTTCATGTTTGAAATGGAAGAGCTGTGGGTGATATAATTTTTATTCATGACAGAAGGAAAGGGAGAAGCCCTGGTCTCCCAAAGCATAAACTAACTGGAAGAATATGTGAGAAATAAGCATCTTCTTTCTAGGATGTCTGGTATCAGGATGTAAATCATCCCCAGGAAAGCTGCTGACACCTTTATATGGCTTATTTCCTTGTAGACTTTATTTGCACACATCACAGTTAGTGTCTCACTCCCAGGGGCAAATTGCTGCTTTAGGTGCAGGGGCAGATGTGTAAATGCAGGGTGGTTTATCTAATACCCTCGGGACTAGGCTTTTTTGTAGTCCTACTTACAGAGATTACAGAGATGTTGAAAACAGCTGCTGGAAATAATAGATTTAAGTATTTCCACCACTGTAGTATCGAAAAGAAGGAAGCAGTAGAGATTCACTTCTGCAACAAGGGCTGTGCTTATAAATTACCCTTCTTGGAATACAGAAACTCCAGGCATTGTGTGTGCCACTGCAATGAGAGTTGGATCCATTGTGTATTGCTCCCCTGCAGGCAAAGGTTATGCCAAACAGTTTTGTTGCTGGGAAGGAAAAAAACCCTGAAGTACTAAACCCACCAACCTAAAGGTATCTGGAAAAGCTTTTGTTGATTGTGTGGAATGCACAGAATTCTGTTAAGCAACAGCATATCTCTCCCATGAATTTTTTTTCTTGTCTCATTTAAAATGAGTCCTGCAGAAATAATAGTATTAGGAAGCAGCAAGTCTGTTACTACAGTCTTCCTACTCATATGCCATGTGGAAGCTTTGAATACTCAGATTCGCAGATTGTGGGTCAGCCAGTTTATTAATTACGCTCCTAGGTGTCAAGTTAGCTAAGAGTTTGAATTTTATTCCTGTAGGTATTATCAACCCAAAGAATCCTAAGGAAGCACCAAAGTCCTTCAGCTTTGACTACTCTTACTGGTCCCACACATCGGTAAGTGCTTTTACAAGAAAGCCTGGTTTTGTTGTTGTTTGGTTTGATTTAACATTCTCTTCTGATCATGAACCCCCAGGTTAAAAGCTTGTCATTGTATGTTGTGTTTCCCTGTTGGGGTGAGAGCAGAAAGCTAAAACAACTTGTACATATTTGAAAGATTACTGAAAATATTCTCCAACAATGTTCTGTTCTAAATATTTTAAGGATGCACATGTGCCATGGTAATTCATTTTTCCTCTTGGACAAATGACAGTTGCTCGAGTCCTTACAGTTCAAGGGGATACATGGTCTGGATTTTGTTGGCTTATCTGGAAAAGGCAACACAGTGATCCACGTTTCCAATAGCTGCAAAAGCAATAAATTCTCATCCAGCTCCTGTGCCCCACCCTCCAGTGAATCGGTGCTAAGCTCTCAGTGACTTCCAGTAATTGTTCTCCAGCAGAACTGTGTTGTTCTGCCACCTCCTCCTCCCCATCTTGTTTTCTAAAAGATGTACAAAGAAGGGATAATGCATTTCTCTAAGATTAATTCTAGTAACTTAGATGATGAAATAAGATTTAATATTTCTGAGCAAATTTGTGGTCAATGAGACTGGTTTTACAATAAAATACTCACCTCTCTTACTGAGTTTTTCAGAGCAGCCGTGAAAGTTGATTATAGCCCAGTCAAAGGAACGTTATGAACAGAATGCATGAAAACTAGCAGATAAGCAGCATCAAGGAACACAAGAGGTCTGATAAAATCTTGATCTCGACGTTAGAATGTTAGCACAGCTAAATTTGTCCTGATTTCAGGAGCAGGTAATATTAAAATACAACGTTTCAGGAAGCAAGAGAATGCTAGATTAAGAATAAGATACGCTCACAAACAATGCAGTGACATTGTCATTGTTGTTCTTCTCCATCTTGTTCTGCCTTGGGAAAAACCTGTTTGTAAAAATGGCCTAATTTACCTCTTCCTAAGGGATTGACCCCCAAGATAAAACCAGTCGCTTTTTGAAATCTTACTCAAATGTTAGGGAAATCTGTATTTATGCTGTTTTGGTGTCTTTCCAGCCTGAAGATCCCTGCTTTGCATCTCAGAGCCGTGTGTACAATGATATTGGGAAGGAGATGCTCCTGCATGCCTTTGAGGGCTACAACGTGTGCATCTTTGCCTATGGCCAGACTGGAGCTGGGAAATCCTACACCATGATGGGCAAGCAGGAGGAGAGCCAAGCAGGCATCATTCCCCAGGTAGGAGCAAGGCCAGAAAGGGAATTTGGTTTTTATAGCATCTTCAGACACACACTTGTGTTTTATATTGCTGTAAGAGTTAACAGAACTAAAGCTTAGTGCTAATGCTACAGTACAGAATAATGATACTGGTGAAACTGAGAGCAATTGTTGTGATACTAGACAAAATAAGGTTGATAGTGATGTAGGACTGAGATGAATTATCTTCCCAGTGAGACTGTGTGTGCTGGATGCATTCGGGTCATTTTCTTTCACTGCCCTCATTCTAAAGCCGTTTCCATGACATGTCCTGATAATTACTTGTTACTTCTCAGTAAAGACTCATTTCTGACTTGGGCTTAATTTCTTTCCAGCTATGTGAAGAGCTGTTTGAGAAAATCAATGACAACAGCAATGAGGAAATGTCATATTCTGTAGAGGTGAGTGTGGTGAGGGATCAAAGAATGTCTGTATACTGGACGTCAAACTGAGCTTAGGTGCTGGGTTATTGATGATGCACTAAGATGCTTATTTCTGATTAGTTTGGGGGTTTTAATTTTATTTTTTAAGGCTTTTTGTCTTTTCTCTTTTGAGACAAATGTAAAAACCTTTCTGTGACTCCTTTTTACCCTCAATGGAAAACCAGTGTTCCTTTACCTTTGTAATAACCCTGAAAAAAATGATGGGCTGAAAAATTTAAAGATGCATTTACAGATTTTTTTTTTTAAACTGATATCTGGAAGGCTGCATGTTTGTTGTCAAATACTATAGCCATGAGTTTTAAAATCAAAAGTTGCTTCTGCAGAAAGATCAACTTTTTTGCCTTCTTAAGTTTGGTTTGATGGTTCATAAGAGACATTCCTTGGAAGCAGACTCCTTCTATCATCTGTCTTGTTTGATGCTTGTGCTGTGTCATATTTAAGCTGTTAAGTTGATTGTGGACTCCACTGTATAATTTTTCATTACACACCAACGTTTTTTGAAATGGTTGAAGGATCTATACATGGATGCAGGGCCAGCAGCTTATGTTAGAGGTGTGATGTAGGAGACTCTTGACTCTTGCCCTTGCCAGTGTTTAAGCTGTTAAATGAGCTGAGACACCCATAGCTTTCCTGTGGTGGGCTGGGGGAATTTCTACCACTGGCACTCTGAAATGCTGTGGAGGAGACCTTCAGAAATACTGAATTGTCTCTGAAAATTCCTGTTTTCAGGTGAGTTACATGGAGATTTACTGTGAGAGAGTCAGAGACTTGTTGAACCCGAAGAACAAAGGCAATTTGCGGGTGCGAGAACATCCTCTCCTTGGACCCTACGTGGAAGATCTGTCCAAGTTAGCAGTCACATCTTACACAGACATTGCAGACCTCATGGATGCTGGGAACAAAGCCAGGTTAGTGATGGGAGTGTGTTATATATTCTTATCAGTGTTATGCATTAGCATGTTAAAAAAACCTCTTGTAAGTGAGGAGTATTATTGAAATAGGCACTGATCATTGCTGTTAAAAGCTGAAATTGCTTTGTGTGCTGAACTAGTTCTGCAAATCAATGTGTAGACATATAAAGATTTCAACGACTTGAGATGAAGTCTAAGTAATTATCTGGCATTTACTTCTGCCTTTCCTGTGTACTCTGTTCACTATCCTAGTATAAAAGCTATGTGAATAGTCTCCTCTTTCCTCAATTCAGGTGGTCAGGACTAAAGTTGGCATTCCAGCTTCAGTTTCTGGTTCGTTATTTGTTGTTTCCATGCAAGCTGTTGGCTTCACTCAACAATGTGTGAGAAGGACTCACATAAATGCTGCTCAAGTGTTCTTGGGTGTTTGCATGTTAGATGGACTATTGAGTACGCAGACTGAGAAAGCTCTGTTTAAACTGTGATGAAGAAATTCAGGAGTGAAAAAATGAAAGGATTTGGGAATGATACTGGCTGATGGCTGGGTCTTGGTTACAGGGCAGCACATCACCTGTGCAGCCTCTTGCTCTCATTCCTCTGCAGCTGCATTCAGCCCTGCAGGTAATTGTCCTTTTTTAAACATGCCCATATCTGCTCATATTTTAGGACTGTGGCAGCCACCAACATGAATGAAACCAGCAGCCGCTCTCATGCTGTGTTTACAATTGTCTTTACTCAGAAGAAACATGACACAGAAACTGACCTTTCCACAGAGAAGGTGTGTTACAGATAAGTAGCTTTCTGACTGTTTTTCACTGATCTTACCTGCAGTGACTTTGTAGTTCTGTCCTTGCTCTGGTTCACCAAGAACTCATTCTCCTCTTCATGTGCTTTCTCTCTTCAGGTCAGCAAGATCAGCCTCGTGGATCTGGCTGGGAGTGAGCGAGCTGACTCCACCGGTGCCAAAGGAACCCGGTTAAAGGTGTGGGGCTGTGGAGGGGTGCTGGGGAGGCACAGGCATCACGGGGAGTCTTTGCTGGACAAATAATAAATTATAACTGTGGGAGAAATAGCTGCAAACCTGAAGACCTGAAGACATTCATGGTTGAAGAGTTTTAATTACTAGGTAACACTGATTTCTCTTTTCTCAGGAAGGAGCAAATATAAACAAGTCTCTCACCACTTTGGGCAAAGTTATTTCAGCATTGGCTGAAGTGGTAAGTAGAGCATTTCCTTGCCTGCAACAACCTTTGCATAGCTGGTCAAATGGAAACAGTAAGATCCACGGAGTACAGCAGAATCATTTGCTGTTCTTGGCCTTGCAATCTCAGTCCTATTAGCTGTGTGTATTTTGATAGATGAATAGAGTTGATACTATTCTGTGGGTGTCACACAGGCTGTCAACAGATGGAAGCATTGGTTTGTTTAACTGTGAAGAAGCCTTGCAAAAGAAGCCTGTGTTTATGTAGAAGACCTGTTCACATAGCAAGTTTTTAGACCTTCAGTGCAGTGCAGTAATTTTATTTTTATTTGAAAGAATAATTTTAGAAAACTTAACTGAAGCTTTGTTGTTAAAATTTATAAAAACACCAGTGCAATAATTTGATTCACTGGCTTTCTTTGCGATGGCAAGACTTAATAATGTCTTAAGTGAGTATATATTGATCCAAGCAAAATGTTGTGGGTTTAGAAGAGTACTTTGTCGTTTATTTTTGTACTCAACTGCTATTAAAAAAACCCCAAAGAAACAAAACAAATAAATGATTGTTGTTCCTTTTAAAAGTGAGTCACCTTGGACAGGTTGAATATGCTTAAGTATTTTTTAGATTATTTTTTTTTAATTGAAGCAATTCTCATTAATTTGCCTTTTTATGAAAAGGAAGTACTGTCTGACCTGGAAACGATGTATAAATCTCTGTTAAGAAGCTCATCCTTCTTCTTTTTCTTTTTTCCTTAATGCTTTCATCTTAGGATAACTGCACCAGCAAGGTATGATGGTCTGTGTAGGAGTAGATCTTGGTTTCTTTGCCTAGTGTAAGGTTTGCTGCTTGGAACTATGTTATAACACAGAATTTAAATGTCAGGAAGATGTTCACATCTTTCTTACACAGAAAATCCTTCCTATTTTTCATATTGTGTTGTTTCTTTGTAGAGCAAAAAGAAGAAGAAGACAGACTTTATACCGTACAGGGATTCAGTACTAACGTGGCTTCTTCGGGAAAATCTAGGTATGGCTGATTTGTCTGTGCCAATATGAAAAAAAGTATCACTGAATTTCCTGACTGCTTTTAACTCACTTAAATTTGTATTGAGTATGAGGCTAAATATCTTTACCAGCCAAATCTGAGTCATCATTGTTCCACCTTACGTTAATGCCATAACTCTTTCCTGTGGTTTTTGTATGTTTTTTAATACTGTAGAATTTAGTTGAATTCTATAATTTATTGAAAACATTGATATTTGGTAAGTAGGTAGTGCCTGGAGTGTGCGCTGTAGTTGATCCAAAATCTTGCCTGTTCACTATAGGTGGTAACTCCAGAACTGCAATGGTCGCTGCTCTCAGTCCAGCAGACATAAACTATGATGAAACTTTGAGCACTTTAAGGTACTTTCTCTTCCTGTGGGATGGATATGGGTAGCTGTTTGCTCTAAAGGCCATACTTTGTCCTTTATACCTTTGGCTTATTGTAAGCCGAGCTTATCTGTGGGGAAGAGGACTCTACTGGCAAGAACTCAATTACCCTACAGAGGAGGCAGGGATTTATTGCCTACTCTTCTGCCATCCAGCTGGAAGCAAAATGTCTTCTGTGCTGCTGCATTCCTGTATTGCATATATGTTGTATGTAATCAGTTCCATGTTTGTGGTAAGGTTTCATCGTTCTGTGTGGTTGCAGATATGCTGATCGTGCAAAGCAGATTAAATGCAATGCTGTTATCAATGAAGATCCCAATGCCAAGCTGGTGCGGGAGCTGAAGGAGGAGGTGACAAGGCTCAAGGATCTCCTGCGTGCTCAAGGGCTGGGAGATATTATTGACAGTAAGTGGATTAAACACACCTCACTGTCCTGGGCTTGGCCTCTAGCAGAGGAAGGAGACCTGAGCCAGTGAGAGAAAAGGATTTAAAACACGGATTTTAAATATAGGCGCTGATATTTAATTTTTGAACATGATTTTAGAAATGGCAGCCCTTTCTGTCTTCAAATGACCATCTTAGGTTTGTGTGTGGAGTTCACAAGCAACCTTCAAACTCTCAAGGAAAAATATGGAGTTTGAATTTTCCTATTATTGTAGAAATGCTTTTGTGTAATAGAACTTGCACATGCAGTAGTTGCTCTGCTGAGTTATGGAGAACTTTTTGTCTGGCTGCCAATAAACGAGCTGAGACACAGAAACTCAGTTTCATACTGAGGAAAAAAGGCATCTTTCCTTCCTCCTCAGAGGGTTAAGGTTATTAGTTGATACCTGGCTTCAATGCCATCCTCGCTCACAAAAGAAAACAATGGCTAATGTTAGACAGTGCCCTGAGTGACAAATCATTTGTCATCTTGAAGTAACTATGCAACAGCTGCTTGTGAATAACTAATGAATCCTTTTGGGAGATTTTGAGTTAGGTTGGCAGAGCCATGTTGTACTGATTTGCTTTGCCAGCAACCTCTTAAAGCACTAGAACACACTTGTGCCAAATTTCCTTGTCCTCATTCCAAACAAGACAAATGAACTGAAATTTTAGCTGCTACATTCTTCTATAATATGAACAGTGATTTAATTCCTAGTGAAGGAAATGCCCATAAAAGCATAGAATGTATTCCAGTCGATTAAAAGCTTCTTTGACTAAAAAAAATAGTGTTGCTCCAGTTTCTGATTTTTCAGACCATTTTGTTGGTGAAGCAGAAGTACTGACTTAGTCACAGACTACTAAAGATGTGCAACATGTATCTACCTCTTTGTTTGCTTGTCTTCAAGAGAATGGGGCCAGAAGACAATGAAATACAAGTGTTTTTCATGCTTGTTACAGTCTGTAGGTTTTGGTTATAAATCTAAACTGAAAAAAACTGTGTTACTGAAAACTGTGTTTTTTTTCTTTAAACATCAAGTAGTATTCTCTTCCCTTCCTATGTCACTAGTGAACCTTCAGTTTTGATCCTTCTTGTATTTTCCCTCCTGCTTCCTTTCAGTTGATCCAATGGGAGATGAATACTCTGGAAGTGAAGTCAAATGTGTGTATTGTGTGGTTCTCTTTTTAACCTGCTTTCTCTGGGTCAGCTTTTAACAGAGCTTTGCATGCCAGCATTTCTCACAGGGAAATCCCAGACAGAACACTCACTGGAATGCAGTGCAGGTTCATGAAAACCAGCCTCACCAGCACTACTTAGAATCTGAGTCCACAACCAAAAAAAAAGTGCAGAGTTTAAAGTGCAACATACGTTCATTGTTACTTTCTGGCAGAATACAGAAGGGAGAGTGGTAGTTCTCCAGTGTGTTTGCATAACAGTGTACAGTTTAGATTTGAACCAGAAAATCTTTCTCTCAAATCTTTCCCCAGTTACTCCGTTCCTGCTCAGTTCCTGGCATTTTAGCAGCTCTTTTCCACTTTGAAGTATTTGCTTTGAATGTTTCAGTTGATGAACTCAAGATGAAGTATTACCAGTTCCTCCTGGACACTGCAATGTATTTTGTATAATTCTTTAAAAAAAAAAGGAAAGAAGCCAGACATCTTATACTGATGAAGGTCTCTTTTTCTGAGGTTAAATATATGTTGGTTGTAGTTTATTAACTTAACAGGGCTAAAACAAGTCAGCAAAAAGCATTTTATTTCCCTTGGTGTTTGCTTCTAATAAAGGGAAATATATGTAGTCCATTGCAAGGGAAACGTATTCCATGTAAATTTTGGGTTGGTAGGCTTTTTAAACTCTTTCAGTCAGTCTTTTTGACCCTCACTCAATATCAGCTGAAAGAGATCTGTCTGAAATTTCCTAAAATTGAACCTACTGGTGGTGTAAAGACTCATCCTGGCCTGTCTGACATTCTGATGCTGCTTCCAGCGTGTGCACGTCATGGTGTGAGAGCTGCGGCTCCAGGAGCAGCGTGCATGGTCTGAGGGTTCTGGTTCTCTGCGGTCACAGCCACTGTGGAGCTATTGCAAGTGCCACTTCCTTTCTCTTCAGGAGTGCATGGCCTTTTGAGACTTCATCCCTGCTCTGTCATGCCTGCTTTCCTCATCCTGGCAGCATTCCCTTCCCTTAACCTGCTTCTCTTCTGTGAAACTCCCAGCCCTGCCTCCTGTATTTGCAGATGGTGGTTTTCAAACTCGGCGCAGTCGTCAGTTCCATGAGGCTGAAACAGCAGGTTGAGCGTGGAGTGAACTAGGGCATAAGGCTGACAATGGCAGGATTGTTCAGGGGAAGAGTAGAGGAGATGTAGGAGGACAGGGAAATTTATGCAATGTCTGGGAGAGCATCTCACTTTTGTAAGTGTGATGCCCTTGTTTATAACTTGCAGGGTCTGATTTGACCTGTTTCTTTCCTGAAGTGACTTATTTTAAAGGATTTGTCTTTGAAAATAAATTTTAAAATATTAAAGCAAAGCTACTCAGTTATCTGATATTTTCCTGTTAGAAGATTTTTCTTTTGCTGTGTGGTTATTCTGAGGATATGGCTTACATATGTATCCAAGAAGCCAAGTTAAATTAATATAAACTTCCCTTGTATATTTGTTCTTAAATCATTCAGGCAGCTTTTCTTATTTTCTGGCTTTCAAGGCAGCATTTCCAGGCCTGCAGGTTTTCAGACTACAAAAACTACCTTGTTAAATTTTGGAGGTTTTTAGAAGACCTTTCTTATTTAAACTAGCAGCCAAAAAGCTTTGAAGCCCCTTCTGAAGTGTAAGATCCTTATCAGATATTTCACTGATCATATATGTTAGATTTCTATTTTTATTCACATAGGGAAGGTCAAGAAGCAGCATAATGATGTTGTGAGCTTATGTTCTCTTGTCCCTGTCATGCACTGACAGGTGATTCACATCCTCTCTGGTGAGAATTTAGGGAGAGGAAGTTCATTGTCCGTGTGGTGTGGGTGCTTTAGCAGCAGAACCACTGCTGTGATAAAGATTTACTTAATCATCATTTCACATTAAAGGACTCTGGAAGAGAATGTTTTCCTGAGCTTAAGGGGTTGGTGTCTCAGACTTCAGCCCAAAATGTCACTAATCTCATGAGGATCTCAATTTGGTCCTGCTCTGAGCTTCAGGGTGCTCAGGTTAGTGTTCAGTGAGGAGTAGGATGGCTGCTTTTGGCCAAGGTGTAATTTATTTTTTCAGGCTTTTTTGTTTAGAAAGGTTTATGATGCAGTCTTTTCTAGTGAACCTCAGGGTCTGAGTTATTATGTTATTGTTGCTAGTATGAAAAGATTTGTTTCAGAACTGCCATCTAAAAATTACAAAACTTGCTTTGTTGCTGCTTAAATGCTTTCCTCTTACACTGGTATTTCCTTCCTTCCTTTCTTCCCTTTTTCCTCTTCCTTCCCCCTTCTTGTTTCCCCATCTTCCTGCCTTCCCTCTGTCTCTGTGTCTCTCTCTCAGATCTGAAAGATTTTCAGAACAATAAGCATAGATACTTGCTAGCCTCCGAGAATCAACGTCCTGGCAATTTTTCCACAGCCTCCATGGGGTCCCTCACTGCATCTCCATCCTCCTGCTCTCTCAGTAGTCAGGTGGGCTTAACATCTGTGTCAAGTATACAGGAAAGAATCATGTCAACACCAGGAGGAGAAGAGGCCATTGAACGATTGAAGGTGGGTATTAAGGAGGCTAAAGAATCACAGACCTGAAAGGATTCCTTTCATAAATATCTCCTGGGTCTGTAGAAATTGTCTGAAACCCACTTGCACCGTACAGAGGGCACTTAACTGCAGTGGGCTAGAAACTGGGTTCATGCACAACCTTTCTTGTTAAGATTATTTAGGTTTACTTGTAGCCTGGAGCTGCGACTAAATTATAAATTAAATTCTTGATTCTTATTTATGGGTCATCTGATTCAGTTGTAGTTATGGAAAATTTGATCATAAATGTAGACTTAGAGGCCTGGTCAGCACTAGTGTGAGCCAAGTCTGACTTGCAAATGCACTCAGCTGTCAGAAAACCAAGTTACCCCAAAGTTGAAAAAAAAGGAGGAAGAATAATCCTGCCACTGTTGTCTTCGCCCAGCCCCCAGAGATTAAAATGTGAAGCACAGAATAGCATGTTTGGGCCAGACAAAGGCAGCCTTGTCCCAGTGCTGCACGGAATTGAACCACAGCAAAGTGCATCACAGTGAAGTACTTCTTGATTTTTATGAAAGTCCCCCCAATGTCCATGGGTGGAGGAGCGGGGAGAGCTGGCTGTGTTGCGTCTCTGCGACATTCTCATGTTTGCCCATCAGACACTGCCACAGGGCCAAACACACTCTGCATTTCCCTTTCCTATTGGAAACCCTCCGTTGCCATGGCAATAACAGTGCGGTCTCTGCATTTCCTTGGCATTCAGTTACTGAATCATGTCTGTAAATCAGATTTTTTAAAAACAGGGAAATGAGTTTAGGTAGTTCAAAATAAAGTCTGACCGTGGTTAGATATGAAGTCGTCTTTTCTCCTCAGCCTGCCTTCAGGACTATCTACCTTTTTAAAAATTAAGGGAAACAAGTAAGAGTTTTAAGTGCTAAGAATGCTTTTTATATGTGAAATTAATTTGATGCCTAAACAGAGCACAGACTTCAATTGCTTTGTGTATGTGAAGAACTTTGAGAAGAATTGTAAAACATCTTTTGGTATTTTCACACAGGAGTCCGAGAAGATCATTGCAGAGCTGAATGAAACATGGGAAGAGAAACTGAGGAAAACAGAGGCCATTAGGATGGAAAGGTCAGGAATTGAAAGAGCTGCAGTATGGATGGTCTCTGGAAAGTGAAAAATGGAGAAAGTTACTTTGTTCAAAAGCAATGGAGAATGGTGTTAGGGATGGTTCTGCTGACCCTTGTGTTAGATGTAGGACAGCAGGGCAATGCTGGGAGGGAGTCCTGCTCTTTTCTGGGTTTGTCACAATTAAAGTTGCTGTTCCATAGGCCGCTCTTGGACTAAAGTTTACCAGCTTGCCCTGGTGTGCTCTGAGGTGGTTACAGTCCTGGGTAGGCTGGTTCAAAGTCTAATCCAGTAATTACCTAGCTTTCAGTAGACCTTTGTTGTCTAAGAAGCCTAAAATGGGGGCAATATCTTGTTTTCTCAATCAGGGAGGCATTGTTGGCAGAAATGGGCGTTGCCATTCGGGAGGATGGAGGAACACTGGGAGTCTTCTCACCCAAAAAGGTAAAGAAAATTGTTAACTATTGCATGATGTTTCCAAAAGGCTAATTGACCTGGGAGGAGGGTGATGAGAGTTGAACTGTTTTGGATCTTCCTTTAGAAGATGCTGTGCTGCAAAGAGAAGCAGCTCCTTTTGTATCTTGATTCAGTAGCAAAGCAGAAGGTGCCATGTCTTAATTCTGTTGCCATTTTCTGCAGTAGGTGTGTGACTTTTGCGTGCTCTACCTGTTCTTCTTAGAAGATTTAAGGCTTGTTTAGGTGCTCTTCCTTGAATTGTTTGTTAATCCTTCTTCCCCTTGGAAAAAAGGATGGTGATCTAATGAACCAGTGAACACAGGGAATGGAAGGGAATATTTAATTCAATACTTGCCATTAGTTCTATTTTCTGAAATTGGAAAGAAGCGGAACTGTGCAGGAAAACGACATAAATCAGCGCTGTAAGTGTAAATAATTAGGTTAGCAAAGAACCTGTCTCTGCAGGTAAAGCAAAATTATAGAAGTACAAGGAAAAGAACCTACCTTCTTTTATCTTAAACATTTTTGAACAAGCAGCATGGGCAATATTTTAGTGTGCAAGTGCGTAGTAAACTTGATCTAGGGTTAAGCAGGGACCTATTCAGAGGCACTGCCTGTAGAACTCCAGAATTGGTTAAAATGTTTAATCCTTCACTTAGAATAGTATTAATCTGCAATGCTTGGAGTTGGTAGAACTCCAGTTTGCTTTTGGTAACTACTCCAGGAGTGCCCGAGGTTTGTAAAGAGGCAGATTCATTGAGCATTCTTTACATTTCTTCTTCTTACATTATGGATCCTCATCTCCTTTTAGATTTTTCCTCAGAGGCCATCAGCTCTTTTTGATGATTCTTTTGGTGCATTTTCAGCTGATCAGGTTTGTGTATGTCACCTGGATAAAGTAGATGCTTGGGCAATAGATAGCATTTATTATTGCCTACATAGGATTTATTAGGAGAAGTGAAACTCCCAACCCAGTCTTGTCTGCTTCTGTTCCTTGCTATCCTTGCAGTTCCATTAGCTGTCCTTCTAGTAACTGTGGTTGTTGCGAAAATGTAGGAGATGAGAGCTTAGATAGAAAATGTGAAGTGTTCTGTGGAAAGACTCTAGACTTCTGAGGTACCAGTATGTATCTCATCATATGCAAGGAGTGAACAGTTGGGTGTGCCAGCATCATGTCTCAAGCTGTGGAGCTTTATTTCTTACAAAGTAATCAAGTGGTGCAAGTTGTAGTGGTGTTACAGCAGTTAACTGTGTCTGGGATTTGGTTTCTCTCCATTTTTCTCTTGATTGAAGAGCTTTAAAGAGCTCCAAGTGCTGATTTGTGCAGTGAACAGCAACGGCAGCTTGGAACATCTTCAGTTGCAGCTTTGGGTCACCCCTGGATTTTTAGGGGTGAAAAAGCTGTATTTTTTCTCCTCCTCTCTGTCCTTATAATTAAATCTTCCATTGGGCAATTGATAATCAGAGACCTTCATTCAAAGACAAATTCATCGTGACCATCCAGTAATTTTTGCGCTTCTGTAAACGTTGTGCTGTTAAAAGCTCTCATAAATAAACTTTTTTGCATTTAAGATAAGTTGATGGAAATAGTGTTAATAAGGAATCTGAGCCAAATTCATTTATTTTTCCTAAATTTTTTCTCTTTGAGGGTAACAAAGGGACAAGTGGCTTATTAACAGTTTTGTTTCTCTTTTGTCGTATTTCTGCTTTACTTATGTTTAACCATTTTTGCCTTTTCTTTTGTGCTTGTGTGCTTACTGCTATCTCACTGGCTAGATTTTCACACCAAGGCCTTGTGACTTGTTTGCTGATTCCAATGGGGTTTTTTCACCAAAGAAGGTTGGTTTAGTAACTGTAGTGGATTTAAATTTAGAAGAAGTTTAGATGAAGAGCTTCTTAGCTGTTGGTATCAGAGAATATTGGTAGTTTTAGATTTTGTTTTGATGTTAACAGACTTTGCCAAATAAGCACCCAACCTGTGCCCAAGAAAAGTCAAAGTTGATTGCATATCAGTTTCAAAATTTCACTGAAGCAACATTTTCTGCTCTTGGACTTCCCTTATCAAAGTTTACAGAGACTTTATAAGGACTTCTTTTTCTCCAGCTGAAGCCTTTCTTCCTTCCATGGACTGATATTTTTGATAACTAAGCAATCTGAGCTGTATTTCACTGGTACTTTGTGATGCTTTGCAATACTTTATGTTTGAAAAAAATCCATTATGGAATGATCTCGATACACGTGGCAAAACTTCTGGATTAAAGCACACCCTCCACGGCTGCAGGAAGGAGCCTGAAAGCAGAGCCTCAGTTCTTAATTAACTTTTTCTTTTTGTTCTTTTAGACTCCTCATCTTGTAAACCTCAATGAAGATCCACTCATGTCTGAATGTCTGCTGTACTACATCAAAGATGGCATTACAAGGTGAGAGTTGGTGCTGACACATTCTGGAGTTGCCTTCTCTGCTTGCTTAAATCCCCAAGCTGGAGACACCATGAGTTTAAATAATTCTTGTGCCTTGAGCTGTTCAAGTTGCAGGTACAAATGAGACATGAGATTGCTGTAGGTGGAAAAAAGTGCAGAAATGCAATTTAAGTTGGCTTGGTGTTTAAAGTAAAAACACCAACTAACAAAAAGTAACATGTGAGTCACTCGGCTTTAAGAAATTGTTATTACACCTGGGCAGTAAAAGAAAGCATGACATCCCCTCTTAAGTTTGGAGTAAAACTTACTGGAAGTGCATAAGATATTTTGATAGGTGCAGGATTGAAAACCATAGTAACTCGAATATGGCTGAATGTTAGCTTCATTGTTTAAATATATTATTATTCGTGCCAGTACACATTTAATGGATTCTGCATTCACAGATATGAGATAAAATTTAATTGCCAGACTTCAAAAATAAAATTGATTTTATTCCAAAACTTATTTTCAAAACAGCTGTAAGGAGAGAGGTGATTTTTATTTTTTTTGGAGCACCAAGTTGTGTTTGGTTGCTTAGTTTGTATGTTCCTGGGGAACAAATGGAAGAGAGTACACTGACAGGGGCTGGCATATGGTACTACTCTAGGGTGCATTAAGCCCACTGAAAGGAGTATCAAAGTGTAGAGAATTCAGCAGAGAATGACGACTAGAATAGCTTGGGGCTTAAGAAGTCATTATAAGTTTTGAGGCTAGCTCATTGGCATCAGAAATGTGTAAATTAATAAGTAGAGCAAGTTCGTAAACATTAGGATTGGAAATTAAGTTGTCTGTACCTAGAATTGCTCAAACACTTGGGTTTGAAATGGACATACGTCTTTGTGCTCCAGGGGTACAGCCAACCTCTCTGTCTTAGATGCTGGATGAAACTGCTTGTGGCATCAGATTATTCAGCAAGAGTCTCCAGAGCCATTTGTGCTCCTTTGTTCAAGTGCAGAAGGTGCTTAGTGGGCGGGATGATCCCTGTCTGCTGGCTGAAACACACCACTGGAATTTCTTGTTGGCTTCCCCCCCCACCCTTGCATCCCTTCCTAAAAGGGAGAAGGGTTTCACAAGAGGGAGGGAACTGCATTAAATCCAGAGGTATTTAACATTTCAGTTCTCCAAGTGACATGTCTTAAGGGAGAGAAAACTTTTCTTTTGCAAAACTGTCATCCACCAGTTCATGGCAGAGCAGGCAGGTTCTCTGCAGTGCAGAATTAAGCGCTGGCCCAAACCTTTAAATTTGAAGGGTAGTCTTAATAGTTCAGACTTTTTCCTGGCTGTTTGTGGGCGGTGTTGTCCAGTGCAGAGCTGTAGAAGGTGTCTGGTTTGCTGTTGATATATCTGTGTTGGCTGCAGGGTTGGCCAGGCTGATGCGGAGCGGCGCCAGGACATTGTCCTGAGTGGGGCTCACATCAAGGAGGAGCACTGTGTCTTCCGCAGCGAGAGGAACAACAACGGGGAAGGTACAGGTCTGCTTCTCCTGAATCTTTCACTTTCTGTCACTTCCATAGCTGGCCAGGGAATCCCATGATTTGGAAGTTTTCTGACCTCAAGAAAAGGATCAGTTTTTACTTGTTTTCTTGAGTCTTAGGGAAAGAAAATAAAACTTGTTTATGTGATAATAGCTTCAAATTGTTGGCTGCAGCCAGTATAACATTTAAATTCTGGCCATGGTTAACTATAAAATGAAAAAAAAGTAGTTTCCAGCTGCAGTAGCTAGAGAAGTCAGTACTATTGACATCCAGGGGTGATTGATACTTTGGTGTTAGTGTGAACATAGGCAGCAAATGAGAGGCCTCTGGGGCTTGCACACTTCTGTTCCTCTGCAGGACTCTCTAAAGTCTCACTCATCAATGTTTTCCTTGTAGTTATTGTTACTTTGGAGCCTTGTGAACGATCAGAAACCTACGTGAATGGCAAGAGGGTTGTGCAGCCTGTGCAATTGCGCTCAGGTAATATATGTTACCACAGATTTTTTGTGTAGACTCTCTGTATGTGACATTGACATCATATATGGGGAATGCTAGGTGCTGTTCAGGGGCAGTGTCGCCTTTAACTTTTAAATAGAACTTGGTACCATTCTTCTGTCAGCTGCAGTTTTCTGTTCCTATTTCTAGGAAATCGTATCATCATGGGTAAAAATCATGTCTTCAGATTCAACCACCCAGAGCAAGCACGAGCAGAAAGAGAGAAAACACCATCAGCTGAGACTCCCTCAGAGCCAGTTGACTGGACATTTGCTCAGAGGGAGCTTCTGGAGAAGCAGGGCATTGACATGAAGCAAGAGATGGAGAAAAGGTAATAAAATAACTCAAAATTTTGACCTGAAAGAAGGAAGAGTCAGCAGTAGGTTACTGGGTTCACAGCATCTCTGCTACCCCTTGTGGAAGTTCAGAAAGCTTCTTCCTTATTTTATTGTGGAGTTTTAGTGCTCCAGCTCCTTTAAAAATCACAGGTAAGCATTGGCCACTAATGCTGCAGACCTTTTGGTAAGGGCTGAAAAGCAGCTAGCAGGTTTTCACTTCACTAGTACTAAATAGCCAGAGAACAGTTCCTTTTAAGGACAATGACTTTTACTCGTGTCACTGTAATTCAGGAGACTGTGCATGTAGAGTAACACCAACAGGAAACTAATGACCTCTGACTACTTCTGTTCTTCTGTTCATCTTCAGATTACAAGAAATGGAGATCTTATATAAGAAAGAGAAGGAGGAAGCTGATCTCTTGTTGGAGCAGCAAAGACTGGTATGTGTCCTTACTCCTGATTAACTATGCCTTTGGCAAACAGTAATTTCTGTCCTTGCTTATCTGAAAGTTTAGGAAACCTGCTTGGGTTGTCTGCACAATGCAGTTCTCCCTTTGCTTTCAAATTCTTTGTGTCTACAGTGAATTATTAGCAGTGTGAGTGAGCTCCATCAGGTTAATTCAGAGATTGTGATTGACAGTAAAGAGGCTTTAAGCAATTCTTGTTGGGATAGATCGGATTTCTTGCAAGTTAACCTGAAAGAAGGGCATTCTTGTGCTCTGTGTTTTTTGAAGTTTCTTTTCAGTAGTCTAAACAACTACTCCTTGGGATGTTTGCCTTTATTTGGATCACCAGAACATACTAATTTTGTGCTGCCAAAGAGATTTCTAGAACATTGATACACTAGGTTTAGTTTTTGAATGATGTCTGAAAATATTGCTGCATTGTGCATGTTTTAACCCTTCTCCCTCCCCTGCATGGAGTTCCTTGTGAGGGTCTTGGTGGTACACAAGCCAGTGGTGGGGATCTCAACAGGGGGCATTGTGTTAACTCATTCAGAGCACTGGGAATTCTACCACTCCACGTATTTGTCAAAGAGGAAGTCTGATAAATTAAGTCTGGTATAGGAAGACTTCAGTCTTCTCACAACAAATACCTCTGAAGTGCATTACAAATAGAAATCCATGCAGTCTTCAAGCACCCTGTGAATTTGAAAAACAAGACCAAACCCAGGAATAAAGTCTAGATTTCCCTAGGAAACCCGTCTCCTGATTCTGCTTTAGCTGGTTGTCTTTAGCCAGAACACAAATGTAGTTGTACCAAAATTCTGATAAAAATTTCAAACTCATGATTCATGTCTGTGGTATGAGATGGAGACTGTGTGTTAAATGCATGCTGTGCTTTGCCCTGTAAAGCTCTTGCCCTTCTCCCCAAGCCAGAATGGAGCAAAGTACTGTGGCTTCCGTAGGAAGAAGCTACATAATTTTTTTAAAAACTCCTATTACATACTTTGACTTCTGCATCTCTAATTATTTCATCACAAGGGGCTAATTTCTTGGATGGAGAGGAGTGGCTGTAGACTTCGACCAAGGCAACTATTAGTTCAGGAAACAAGCTTTAATGTGACTAATGTCATATTTTATCTCTGGAATTCTATAGTTAAAATTTGGATAGGAAAAAAATAGTACAGTAAAAAATGTGAAAATAAAAATAGTTTGGGTATTGAGTAACTTTTGGCAATGTGTCAAATGAGATGCAAGTAATGGAATTCCCTCCCCTAAATTTTAGCTGACTGGCATAAGCTAAGGTATTGTATGAATTAAAGATGTGAAATTGGCTGTCTGGGAAGCTGCTTCCAATAAGGCTGCATTTATAAACTGTTGGGAAGGGAATTTATTTCCCCAAATACTTCAGATTAAGGGAAAATTCTTTAGAGAGTGGAGTGGTTAATATAATAAAAATGCTGGTTTCTTCAAGTTTGTTTTGTTCTTGCTGGTTTCAGTTAGTGGACACAGCTGGAATGCTACCCTAGATGCCTCAGCAGTTCCTGGAGGACACCTGTCCTAGTTGTAAGGGATCGTATCAAATGAGATCCTCGGTCAGGGAGCAGTATCCTGCTTATCACAGTGCTCCATAAGAATATTTCAGGTGACAGCAGAGCTTGCTGCTCATGATCAGCTCATGATTTCTGTGTTGCTGTGTGCAAAGCCTGGGATGGACAGGATTAGTGCATCCATGCACTAATAATGAATAATGAGGGGGAAATCTGGGCGTGCATTTCAGCTTGTGTACCTTGAAAGTGTTTACACGGCTGCCATAGCCAGCTGCAGGATCAGGTTCTCTAACTTACTGCTGTGTAAGACTGATATTGAGATATAAATATTCTTGGTCTAAACTGGAGTATAATCTCAGATGTAAGAAGCTAGCTAATCCTGTTTACCAGATTGTTTTGATTTTATGCTGAGATTCCAACCAGTCAAGATGTTTATTTGTTAGATGTGCTGTACAAAAAAATAAACAATAGCTCTTGTCCCCCACAATTGCCAACTAAAATACCTTTGCCTTGCTAGTATTACTAGGGAATAGAAGTAGTGGTTCTCCATTTTACAAAGTGATTGTGAAAATGTGTGTAATAGAGCTAAAATGGCCATAGTGCCTCTGCAGTGGCCAGTTGATATTAGAATTTTGATTATAGCTGCACTAATTGATCTGGGTAACTTCTGAGTGCACACAGGGCCATGACTCAGTGTCTCTTCATCATCTTTTGATACAAAGACATGCTTTACCCATAAGTAGTTCTATGGTAGTTTTGTAACTATCAGAGTCCTGTGGAACTTGTGACTTAATGTTGGAGTAGTTCACGTTTTGCCTTCCTGGTCGTATCCCAACTACACTGGGCTTCCTCCAGGGAACCTTTGGTTTCCACTGCAGTGTGCAGTTTGCTAGATGCTGTTTCCTTAGGTCACAACTTTTGTCAGCTGTAAACACAAAGAGTTTCTAAACCAGTGTTTTGCCTACATTTTGACCTAAACTAGA
Organism: Fringilla coelebs; assembly: GCF_963513975.1. Classification (NCBI taxonomy): domain Eukaryota; kingdom Metazoa; phylum Chordata; class Aves; order Passeriformes; family Fringillidae; genus Fringilla; species Fringilla coelebs. The sequence goes on from NC_140048.1 coordinate 9,827,574, forward strand.
AGTTGGTTCTCTGGTACTGTTCTTAAAACTACATTAAGTCACAAGAAGCTTGATAATGTGAATCTGGTGCTGGCTCAATGACCTGGGTTTCCTTTGGCTTTAGAGTAAGCGGCTGTTACTGTTCCTGGTTTCTCATGTGTTACAAACGTCCATGTGGAAAACAGGGATGTTAGTTAGAGCTGCATTAGACACTGGCAGCTGTGTTGAGGGTGTTTGGATCACAGTAATACACAGGACTTCTTGCTTGTTAAAGAGATGTCTAAATCAGCCTTTAAAGAAAAGTGGTCTATTTTAATTCCTGGTTGCAGTAAGCAATGATGGTGGCAGTTTAACTTGTGGTGGCAGTTTATCTGAACAGACATTCCTATCATACGGAAACCTGAGGCACTGCTCATTAAAAATCATTTAGCAAAAGGTGGAAAACTTGTAATGAAGAAGCAAAGCGCATAATGCTTAGCAAGTGTGTGGAAGCTCCAGGCTCTAGGTTTTGAAAAGAAGACAAATCAAGAATATCAAATAGAAAATTTGTATTAAAACAATTAAAACCAGAAAATCATTACTCTGCATTCTGCTGAAACTCATTCTTCGGACAGACGATAATGGTTTTTTTTTCCTTTAAAGTAAGCAACAAGGTGCCAAATGGAAAAAAAAAAACTCAAAACAAACAAACCACAACCCACCTCTGAAACTCTGATTCTGGATATCCTTCTAGCTTGTAGCAAGTCTTGGAGTATGAACCACTGTCTTCGTCTGTCATAGTGGCACTTACAGTCCTTTTAACATTGAACCTTTCGGCTGCTTCTGTTTCATTTTTTCTTATCGTCTAACACTTCTCTGGCTGCTATTGTAGTGAAATGGATTCTAAACTTGAGCATCCCTGCAACCACGTGCAACGTTACTAACCAGTGTTAACCCGACTTACTCTGGCTGCTCATGACATCTTCTATGGCTGTTGTGCTCACCTTCCTGGGGAGGATTTGCTGAAAGAAGCAACAGCAGTCACCAAGGCAAATGTGTGTGGTGGGGATTTGCATGTCTTTGTAGCATGTGTGAAGTGCAGTTTACACTTGGTTTTAGGATTTAAAACCAGGAACTTGGTTTTAGTAGGTCTATTTAAAGACTTTGGAAGGGTTGGGAGGGAAGAGTTCAGATTATCAGCTGTTATGAGATGACAAGACTTAAATATAATGTTAATCTTTATTTAGTGAAGAGCTCCAATTTTGACAGTCCATGACTCTTGAAGATGCATTTTAATGCCCTAACACTGAGTCTTCAGGGACCTCCTTATCACTTGATCTATTTTGATTTTCGATTTAGTTTTCTTTGCCTGCTACTTCTTGTTTAGCTTTTCCATTTTCTTACAATTTTAATTTTGGTTATTTTGGGGCCACTTCTTGATTTTTGTTTTTCCAAAGGATGCAGACTCTGATAGTGGGGATGATTCGGACAAGAGATCGTGTGAGGAGAGTTGGAGACTGATCACTTCCCTGAGAGAGAAGCTGCCCCCCAGCAAGCTCCAAACCATTGTAAAAAAGTGTGGCCTCCCCAGCAGTGGGAAGAAACGAGAACCTATTAAAATGTACCAGATACCCCAACGGCGACGCCTTAGCAAAGACTCCAAATGGGTCACCATCTCAGACCTAAAGATTCAGGCTGTGAAGGAGATATGCTATGAGGTAGCACTCAATGACTTCAGGCACAGTAGGCAGGAGATTGAGGCTCTGGCCATTGTTAAAATGAAAGAGCTTTGTGCCATGTATGGGAAAAAAGACCCAAATGAGCGTGAATCATGGCGAGCTGTCGCTCGGGATGTCTGGGACACAGTAGGAGTTGGAGATGAAAAGATTGAAGATGTAATGGCCAATGGTAAAGGAATAACTGATGTGGATGACCTAAAGGTGCACATAGACAAATTGGAAGATATTCTGCAAGAAGTGAAGAAGCAGAACAACATGAAGGATGAAGAGATCAAAGTTCTCAGAAATAAAATGCTAAAAATGGAGAAGGTTTTACCCCTGATAGGGTCTCCGGACAAAGCTCAGTCAACTGTAGCTAATGCGAAGTCTCCGAACTCTGCCAGTGCAGTGGATGTGGATAAGAAGCCCACAGATGAGGCAAAGAGAAGCGAGAATGATGATCTTGCTAAGGAGGAGCGTGTGTCTCAGTTAATGGCAGGTGATCCAGCTTTCAGACGTGGGCGTTTACGTTGGATGAGGCAAGAACAGATTCGGTTTAAAAATCTGCAGCAGCAGGAAATAGCAAAACAGCTTCGTCGACAGAATATGCCTCACCGGTTTATTCCACCTGAAAATCGCAAACCCCGGTTTCCTTTCAAAAGCAATCCCAAACACAGGAACTCGTGGAGTCCAGGCACCCACATCATTATCATCGAGGATGAAGTTATTGAGGTTAGAATTCCGAAAGAAGACGATAAGAACAAAGATGAAGGCAAAGAGAAAGAAAGCAAAGCTGCTTCTAAAGATCCGCAGCAGCTGTGGAATCTTTACGGCCCGCAGAGGAGCCAGGATAACATCCAGGTGAACCGGCAGCAGCTGGGCCCGCCGCCGCAGCCCGGCAGCCAGCAGCAGCCGCAGCTGCGCTGGAGGAGCAACTCCCTCACCAGCGGCTCGCAGAAGGGGCTGCGGCGCCAGGCCTCGGGCTCCTCCGAGGCGCTGCACAGCGCGGAGCCGCAGGGCTTCCAGCAGAAACGCCACCTGCACCAGCACCGCCAGCCCTACGGCGGCCACGGGCCCGAGGGCGGCGGCCCCAAACAGACGGACCGGCCCGGCCCGCACGGCCCCTTCGTGACGCCGCCGCGCATGAGGCGGCAGTTCTCGGCCCCCAACCTGAAGGCGGGCAGAGAAACCGCGGTATGAGCCGGGCCCGGGCGGGCGGGCAGAGCCCCAGAGGCCCAGCGCCCCAGCGCCAGCGCCAGGCACGGCCCTGCGGCCCGGGCGCTCGCCTGTGACTGGCCTTGCAGTTTTAACAGCATCCCTTGGAAGAGTAGTCTGAAAAATTGTAAGAACTTTTTTCATAGACTAGAAGACTTGGAGGGAGGGAGGTGGAGGGGAGAACTTCCCACTAGCTCATTTACCAAGTTTTTCTTGTGTGTGTGTCTTGAAGTATTTTTCTAATGCTGAAAATATTGTCTGGAACTTACCAAGTGCTACCTTCCTCCTGTGTTTTTTGTAGACAATCAAAAGAGGAGTTTAGTTTCTAGCATTGAATGTTTCTTGTGACTTTTTTCTTAGCAATAAGGAAACTGACCGTCTGTTTATAAATGGAACTGGTTCTTCAGAACAATATTTTCCACTCTTAACTCAATTTTTAATAGTAATAATAATCTATAAACCAAAAGTTGTTGGCTGACAAGATGCGTGTCGCTTTTTTATAAAGAAATTAAGAAGAGATATTGGGTCACACTCCCTGAGTAGATGTCTCTTCTCTTTCTGCTTAAGTTCATAAATATTGGTATGAAATTGCTGTGATAGTTAAACCAGCCTGAATGGAATTTTATGTCAGAATATATATATAATGCTGAAGCAATTATTTGGAAATAAGCTTTTTCTAATTCCCATTGTATCTCTAAATATAATAGGTTTTAATTATTGTACTGAGACTGTGGAAAGGAACTAGGATTTTTCAACACTCTGGTGCACTCAAAAAGCTAATTCTTTTATGTTTTCAGCTTTCTCAGGCATGAGTCTGGGAGATGTTCTTGAAATAGTTATTCTTAGGATGATTTATAAATCACTACTTTTGGCTGAATTCTCCTGTGAGATGGGAGAATTTAACTGTTTCATCTTAAAGTGATACCTCATGTTAGTGCCTCTGGTCTTGGATTAAACTAGAATTCAAGACTCATTTAATAAAGGAGAAGGTTGCTTTGAGGAGAAAATAAGGTTACTTTTCCTTCTCCCCTCACTCAAAATGCGAGTTGAAATCTTTCATGTCTGTTTTGCTCTGAAGGGGTTTGCACTTGCAGGTGATTTACCATAACACAAAGGCTTGCTATTCCTGCTTCAGATTGTTCCAAGCAAATTACTGAAAAACTAGTGACTGAGGGATAGGCTTTGAAGTTTTGTTGTAATTGGAGAGTCCCAACCTGAATAACACTGGGTTATTTTCTGAGTTTCCAAAAGCGCAAGACAAAGTTGCTCTTACTTTGGAAAACCCGTGGCCTTAACTGTAAGCCAATAGAAATATTTGAGGACTTATTTTGCTTTTAAATTTAACGTGAATAAAATTTTAAAAACAAAATTGGACGCTCTACCACATTTGGTAAGGTGGGTCCACTTTGCAGTGTATTTGTGCTGTTTTGCACAAGTATCCTGAGTTTACTTGAGGTTGCTTATTTTTTTATAAAATATAAGCCCTACTAGTACTTGTTACTTTTGTGTGGCTCAGCATAGCTGTAGGTGAGTGGCAAGTGTCTTAAGCTTATTTTCCATATTTTTTTGTCTTATCCTACTTCTCCCCTGCCTCAGCTGGGCATGTTGTAGGTGCTGTTGCAACACACTGCTATTTACCTATCAAGTAATCGAGTGTGAGCTCTTAATTCTCAGCACATGTATCACTGATGGGATGGTGGCCTCTGCTGAAGGAGATACAAAGTCAGTCCTCCCACTCCTAAAAGAACAAACTGGGAGTTTTGCTTTATGGCAGGTTTAATTCTGTGTCCAGATCGGGCTTTGTAACTTGCATTTGTCTCATGCTTTTGCCTACTTGAACAAAGGAAATAAAGCATTGCTTCCAAAAATGTCTTGATTCTTAAAGAAAAGAAGGCTTGTAGATGAGCAATACTTTCTTTGAGCTTGAGTCCAAATTGCAAAATGAGTTTTGGGCTGCAAGTAATGTTTTGCTTTTGTTTTAGAACCCTGTTTTAGTAGTGCATTGCACTTCAGTTTTGTGCAGATCAAGCATAATAAGTTCTTATATATCCTCAAAAAGGCTTGGACTCTGTTGAACATGCATGCTTGGGAAAAGCCTCTCAGTTCTGTAAGAATAGGTGAGGCAGACAGAGCTAGCCTGCACGGGGTGGGTGGTGGGAGGAGACCAGAGCAATCCCATCTCCTGTCCTGTGTTCTGGGGGTTGTGCTGCCTCTATGAAATCACCACGCGACTGAGCACGGAGTTCTTCTGAGGTCCATGGAACTGCGTGTACTGACACGAGACTAAAGCTCCTGCTGCTTGATGCCTTAATGCTGAACACTAAAATGTTTGTGCCAACTTATTTCAGCTTAAAACTCAGAAAAGAACTCTCTGTAAATGCCCGGGTGGTGCTGGTGAGCAGTAGGTTGCCATGAGTTTGTCTTACCCCACTGTTTTAGTGCAGCGCTAGAAGAACAACCCTGCCTGTTCTGCTGTACGATTTGACAAAGCAGAAAAAGGACAGTCAGTGTCAGAATGGAGTCCAGTCTGCTTCAAGGAAGCAGCTTTTTCCCTGGTTTTTAGGAGGGTATTTAAGAATTTGATATGAATTGCAGTGCCGTGCTTCATCTGATAAGGGAAGCAGTGTGAGAACTGTGGATCTCCTTGCACTATTCAGAAATGCACCCGACTCTCACTCCAAATCTTGTGTTAATGGGGTTAATGAACAGTGAGACAGCTGCTTCCATTGATGTCTGTGAAAAGGCTTTCAGGGTAATGGAAATGTGGCATCCATGGTGGAAGTGCTCTTTACTAGGTTCAGTTTCCTTTGCCAAGTGCTGCTGTGCCTTGACAGCTGGCTTGGATCCACCTGTGCCTTCGGGATGGCTTCTCTAGGACTCGCTGGGACACTGGACTTGGGGGTGGGATTAAATGCACATCGCTTATGCTCCTCACTCAGATTGACTCCAACATCTTTCCTCAAGCAATCTGAATTTAGGGATCTGTCAAATTAATTAGAGGATGCTATTTTTATCAGTACATTCAGCATAGTTTCAGTATCTTCCTCGCTGTGTCCTTTACATGTTGAAATTTGTTTTTTTGTTGAAATTTTTCTTGGATACTTCCCATTAAATCTCTTCAGGAGCTGCCACATGAGAAATCTATGCTGTGTAACTATTTGTACTGTAAAGAAGGCAATGAGCTGCCTTTAAACTAAATGGGGTTTTCAGATCTGTCTGTTGTTTTGGGTTGTCCTAAGAGCAAGTATCTGCCTTGTGAAAAGCAGAACTGGTTTGTATTGTAACAAGTGCTCTTTCAATAAACTATGAAATACTCTTGTAAGTGTCAGACTTGTATCAGTGAAATGGAGATGAAACTTGACTGCAGGTTTGTCCTCCTTTTATTTTTTATCTTGGGGTTGGACTTGTTCCAGCAGAGTTATAAAGGTTTCTTTAATTGTTCCTCAGTCTGATTCTTGTAAGTTCATCCACCCTGGTGTTTCTGCTGTTATGTGGAAAGCAGCAAAACAGGCTTGTGTTCATCTCAGACAGTTTATTTAAATTCAATGTAAAAGAAAAGCAGAGCTTTTTGTAGCACAAGGAGCTATAAACCATTCCCATCTTCAGTGCTGTCCCGTTGTACCCTCCTGTGTGCTGTTTATCTAAATTCTGGAAGAAAACACAAAGCTGGCTGTTCCCCCTTTATTTGCTCTTTGAAGGCAAAAGAAATGGACTTTTCTGTGCACCTCGAATCCAGGGGAGAATCACACATGGCAGTACCTTGGCAGACATCACAGCTCAGTTGTTGTGGTGCAGTGTTCTGCTTTAACTGGACCAGTCTGGTCTTAAAAAGCTTTGTCAAGTTTGAGTGTATGGGGTGTGGGTTTGTTGGTGGGTTCGGGTCTTTTTTGTTTCCCCCAAGCCCCCATTCCCTCTCCAGCTTTTCAGTTTCGCCAAAAGAATCTGGAAAGATTCTACTAAAATGCTACTTGAAGAGCTCTCCATTTCTACAATTTAGCTGCTCAAAATGACATTATTGACTTCAGACTACAGGAAAATAAAATATTTTGCCTTTCCTTGCAAGTAAGAGAAGCTTATTTGTGCCACTTTGCATCTCACCAGTTTTATCTCGCTTTCAAATGTAATAGCATTATCTGCATGGAATGGGGGGAATAGATCAAAAAAAGTGCCTTTATGTTAAAAAAAAATCAGGATTATGGTGGGCATTTCAGAAGAGTAGATAAGTCTGAGACTTCATAAGAAGTCTCATGGAGTCTAGAATAGATTTTTGGTGAATCTGAGAATTTCAGGATGAATATCGAAAGGATATATATTTGTTTTGTTTGCAATACTTTCGCTGCTGGGCTGAGGTTACTTCCTTTGTAAGTAAGTAGCCAGCTTAGGGTGAATGGAGCAGAAACAAATGAAGAAGGAACATTTTAGTCGAATTAAATATTCAAGAGGAAATTAGACTCTATTTGGAAAGGAGATACACCTCCAGAACATTCTTTCAGGTTCATAAGTAATACTTTCTGAAAATAGCATTAACAAATGGTAGCTGTGCCCTTAGAAAGTGCAGGATCTTGAATACCACGAATTCAATATCCCTGAGAACAAAATTGAACTTCTTATGGCCTTCATTTGATGCCTGCGTTTTAATTTTCTAAAGCCTTTCTGGCTGAAGCTGACACCAGCATATTGTGGACAAGTGATGCTGCTCTTTAGGTGGGATGCTTAAGTGGGATGGGAGAAAAATGTAAAACTTTTATTCTGTAGCTCTTGGACTTCAATACCTATTATTACAAACTGGGCATTGGAGAAGAATTTTAGCATTTGGAACTGTGGAAGAGAGAAGGTTGGAATACAAGATGAGTGCCTTCAAGAATTCTCCTTAAGAACTCAGCAACACCCTTAGTGAATTGTTGTTGTAACTCTTGTATAAAAATCTTGAGAAACCAGTTTAATTTGTGTAATAATATGCCAAAGGTTTATCTTAAAAAAATAAAATACCCTGGTGGGATAGGCTTTGAGACCAAGAGCACTGTGACAGAGTCTGTTCTAATTTGTATTTGTTTTGCCAGCAAATAATAAAAGGCTCGTTAGGTTTAAGTAGCATTTATTTCAAGGCACGATAAGGTCTGAACGGGAAGAAAATGCTGTTGTACCAGAAGCTATTGCTGAAGTGTTCCTCGTGGGGAAGCCACTGCACAGACTTCTCTGCCAGGGCCGTGGTGGTATTTTATCTTCTGATGTCTTAAATACACATGTGAGAGAGTGGTACTTGCATGCTATGGGGAAAATCGAAATGAAAACAAAGTGCTTCCCCCGCTAATATTTGAAATTCATTTTTTTAAATATAAAAAAAGGCAAATTAGTGGTGTTGTTAATCCTTCTGTTTGAGGAAATGAAGGTGAATAATCCTCCCCTTTCAAATTTATTTTTGCATTTTTCTCTGTTTCTGCCTCTTTCCTACCTCTCTGAAAGCAGCAGCCAGCCTCCAAATAAAATCCCCTTCTTCCTGTCTTTAGCAAAAACCCCACAAAAGAACATCCTAAAGCTTTCCTTCTTCTAGACACTTTGTACATGTAAATGTGGTGATTTTAGAGACCAGCTCTTCTATCCTGTGTTGGCCTCTGTGTTCTCTTTCCAGGGGAGATTGCACTAAAGCAGTGCTGCTGTGTGACCTGTGAGCTCTCTGAAGTGTCTGTGTGGACGTGATCTGTGTCTGTCGCTCTGAGCTGTTTGTGTCTCTCAGCTTCCTCCCTGCTCTTGTTCTGTCCTCCTACACAGCGTCTCCTCTCTCCCCACAGGACTATGAGAGTAAACTGCAGGCCCTCCAGAAGCAGGTAGAGACACGGTCCTTGGCAGCTGAAACAACAGAGGAGGAGGAGGAGGAGGAGGAAGAAGGTGAGTTTGAAGTTAAAAATAATTTGGATATAACCAAGTCTAAACGAACAGCTGCTGTATCATCTCTTGTAATAGATAGAAAACTTGCTTTGGAAAGCTGCAAAATACTGCAAGTTCTTGATCTGTAATCCTCTCTGCATCAAGATTTCAAATACCCATTTATAGAATACATTCCACATGAGCTGTAGACATACGTCTTCAAATACAAATGGTGCACAAACTAGATTAGTTTTACCCCGAGCTTTGATTTGGTGCTCTTGAAGGAATCTCTTCCTGGCACTAATAGAGCTCAGATGTCATAACACCGTTGCTGTTGTTTCTTTGTTTTGATCTTGAACTTCCTCTTTCCTCCTTGCTAGGAATTCTTAGAATGCTGTGACATGTCTGTATAACTCCATTTCTGGACAGTAGATAATTTATTATTCTCATTATACTTGCTCTCGTTCCACTCTTTCAGCATTTGGCTTTAATAGTTGCCAAATAACTTAAAATAATACGAGCAGAAAAAAATTTGTTTCCTCTGTTCCAGATCTCATTTACATGATCATTAATCCCTACTGCTAATTCCCTACTGGGGAAGAGTGAGTCCAGTTTTTCCATGATGAATAATGAAAACATAGAGCTTTGATTTCTGCTCTTCCAGAAAATGTGTTGAGAGCTTGATGGCACAGCCAGCAGGAGTATTGGATACTGCATGTGATGGTTTTGAGAGGAAGCTACATCGTTTCATTCTTCTGTTTCTTTGCTCTTCCCAGTGCCCTGGACCCGCCATGAATATGAACTCGCCCAGTGGGCTTTCAGGAAGTGGAAATTCCACCAGTTCACTTCACTGAGGGACCAGCTCTGGGGGAATGCAGTATATCTGAAGGAAGCCAATGCAATCAGTGTAGAGTTAAAGAAAAAGGTACGGACATGCAGAACCAGATTTTAAATTTTCTGACCCATCAGTTTTGATTGTATAATCCTGCTGTAAATGCTCTGAGTTTCTTGTAGTCTTCAAAATTGTATCTCTTGCTTATTAATTTGGGCTGTAAAAGGGTTCCGAAAATTGTGAGTCTTTGATTCTGGCTTCTGTCTGAGTGAAGGTCCCATCTGTCTGCTGAGGACCAAAGTGCTGTGTCTCTTGCATGCAGGTGCAGTTCCAGTTTGTCCTGCTCACAGACACCCTGTACTCCCCCCTGCCTCCGGAGCTCTTGCCTGCCGAGCCGGAGAAGGGCCGGGACCGCCGGCCGTTCCCCCGCACCGTGGTGGCTGTGGAGGTGCAGGACCTGAAGAATGGAGCCACGCATTACTGGTCCTTAGAGAAACTCAAGTATGTCAGTAGTATTAGAGAACGAAATTCCCTATGCCCAAGGAACTTCACTCAAGAATTTCTTCCCTTGCTGTTCCTTATCGGCTTCTGTTTTTTCTCTGTGTCCTCCCAAACTTTCTAGACAGTGTGGGATGTTCTAAATACCAGCTTTTCCGATTGTTTGGACAAGTGCACTTTTCTCCAGCTTCTAACCTTATCTTCACATCTAATTTTTGTAATTTGAGGTTAGATGTAATCTTTTGAATGTAATAAGACTCATCGCAGCTCATCTCTGTGCATTAATTTTTTTAGTCACTTCCACTATAAAAATTTCCTTGCCACCTACTTTATATAACCTGGCAGTATGTGACATAATGACATTATGATAAAAGTCTTAAATAAAGAAGATTTTATTTCTATGGAAGCTGCACAAATTCTGTCACAAATTCTGACTGCAATCGGAATTATTTTTGTCACATATAAATGACATTTCTTTTCCCCATTCTCTAAAATATTGACTGAAGGACTTTTTTCCTACTAATAACTTCTAGACAAAGGATCTTTGCAGTGTGAAACACTTGTTTCCTTCAATAAAATAAATGGATAATTAGAGTCTATAATGGAATTGGTTCACTTTTGAATCAAAATGCCAACATTTCTGGAGTGGAATGCAAAGAACTGCCAAAATTATTCAGTAACAGGGTCTGATCAAAAAATTGAAGCAAAAAATATGCCAGAATTAGATGTGAAAGAGGAATATTTAGAAGTGAATTGAAATCCAAGATTTATGTAAGCTTTTGCAGTGACCTTGCCTTGTGCTTAGAGGGCTTAGCTGACAACTAGACTCTAACATTTTGGGGAATTAGTGAAGCACCAAACTTAGGGCACGGCCTCCTCTGTTCTTAGGTGTAACTTGGTGCAGGGGATTCCAGTGAGGTGAACGCCTCCCTGTGTTCTCTGCCTCCTCTACCCCCCTCTCTGAGCTCTTCCCTGCTGCTGTCTCTGCAGGCAGAGGCTGGAGCTGATGCGGGAGATGTACGACCGGGCGGGGGAAGTGGCCTCCGGCAGCCAGGAGGAGGCCGAGGGCTCCATGACGGGCAGCGACCCCTTCTACGACCGCTTCCACTGGTTCAAGCTCGTGGGCAGGTACGGTACGGACAGCGCCTCATGGCTGCTGCACTGCCAGCTCTGGCTCCACGTGCACTGCTGAAAACCGTGTGGCCTCTGGGCCAGCTGGGTCGTGTCTTTCAGGGATTTGGAATAGACTTTAAGTACAGTTAAGAGTAGAAAATGCTTTTTAGAATGTTGCCAGTTCATGTGTCTAGTAGTAGAATGTGCTTTGAGTGAGCATTTAGTAAGTTACAAATTTATTTTAAAATAATATAACCAGCTAAGTTCCATCTAAAGTCACTGGAGCAGAGCTGTGAGAATACAAAGAACACTGGAAAAGTGGTCCAGAGTCTCTCATATGTGTGGTTGAAATAGTTTGGTCATACCGTAGGTAAGTGTCTGATGGGATTCTTTAATGTTTCCTGCTGTCGGCCGCACCTTTACAATATTTTTGTTTGCAGAACTGCTGTGTTGGAAATAAGAAATGTAGCTCTGTTACACGGATGTCCTCTCAAGTTCTGTATGCTCAGCCATGTTTTTATTCCTTTTTCATTTGCTTCCTGCTCCGTTCAAGGACACTCTTCTCCCTGACTTTGTTGGCAGCCCCCTCCCTCCCGTTTCATTGCAGTCCAGGTGGTTTGAAGCCGTTGCTCGTTGTTGAGGGGTCTCTGTGCTGATGGCAGCAAAGAGCTGTTGGTGAGGTTCTGTGTGCTGACCCTGTTAATCGGTGTCCGTTCGCTGATGTGCAGCTCCCCCATATTCCATGGCTGCGTCAACGAGCGCCTGGCCGATCGCACGCCTTCCCCCACTTTCTCCACGGCTGACTCCGACATCACTGAACTGGCAGATGAGCAGCAGGATGAGATGGAGGACTTTGATGATGAGGCCTTTGTGGATGACACTGGCTCCGACGTTGGGACTGAGGAGGGATCAGACCTCTTCAATGATGGGCGCGACCCGTTTTACGACCGATCCCCTTGGTTCATTTTAGTGGGAAGGTTGGTGAGGTTACTCTGAGAATGGCCAAAAGGGACCAGCTCTTGCTGCAGACTGCAATGGGTTTTCCTTGTGCTGCACAGATGGTCAGTCTAGCCAAAATATCCATGTCCATAAATTGGAATTGCCCGAGAATGAGTAGTGTAGTTCAACATTAAGTTTTAAATTTGTGTGTCTGGAGCCATGAAGACCTAAGTAGTAATTGAGAAAATAACCCTTAGATGCGACAGTGTGAGTAAATCTAGATAACTGTTGCAGCTTGGAATGAATGGAAAGAATTTAAACCTTTATAGAATTCCCTGTTTAGCCGTTGCAGGTTCACTAAGACAGAATTGTAGCGTGTTATTGTCTTCCATGGAAGAGAATCGGACTATGGTGGGAAGTCTTTCAGTCCAAACTCAGAAGTCTGTTGTTGTTGAAAACAGATTTAACATCTGTTGCATATGAAAAGATGGCATGTGGAGAAAGAAGAATGGTCCTTTCTGGATGAGGAAAAGAGTGTTCTCTGAGATGTTTTGCCCTTTCAGATTATGCTTGACTCTCTGTAGCCAGTATTACACAGTGAAAGGTCATCAACATTGAAATTCACTGTCTCTGTTTATCAGCACTTTCCCCGGGCACTGTGTTTGAATTCTGAAACAGGTTTGCTTGGCATATTTTAGAATATTATTGAGCTTTCCAGAACAGAAAGAATTAGGGTATTACCAGACCTCAGTCTGTGATGTTGACCCTTAAAGACAGCAAGTTACATTAAAGAAATGTAGTTCTTCACACTGATTCTTCAGTAATAGTCTCACTAGCACATGTTTCTCATTACAAGAAATAGAAACATTTTCATTTAGTGGCTTGGCTCCTCTCTCTGCTGCTTCCCTCTCCCCGATGATGCTTTTGTGCTTCCTTGCTTACCCTGTTAGCCAACATCCTCATTAAGGTACTTGCCACAGGTGTACAGGTGTGGCATAAAAAAAGGCTCCGTGGCCAGCAGAAGGGAGGAACAAAGAAACAGGGACCAGAGCTTGGCTTTATCCTTCTCTGTGAGTGTAAGCAGGGAAGACTTCAGGGTCAGGATGGTGGGCTCTTTATGCAGTTTCCTCAAATGCAGAACATCTGTTTGCATAATTTATGGAAAGGAGAGATTGAGTTTGCTGGTCTTTATCCAAGCTTTGAGTTCAGTGTAGTGTGTTTGTCTAACCTCAGGCATTGTCAGTAGTGAAACTTGGAACTTCTTTGATCCTGTTTTTTAAACAAAAAATGCTAAAGTTGCAAGAGATTGTGTTAGTCCTCTCTGGTCTCTGAATCTGTGCCCTCACGTGCAATGCTTGGTACCATGTTTTACAAACTCTGATTATCTGGTTCAGGTGGGGAGGCAGTTTGGGAAAGCCGCCTGTGCTGCTCTGGGCTGGCTGTCAGCTCCTTTGAGCCCGGGGTGCCCCGTGTGCCCCTGGAGCCTGGGAAAGAGCTGAGCTGTTCATGCTCGCTCCCAGAGGGCTCAGGAAGCACAGCACGAGCTGAGCAGATACAGCGTGTAATGAAAACACTTGTGCTTCCTGGCAGGCACACAGATTAGATTCCCTGCTTTGTGGAGAGTTCTGAGCTGTGTCTGTGGGCAGACACGTGAAGCTGCAGCGCTCTGGGCACCGGCCTGCATGGTGTGAGCTGCATGTACAGAGCTGTGAATGTGCTGAGGGATGAAACTTAGTTCCTATTATGAGGCTAGAGCGTGACTTCCTCAGCTGATGGTTTTTATTGTTTCTATTCCTGTTGTTCTGTTGTGCCCATTCTGTCGGCAGCACCACTGAGTAGGAACTATTGTGAGTCCTCTGTGTCCTCCAGTGTGAGAATTCTGCTTTTGAACAGTGACTTAAAAGCACCAGGGGTGTCCATCTGCATAGGTATTGCCTTGGGCACAAGGCAGTGTTCAGTGTGTAACAAAACGAGAATTTCTTGTCACTTCCAAGTGTGTACTGGTTGATACATTATAGAATGTGAAGGACAAATAAAAAATTTTTAGTATTTTTGGGGGGTTGTCAGCAATAACAAGTGCAGGTCATGAAGGAGAGGAGGAGGAGAAATGGAGCATGTAGTTATCTAACTCCCTGGCCATCACAGTTATTTTCTTTTCTCTCTCTGTGCTATGACTGTCTTTTATTTGTAACTCTTAAAGAAAACAAAAAGAGCTGGTCCCTTTAGCCATTTTTCCTGGCATGCTGGGTTTCTTCAAGATTGACTCTATTTAATGGTGTGACATATCAAGCATTTGCTTTGTTTTTAAGGGAGGTGGGAGAGGACTATGGGATATTTTATTTAAATCCTAATGTGTTTATTTTAAAAATATCTGCCATCATTTTGAGTTCTGTTGGTTTTGTTTTGGTTTTTGAAAAATTGTGTTTGTTAAATTTAATTTCTAGTTTTGTTGTGAGTATGCCATTTTACCTCACCAATCTTTCTGCTAATCCAGCTCCTCTCTTTCAGTCTGCTGGGCTAAGTGCAGGGGGACACTTAGGGGGCTCTTTGGGGAGTGGAAGTCCTCACAGATGTGGGAAGAGGAGGGGGATAACCTTAAGATTTCATCCACTCCTAACTTGGCACTGTCTCATGATGAAGCAGCTGTAGTGCTGCGTAACCCAGCTCTGTCTTGGTGCAGCACATGTGCAGTTGCTCTCCACTCTTCTGTAGAGATGCAGCATTTTCATCAGCAAACAGGAAGCTTTAAACTTTTTTGCATTATGTGCTTTTTTTTCTCTAAGTTAAAATTATTCCAGTGAACAAGGTGACTGGATGGAAGCAAACTGGGGGAGAAGAGAAATGCATTTTTTATCTTGGGATGGTCACATGGTAGGGGTTAATCCAGCTGGATGCTTTGGCTGTCACATGTTGAGCAGCACCTTCAGAACTTTTGCCCTGCAAATAAAGATGTATTTTTTATTTTTCACGTGGGTGATGCTTTCACTTTCCATTAGTTTGGCTTTGAAGGGAGAAGGCTTCTGCAATGCCTGACTCTTTTTCGTTAGTGAGACTCCTGCTGTGCACATCAGTGCAAGACTCCTTGGCTTCTCTTCTGTTGGGCAATGTCTGTTCTCCCTGGCTTGAAATGTGCTTTTTAAGCTGGGTGTGTTCTTCGTGTTGAGCACAGAAGCACATACCTTTTGGAACTCCATCCCTGATCCAGTCCAAGTGAACCATTCCAGCTTCAGGGACTGTTTTCTTGTGTGGTTGGATGCTAGTTCCTCAGATGTGCATCACCTGAAATTCCAAAGCTAAAAATGAAAATGCTAGAGGGAAAAAAAAAAATTAACTTTTCATTTTTTTACTTGAAATTTAGTCTCTTTTCCCTTCCCCTGCTTTATGAGTGCTTACCTCACTTTGAAGCAGACTGAAAAGAAATTAAATCCTAATCTTAGTGAAGTGTTATGTTGCAGTTGGGTTTTTTTTGTTGTTGTTGTTGTTTGGTTTTCTTCATTTTTTGGTTTGCTACTTTATAGCCATATTAATCATCCTCTTCTCTGTTGCATTTTGTCATCACTATTTTTTTAGTAGCGTTATTTTTGTGTCTTTGGTTCATGACTGACATCTGTTTGACTTCCTTGTCATTTCAAAAGAGTTCATTCATCCTTGGAAGGGGCATGTGAACCCAAGGAGCAACACTTCTCTTTTGTCCTGCAGGACTTTTCATAGGAATGTTAAACAATAACAGTTATAAATTACAGGAATTAATTTTTCATAGTGCTGAAAACTAATAAAAAGAACTGTAGGGAAGAAGTTAGTAAAACAAATTACTGTTGTTTAATATAATGTGCATAAATTCATTAAAATTGCTTTATTAGTCCCTTTAAATTTACTAACTGGTAAAAGTATTGGTTAAAGTTCTGTGCATCTCAGTACTCTTCTGGACTCTGAAACAGCTCATTTAATATACAAACCTTCCATATTTTCCCCTTATTGAGGGCTGTTCTTTAGCTGACTTGTTGAGTTTATCAACATTTAATGTCTTGCTCAAGCTAATCCCACTGAAGTGCGATGCTTTAAAAACTACTGCAATTCATTGCAGAAACATGAAATAACTTACTGACTTTAGTCTGACTTTTAATTAAAATCTATACAATTAAATTGGTTACTTACTGCTCCAAAACAGACCCTGCTTGTATATAACTTTTAAGTTAGTGCAGGGCAGGATCGTCCCCTGTGGGGCCTAAATGCTGCTTTTCCTTTTGGAAACTGTAATTTCTAAGTGGTTGTTCTAGAGTAGTGCTGTCATGTCTTATTTGTTATGTTTTGTTTTTTTCAAAGAAATAAATCAAATGCTCCTAAGGAGATTTACCTGTGAAGACTTTCAGTCTTCCACTATCTGTGCAAGCAGGGAATCTTCCAAGAAACCTAAGATGGTTTATTGTGGGTTTCTGGTTATTCTGCACGCAGTGTTATCAAAGGAATATAGAAGACACAAAACATTCAGTCAGTCTGTTTTTAAAAGAGTGGGTTAATATGTTCAGTAAAAAATTGAGGCTGTGTGAGCACAGTAGATCAATTCCTTTTTAATTTATCATTTCCACCTACCTCATTCTTTATCATCAGTAGTTCCCTGATGGATTCTGTCAGCTTGCTAACAGCTCCATTCACAACTTCAGTGCATCTCTGGTTACCTTCCATACAGCCATCCTCTCTCCCCGAGTCTCTAACTCATTCCTGTGAGCCCTGGGTCCCTCTGAGCTCTGACTGAGAGCCTTTGGTGGCCGCACTGGGCTTGGCCAGAGCTCTGTGTGGGCAGGATGGACCCAGGGCCTCCGGCAGGTGTAGGAGACGCAGTGTCTGAGATTTGCCTGTTCCAGAGCCGAGCAAAGCTGCAGTGCGGTTTGGCACGCCCTTCTAATGCTGGCTGTGTTTCTCTCCTCCTGTCACCAGAGCCTTCGTGTACCTGAGCAACCTGCTGTACCCAGTGCCCCTGATCCACAGGGTGGCCGTGGTCAGCGAGAAGGGGGAAGTGCGGGGCTTCCTGCGCGTGGCGGTGCAGGCCATAGCAGGTGAGAGGCGCTGCCTTCGAGGACCAGGCTAGCAAACCAAAGCCTTCTCCTGCTACTCAAACCTGAGTGACCTTCATGTTGCAAAGAACACTTGCTCTCTGTTGGTATTGAAATTATTTCAGTTGTTGTTTCACCATATGGGCTGAGCATGGATAAGTCTTGAAATAATGCTACTGAACAAAAGACTTTAAAATTACGATGATGTTGTCCACTGAAGTTTATACCTGGCAACTAATACAACACTGCTTTTTAGGACACTGGAAGATTTAGCTACTGTCATTAACTCTGAAAACTAAAACTAAAGCAAAGCTTTTTCCTTCTGACACCCAGTATAAACAGCGCAGAAGGGTACCTGGTTTGATAGTTTTGGTGACCTGCATTAAATGTACCAAGTTTTAGCTGTGCTCAAACTATCCCTTTAAATAATGTTCAGAAATGTGCTCCTCTGAGGCCTGGGTAGAGCACGTGAAGAAGTTCCTGAACTGATGGTTTTCAGCATGGTGTAAACAGAAGTCTGCAGCAGTTTCCCCCTTCATTGCCTCACTAAGAACTGGAGACTAGGAGCTGCTTTAACACAGTATTTAATCACCAGGAATTCTTTTCAGAAGAGAGGAGTAGATATCCGGGGTGGTAATGGCCTCACCCAGTGCTGAGCTGCCATTGTGTGTGTGCCAGAGTTTACTGCAGGTCACTGCTCAGCCCCTGATGTTTCAGAATGCTCAGTGTGAGGTGGGCTGCTTGGCAGGGCCATGCCTTAGCCATGCTGGTGGGAGCACAGATCCTTCCCATAATTTGCCCTTTCCAGCAGTGGCCAAATGCCAGCAGTTCTTGCTTCTTTAGGTAGGGTAACCCTGGAAGCTTCACTCTCTATGGGAACATATAATGAAACTCAGACTCTGAAGATGTATAAGAATCACCCTGGCAGGGATTAAAACAAGTGAATGAAAATCTGGTTTAATGTGTACAAAAGTCTAGTTTGGTTTGGTATCCTTAGCATTGACTGAATATTTCCAGATAAATATTTATCCATCCAAATGAACTGAATACACTATGGCTAACAGAAACTGCACTGGGGGCATCTCTTAAAAAAGGGCCATGGCATTATTTGATCCCCAAGCAGAGTGTTGGAGCACATTCTGAATCTTAGGATTTCTGCTGTGACTATGCATTCACTGTGAAAACCCCCTGGCATTTAACCAGGCCCTGTTGTTGTTGCTCTCTGTGAAGAGGAGGAGGTGAAATGAGCAGATTGAATGGACAGATCCAGCTTTCAGACTTCCAGCATGTCCTGGTGGAGCTGAGTTCATGGCTACAGAATTTTAGATGTTAGTTTACCTCAGTATAATAATCAGAAGTAACTAAATAATGAAAATTAGTATTAAAGTTGGTTTGCACTCAAAATTATCTGAAGTTAAGTATTTTCAGAATGAAACTTGAGAGCTTGTCTTGTTTTCCCACACCCAAGTTCCTGATGGATAGGTTTCTGGCATGATCTTTTCCAGCACTTACTCCATGACTCTTCTGCTTTCTGTTTTGGTTTCTGTTAATGAAAATTTCCATTTGGGTAGCTCTGTGGGGTCTCCCTTCCCCTCCCCATCATTTATTTGTCTATCTTCTTTTTTCCCTGTGTTTTTTTAGCTGATGAAGAAGCCCCAGATTATGGATCTGGTATTCGACAGTCTGGAACAGCTAAAATTTCATTTGACAATGAGTATTTTGATAAGGTAAGAATTCTTAAAATTGATTTTGGTATCTTTGAGTGTAGTAGCTTGTGCTTCTAAATAAAGAACATGTATTGTAGGGAAAGAAGGGGTGGCAAACTCAGAAAGTGCAGAAGTCTGTTACAAGCCACTGTTACATTTAATTTTCAGAGTGATTTTTCTTCCGTTGCAATGACTCGGTCTGGACTGTCACTGGAGGAGTTAAGGATTGTGGAAGGGCAAGGACAGAATTCAGAGGTTACCACTCCTCCAGAGGAGATCAACAGAATGAATGAGCTGGGTAAGCAAGAAATACGTGGTATTTGGAGAACTTCTGGGAAATTTATGACACTTTCAGTCAGTCATAGAAAGGAGTTCTGAGTGTCCTTCAAGAGTGTCATGGTTAGGGAGAGGTGTTACCAGGGAGTTGAACATGAGAGATTCATTTGAAGAACAGTGCTGAAAAACTTCCAAGATATTTGGAGCTTTTGGTTATCAGCAAATTATTTGGGTTTAAAAGGATAAAAAAATGTGATGGGACTAAACTGTCTCCTGAAGCACTATTTCAAGAAAAGAAAGGAGAAAAAAAAAAAAAAGAAAAAATTATTTCATTTGGGATGTTTTTTTCCTCCCTAAGACTTGAAGTCAGCCACTTTGGATGGAAAGATGACTATGGAAGGATTCACGGAGGAAATTGGTGATCACCTGAAGCTGGGCAGTGTGTTTACCTTCCGTGTGACAGTGCTTCAGGCCAGTGGCATCCTGCCTGAGTATGCAGATATTTTCTGCCAGTTCAAGTAAGAATTTGTCTTTACTTGCATTAATGGTATAGAGATATAATGAGATAATGATAGAGAGAGCAGAGAACGGTGGGCAGTGGAACTCTGAGAACTTTTCAGATGGGGGGAGGTGTTGTACAGCAGAGAAAAACACCTTGTCACGTACTGGAGTTCTTGGTCCTCAGTTTTTCTTAAGCAGATGTTAAGGATTAAAGTTTTGCAGAAAGGAATTAGGAATCAAAGTGGACTCATAAGTTACTAGTTTATAGATATCTTAAGGTTTTAAGCTTTTAATGTGAAAAATTCAATACTAGATTGTGCATACACCCATTTGAATGAAAGCTGCATGACCCTGGAGGAAATCAGTACTTCTCAAGTGAAAGTGGTCTTAGGCTTGGGTTATTAAGGAAGAGAATAAAAAGGAGTAATAAAGACATAATAGAAGTACCACAATTGTGGTCCCACAAGACTTTGGTATGCCCAGCTTTAGGCCATCACTCAACTGCTTGTGAAGTTCCAGCAGAATACATTTCTTTTAGAGTTTTAGGATTTCCTTTCAGGGTTGGATTCGGAGCACAGCAATCTTCATTAAACCATTTTGTGGTGGCTGATTTTTGGTTTATTTTTTTAAAGCTTTTTACATCGACATGATGAAGCTTTCTCAACAGAACCTCTCAAAAACAATGGCCGAGGGACTCCCCTTGGGTTTTACCACGTTCAGAATGTAAGTAAAGCTTTCCATGAGCAGTAACTTCCTCTGTCAGCACTGAGAGTTGTGTGTGTCCTTCAAGGCAAGCAGAATTATTAGGAATAGACAGTACTAGGTGGGATCAGGTGAATGATGTAATCCCCATCACAAAACAAAACACAGAATGCTTCTTTGTGGCAAATTTAACTCTTCTTTCACCTCTACTTCCTGCCATTGAATTCTGTGTTTCCTTTCCAGGATGAAAACAGTCTAGAGTTCAGGAAATAATATATGCATGTGAATAGCAGTGCTCATGATCTCAGATGAGCTGGATATATCTATTTTTGTGAACTGTGTAATGCTTTGGTTACATACAGCCTCCTCTTCTTCTACTTGAAGTGCCTGATACTGAGGCTTTAATTTTCTTCTTTCTTGGAGAGTAGAATTAATGCCTAAACCAGAAGAGAATGCAGTTGCTTTTACTGTGAGTGACACTAAGTGATATGAAAAATACAGACTCCTAAATAGGTTTCCTTTTTTGAATGTCTCATTTTCTTTCCTTACTCTTGAAATAGATTGCTGTGGAAGTGACAGAATCGTTTGTGGAGTACATCAAAACAAAGCCTATTGTCTTTGAAGTCTTTGGACATTACCAGCAGCATCCTCTCCACCTGCAAGGACAGGATCTCAGCAGGTATTGGTCACTAGCCTGGCATAAAGGCACTTGGGGATCATGCTCCGGTCATGCAGTTTTTGTACTCCTGAAACTGTGCGCCACAGCCTCACAAGCAGAATTCCTGATGGAGGTGGAAGTTCTGGCAGAGGCCTGTTTACTCGGTGTAGTGACTGATGGAATTGTTCTGCCCTGTCAAACATGGAAAGCTGACTGTTCTTCCAGTCCACCCGAAAAACCCCCTGGGCGTTGGAGCACTGCACTGGGAATACTGGGAACTTCAGCAGTGATCTGTGAGCTCTGGGAAAATTCCAACAGTGCTCCTAGGATTGGTTAAACTAGGATAGAAAAAGAGCATAAGTTAGTCTGAAAAGTGTGCTGAGCCCCCTTGTTTTTCTGACGGGATATTTACCTGTCTTCCTAGAATTGTGAGGATATTTTTAGAGACAATAATAGGTGTGTGTATACAAAGATGCATGTGTGTGCATTTGTGTATATTTCTTATGTTTAACTGCCTTTGTACTGAAAACTCTTCATTTCTCTGTAGCCCTCCACAGCCTTCTCGAAGATTCTTTCCTCCCCCTATGCCACTGTCAAAGCCAGGTGAGAACAGCTCTCTAATTCTGTACATCACAGGTCTGCTGCTGTAAATGGAGGTTGTAGTGTATTCCTGAGGTATCCAGGACACTGAGAGATGTAAATGGAGTGACTGCTACAGGAGGCACTGGATGTCTTTGCTGGCTCTCTGCCCTCTTTATGTTTTATTTTCATTTCTTCTCAACCTCCTCTGCAGGAAGTGCTGCTTAGTTCATTAGGGGGTAGAATTCCAGTCCTGAGGTATTGACCGTATTCCCTGAGATCTGGCTATGGCTCTTCCCGTGCTTGCTGAGCACTTACTGACTGGAAATTTGCTTATTCATTAATTGCTTCATGTTTTTGCTCTCTCATGTTCTCATTTAGTGAATGAGTCTTGTTGAAATGATTCTTAGTTTTCTTTGCTTAATTGGAATAATGCATGCTGAACTCTTTTGTGATTTTTTTTTCCATTTCACCTTTAATTTCTTCCTTCTTCCTCTTTCTCTCACCTGCATATTTCTACCATCCTTTCTCTGTGTGTGTTGCATTCCCTCTGCAGACCATGAAAGGAAAATTGAGTTGATTAGGTACCTTATGTCTGGCTATGTAAACGTGCATGTGCTGAACACGCTGTCCGAGCATGCCAACGTGCTGGCCTCCTCTGCCGTGGCTGCTTTCCAGGATGGAGCTGATCAGCTGCCACCTTTTCTCTTTCTGCCTGTTCCCAGTTGTCAGAGTGAGCGGGCTCCTAAACGAGATGGTTAGTAGCCAAACTTGGTCTGTGATAGATGTAGAAGTAGTTCCAAAATGTGCTTCCAAATTCCTTTTTCCTTCATCATGTAGTAGTATTAGGAGTAGAAGCTGCCATGTTTGTGCTCATGGAAGGAGCTTAAATTTAGAGCTTAAATTTTAGAGAGGACCATAGAGACAGTCTGTAGACTCCAGTGTGCTGGGAGTCACAGATTTTTATGTGTCATTGCATCAGTTCCCTGAAACTTCCAGGACCTCTGATTTTTCTTGTTTTCTGCATAGAGTTTTGTGATATTGGGATGAGAAATGCATATGGAAGCACAGGCAGGTATAGAGCTATATTGTGTTCTGAATAGGTTTTCTTTTCACTCATCTTCCTTTCCTGCCACTAACAGTGCTGTTCCTCACTTCCATTTGTATTTGGTTTTATTTAACTCAAAAAAAAGTCATGCTGGTTAATAATTGTACCAGAGCAAGTCTGTGAGAACATCTAGAATCAAGCTTTCATGTTTAGTTAGATGTGTCTTTCCGTTGTTTTTCTCTTCTGATGCTTTTGAATTGCTCTGCTTGGCAGTAACCTTGAGTGACTTGTGTGTTTGATGTTCCTCTGACTGGAGTGAGTTCATGTGCAGCTGCATGAGATGATTGGGTGTAAGAAAGTTGCTACCCTGAGTAATGTACGGGAAGGTAAATGATGAGCCTCAAGCTCGCTGCCTCCCAGGGTGGAGCTGTGCTGTGAATAACTGTGCTGTGAATTCCTGTAAAATCTGTCCCTCTGAGGCAGCTGCTATTTTACCCCGAAAAGAAACGGATCTCAAAAGAGGGCGCCTAGGCACTCCTGTAAGGACCTGTTTTATCTGGGAGCTATAATGTCCTTCCAGTGCACAGGAAATTAAGTCATGGTAGAAGCCAAAGGATACAGAGATGTAAAGGTGGGAGAACCTAAAGAATACCTGAGCAAGGGGGGATTGCGTCTTGAGAGGTAGAAGGGAGAATAATTATTTGGCTTAATAAAAGCAGTGAGGTTAGTATGTGAAAGGAGAAAAAATGGAAGATCAGAGTTACAAAAATCCCAGCCAGAGTGTAAGGAATGAAGCTTTTAAAATGTTCCCATTTTTAAAATTGTAATGAGTGAACAGATACAAGGAAGCGTGTAATGGTAACTAAAAGGTATGATGTGTGAGGGAGTATTAGGTTATTTCTAGAATTTAAGCTGTCTCATTATTTTTTTTTAACGTGGTTTATCCCTACATTTGAATGAAAGGAATTAGAGGGGATCTGGCTGGTTATACTCACTAATACCAAGAGATAAGGAGCCCAGAAAAATACTTAGGCAGGATTAAGGCTCTGGAATAAGTCTTGTTCTGCCTTTTTACATATACAATATCTTATCAAAGTGATGCAGGGGTCTGGCAGTTTGTAACATGAAGAAATGAAGACTGAAGTTTTAAGTTCTATTCTTTTCCTCTTGTGTGGGGAAGGTGAAATGTACTCTGTGGGTGAGTAATGCTGCAGATGAACAGACCTCAGCAATTCTAAATCACCAACTGTCAAGCCATAAAGCAACTGATGCATATTTGAGGAAACTTCTTCTCTGTGGATCTAGAGGAACTGTGTATTTTTCCAGGCTCTTTGGATGCACTCTTGTTCCATTATTTAACTTCAAAAATTTTTTCTATTCTAGTAACCTAGATTTAAAAAACACTTAGAGAAACAATGATTGCTGTAAGCACATAATTTTCATGGTAAAAGCTGTGGTCTGCCTACGTACACAGAATACGTAGGACCTCTGAAATGGCGCGTTTCTGTGAGTCCTGAATAAGCTTTACTTGTTCACTCTTTGTAAACCACTCTTTTTTTCTTCTTTCTTTTTTTTCTTTCTTTAAGTGCCAGCTACAAAGCTGAATACTATGAGCAAGCCCAGCTTGGGCCAGAGTGTGAGCAAATATGACCTCCTGGTGTGGTTTGAGATCAGTGAACTGGAGCCAACAGGGGAGTAAGTCCTATATTAATATTGTGATTAATATTGTGTTTCAGGAGTGGTGGTTTATGAGATTTCTGGGGTTTTCCCCTTTGTTCTGTTCAGACCAGGCTGATGTTTAGCAGTCACCATGGTAGGGGCCTGGCTGGTTTGTAGTGATGCGTGTCCAATCTGCTGGCAGTAGTTGTCCCCATTAAAGGGACTGAAGTGATAGAATGACCTTCTTTCACACTTGGAGGGGTCTTTCCATGGTGAAGTTCCAGGCACAGGCCCCAGGAAAACTTCCCTGTGTAGGCCAAAGAAGCCAATGAGTTTGGATTCTTTGGGGCACTGGAGACTTTACTCCAGTCACACAGCAGCTTCTGTTCAGTGTTCATCTCTGCTACAAAGGTTTTCCCCTGACAGGTCTTCAGGGGTTATATTGAGAAGTGAGTTCCACAATTTTCCATTAATACTGGAAGTACAGTGGGTGATACTTCCACGATTCACTGATCTCTAATGCCTGAAGGAGCCTCTTTGGAGAGTGGGTAGAAAGACACACTCTTGTGTCTTCAGCTGCTGCAAGGAGAGGAAGCTGCTGGCAGCAGAAGCTGCTGTGCAGGTACATCTTTGGTTGCCTGTCTCACACAGGTACATCCCTGCCATTGTGGATCACACCGGGGGCCTGCCCTGCCAGGGGACCTTTCTGCTGCACCAGGTACCGATGGAAGCTGTGGAACAGCAAGTGGCATCTCTGCAGGGAGGGAGGGGATGCTGCTGCCTGGGGTTTGCACCTCCTTTCCCACACAGCTGTGGAGTGACAGGCAGGATCTCCCAGTCTGTGCTTGCTCTGTTGGCTTTGGGGATTGTGAGGCCCCCAGGATATTGTGCTGTTCCGGTTGCTTATCAGTGAGCATCCCACTCATGAAAGAGGAAAGCTTTTTAAAAAGCAGGAACCTCTGGGACCAGATTTGTGCCTTCAGTGTTCTCCACCATCTCTAAGGACACAGAAGGATCATGTGGACTCAAATTCCATTTGCTCTCTCTCACTGCTTGTGGTTATGACGCATAATCTATGAAGTGACTGTATCTCAGTGCATCTTAAATTCCTTTTATAATCCTTAGTAATATTTTGTCTCTAGCTAGATTATAAAGATAATCCCAGTTAAATATGGTTTATAGGTTTAAAGTTATATTTTTCCTACTCTGTCTTTGTGGAGTGAGGAAGAGGAAGCATTTACTTTCTTTTACATACGAGAATATAACATCCTCTTGAAGTGAATTTTAGGGCCCTGAAACAAAGAATTGCTTGCTCAGTTACAGATGGTATCTAATTATATTATTTAAATCACTTAAATGACATTATTTAAATAACTTAAAGGTATTAATTTTATTTAAATGATATTATTTACTTCACTTTTGCAGTACAAGTGCAAAATAGATGATGTGTGTGTGTGAACACTTCTGCAGTGTTTTGTTTCTGAACTCCACAGGGAATCCAGCGGAGAATCACAGTCACCATTATACATGAGAAGGGCAGTGAGCTGCACTGGAAAGATGTGCGAGAGCTGGTGGTTGGTGAGTAAATGGTTTTGTGTCTTGTTCTGTAATGAAGACAAACTATTACTGGTAATTTCTCTTTGTATCAGATTCTGTCATTTTTATGAGCACTGCCTGTAGGAGGAGAATTTTGAAAAAGATCCAGAGGGAAAGCTTAAGTTTTGCAACTTCCATTTACAGCTGCTTGTTATTCATGTAGTCTGAAATTGTATTTGGGAAAACAAATTCCTTTTGTGTTGCAGTTTGAATTTTAATTGATTCCTCCTCCTCCCCCTTCCCTTTTTAGGGCGTATAAGAAATAAAGCAGAGGTAGATGAAGCTGCTGTGGATGCCATTCTGTCTTTGAATATTATCTCTGCAAAATACCTGAAATCCTCTCACAGCTCCAACAGGTAAGTGAATGAAGTGAGCCCTCCAGCAGGAATCTGAAATTTATTTGACCTCTGATGTATTGGCAGGATGCTTGGAAAGCTGGGAATGTGGCTAATTATTAAATGTGGAATTCCATGGGCACAGAACACACAGGCAGAGAACGAGCATCACTGTGAAATCTTGGTCCATGGGAAGGGTTTACTGACAATGCATCTGAATTACCTTCCCTGTGTATGGACCATAAAGGGCAGGTGAATGAACAGCTTAAGGGGGCTTCAGGACGTAACCCAAAACTTCTAAACTGACATCAAGGTTTGGTGCTAGAATACGGCATTGAAGTGCAAGGCCAGTTTTGGGAGGTACATCTGTAGATGTGTACGTGTTATTCCTGAAGCAAGCATGTGACAATTTAAGCCAGAGCCACGCTTTGTAAATTCAGCTTTATAATTTACAGATGTATGACAAGTTGAGTCCAGTTCCATGTCCCTGCAGTGTGGCAGCAGCAGGGCCCCTGGCTGAGGGGATTGTGGCTCTGTGTGTCCCTCATTTCTCTGAGGCTCAGACTCCACATTGTTCTGCTTCAGTGTCTGCAACCAAGTGCAGCAAGGCAGAGGGGGGCATTGGGCACAGCCTCTCCCTGCTGTGATAGCAGAGTCACTTGGCTTCCCCCTGGCTCTGTTCAGCTGGTGCAAAGGAGGAATATCCCTGGAATGGGGCTCTGAGTGGCTTTTTCCAGAGGGAAGGAAGGTTTGAGTCCATCTTTGCTGCACCTGCTGAATGCTGGAGGTGGGATCCTTCCAAGCACTGGAATTCTTCCCTCTCTCTTAGAGGCCTGGACTGTGAAACACCTGTGGCATTAAAGTGGATTTGGGATGCTGCTCCTGCCTATGGGCTCTCTGCCACCTGGTGTCTGTAAAGCAGGCAGGGACTGGGGGATTGGCAGTTTTTGCCTTTCACTGAGAAGTGGGTACTTTAGTGTGTTTGAGTTAAAGGATCAATATAACTGGAAAACAGGGAGACTGGTGCTGGTTTCCTGTCTGATACTGTTGGATTTGCAGTTGGAAAGCCCTGTGCTTTCTGTTTTCTTTCAATAAATTCCTCTATATCCCTGTAGTTTTCTATAAGATGGGTAGCTTGGGTGAAGGATGAGTGGGATGAAGCTGTTGGCCATCTCGTCCCAAAATGCCAAGGTTTAAGTTGTGGGATGAGTGCATGGCAGCGTGGTGGAAGGGAATTGAGGCCCTGGTAAGGGATACGTCTAAATGTTTGCTCATTGTCTGCAGACCTGTTTGCTGCTTTCTGTGCGGTTTTTTCACTTTGGTTTGTTTCTTAGCCCACTTGTTCTGTTCCTCTCAGCTGTTGCTTTTCTGTTCTGCTTTTGGCTGCACTAACGGAAGCTCTTTCTATGTTTTTACAGGCTCTTTCTTGATAAGGATATGCCTAGGTATTTTCTGTTTGCTTCCTCTGTACATAAACGTTCTTGAAAATAGAATGCTTTATGTCCCATTTGTATTGCTGCCACTTCCCTCAGCTTTTACTGAATTCTGTTGGCACACCTCTTAGCTCTTCCAGAAGTAGTCTTCCCCTTTCCTCTTCTTCTTCCTCTACCCCTTCCCCTTCCTCTTCCTCCTCCTCTTCCTCCTCCTCCTGCTCCTCCTCCTCTGTGTCAGAGGCTTATTCAGGTACAGTTTACTGGGGGACTTGGGAAGGTGAACTTTCTTTCACATGTGAGAGTAGGAAAATTTCCTTTATGCAGTCTTTCTGATTCTCTTGGTGTGCTATCAAATATAGACCCTTTTTGTAGTCCTTGCTATTTTCTTCCCTTGTTCTGTTTCAAAGAACTAAATTTGGAATTTCTCACTGTCTCTGACTCTGCAACACTGCTTGTCTGAAGGACCGAGCCAAGGACTGAATTACGAGGTTACTTGAATTGCTCTGATCAAATAGCAGTCACTGCCATGTGACTGCTCTTCCACTTCTGTTCTGGGGCTGGATTTGCATAAGAAATTTAACCATGTGGTTGCCACTCCTTAGTTTAGCAGCTGGCAGAGGAGCCAGACATGCAGTGGCTGCCCAGGCTGGATTCCTGTTTCATCTTCCCAGTGGGATCACAGCCCAGCATGGCAGCTGCTCTGCTTTCTGTGCTCTGCCTCTGGAAAAGAGAAGATAGAGTCTTCAGTGCTCCCAGTTCACCACCTTTCACTAATGCTAAGATCCAATTCAGAAGCAGTTCTAACTACACATTTAACCTGTCTCCTCTCTATTCCTTGCTTTGTGTGTTCCGTGCTCCCTTTTCCTCCATGTGCCGTTTGGCTGTGCTGAAAGGAGTTTGCTCACTTCTGGTTTTTGTCTTGCTCTATAGCTATTGCAGCAAATTCTGGTTTGGGCAGGCAAAGCTGTGTATGTTTACCTTCCTGGCTAGAAAAGATTGCCTAAAATAATTGCCTCAAAGCTGTGCTTGACTTCATCTTGGTGTTTGTCCAAACATCATTTTGCTCCAGAGGGTGGTAGTATTTCTGCACTGAGGCGCGTTCACACCTGTGTTCTCTCTCCGTGAGGAGAAATCTTGTTTGGCAAATGGTGCAGAACTGATGCCGGGGCTACATACAGGGCTTTTTTTCTTGTTTCTTCTACCTCCACCCTGCTGTTTGTCCTTTGTCTTTAATTTCATATTCTGTTTTCCCAAGTTGGGAATTAGTACAGAAACTCTTCAGGTATATAACTTATTTTAAAAAAATAATATACATGAAACACTTTCTTGCTTTTAGTACTGCATCATTTGGACTCAAAATGGATAAAAATAGCAAGAGGATTTGGGAGGGAAATTATATAGAGGTGATGAAGAATGAATACCTTCTGTTTCTGTCACCAATGTGGAAAGGTGTGCTGAGTTCCTGAATAGGGGCATAGGTCTTCTTTCCAAAGGGACCTTCCTCAAATCAGTTGCTGCCCGTGAGAAAGGAGAAAGCTCATTTCCCAAGCCCCTGCTAGAGAGGGGAGAGTATAATGATGCCTTTGGATGTGGTGATTGAGCTGTGCTGTGTGCGATGCTGTCTCTCACTTTTTACTTGAACCTTCTGGATTGCTGAGGTAGACCTGTGGGAGCTTTCAGCTCCTCTCTTTCCTTGTCCCAGACTGAAAAAATGTCTTAACAGAAGTCCTAAAATATGGTGTAGAAAGAATCTTCCCATGTACTTTTAAGATCCAACTGGGATGAATTTCAGCAGTAGAAATTAATTTTCTGTGTTTAGAAACAACTGTTCAGTGCTGACTTCCCTGTAGAGCTATGACAGCTTTTGTTTTCTGCGTTCCCTCTTTTCTCTTTTAGATGAGTATTCTCCATAACAGGCAGTATTCTTTATGCCACACTGTTTGAGGTAGAAGTAAATGATCTTTGAAATAATGAGAAGGTTTTTGCTTCAAGTATTTGTTGTCCACATGACTGGAGGATGATATCAGAAAGAGATGCTTTACACTGAGTGATGAGAGGGCTGCAGAGGAACTCTTACTATTGACCTTTTACTGTACTTCTTTCCAGGACTTTCTACCGGTTCGAGGCAGTTTGGGATAGTTCCTTGCACAACTCCCTCCTCCTCAATCGAGTGACACCGTATGGAGAGAAGATCTACATGACCCTTTCTGCCTACCTGGAGGTGAGACACCAAGGCCTTCCTGCTGGCTATAAACTATTTGAGACAGGACAGAGTGTACCCAAGAGAAATAGATTCAAAAGGTATTTGAATCCTGAAGCCAGTAAGAGTGTTTATTCATCTCCTGACAACAGGGTGGAAAAAATGTACTCATAGTTAACATCTTGATGTCAAGGTATCACTGCCTTGCAGTGGTCTTGCCTTTTTGCGCCTTGTTTTATCTATCTTTGTACCTGAAAATCCACTGGAATCAGTGAATATTGCTGTGTAAGTACTGGTGTTAAAAACAGGGGCTTACCTCCTGGCTTATGTGCAAGACAGTGTTGCTTGTGTAGTAAAATAATTTCATGGGATGCATCAAGAAATTTGGCAGTTCTCTTTCACAGATACACATATGAAAACCCTTCACCAAAGACCCAAGCAAGAACAGGTTTCAAAAGCTGTCCCACTAAGGGCAGCAGTGTAACTTGGTACAGTTGGCTGCAGCCATTCATTGATGGCTGGTGTTCCCTTAGCTTGACCACTGCATCCAGCCTGCTGTGATCACAAAGGATGTCTGCATGGTGTTCTACTCGCGGGACGCCAAGATCTCCCCGCCGCGCTCCCTGCGCAGCCTCTTCGGCAGCGGCTACTCCAAATCCCCAGACTCGTAAGTGCAGTTACAATTCTGGTATTGACCTTTTTGTCAGTATTTGTGTTTCCTCTTAGAGGATTTAGTTTAGTTTTCTTAATTTTTTTCCTTGAAACTTTACCTACTCATAGGTTCTCCAGTCTGGTTTTAAATGTTCTTTCTCACATTTATGTCAGTGGAACTCTGATGGCTTCTCTCTTTACTGACCTCTTTTCCATACTAACAGAGCTGGGAAGAGGGATCCATTTCTTTCAAGCTTGCATCCTGACCTGGAATTTACTGCAGCATGTGCTCTTCAAGTCCAGTGCAGGGTGGGGTGGGAACATGGGGGAACTGCCTTTTTTTGGGATCTTGCAGTCTGTTCCGGCTGTTTTGTGCAAGAGTAGTATTGAAATCTAGTTCGAACTAACAACTATACTTAAAATTCTGCCTTGGGAACCACTGAGTTAAAGCTGAAGCACTTTATTTCTGAAGATAATAAATAGTGTGTTTTTGTTTCTTCTGCTTTCCTGTGAATAGCAATCGAGTAACTGGGATCTATGAACTGAGTTTATGCAAAATGTCAGACACAGGAAGTCCAGGTAAGCAGTGACTGGGTGTTCCAGTGATAAATATGAAATATTGCAGAAATTTCTCAGGCAGAACGGAGTAAACATTTCCGTCCTCATCAGAAGCGGTTCCTGTGTTTCATAGGAGCAATGGAATGTTGCTATTCCATAAAATACTTACTCAGGCCTTTACTTTAGACTCAGGTCTGTGTTTACTATTGGTGAACAAGGATTCAGTGGAAACTTGGTGTTTTCTGACATGGGTAACTCAGGACACTGAGTGCATGTACCTGAGTCTTAGGGGCATAATCCATGGCTCATAACTAACAGCTGAGACTGGGTTTTGCAGCAGTAGAGCTTTTTCTTGTCTTTTGAAGATGCTGCTGATTTCTCATGCCAACTTCACCACTTGGAAGGAATGTAGTTCCTGGTGTGTCTGTGTATTTTTCTTCTAAGATGTAGAAACTGAAGTCCTTGTGTTGGATTAGACTGAACAAGAGTTTGCATTATATCTTGGTCAATAGAAAATATCTGAGAAAAGTAACAAAGCTGGACTAAATCAAATATCTTTGGTTGTGTATTTGCAGGTAATGAAATACTTATGTTGTATATTTCCAGCCAAACAGCAGAAGTGCTGGTTCTTTGCAAATTGCTGATTATTTCTCAGTGACACCTCTCTGACTATGGTTTTAACACGTCTCGTGTTGTTTTTTACTGCTCAGGAATGCAGAGGAGGAGGAGGAAAGTCCTGGATACTTCTGTGGCATATGTGAGGGGAGAAGAGAACCTGGCAGGTTGGAGGCCCAGGGGGGACAGCCTCATTCTGGAGCATCAGTGGGAACTGGAGAAACTGGAGCTGCTGCATGAGGTGAGTAAAGAGATGGAAGTCAAGATTTAAATAAATTCTCCTGGCAGAGAAGATACAAAGTGTGGGGCTGGCTGCTGAGTAGAGTCCTCAGCTCAGAATCTCAGTGTATTCAACACAGGCAAATTCAATTTCCAATGCCACTGTAAACTCCGTTCCCTGGGGAAAGTTACTGGTATGAATAGTAAAGGATTCCTAAGAATTCAGTGTCTGTAAAATTGGCACCTTCCTGGAGCAGACGATACTGATTTCTTTTCTTACTAGGTGGAAAAAACCCGACATTTTCTTCTGCTTCGTGAGAAGCTTGGTGACAGCATCCCCAAGTCTCTGAGTGACTCGTTGTCTCCCAGCCTGAGCAGTGGAACCCTCAGCACCTCCACCAGCATTTCCTCTCAGATTTCCACCACGACCTTCGAGAGCGTGGTGACGCCCAGCGAGAGCAGCGGCTACGACTCCGCGGACATCGAGAGCCTGGTGGACCGGGAGAAGGAGCTGGCCACCAAGGTATGGCACAGGGCAACCGTCCTGCTGGCAGCCAGAGGGGATTATAGGTCAATCACAACCTTCTCAGATGGCTTGGGAAATGTCCAGTACTGTGAGAGTTTCATTTTAACATCTTGGTTAGTAAAATCAGCCACTTGTACCGGCCAGTGCTGCTGGGGAGGTTTGGGCTGTGGCTGTATCTCACTCCCCTATGTTAGTGGTTCTATAAAAACTTTCTCATTTTATCAAGTGAAGTGATTATTACCCTCTTCTATGATTTTTCATAGCAGTTTAGGATTTGTTTGTTCTTTCATGACCTGCCAAGTGTGTCTTGGCAAATCACCTGTTCAAATTTCTCTGAAAATCTAAATATAAAGTTCTTCTCTGTATCTCATTTGTTTCCCCTCCCGTACCCCCTTTAGTGTCTGCAGCTTCTTACTCATACCTTCAATCGGGAATTCAACCAGGTGTACAACAGCATCAGTGATTGTAAGGTAAATATTTCATGTAATACTTAATTGTAATAAACTTTATTTGTAGTACAATAGCAGCGTGTTTGTGAGTCATGAAATCTGCTGATACTATGAAAAGATAAACCACTTGATATTAATTTATTATTTTCTATTTTCATTCCTTTGGAAGCATTTGGCTATTCAGCATCAGGTTCCAAAGGCTGTGGCAGGAATTGGCAATGGTGTGGACTTGCACTGTAGTACAGTACCGAGTTTATTAGCAGACTCTTATTGTCTTTCCCTGCATACACTTCCCTTATGTGAAAGGATAAGTCTAGTCTTAAAAATTCTGCCAGTAGGCAAAGGGAATACCAAGTTTTATCCACCGAAGAAATCAGAGTGTGAATAATCAGAAATGTAGGACATTGATAATAACAAGCTGTGTCTGCATAAATGCTGCTGTATTTCTGCCCCCAGATGGGTTTGTGGTGGTTTGTGTGCAAATTTGCCTACTGAGTAGGGGAAGGGCTGATGAAAAAGCCTTTCTGTTCTCTGAGCCATCCCTGCCGAAAGCCATTCTCAGCCAGGAGTGAACAGCAGCTGCAGCCCAGCTGCTGTGATGTGTTTTTGCTTGCAGCTCTCGGATATTTCTCCAATTGGGCGGGACCCGTCTGTGTCCAGTTTCAGCAGTGCGACCCTCACCCCTTCATCCACCTGCCCTTCTCTGGTGGATTCCAGGTGCAATTCAGTTGATCAGAAGTAAGTGTAATGTATTAAAAGGAAACATCACCTTTCAGTGCTTCACAGATCTCTTTGCTGTTTTCTGATTTGTTTTTCCTCTTTTCTTCCTTTTCCCTACTTTCAGATATTTCTTTGTACAGCCCCCTTGCCTTACTTCTCCAGTCACTCTGCACAATTCTTTTTCCTCGTTTTGTTCTTTTGTAGTGGGTTTTTTTTTCTGCTTGTGTTGGGGGAACAGTCAGATGCTTGTCATTCCAGTGACCAGTGCATCTACAGTGTGCAGAGTCCACAAGTTTTTTCAGAGGTCTGTTGAAAAGGTCTACTAATAACCACCCAGAATAAACCAGTTTGGCCATTAATCTATGTTTATCTTTCTCAGCTATATCTGTACAAGATATTTTTTATTAAATTGGTAATAACTATGTAGAGAAAGACATAATTTGTACCTTCTCAGTTCAGCATCCCTGAGGAGTGCTGAGGAAGTAGAACATTTTACATCAGACAGTTGTAGGAAGTATGTCTGTGTTGTGACTATGTTTAGCAGGAGAAGAAAAAGTAGAAGTAGTGGGGAAGCAATTTACTAGTGGTTATTATAAGTTTTATTCCACAGATATCAAGGGAAAATGCTATTCAATATTGTACAAAAGGATCCCAATGTCATACAACAAATCTGGGCTGGAGGATGGAACTTCAAGCTGGCCTGAAGATGCAGTTTAAAATCCATTGTCAAATTCAGTTGCTTTGTTGCAATTTACTTTTTTTTCTCTACTTTCTTTAAAGGACACCAGAAGCAAATTCTCGTGCCTCCAGTCCCTGTCATGAGGTGGAGCAGTTCCAGATAATTCCTGCAGTAGAAACTTCCTACCTTGCCAGAGCTGGAAAGAACGAGTTCCTAAACCTCGTTCCTGATATCGAGGAAATCAGACCAGGGTAAGTTTTTTACTGTTGTGTGATCATGGCTTCCTGAGAACTGTCACAGGGGCTTTCTGAGATTCTTAGGTTCTGTGCCCCATTTGAAGAAGGAAAATCAACAGGTGATAGCAGAGGTGCAGAGTCCTCTGTGATGGATTGAGGAAGACTGTCAGACTTTTGCATAGTTGTTGAGGACGCCAGCTTGTTTTAGAAGAACTTTTTCAGAATACTGTTGCAGACAAAACAGATTAAGGACCAAGTGTCTTACAGTGTTTTGCAGTTAATAGGGATACTCAGAGGAAAATCTATTTCTGTTTTGACGTGGGTTTATTTTTTCCAGCTCTGTGGTGTCAAAGAAAGGATACCTCCACTTCAAGGAGCCACTCTCCAGCTCCTGGGCCAAGCACTTTGTGGTGGTTCGCCGTCCCTATGTTTTTATTTACAACAGTGACAAAGATCCTGTAGAAAGAGGAATCATAAACTTATCCACAGCTCAGGTGGAATACAGCGAGGATCAACAGGCAATGGTGAAGGTCAGTGTGAGAGCTGTTGTTTATTTATACATAAAGCAAGAACATTACAAGTAGCAGTGCATCTGTACCATCAGGTATGTCATCTCTGTTCTGAGGAAAATGGATCTGAGTCGTGGAGACATTGAGGATCCTGCCCGCAAAGTTCCCAGTTTGTTCAGGGTTTCTTATGGTTTTGGACACAGTTGTACCAGAGAGTGACCCTGACTGCTGTCACACACCGGATTAGCTTTTAGGAGCATCTGTTGGTACCACCACCCTGCATGTTGGGTTTTTGCAGCTTCCTTTGTATGGTTTTTTGGGCTTGTGTGTTTTGTTTGTTTAAAAACAAAACCCCACAAAACAACTCATACAAACATCCTGCAAAGAATCAAATGAACTCTACTGGTCCATCTCTTAAAGCCCACACTCAGCAGTTAAGACTCTTATTTTGTAGAAGATAATGAGTAATAATACCCTGGAAATCACCAGTGAGACATCAATGAAAGAGGGATGTGACGGAACAGATTCTCTCAGAGAGGAAATGCTCATCAGCCTCCGTGCTCGCAGACTTTGTGTTTAAATTGTCCTTCCTGTTTCAGACACCCAACACGTTTGGAGTGTGCACAAAGCACCGTGGGGTCCTGCTCCAGGCCATCAATGACAAGGACATGAATGACTGGTTATACGCCTTCAATCCTCTCCTGGCTGGCACCATTCGGTAAGGGGCAGCTCGGGGCTGCAAAGGGACGTGCTCAAACCGGGAGGCAGGTGGTTGGTCACAGATTTCAGTTTTGCTCTCAGGAATTTCACCAGATGTGGGAACTGGAGGAGGGAGGAGAGTAGGTAGAAAAACCCCCAGAACAATCAGAAAACAAACCAGCCCTGTATTTCAGGAACTGCAGGGGTTGTTATTTTGGCTTGTGATGTTCTAAACAGCCATGTCCAGTTTGAACATGTGTGGGATGCTATATTTGGAGACCACAAGATGGTTTCCTTGTATTGCCATTTTACAAATTTATAAAGTTTCTTACTTCCTCTCTGCTGGACTCCCTTTTAAGGTTCTTGATTATGAGCTAAAGCAGAAATTACGTTCCCTTTTTTAACTTCTCTGGCAGCCTTTCCATTATCACAGCCCCTGCTTGCTGGACACATATTACTCCACTGCAGTAGCTCTTCCTTTCAGCAAAAAAAACAAAACCTAAAAAACGAAGCTGTTACCATACAGCATCAAATAATTTCTGAACAGCGAAGCCCTTTAATCATCCCTTCTCCCATTAAAGAAGCAGAACAGAGAATTCTTTCTCATTACAGCCCTGGATGCATTTTACTTTCTTAACATATGGAGTAAACTAGGACTGTGCCAAAGAATTAAAAAAAAAAAAAAAAAAGGTGGATACACTTTGGGGAGGGAGGAAAAATGAACTTTCATAATTTACCAACTACTTTTTGCCTTTCTTTTTTTGTGCAGGTCAAAGCTGGCTCGAAGACGCACAGGCCAGATGAAGTACTGAGTCCATGTAATGTTCTCATCTGTTCTCCCCACTCACCTTCCCACAGATAGTGTTACCTCTCATTTTCTCTTTGTGATTCTTGACGGTTTCTCTTGTATGTAATCCTGTGGCTTAACATCCCCCACCTTCCCCACTCCTTCAGCACATTTTCTAGGTATTCTAACCCTACCTTGTTTCTTTTCACCTGTACCTGAATTGTACTAGTAGCATGTGGCCAAACAAAAAGAGAAAGAAAAAAAAAAAAAATCAAAAAAATCGAGTGATTATGCACGACTCTAAAAAGAAAAAAAAAATTTCCAATAACAATTGTTTTCCCTTTTCAACTGACCTTTTGGTGTCTGTCCCACTGTCCACTGTCTGTCTAGACTGCTACAGGGTTTTCATTCAATATGTGACTTGGCAGTGGTCATTGGTTCCCTCCGGGCAAAGTTCCAATGCCAGGGAAAGATAAATTGTTTAATGGAGGCATTACCAGCCAGGAACTGCAATAGCTCCTCAGGCTTTCTGGATCCAGCCTTGAAGTTAAACTCTGTTGAAAGCTGATATTGGACAAATCTATCTGGACAGACTGGATTTTGGACGTTGTGCAAGTTTCTGAGTTTCCAGGGTCCAGCAGGCTAAGGCACGAGCTAGGAAAAGTTAGGGAACAAACCAGGAGGGGCTGGCTAGAACAATCTGCCTTTAAACTCTTGCTGTGGGGGTTACAGGTGAGCCTTGGGTTTAACTTGCTGTAACTTGCTTGGGTTTAACTCTTTCCCAGAAGAATTTCCATCAACACGCACTCCTCAGCCTCTGAACTGAGCTGAGCAGACTGTGCTGATATGAGGGGAAATAGACCACAGACTGAAATATGAGATAAAATCCCAAAAATTTCAGATGCTCAAGCTGTGTATTTGACAGATGGGGAGTATTAAACATCAATGAAAGTGCAGTTGGTCCCTGGATCACCGTGGAGGGCAGATCCCCTCTTCCTGCTTTTAGTCCTGACTTCCAAGTTCTGCAGGAACAGTTCTCACCTCTCTCGGAAGAGGTTTAGGACTCCCATGGCTGTGTCAGGGTAGCAGCTCTGCAGCATTGTTCCCAAGGGCCTGTTTGTGCATCCCTAACCTGTAATGCTCCCGTGTCACCCCACCTGTCCATGGGAGCACCCAAGGTCTCTGGAACACTTCCTAGGCTCAGCACCTGCAGTGTTCTCAGGGAGCCGCAGGACACTTTCAATTCCTTTTGAAATAACTGCTGAGTGTCTCCTAATTTCCCTGCTGCAATTTTCATCAGCTAAAGCCCACTGTTAACCCTTCTGGGGAATAGAGCAAGTGGATTCTGGTCCTGGTCAGTGGCACGTCATAATTGGTTTCTGGGTGGTGTCAGTTCTTGACCTACAGTGTAAGTTCTTGTGGCCAAAGCTTTGGTCCTTTCCCCAGGAAAGAAGAGCAGAATGAATTTCCTTTTGGGGAAGTGAACTCCCCTCTCTCAGTCAGGTGTTGGGGAGGTTGGGGATGTTGTGTGTTCTTTCCAGCTGTGTTATCCTTTCTTGCTGTACCCAGGGCAGTGGTAGGGCTGGCTGTGGTCCTGGGCAGTGTAAAGGGATTTCATCTGGAGGCTCCAGCCTTGCGAGGGAGGGGTGAAAGGGTCTGTCCCTCTCTTGCAGTGGGCACACCAGGCACAGTGCAGGCCAGGAGGCTCATTGGGGTTCAGGTCATCAGCCAGGCATGCCACGCGTGTGTGGGACTGGAATGTGCTGAGAAAGGGCTTTGCTGTGTGGGGCTTTGTCGTTGAGAGCAGTGCAGTGCACAATGAGACCTCCTAGCAGCCTGGAAGGCAAAGGAGCAGGAAGATGGAGCTGACACTTGCTAGGACATACCTTTACATATCTTGAGGTAGTTCTCAAGCTAACTTGTATGCTCATGCTGTCTCTGTGGTCCTCAGATTTATTTCAGAACTGGAAGCCAGAGTGAGGGAGCATCCTGGGGACCCAGGAACATGATAGGGATGGGTGGTTTTGGTTTTTTTTTTTGTGGGTTTTTTGTGGGTTTTTTTTTTGTTTCTTTTTTTGTTTGTTTGTTTTGGTTTGGTTTTTTTTCCCTTTTGTTTTTGTCTTGTTTAACTGTGTGTGACTCTTAATACAGTGATGATATTCCTTTGTTATGCAATGATGATAAAGCACTTCCAGTGTGTGGATAAAACTGCTTGTCCTGCAGGAGGGCTCCTCACACTGCAGCTAAGCTGATCTCAAGAATTAGGTTAATTCTAAGCATTAAGTTATTGCTGCCATCACCACTGTTTATAATGACAGTGGAACCTGTTTGAGGAGGCAGAGTGATTGAGGTGGGGGTAGGTTGTGACACACTGAGAGCATTTTAACTTTTATCCGTTTCTTTTTTTTAACTAGAAGAAAACTAGTTTTCTAGGTCTTTGCTTTGGATAAGCCAGAGAATGAACCAAGTGGTTATAGGCATTGCACAAAATCATGATTAAGGGATCTTCATTTAAGAGCAGGAAGAGACAGATGCTTATCTTATAGAGAGCTTGAAGTGTTACAGTTGTTGCCTAGATGTCTCTCTTCTGTCTTAAAACTCCAAGGAAATTCTGGTGACTTGAGGTCTGAGTGGACAATAGATCATCAGAAGACCAAAAGTCTGGTTTTAAGCATTAGCATCTCTTAAAGCTGCATAATCTGTAACAAACTAGGTCCTTGTTGTGTGGAGTTCAAATGGGCATTACTGTTTTCAGGTCTGACATACAGGCAAAGTTTTTCTGCAATTACTGAAGCCTGCTTTGAGACATTTGGGTTTCATTACTTAAAACTATACTGAAACCAGTCCAAGTTTTCTTTAAAGAGATAACAAACCAAACAAATAAGCAAACAAAAAAAGTGAATTTCCATTCACTTCAAAGCTTAGCCCAACATGTTAGAAATTTCTTTTTGGATACAGAATGAGGAAGGAAAAATATGCTAAGTTGCCTTCTACTGACACTCCAAAGCCCATTCTTGGTTACCTGCTGTGTGTGTGTGGAGTCCCAGAGTCAGACAGCTCTGGGGACTCAGCCTCAGTAGAGGAGGCATCCTACTGTGGGCCTGCCAGCCCGAGAGGACATGCACTAGCAGGGAGCTTGGTGGGCATTCCCTGGGAGGAACGAGTGTCAAACTGGGCTGTATTTGGGTTTTTATTATGTTCCTCACCAAAAGGAAGGTGAAAACTGTCCTTTTTGTCCATTGAAAATTATGTTGGATCTTCCTGGGTATTATGAAATGAAGCTAAACCTCCTATACTGTGTTTTAAAAATGCACTTTAAGTACCTTTTAAAAGAAGATTCCTGTATTCTGGGAATACAGAAGAGAAGGGAGTACTATTTCCAGAGAGTATGATCTCCAGACTTCCAAGAAAAGGTTTTTTGTGTCAATGTCTAATAGTCCTTATTACTGATTAGCATGGTATTTCAAAGCAAAGACTTTACTTTTTGCTGCTTGTTATCTAATTTACAGGGATTTAATTTTATGTAATGTATTGTATATTTATACATCTGTAATTAATTGCACATTAGATAAGAAAGAGGATTAGCTTCGGTCTAACACCCACTGGTACTAAACTGCCTGTGCACGTGGATCTGCCTGTACCCCTGCACACCCAAGGTGGTGGTAGCTGATGCTGTGGTGGGTGTTCTGCTGAAGGTGAGCTGTTGACCTGCTGCTGGAGGAGGAAGGGTCCTGCTGCTGCTCGGGAAGGCTTTGTTGGCTGTCCCTACAGCTGGGTCCAGCGTGTGCGTTGCATCTCTCCGTGGTTGTCACTAACCCAGTCTGTGGTCTGGCCGTAGTGTCTGTAGCAGGATGTATTGACTTCGTGCTTCCTTGTTTCAAAACATCAACTGTTCAAGAGCAGGACTGACTTTTGTTCAGAAGGCCATTTATGTGTTCAATGTATTTGAAATAAAAACTAGTCCAACACTAACCAGATGATTGTGTCCAATGTCATTTGGAACAGGATTTAAATTGCTGGGATCAGCTGTGTATTCAGAAAACTGGTGTGGAGCTCCTCCTAAGTCTTCAGTTCTTAATGTTGCCAAGTGAATGGGCTGCCCCTGAGCAGTGCTGAATTTACCTCTTGCTTGCCTGGAAACCAGGGACTGGAAGCAGAGGGAGTCTTGAATGATCAGCACTTCCCAGGATCAGGTCTGAATTTTCCACTTTGCTTGTTCATATTTCATGTGCAGTTGGTTGTGGCTCCCGAATTTGAACATCAGACATGCTGCTCACTGGAATACATCCCTTGGAATTGCGGTCCCCATGTCCCTGTTAATCTCTCTGTACACAAGGTATACAAGGTAAAAGCTGTATAAGTGGCCTTCTTGAACAAATCTCTTTGCAAACTGATTTCATCCCAGCGAAGGAGTGTATCAGCAACACTGTACATTAATTTCAGGTTTTCATTTTCTTATTTTATTTTGTAAATATATCTGATATTTGGAGCTTGAGTATACAAAATGTAAATATAGTTCATGTATTTGTACTAATTCTGATCCATTTGCTGTATAGCCTTAGGTGTGCAATGCAGATATCTAACTGTGTATGGTAACCTTGCACCACTGAATTGTTAGTGAACGAGGTGAAACAATAAAGGTACAACCAGTGCATTAGCAGATAGAATGTGTGCTCCTGTCATTATGATTTAATTACTTGTATCTTATGTCGATTACTTGTTTTTAAAACCTGTGCTGAACAAGCCTATGCTTCAATGAAATTTATCTCAATCTTCTTGAGAAAGAAGGGATGCCCAAAATTAAGGTGAACCAAAAACTTGATGAGCCAGATTGCTGCGGGTCATCTTGTCTAGGAAATAACTTACATAGAATTTAATAGAAACTACGGTCTCGAGGTGTGCGTGTCTGATACAGCGGAGCGAAGGTGGCGCAGCAGCTTTGTCCTCCTGGGATCGCCTCGGTGCTGACGGGAGGACAGGTTTGTCAAGTTTGGCCTGGTCGCATAAAGACAAACGGGTAGTGGTGATAGCTGAGGGGCTGACTGCCGCCTGGGAAAGGTTCAGCGGCAGAATCGAAGCCAGTTAATTAGAATTACTAATGACAAACTGCGCAGTTCCCGGCGGGACCAGGGGTGCGTATCGCTGGGAACAGAGGCACAGCCGATGGCACGGGGCAGCTGCGCGGCTCCTCCGCGGGCCGGCGCGGCTCGCAGGGCTCCTCGGGCCTCGCAGGCGCCGGGGAAGCGTCAGAGCCCGGCGGGGACCGGACAGCGGGGGTACAGAACAGTGCGGGGACAGGACAGGACAGCGGGGGGACAGGATAGCGCGGGGACAGGATAGCGCGGGGCCCGGCCCACGCCCGCCGCGCCACTGCCGCTTTAAGGGGGCGTGGCCTCGAGACATCGGGCCATGGGCGGGGGGCGGAGTGTTCTCAAGAGCCAATGGGCCGGCTCGGCCCCGCCGCGCCCCGCCCGCGGCTGATGAGAGGAAGCGGTGCGTGCCGCAGGCCGAGCCCGCAGAGCCCCGAGAGAACGGAGGGAGCCGAGAGAACGGAGAGAGCCGAGAGAACGGAGAGAGCCGAACGCCGCTGCCATGGCTGAGTGAGAGCGGGGCGGGACCGCGAGCGGGGCGGGAGCGGGCCCGGCGTGGCCGCGCCGCGGCTGCAGCCGGCTCGCGGTGCCGGGAGGCCCCGGTGCGCTGTTTGCCGCGGCGGCTCTGCCCGGTGGCTCCGCACAGCCTCGATCTGCGATCTGCTGCAGTAACAGCTGACAGAATGAACTCAGGTCTCATGTTCGTTAGGAAGGGATGGGCTGCCCTGGCAGCTGGCATGGTCAGAACAGCCTGGCAGGTATGGATGCTACTGCTGGATCACTGCTAGTGACTTCCCTGGCATTTTTGTTCTTTCACGTTCCAGAGCTGACATTGCTTTGATTGGATTGGCCGTGATGGGTCAGAACCTGATTTTGAACATGAACGACCATGGCTTCGTGGTAAGTGAGGAAACAAATTTTTTATGAAGGCTGACTAGTAGCACTTGGGATTGGAGCTGAGCATTTTGTGGGTGCTTTCCCCTGCAATTGTGATGATCTAATGGGTATTATTTCCTCCTTTCAGTTATACCCTGTGCTGGCCTTTGTTCTGTTTCCAGAGAAGAACAGCGGTGCATGACT
This sequence comes from Fringilla coelebs, assembly GCF_963513975.1. Lineage (NCBI taxonomy): Eukaryota > Metazoa > Chordata > Aves > Passeriformes > Fringillidae > Fringilla > Fringilla coelebs. The sequence goes on from NC_140048.1 coordinate 9,870,274, forward strand.
GTACTCAGCTGGCACCTGATATGTTAATTATGCATGACTGTTCCCTGAAGTTTGCCTTGGCCTTGCAATTAACCACAGGTTCCCGAAGCACTTGCAAAGACATGCTCAGGTTTATCCCTGCCCTGTGCCTGTCATGAAGGTGGAAGTGGGAGAGTACAGGATGTTGAACCTTGCTTGTATAATTTGTAGTGTGAGCTGAAGTTACTGTTCCATTAGCAGCTTTTATTAACGTGTTTCCTTGCTCCCCCCAGGTTTGTGCTTTTAACAGGACAGTTTCCAAAGTGGATGATTTCCTGGCTAATGAGGCCAAGGGAACCAAAGTGATCGGTGCTCACAGCCTAGAGGAGATGGTCTCCACGCTGAAGAAACCCCGTCGCATTATCTTGCTGGTGAAGGCTGGAAGTGCAGTGGATGACTTTATCAATAAATTGGTGAGGCAAGCATTCATTCTACCTGAGACTTCTTGCTGTCTTTTGGAGCAGTTTCCTCTGGAAGTTGTCAGTTATTCATTATTAGTGAGGCTTTGAATGTATGGAGAAAACCTAAATGCTGATTTCTTTTTGAAAGGTACCATTGTTGGAGACTGGAGACATCATAATTGATGGTGGGAATTCTGAGTATAGAGATACCACGGTAAGCCTGTTTCCTGCCTAAAGTGAATGAATAAAATACAACTTTTCCGCTTCTGATCATCAGAATAGTCACTCAATAATATGCCATCAGCCCTGTGCTCTGGAAAAGCCAAACTTAAATCATGCAGCCTATTAAAAAGCAATTAAGGACTGTTCTATAAGAATGTTTTTATAGAAGTTACCTGGAACACCAGAGAATATTCTTTCAACATGTTTTAAAGAGTGAAGGCCTTTAGAAAATTTTATTTTACAATATTAGGGATTTTTCAGGGAGATTTATAAGGCTAAGGATATTTATAGATTTGTTGTTATTTCTTAATCCTTTGTGATTGAGGACAATCCAGTAAGACAGAACTGCTGGTTTGGCTGTTTTGGTAGTGGAAGCAGCAGAGTAATTATCTGCTTGTGAACTGTAGAAGTTAAAGAAGCTACATTAGCCTGTCTGGGGTGCTCATGGGAACATATTGTATTCAGATTGGTATTTCTAAATCTTAGAAGAGGTGCTCATGTTCGTCTTCCTGATCTTGGATAAGTGTGCTGGCCGTGCCAGAGTGAAAAGCTCAGTGAGGGTCAGTCCTTGGGGAGCCTGCAGCTGTCCTGGGGGATCTCAGCCTCTCTCTGGCTCAGAGACAATTACTTGCCCTTAAAGTTTTCTGTGCTTGCACCTTCACTCTGCAATGAACTCAGCAACTCCACCTTGGGCCTAATCTGCCTCCCCCACATCTTCACACAGAGCATGTGTCACCTGACACCTAATTCCAAGCCTTTTCTGGCCTCAGTGCTGTACTGCTCATGTCTATCTGGTGCTTATAAGGACTTGTTTTCTCACTATGTCACTTTTGCAAGGATCCAAAGCAACAGGAAGTTTCCTAATGCTCACTTTTGTGTATGAACAAGCTTTCTTAAGGTTGGCTTTTAGCACATCCAAAGCAGAACCGAAAATCTCATTTTACATCTCAATTGCTACCCTTTGTGTGTAAGGCTCTGGTATGAAACAAAATTAAATAGTGCTGCTCTGCCCTTTGTTCCAGAGGCGTTGTAAGGAGCTACAGGCAAAGGGCATCTTGTTTGTGGGAAGTGGAGTTAGTGGTGGGGAGGAAGGTGCCAGATATGGACCTTCTCTCATGCCAGGAGGAGCCAAGGAAGCCTGGTAAGCATGAACTACTATATTTTCTTGTTTAGAATGGTTTGCAACAGTTCACATTGTGCACTGAGGGAAGGAAAGAGGAGGGTGTGGGTGTGGAGAGAACAAGATATGTTGCCATCTCACTTCCTCAAGGCTCCAGATTTCTCAACCTGGCTGGGGTCATGGGGCAGTGCTAAGCCTTCATGTAAGGCAGAACAAAGGTAGGCTTTTCTTCCAGGAATCCACAGGCAAAAGTAGGACCTACAGACATCTGAAGGGAGAAGGAAATTTTGCTTAAATTTTAAACAAGTATTATTTCTTTTTTTTTTTTCTTTTGAGGCTGTACACACTTGGGAAGCTGCTAACCATGAATCAAGCAGCAGCAAATGGCCCTGTAGTGACACATTATAAAAGGAGCTTCAGTACATGTTTGTACTACTATTGAATGCATCAGTTTATTTGCAAGTTTCTGCATGCTGCTGTGCTGTTTTCTACTCATGCTTTAGTAAAGGACTGCACATCAATGCTCATATTAGACTTTATCCCTGGTTGCCCATTCTCTGTATAGATGTGGAAAGAAAAGGTGTGTCTAGGCTTTAAGTGAGCTTTAGTATCTCTTGAGTCCCTGTCCATTTGCATTAGTGTTTCATACCTGTATCAGCCTGTTCAAATTTGATGGCACAAAGCCATCAACAACAGTTTCTGCCCAATCATCTTTTGCCTTGATCAGCTAAGTTAGGACAGCTTCTGTGTTCAAATGGAGAGGATATTTGGGCTCCTTGAAGTGCATTACGCTTGTCCGTACAGTGTTGGAAGCATGACTCAATTGTTCCGATGTCTTGCAAACTGTGTAGTTGGGGAAAAACATATTTAATTGACATTGCTGTGTGGATGGGTTATCAACCTGCCAAGTGCCCTCAGCCCAACCTGCCTTTTGGCAGGTTACAGAAGGAGGCATCAAACCAGTAGATTTTATTTGTTTTCTCTTGTGGTGTTTAGCCTGGCTGCTAAGGTGTATTCTTTCTCCCCACAGGCCCCACATCAAGACCATATTTCAAAGCATTGCTGCTAAAGTGGGATCTGGGGAACCTTGTTGTGACTGGGTAAATAGTCATTTGATACTGACCCTAACCTGGGGTTAGATCCATGCTTGGGCAGTTTGGTTGCTGAAGCTCATGGATGTTTGTCCACAATAAACACAGCAGCATCAGTGGTTGATTTTCTGGCTGTGTTCATTTACAACTACCATCTCTGATAACTTATACCATGCAATGGAAAGACAGTTTTGTAGTTGGGTTATGTGCTGGGGGAGCTAAATGGACCTGTGACCCACTGGTTTCAGTTAGCACTGTCTTTGATTCCCGCCTTTAGGCAGAAGGAAGCTACGGGCAGGTATTAAACACTGGAAGTGATGACAGTGCTATTGCTGAGGTGATTTTTGGATGTTTCTGAACAGGTGGGAGAAGAAGGAGCTGGACATTTCGTGAAGATGGTGCACAATGGGATTGAGTATGGAGACATGCAGCTGATCTGTGAGGCCTATCACCTGATGAAAGATGTGTTGGGCATGGAGCACGATGAGATGGCAGAGGTGATTTGCGGTTTTTAACGTCTTTCCTTTTTTAGTGCCGTGCTGTCTGTCTGCCACTGGTGAAGTGCTGGGCTTGGGTAAAGCTGCTGCATGTACATGAAGTGAATTTTTCTGACATGCCTTCTGCAAGGGTGGGGTACAATATTCTTCATGAGCTTTACATGAGATAGGAGCAGTCAGTACAGACAGCTGAATACTTACAAAAGTTGTCTAAACCTCTTCCCTTGCTACAGTTAATTTCTCTCCAGGAAGCACCTTCATGTATAGAGATGTGAACTACCTTGCCTGAAGAGAGTTATTGAAACACTGGGCATTATAATCAATATATTGATTATATACTTTTTTTCTCCTTTTTCAGGTATTTCAGGAGTGGAATAAGACAGAGTTGGACTCTTTCCTGATTGAAATCACAGCCAATATTCTCAAATTCAAGGACAGTGACGGCAAATACCTCCTCCCAAAGATCAGGGACAGTGCAGGGCAAAAAGGCACGGGGAAGTGGACAGCCATTTCTGCCCTGGAATATGGAGTCCCAGTCACACTCATTGGTAACTGGTGCTTTCAGCTTTCCTACCTCCATGTACCTCATCACAGTAACGACAGGGGAAAATACAGTCTCAGCAGTGAGCCCACAGCAGGGCTGGGTTGGCAGAAGAGGCTCTTGTAGGTGTAGCTGTTCCAGCTTTTCTGCTCTGACAGCTCCTGGTTTTTTTTTTTTGCTGGGCTTGTTTTTACCCTGTTCCTTCAATGCTGTCAGTCCTGCTGTCACCTGTGTTCTGTGGTGTCTGCAGTGCTTTGAGGACTCAGTGATGTTCAGGGGAACATTAAGTGCTGTGCTCAGAGTGTTGTAATGCAGAGGAGCTGGAACACATCTGCAGCACATTTAGAGTGCCCTAATACCACAGGTCCAGAGCAAGCTTCCCATTGAGTAAATCAGATGAGTCAAAAGGTTCTTTGCTCTCAGATTTGCCTTCATTTCCATGCTTTCTCTACCTCTTTTTCCTTTGGTCAAGTTCTGAAGATAAGAAAAATTACATTCAGTAGCTAAAACAAAGTAACTGCAGTGTAGCTGTCAAAGAAACATGGCTGCATTCCAGCAGTAAAGCAAGTTCTCTAAATGGTTTTAATGTTCTACCGCTGCTGCAGTCCTTCAGTTCTAGGCTTGAAACAGTGTTTCCTGCTTGTCCTACTAATATTCTCCTCTTTGTGGTGCTTGCAAAGATCGAGGGTGGAGGAGACACTCCCTGAGGAGCGCTCTGCAGTGCCAGGGAGCATTGTTAGGTAATAGCTGATAGGGAAGTGCGTGCCATAGTCCTTGTGCAAACGTGGCCACTCTCAGGGCACTTGCTGTGTGGCTTTACTGCATGAGCATGACTTGCAAATTTCTGCTTGTAAAAGCAGAGTCATGCTACTCCTGCTTTTCCCTGATTTCCCTACCGTGCTGCTCCTCCCCACTGGGGAAGGAAGTTTTTGCAGAAAGGGAAATTAGCAGGTTCTGATTTAGGTGTGATATGTCCTCCTGCTGTAGGGAGGATCCAGAGTCTTGTGAAAACATTGCTCACTCTTTTTTAAAAATTGTTGATTTTGTGGTGTGGGGTTTTTTTTGATATATCACTACTCAAAGGGTGAAACAAAATGATGGTATGAAGACTTGCTTTTCTTCCTATCAGACCCTGAAAAGCAAACTTTTTTCTCCCTCATTTTACAATACTGTCTTCAATTGTAAACAAGTACAGCTTAAACCAGCTTGATTAAAAACTCCCTGATCCAGCCTAACAGATGATATTTAGTAACCTGTTTAGTGATGTTAGAAAACATTCTTATGGACTTCTGAATACTAGTGCTAGGGGCCTACCATATTTATGAATCTTATGTCATCCTGTAAGTTAACCTGCTGTTTTATTCTTGATTTTAATTGCCCTCATTTTGCATACTTGCATTTTAAAGCACATCCAGTTAATGTATGCTGACATTTAGGAACAGCTTTTTCTCTTAAAAGCATGATACAATATTTGGTGAAGTCTTTAGCCTCACTGTTCCCTAGATTGCAGTGCAACACTGTCTGTCTCTGATAGGAGAAAATTTTAAAGTAAATTCTCAAAATTGAGAGCTGGTAAATGCTCCTGAGGATAAATTTTCATATGGATGACTTTAGGCTTTTTTCATTATCATGTGAAAGCTGTATCAGTCAAGACTTACCCAATGGTTGTACTGAGTGGCAGTGTTGGCCCTCAGGAGTGCTGTTGGAATAATTGAATTTTGCACCAGTTATTTTGCTTGTGTACATGGCTCATCACTCAGCGACACTCTGTGCTGCTTGGGTATCTCAGACATGAACAGGGATGCCCAGCTTTCTAATGATCTCCTTTTGCCTGCCATACCCAAAGGTGAAGCTGTGTTTGCAAGGTGCCTGTCTTCCCTCAAGGATGAGAGAGTGCAGGCCAGTAAGCTGCTGGAAGGGCCCAAAATGACTCAATTCAGTGGGAACAAGAAGGCCTTCCTGGAGGATATCCGCAAGGTGAGTCCTTGTGCAGGGTTAGAGCAGGTTTGGGATGCTGTGAACCCTGGGGAGGAGCTCTTGTGTTCATATTTCATGAGAACTGGTTCCTGCTGTGAGCACTGTGCATTGTCTCGTGATGTCCACAAAGCATACTGTGACCCATTCCTAACCAAAGGAAGGTTAGGAAGGATCCAGAAGGAATTCAGCTCTAAGCCACAGTGGGCAGAGACAACTGCATGGGGCACAGCGATCATAATTCACGCACAGGAGCTTGTCCACCCCTCATCACTCCCGCCTTTGCCTGGCTATTGCTCTCTTGATCTCTGTTGAAACTTTCCAGCGGGAAAGGATATTTTGTTTCTCAAATAACTGGAATGTTGCTACTGTAGTCATCACTGTTGCGATGTGGGCTGAACAGAGTTTGTTGTTCAACTTTGTGAGACTTCTCTTGGAACGTGAATTTGATTTTTTTTTTTTTAAGGCCCTGTATGCTTCCAAGATTATCTCATATGCTCAAGGCTTCATGCTGCTGAGACAAGCAGCCAAAGAATTTGGCTGGACACTGAATTATGGTGGTATTGCTCTGATGTGGAGGGGAGGCTGCATCATCAGAAGGTAATTGAGATGAGGAGGTAACCTGGCTGCTGAGGGGAGAGAGAAGAGCAGGGAGTTTAGTTTGAGGTACTTGGCTGACAAGCCTAGAGATTTCCTTGGAAAATCCATGGAGTTACTCTGCTGGTAAGATTCAGAGAGGCTATAGACACCACCAGGGGTTACTAGATGAACCCACTGTTCTGGTGGCTTAACTGCTGAAAATTTTTTTTGTCTTTGCCATGTTTGGAATCTTAGTCTGGCTGAGTCAAGTTTTAGCACTGTAAGTTTTGAATTCTGGGCCTTTGTTGGAAACTGTGACATTTATTCCTGGTTAACTTTTCCCTAGTGTGTTCCTGGGAAAAATCAAAGATGCTTTTGATCGAAACCCTGAGCTCCAGAATTTGCTGTTGGATGATTTCTTTAAGAGAGCTGTAGAGAACTGTCAGGTAAGTTCCAAGGAAAGGAGACCATAAAAACAATAATTTACAGCCAGGACTGTCATGGTTTTTCTCTTTGATACTGACCAAGCTATGATTGGAAACTGAAGGTTCCCATTTTACTGGTGCAGAAGAGCCCTAGGCAGAAATCCAGCAATTCAGAAGGACCATAATATGAGGAAAAAAGGCCTGGCCTGTGTGAACATTCTCTTCACTGCCCTGTGTCTTGTGCCTGCTGTGCAGTTGGATTTCAGCTGAGCAGACCATAAAGCTCTGTTCCACTACCATTGTTTGCAGTAGCCCCAGAACAACAGTTCCAGACCCACCCATTCTTTAGGCCTGTGTCTGTGCAAACACTGTCCTGATTTGGATGGAGCTGACGGGTGGAATTAAAACCACATTATCTGGCAAAAAAAGAAGCCTCATCATTAGTAGTTCTTGTAACTGAATCTGAATATTATATGCAAATTACTAGACCAGATGAACAGTTGCACTGAGGATTATCCCTGTCTGTCTGAAGTGTCAGTGCTGTCCTCTTGGGCCCTTAGGCGAGCTTTGTTCTGTGCTTGGTGAGGTCCTGGAAGTGCCTCAGAGCTCAAAACATTCCCCGTTCCCCAATGAGTTCATGTTTTTGAGATGCTCTGACCATGTTTATGTGAAAGAACATCATCCTTGCTTAAGGCTGTGGTTTGTCTGCATATCTCAACTGTTCTGTTCCTGCTGTTAACTCTGTCCTCCTTGCCATTATTTTAGATCAACCTCGTTTATGTAAAATCAGGAATCTGCTGCTGTATTTGCTCAGACTTGGTTATTAGATTTCACGGACTCTGAAATAGCACACACAGTTGTACTGGAGTAGTTCACGTGCCTGCACGTACCTCTGAGCCAGCATAAAACTGATCAGTTTCCTTTTCCCCCCTTTTCCTCTCTCCCAGGAGTCCTGGCGCAGTGTGATCAGTACAGGTGTGCAGATTGGAATCCCTATGCCCTGCTTCACTACAGCACTTTCTTTTTATGATGGATACAGGCATGAGATATTGCCAGCTAACCTGATTCAGGTAGGTACTGAAATCTCATCATGCTGTTATTTAAATACTGCTTTAAACGTCTCAATGGCAAGATGTCCTAATCATTCACAGTATAGGTTGCCTAATATATTTCTGTTGTACCTGGAATTCATGTCAGTGAAGCACTTAGAGACAGCTGGATAAAGAACACCAGAGATATTGGTATGGCAGTGCCCTGTGTTTGTATTCCCTCTGTGAACCGAGGGTAATGATATCTTTGAACTCAAACGGTTTGTAGAGAAGTATCTTTGAATGTTTGGATGTACGGAAGTGCTGGTTTTTTTAGATTAGTACCAAGCAGAAATCCTGTACTTGCATTTCTGCAGAACTTTTAATTTAATTATTAGATATTAGTGCATTTTTCATTGCAGTGGTTTTGCTAATAATGAGAAAATAATTTTGAGCGTTATAATATTGGAGTTGAATCTTATTTCTACTATTCCTCGTTTGGTAACAGTAGGTGCAACTTCTAGAACTCATATGATACTGACATTTGTGTGTCTGGTTTGTCTGTGTGTTCTCATTCCAGGCTCAGCGTGATTACTTTGGTGCACATACATATGAATTATTATCAAAGCCAGGGGTATTTATCCATACTAACTGGACAGGCCACGGAGGAAATGTGTCCTCTTCTGCTTACAATGTCTAATGGAAATCCTTCCACTTGGAGCCCAGATACTGTATATCTCCAACATTTCTAGAATATCACTTTTTACTGTACTCCACTAGAACTTGTGTTTGGACACTTTTGTAATAACTTGGGTGTGTGTTTTATACCTATATGTATATCTCTCTATATGTATCATATAAGAAAACTAAATAAATTTAGTTATTAATGTATTGAGGTGTTTTCTTTCCACTGGTGCTGGCCAAAACTAGGTGAAATGTTTTTGTGCAGTCTTTAATAGAATTTATAGTCACGTTGGGTTTATAATATTGTAGTGCATAAATTCCTAGGGATCAAGACAGAGATGTCTGCAGTTCAGGAATTGCTGAGATGGAGAGTGGCAGACAGCACAGGAACTTACGCATGGTTCCAGGCAGGTAAAGGCCTTTATCCTGTTCCACGGTTTATTCCTAACAGGCAGTAGCTTGGCCCTTACCGATTTCATTCCTGGGCATTCGGCTGCTCAGTCTGTCACACTGAGCTCTCTGTGCTTTTGGTAGAAGGGTGGGATGGGTCATGGAGAAATGAAACTCATACTCCTGTCACCATTCTCCCTCCAACTGTTGTTCTCAGTTTTAAGCTCTGGCATAAACACTTTGCATAGCTGTGTACTTGCACTTTCCCCCCCAGATCTCCCTGATTCTTTGCTCTTATTCCACTGGGGCAATTAAAAATACCCACAGCAACTTGCAAAGTTGGCTCTATTTTATATCCTCTCTCTGCAATGCTACTGCCAGTCATCTTCAGGACATCTGAAAATTCACCTGGGTATCTGAATTCACCATTTTATTTCTCAAAACCTGTTAAATTTTGTGCTGTGCACACTGAGTTTGATATTAATTTTTAGCCGTATATATTTCTGCTAAGACAGCTACTTAATCACTAGTTGAATATCTGTAGAAGGTAAAATGTAACTTTCAACTGAAGGTACCTTTTCTGCAGCTCACGCAGTAAGATTTGGGAGCTCTGCGGAACAAACGCGGCTCACAGCGACGCCCCCTCACGGGCCGGCCGCGCGCGCCCCCTCACGGGCCGGCCGCGCGCGCCCCCTCACGGGCCGGCCGCGCGCGCCCCCTCACGGGCCGGCCGCGCGCGCCCCCTCACGGGCCGGCCGCGCGCGCCCCCTCACGGGCCGGCCGCGCGCGCCCCCTCACGGGCCGGCCGCGCGCGCCCCCTCACGGGCCGGCCGCGCGCGCCCCCTCACGGGCCGGCCGCGCGCGCCCCCTCACGGGCCGGCCGCGCGCGCCCCCTCACGGGGCCCCGGGGCGGGCCCGACATGGCGGCGGCCCCGCCCCGCCCCGCCCCGCGCGCCGGGCGGGAAGTGCCGCGGCGGGAGATCGTGAGGGCAGCGATGGCGGCGGCCGGCGGCGAGCAGCAGCAGCAGCAGATGCTCACACAGGTACCGAGCGGCACACGGGGGCCGAGGCCGTGAGCGGCCGTCGCCAGCTTCGGTGGTTCGGGGCGAGGCCGGTGTGTCACTGCCTGCCCCTGCCTTGGTCCCTGCAGAGGCTGAAGGCGGCGGTTCACTACACAGTCGGCTGCCTGTGCCAGGAGGTGGAGGAGGACAAGGACGTGCAGTTCAGCAAGCAGAGCATCGCAGCCATCTCGGAGATCACCTTCCGGCAGTGCGGTACAGCTGGGTTACCTCCAGTTGCCTCGTGTTACCTGGGTTACCGCAGCGTTCCATGTTCGTTCAGGAGCAAGCGCTGGAGGCACAGGGCTTCAAAAATCATAGCGCCCAACTCAGTGTCATTCGGGGCATTCTCTTGTATAATTTTTTTATTTTTATTTTCATTTATTTATTTTTTTTTTAGTACAAGAAATACTAGTTCGACTTTTCAGACCTGAAAAAAGCATTTAGATTTATTGTGTGGCTACCTGCTTGTGTACGAGTGCTGCCTAATAGCCAGCTATGGTCACTTCTCATAACTGACTTGGATAACTTGTGTATTCTGTATCTCTTCCCACTCAGTGTTTTAAAATACATGACATCTTTGTGTTTTCTCTAGAAATCTTTGCAAAAGACCTTGAAATGTTTGCAAGGTACGCACTTGATTGCTACAAAGGTTTTCCTTTTTTTTGTGTTAGCTCCTAGATAATCTTTAAAACACGTCTTGTAATTCAAGCTTTTAAAGAGCTGCTTAAATAGTGTGTGAAGTTATGAAATCGAAATTCCCTGGAGATACTTTTTGATCTTGGCCTCTTATGGTAAGTGTTGGCAAAAATGTTAAGGAGTGTTTTTTGATGTTATGCAGGCATGCAAAACGAACCACAGTGACTACAGAAGATGTGAAGCTTTTGGCTAGAAGAAGCAATTCTTTGGTGAGATGCACTGTATTTTCCGTCTTACAACATTCTTAAACCAGTTAATTCCTAAAATTAACTCAATTCCTTAATTTTCCTTAATTAATTTGAATGAAAGTTATACATGGTGAAGCAACTGTTGCATAAGCAATTTCACTGTCTTCTCAGGTAGATAGGCACAATCCAGTGATTTTTAAATTTTCATCTTACTTTGCTTCACTCTGCCTCACTGTGGTGAGGTGCAACACAGATCTGATTGCAGGTCAAGAGCAGTGCTCTTATTGCACCTGGGCTGCTGAAGTTCCAAGTTCAAAAGTGCAATAAGCAGACACAGCATTGTGAATCACTTTGCTTTTTCCTGGTGTTGTGTTTCTTTGTTGTAGCCTAAGCTCAGGAATAGCTTGACTCTGCCTCAAGGTGCTGAGTCTCCCAACATTAATACAGGGATCACAGGATCATTCTATTCCCTCCTGTGCTGATCTATAGGATGTTCAGTGGATAAAACTCTCTAAACTGTTAAGACATGCCTATACATTGATCCAGGAAAATTGCTTTCAATACTAATTTTACTTTTATGTAAGGAGATTTTTTTCCTTCCATATATTATTTGAAATACATATGCCTGAGAAGGCAAAGCAAATGTTTTTGAAGTGTCTCATTTTTCTTGTAATAATAATTTGCCCTGTAAATTTCTCTTCAGCATTTTTTTCTAATGTCTTGTGAATGAGTGAAGTTCCTCAATAGAGGACTGATCGGTTAGCTTATTGTTCCCAGCTAAAATATATCACTCAGAAGAGTGAAGAGCTTGCATCAAGTAACATGGAGCAGAAGGAGAAGAAGAAGAAGAAGTCCAGCGCAGCTAAGGGAGAGAGAACTCCTGGGGAACAAGAAGCAGCTGTGACTGAAAATGAAGATTCCAACATGGCATGATTTGTCTTTCAAGTAACATGTCAGGTCATTTTCTCTTACTGTCCTAGAGAAACCAGAATTAGCCTATTTATCTTGCAGGTTAGCTCCAGTAATGAAGCTTTAGCTTTAGTGAATGCGAATCTTTAGCATTTAGTGAATGGGATTGGATTTTTATTGTTCAAAAAATGAAAAGTCTGTCAGAATTTAATAAGCTTACAGCTGAAGTGCCTTAATTGCTCACAAAAGGTCTGTTATTAAAATTAAAATACTTTAAATAAAGAAGCTGAAATAAACCATTCTCATTGAACCATAACTCAGTATGTGCAATATCCTTCATTCTGCTACCTACTCTAGTAAAAATTTCTTCTTTGACTTTTTCTTTACTTCCAGTTTTGCTATTTTTGCTCAGACATTTTGAAGATTTTGTTTTTACTGAGCCATCTCGCGCTCATTGTCTTGGCAGTTAAAGGTGTTTTGTGTCGTTTCCCACCTGCGGCACTGCAGGGATGCAGTTGTCACTGTCAGTAATTGCCATTTTCAGGTGGAACCGTGGCTGCGAAGCAGCAGCAGGCATGGATCCCCCTGCCCTCTGCTGGGCTGGCAGAGCCTTACCCAATGTAAATGAACTTACAAAGAATGAAAATAATTAGTCAAAGGAAGCAGATTTCCAGGGGTAGCACAGCCATCCATGTGACTGCAGAAAGACTGGACATAAAAAGCTTGCATTAAGTACCTGTTCAAAACACCAGGAAACCTTTTTACCTGCCACGGCCTATAATGTTACAATGTGAATATGGTCAGAAGCAAAACAGACAAAAAGTGCCTGCCTGCAAGCTTCTCCCCTAAGTCCAGTCAATTCCCATCTGGGTAGCTTCACCTGCAGGTAGCCTGAATAGTTTTGTTTATCAGCCTAAAATTACTAAACTGTTTAGAATATTTATTAGTTCACTGTCTAATTCTGACTATGCCATAATTAAGCTGGACTGTTGCATGCAACAGGAAGGTTTGCCTGAATGGGTGCTGTAGGAATACTTACTCTGCGCCATTTAAGGCTGTGCTAGATAAGAGGATTTAGCATGCTGCTACAAAATACATCTGTACCTACTAAAACTTCCTCAGAAGTTTCATCTCACTTGTCAGATGTTTTTCATATGGATCTGCTGTTCTCACACAAGAAGAGCAGATTGTGCTAGGTGCGAGTTCACGTGCAGTCACCACGACGAACGCGCATTTTGCCTAAACACTTTGTATAAGACAGTACTTCTGTGTTCAGTTTCTTCATCCTCTTTCCTTAAGGTAATACTGTATTTATCAGCCCATTCTTTTAATTATAGCAGCTGGTGGAAATATCAAAACTAGTCCAACAGTAAGATAAAAAGGTTTTATTACTGTTAGAAAAAAAAACTTAAAAAAATTTTAAAATAAGCCAGTTAATACAAAAGCATCATGATGCTACACTAATGATTAGGAGAATAACACAGCAGGCCAAATGCAAGTCTTCTGTCACATAGCCTTACAAAGCAATTATTTCTACCTTTGCTGTGTTTTACATGATAGTTCTTAGACAGCATCCAAGAGGTAGGAGTTCCATACAGAAAAAGCACTGAAGCTGAAGGACTTTGAATTTACTTTAACTGATTAAATCAGCATGAGAATTCAAGTTCCTAGATCCCAGGCTGGAGCTTAAAGCCAGGCAGTAGCTGGCTATCCCCTCTGCCATGATCACTGAGTGTGCCTCAAAGTGTTTTCCAGAGATCCTCCATCCTTTTTACACTGAAAATGGTGGGAGAACAAAATAAGCAAACTGCCTGGGGCTTCAGGAGCTGTATCCACCATTATCAGATGGAAGCTGCTGGCTAACAACCAGGTATTGAAAACTGAACACTTACATGCTCTGCTTAGCAATACCATTGTTCTAACATTCTGCAAAAGGTCAAAATCCCTTTGCTTACACAATTCAAATCACCAGAGGAGTTTAAGCCTCAGCACAATGTCCAGATTTTAGTTGTTCTATAGCCAGCCCACAGTATGACCAGCAAACTATGGTTCCAGGATGTGTCTTTGCTTGTATTGATTCTAATGCAAAAGCAAAACCCAAACTGCAAACAGCAAGGCAGTCTTATTTCTTGCGTTTTGCACTGGGCCAGTCCCCCCAGGGCAGCGTTTTCTTGCCCTTGGAGGTGCTCCGTAGGGAGTGCAGCGTCTGCACTTGTTTAAGGCGCTTGGAGAGCTCCTGATCACAGGCTTCCTGCAGAGCTCCAGCTTTCTGCTTGTCCCATCCCAGAGCCGAGGCCAGGGCTGCTGCATCTGCCTTCAACACCAGCTGTAGCAAGACAGGTTGTTAACAGACTTTTCTACTGACTCCCTGGCCACTAACCCTCTGCTGAATTAACAACAGCAGGAACGAGGCACTTTGGAACTGCAGATGTTCCCAGCTCTCATCACCTATCCCGTGGGCTAGTGAATTTCCAGTAGTTTGCCAACGCTCAACGCTTCAAGCTCTGTTGAGGTGTTCAAAGGAAGAGAAAGCAGTTACTTACTTTCTACAGCAAGGAAAAGCAAGAGTAGCAAGTTCACAGCTGGAAAGAACACCTTCCTCAATGGTTACAGTTTATCTAGACTTTCCTTTCTAATCTATATTTACATTTTATTCCAAAATAAGGAGGTTTTTATTTTTATTTGGGATGTATAAAAGAAACATACCTGGATGCATAAGCCTATAAAAACCCCCAAAGAACCTCGCTGGTAAGACAGCTGACTGATTTGTCAGAGACCAAACCCAAAATTATTTTGTGGCTTTTCAGAGGACAAAGCAGAGTGTGTGGACCAATGTCTGTTAATTACAGAGGAGCTCCAAGACAGGGGTAGTGTTACTGAGGAAGAGAAATCAATTAAATTTCAGCACTTTGAAACAATCTACTGACATCAGAGGCTCCCGAAGCAAGGACAGCTTCCCCTATAGCCTCTCTTTTGGAGGGAGAGCTTTGCCAGAATATGGTTTGTGTCATTCTCACCCACCTCTAGATCCTGACTGTCCAAGCAGAGCTCTGGAGCAGGTTTCTCTTTCAGAGCAGCAAGGACCTGGTCGCTGAGTGCTGTTGTGGCTGAAGTATCTGTGCTGCTGGTACCTGTGTCAACCACATCCATCTCCTTCCTTGGTGCAGCCTCAGGTTCTGAAAAGGAGCAGACTCAGTACAGCTCCTGACAAACACAGGACAGGAAAAGTGGTCTGGACTGCTTTGATGGTTGTGAGATTAATAAAATATACATCCAATCTAGGTGCATCCTGGAAATTAAGAGATCCATAATTTTTCATTTTTTTAAGGAGGACTCCAGGATCTAAGCATTTCTTCCAGTATTCTGCTTTCAGGCTTTGTGAGAAATGTGACACAGCAGCAAGAGGGCTCTCTGGTCAGAGAATTCTTACACTATATGCACTACAACTGCTCTTGTATCTACCCCATTTAACAGCAGCTGATCAAATTACTCACTCTTTATTTATTCCACTCTGCTAGGAGTTGAAAACCTCGTTCTCTAGCATACAAATGCTCCCTACCTGCAACTTTGCTTAAGATACTGTCTTCAGTTTTCAAGGCCTCTAGGTAGAGTTCTAGGAGCTGCCTTGACTGACGCTCTTCTTCTCGTCTGTCCAGCACCTGCTGCAGGGTGTCCTGCAGCACTTGGACTTTGGTTTCACTTTGGGCAAGTTCTTCTGCCAGGTCTGAGCGTGGCACATCAATAAGCACCTTAAAACATTGAGAGGGCTCCTGAGTAACTCATTTCATGGCACTTATTGCAGTACAAACAGAATGTACAAACCCTCCCGAAACCAAGCATGTTCTGCAAGGTTTCTTGTCATAGCAAGTCCCCTGAGTTCTGAGAGGCTGTAGTGGCACTACACCAGGCAGCATTTTTTACTAAAAGCCAAAAGGCATCCAAGAAGGTATGGAATCATGTGCAATTTTAACAGAAACCTTGAAAACTAATGGCAAAGCACTACTTCTTCACAGTGCATGGAAATATTCAAAAGAAAGGCAGTAGCCTGGCACCTGGGAAGCTGCACATTGGGGACAACAAGAAGGGGCAGTTATTGCCATGCCTCACCACAGACAAGGTGTTAGGCAGTCAGGAACTGGAATCAATCAGCTCTGGAAAGTGACAGCAGTTCTTTGAAGCCCTCTGGAACAGACAGGAGGCTGCTGCTCAGCCTCCCCTCTGTTACACAGGCGTGGTGGTTTTGCACGGGAGGCAGCACCATAATACATGTCTGGATATAAGGAATGAGCCGATCTCAGTAGCCATTTGGCCAAATCTCAACTTTTTGCCAGAACTGGAACAACACACTGTGAAGGATAGTTGGGGATTAAGAGCATCCTTGGACACTCAAATGTTTCCCTTCAAGGAGAAGTTTGACTCTGGCACCAGGAGCCAAAAGCAGCAGTTGAATTAAGCCTGAGCTCTTGTTTATGGAGTCTCTTCTCTACTGAGATAAGTGCATGATGGGCAGATGCAAGGACAGGGACTGGGGGTTTCCCCACTGTACCTGGAGGTCTTCTTCAGACATCAGGATGATGTTGGACAGGTCATCCTTCAGCTGCCTGGCCAGTTGCTTCCACTTCTCGGCAGCACTGTCCACTTCATCTGCAGACTCCGAGAGCCAGGATGTTGCACTGTCTGACACAAGAGTCACCAGTTTCATGGGTAATTCCTGATCACCTGACCCTGCCTAATGTCACTAGGTGTGTTCCAAACACACCTCCCCTTCCATGCTTCCTCACTCACAGCATACCTAAGCTTTTGCTGGACCATTTCTCGTCCTTGGCCAGTGCCACAAACTTGGTGTTAGGTGGCAGACACAAGAAGTAATCTTCATCATCCACAATGGTCCCATCTTCTGCCAGTACCAAGGTGATGGGTTCCCGGGCCTTGTCAATAGCCAGAACACCACAAGCTGCAGAACAGAAAAAATACTTAACAGAATGATAAAAGTGACATAGCACTGCCCTTTTATTAGCCCCAGCACAAAGGACAGGCAACTCTCAGTGACTGAGGCTGGAGACCAGGACCTGTCTCCTCACCGTGCCGCACATTAGCCGGGTCTCACAGCGGGTCCCACAGAGGGTCCCAGCGGGCCCCCCCTCACCTTTGTCGCGCAGCTCCCGCAGGCAGGAAGCGGCCACGCCGTGCTGCTCCGGCCCGTCCCGCCGCCGCACCACGCACTGCTTCAGCCGCGCCGCCATCAGCCGACGCTCGGCAGTGCCCCAAGGGCTTTTCCAGGCGGGGAAGGCGCTGCTGCGGCGGGATCGCCCCGGCCCGGCCCGGCCCGCCTGAGGCCGGACTCTCACGGCACCGGCGGCGCCCCCGCGGGACGCATCGCCCGCGCCGGCGATCGACTGGCCGTGCCTGTGGCGCGGCGCGGCGGCGGGGGCGGTGCATCGGGCGGCCGGGGATGTATTAGCCGCGCCTGAGAAGATGGCGGCCGCGGAGAGAGCGGAGCAGCCGGGGCAGGTGAGGCGGCCGGGCCGGGCAGGGCCGGGCCCGGGGGCTCCGGGACCCCCCGTGCACCGCGGGCTCGGTGCTGCACCCGTGCTCCGCGCCCTGGGCGAGCAGGGCTGTGCGGGGCTGGCTGAAGGGTGTGCAGGCCGGGCTCAGGGCACAGGCATGCTGGCATTGAGCGTTTGTGTATGAAACTCGTCAGGCGCTTGAACGAGTGCCTGACGAGAAGAATAAATACGAACACGGCCAGAGAGAAAGGAGACAGTGTGCAGCTGGGTTATAAAACTCTGTGGAGCCCTGTGCAGGGTCAGAGTTGGACTCGATGATCCTTGTGGGTCCCTTCCAACTCAGACTATTCTAGTTAGACGAAAATATTGTCTCTGCCTTGCAAATGCGAGGAATGGAAGTAGATCCTTGAGCCAAGAGCATAAAAAGACAAACCTGAATGGGGAGAGCAAAAGAGAAATGTAAGTTCACTGGTCTGAGTGCTCAAGAAACACTAAATGCTTAAGATATTTTTAAACTGGGACATGAAATGAATGGGGGAGCCAGAGGGAAAAACAGAAGGGTGATGGAGTTGTACATAGTATATATTCTTATTTTCTTATTTTCTTGAAGGTCCCTTCTAAGCTGGGTTCTGTGATTCTGTAGCATAGGTATGATGTAGGTGTATAGAGTGTAGGCTGCCTCTCACTCACACTCCGGTTCATGATCTAGAATCACTTGTATTTCACTGCAAGCTCAACCCACCTCAAACTCCGTGCCCTCCTGGAGCTCTGGCATCTCACCACCATCCCAGATGGGTGCCTGACTGTGTGCTGCCAATGGGATTTGGTGAAGTCCTTTCAGTGCTCCCAGGGCCCCACTGCAGCATCAGGAGGGGAAAGGTCTGGCTGTGTGGGCAACTGGGAGGAACACAGAGCAGCCTGCCAGTGACACATTGTTATGGGCAGTCACTCAAATCTGTCCCAGTTTGGCAAAACCTCCATGAACCTCTCTGTTGATCCCTTTATTTTGGACTGAGGAGGCTGAGTTGGTAGGGAAGCCTATTGAACTAAACTGAAATAGAAATAAGTTACATAAAATCAGTACTCTTGGCTAACCAGCACAGATCTGGGTTGTGAAAGGCCAAGTTACCAAACTCACAGGAGGCAGGGCAGCTTTGCATCATCCAGATGTTTTTGCCAGCCCCAGTCTGAGGTGCAAGCATTACAGCCCATCCCTCACACTTCAGGTGAATGCTTCCAGAATGAGGAAACCTGAAACAATCTGTGACTGGTCCATAAGGCACCTGGGCAGTCTGTGGGGCTGTCAGTTTCTGAGAAAGAAATGTGGTTGCCTAAAAACATTCAGGTCCTTTGAATTTGGATATAGTATTTTCCCACAGCACACTTAAACCCCCCCATTTATTTATGTTGCTTTACCTCAAAATAAAGTTCAGTGTTTGGAAATGGGAGAGTCTTGCTTTTTAACCTTATAAATGTAGCCAAAAACACTCTGGGTATTAAAGGTAAAGATGAAGAATCAGGTTCTGTCCTATTGCGTGGAGCAGTACTGATCCTCAGGCCAGAACGAGTTACTCACGCCCCTTTTGGTGTCTGTTCTGCATCCGGCTTGTGAGGAGCCTCTGGTCCATCTGCTGGGCAGGGCACTGGTCAGGAGCCTCCAGCAGCCCCGGGCAGGGCACTGGTCAGGAGCCCCTGGGCAGGGCACTGGTCAGGAGCCTCCAGCCAGCCCTGGGCAGGGCACTGGTCAGGAGCCCCTGGGCAGGGCACTGGTCAGGAGCCCCTGGCCCAGCCCCAGGCAGGGCACTGGTCAGGAGCCTCCAGCCAGCCCTGGGCAGGGCACTGGTCAGGAGCCCCTGGGCAGGGCACTGGTCAGGAGCCCCTGGCCCAGCCCTGGGCAGGGCACTGGTCAGGAGCCCCTGGCCCAGCCCCTGGGCAGGGCACTGGTCAGGAGCCCCTGGCCCAGCCCCCGGGCAGGGCACTGGTCAGGAGCCTCCAGCCAGCCCCTGGGCAGGGCACTGGTCAGGAGCCCCTGGCCCAGCCCTGGGCAGGACGCTGCCCCTCAGCCCTGGCACGCCCCAGGAGCTGCTCTCCGCCGCAGGAGCCTCCTCCTTCCCCTCGTGTGCCGGTCAGGGGCGCAGGGGCTGCTCCTGCTGCCCCAGCCTGGCCGTGACTGCTGAGGACAGGTGTTCCTATCTTGTGGAAGGTGTCCCAGCCCATGGCAGGGGGTTGGAATCAGATGATCTTTAAGGTCCCTTCAACCCAAACTGTTCTGTGATTCTGTAACTGTTTCCCATCTCCTGTGGATCTCACGCTGGTGCACGTTCCTCAACCAGAACTCTGAGAAGTGTTCAGTGCTCGCAGATTCTGGGGGAAAGAGGGGATGTGATTGAAGGACATATAGTACAGTGGTGACTTTTCAAGGGGGCTGTTTTGGAATTAAACAAACCCATGAAAATATCTTTACAAATCTCACAGAATGTAAACACCGCTCCTCTTACGCAGCCATTGCAGGTTTGACACTGTTACCAATGCTTGTAGAAAGTTGTCCCCATTGCACTCTAAACGTTTAGAGAATTTGATAAAATATTTGCTTTCTGCCCCTGGTGATGTTTGCTTATTTATTGCCAAGCTTTCCACGTGAGACTGTGAGTAGTGGCACTGTCTCACTTAACATGTTTATGTTTGGGCCCCATCATGTTTCCTATTACAAATCAAGTTAATTTAGATGCTGAAAAGGGAGTGTCAGATGTCTTATGGCTTATTATCTGTTTTACTTAGTTTAATTTTCTCATTCTCATGAATTAATATATTGCCTCAAGCAGTGTGGGGAGAGGGGAGTACTACAGCTCAAATGAATTCGTTTACGTAGATAGAATTATGTTCTAAAGGCAATAAATATTTCTACCAGAGACTTTAAAATACTTTGTTTTGTTTAGAAAGCCTGTTCTTTGGCCCTTTAGCAATGTCTTTACTAAAAATAAGGAAAAGATCCTGTCTCTCTGTTACTGTTTTTTTTATAGTAAAAGAAAGAGAAAAGCAAGATGATGGTGTAGCCTGTGAACAGGATAACAATTTCAGATTTGTCTTGGCTATCAGTGTTTCTTCAGTGCCAAATACTTTGCTGTGGGAATTTCCTGAGGATATGAAAACAGTGGTGGGTCCTTTCTTCCTTCCTTCCTTCCTCCCTCCCACCCAGAGGTTATGGCAGGTGATCCCAGAGAATCCCTGCCCACCTATGAGGTCTGGCTGGGTCCTGGTGATGATCCTTGTCTGGATGCAGATGAGTTGCAGTATATTTGAGTTTCTGGCACCCTCTTGTGGTAAATACTTATTTTATCTATATTGTTTTTGTGTATTTTGCAAATGGGAAAAATAAATGTTGAGATACTTTGAAGGCAAGGTGTATGCATAAAAATGAGGAATAGAATTGGAGGACAAAACTTCATCTCTTAATTATGTGTGGGAAGCAAGGATGGTCCCGGTACTGCTGGCAGTTTGTGAGGTTTAGGTAAATCATGGTTATTTAGAAATATTTAAAAGCATGGTTCAGAAAATGAAGGATGCATTACTGGATCCTGGAAATGGGAGAAGTATTTAAAGATTTGTGTTTGTGTGCCCACTACTTCCATGCCATCTCTCAGGAGCCTTGCCAGCTCTTGCTGCTGAGTCTCTAAAATCAGTTCTGCAGATTCTGTTAATTCCCTTGTTTTAAATGGGGAATTAATAAATTTTGCTGTGGTTCTGACCTTTCGTCTTCAGTCCTCCACAGAACTGCTGCTGATAGCACAGACAAATGTGCCTCCCTAAGTGCTGCTCACAGGAGCCCTCCAGATGAGTGTTTCTGTCGATGTCCATCGGGTGGCAATGTGACCTCACTCTTTTTCTGCTTCACAGGCTGGCTCCTGCCCTGCGACTGAGAATGCCGCGTCTCGGGAGCCGCTGGTAAGTTCCTCGAGAAGCACTAGAGAATTCCTTGTCGATAACACATAAGTTGTTCTCTTTGCTGCATCACTTTCCAGCCTTTCTTTTGCTTTTCTGAGGAGCTGGTGCTTTGTGGAAAGGGTATAAACTGCCTCGGGTGGCCATGCTGTTCACACCTCTGAATTCTGATCTGTGGCCACCACCTCCAGTGAGCCTGGGGTTAGACGTGGGTCACCTGGGCCCTGGCCTGCCCCAGGATGTGCTCTTGTTCAAAGCCTCTTTAGGAAAGAGTCTGAAGAATTCCCTGTGCAACAGATTCGTAGTGCTGTACTCTTACAATAACCCCTCTGCTGCTCAGAGACCTCATTCAAGCTGTCTTTATATTCAGAGGCACTCAGAGTGAGCTTAGAAATGTTTGTCAGCTGGCAGTGCATATAATCCAATGTTTTTACTCTAGAAGCATTTTGGAAAGGGCCCTGGGATTTTTTTGTGTATGAGGATAGCTCAGAGAACCCTGTTTTGTTTGCTCTTTTATGGTGATGCAGAGTGGGAAGTGAGCCACTACTCCTGGAGCTGCAGTATATGGATTTTACAACCTTGGGGTTTTTTTCCTTCCTTCCTTCCTGTTCAGCCATCTATAAGTCAGCCAAAACCTTGACAAAATTCTTAGCCAATTCTTTCGTCCTAAATATATAGATCTCTAAATTTCTTCTGCCACTTTTATTTGTTGATCATAGCTATTTGCAGGGAGAAGACTCAAGTACTTGTGACACTGGCCACATCAAAGTATTTTTACCAAGTAACTCTGACCTAGAGAACCCAGGAGATGATTTTTTAAAAAAGAGTGATGTGAGTAAAGACTGTGAACCGAGAAAAGTCAGTATAATGCATCTCATGAGAGGTCTGTTTGTGAATTCTGTTGCAGTGGCAGTCTCTGTAATGACATTGTGCCATCCCTTAATTGCATGGACATCTGTACATGAGATGACCTGAAGGAGTTGTTGACACCGTGTGCTTTGTGGTGGGTTTGGTGGTTTGCTTTTGGAGGAGTTGGTTGTCCTTGCCTTAGAAAGGTCAGGGCAGGCAGCAGATCATCTCAGCCTGTGCTGGTCAACAGCTTGTTCTTTCTCAAGGCAGATTCTAACATTACCTTAGATATAATTAATTTCTTACTGTATATGAAACTGCAGAATTGCTCCGAGGAAGTGTATAGCAGTTGTATATCTTTCTGTTTCGGTGGATATTTTTGCTACATTAAATTATTTATACACTTGAAGAACTCCAACGTAAACTTTATTCTTACAGTGGTGAGTCTAGCATGTGAGCTAATTAGAGCCCTCTGAAAGGTGCAGGTTTCCTTCTTATTTTTTCATTAACTTTTAAAAAATAATAAACTCTTACAATCTTTGTCACATTTGTTTAGGAGTCAGTATTGTTTACATCTGCTCCTCTGTAGATGCCTTATTAAATGAGCAGTTCAGGTCTGTGAGCCAGATGACCTGACTTCCACCATCCTGCTGTGGCTTCCCTGTGGCCAGGATCGTGCAGGCTCCCTTCCACGCAGGCAGGAGATCCTGGCCCATAAACCAGACTCGAGGCACATGGTGCCGTGTCATAAAAGTGTTTACCGAAACACCAAAGAGCCCTGGCACAAAGCCAGCAGTGGGCTCAGTGGGAGGCTGTATGCTGGGGGGATCATCCTGGACTTCACCTTTGGTGGTGGGCAGTTGCAGAGTCCAGAGGAGGGAGGAAAGAGTCTCATGACCAAATTCTGCTCTGCACCCCCTCACCCTTTTTGACATTATTGGTGAGTGGAAGGATTCAGTGCTTGACAGGACTGACCTGTTTGGATCACACCATCACACAATGAGAAAGCAATAGAATTAAAACATTGTATCAGCAGACAGACTGTTGTTACTGTCTCAAGCTGGTTTTGTACTGGATTTATGATTCTACTGGACACTATCCTGCAAGGTGCTAAATGCAGCATTTTGCCCTGTGCGTGGGGACACTGTCTTCTGCCTGCCCTGTACCCCTGCCTACAGCCTGCTGCTTTCAACAGGATCCCAGGAGAAGCCAGGATTCCTAGTTGTTTGCACAAGGACTTCAGCATTCTCCAAGATCCTGTAGCAGTCTCTCACATCACATTGTGTCCTGCATTTGGGTCTTCCAGGGCACCTTGCAATGGTTTATGGCCCTACTGAGGCCTTCAGAATGCAGCCCTACAAACTCATGTCACAATCCAAACCGCTCTTTCTCCCACCCACTTTTGATATTCTGAGCCACCAAACTGGAGATAACAGACTCCACATCCTTGCCATGAGTCCCTTGAGTTATCCAGCGTCCTTACAATAAGCAGTCCCAGCTGAAAAGCCGTCCCCAGCGGGAGGTCACTGTGTCAGAGCAGTGACAGTGGCAGTGGTGGGAGGGCTGGCACAGCCATAATTCCTGCAGCAGAGCGGACACTCATTTCCCCGGCTGTCGGTCGTGGCCCATTAAAATCTGCCGTGTAGCTCCTAGTGGGAAGTGTAACCTTGTGTTCACAGAGTGTCAGCATCTCGCTCTGCTGCTGTTTACAGCCACGTTTGTCATCGCCAGCGCGGGATCAGCTTCTCCTTGAGCCCGGCTTATCAGCGAGCACTGCTGCATCATCTGCTGCTTGGAGCAGCCACCTCTGATAAGCCTCTGAACACTTGTGGAATTGGAATAGGTTTGTCTTTTTACAGCCGCTCAAAGCAAAGTCCTGGGATGTGCAAAGGATGTAACTGCATAGGACAAACTCTCTTTCTGTGAGGTTAAGCCAGTAGAAAATGCCCTTTACATCAGGAATCTGTTTCCTTCATCTCTCTCCAGAATGTATTCAAATAATATGTTTAACTTGTTCTGTTTCCTTGCTAGCAGAGTCTTGCAGCTTTTTAACCATCCTGTGCTGCTTTTGAGGTGTTTTCAAGAGCTTGAATGTTTTTGCTGTTGGCCTTTGCTTTCTACCCAACCTGCTGCAGCCTAAATTACAGCTCTGAAGGTTGTGCCTGGAAGAGCCTCCAACAGGAACCTGGGGTGTAGGGAGAACCTATGGAAGGAGAGTTGTCAGTGAGGCCTTTCAACGTGCTGTTTATTTGTTTGGGTTTTTTTTTCTGTCACAAAACACATTCATTCTCTAGCTGCTGCTTGGTGTCTGGAAGAAGTATTAGTTGTAAATATGAAAGTACTGGTTGTAAATGTAAAACACTCTCTTGGTTGCTCACTAAGTTACAAAATTCCTGGGTCGGGATTCTTTTGCAGATTATTTAATTTTTCTTCTTTTATTTTTAGCATGTTCTGTTTCTTTCTGTTTCTTGCTGCAGAGGAGAGCAGTTAACACTGAAATGTGGACATTTTATTCCTTTTTTTACAGGTTGTCGAAAGGTACAAGTTAACAAGAATTACTGCTGCCTCTATAGCAATTAGTGTAGAGCTTGTTGGAATGTGCTGGAGCCCTCGCGGCTTTTCCCCACCCTTTGTTGAATTGATTTTCAAATATTTAAGGGTCAGGGTAATGGCCAGAGCACTTTTAACTCCCCTTTTTGTGCAAACATCACAGGGTGCATGGCAGTAAGTGACAGACAGTAGAATTATTAAATCCTTTCTGGTTTGTTGTCTCATTTTACACCTTATCTGTTCTGTTAAGCTTCCTTTCAAGTAGAGTGCGAGGACAGAAAATTTCATTTAGGTTTCTGAAAAATTTCTTTGCAATTGAGATTTTACTTTTAGTTCTAACTGTTGTCACTAGAAGTTAGTGGAGACTGATTCTAACAAATACTGTTCTCTTTACCATTTGAACAAAACCATGAGTGGGAATGAAGAGAGGCTACAGATTTGTGTCACAAGATTTGAGAGAGCTTGTCGGGAATTCATGTTAAGAGTACTCCCCATCACAGTTCTGTTTTCCATTTTCCCACCCTTTGTTGTTTAAGACAAGGTTTATACCTGTTTACTGTACAAGTTTTCCGTCTGCCACAATGGGTTTGTTCCTAGTGGTGGCGTATACTGAATGATTCTCTAAAGGTAAATCTATCCAGAGGGGATTTCCAGCCAGCCAGAGTCAGTAGGCAACTAACTTACAGCCCCCAGGGAAACATTAGTCAGGGTAATTTACCACTGTCAGCAGGAGAGGGAGAGAGACCTCAGCTCCAGGACCTTCGGCCCAGGCAGGAGCCTCGTATGTGATGGTGCTGCAGATGGTTTGGGGAGGCCCTGCAGGTGCTGCTACGGCATCCCAGTGCTGGCCAGTAATTCCACCGGCCTGTGGAGGGCAATTCCTGCGCAGAATTTGGGTTTATTGAGCTATGAACAGGGAGTCAGAGGTGTGTGACTGCCATGCACAATAACCTTTGGTTTGCTGCAAAGAGAGCTCTGTGGTTTACTAAGCAGAGCTCTCTTGTGTTTGACCTTCTGATAAGTTCAAGATTATTGGGTTTTGCCTGTTTTTCTCTCTTTCTTTTGGGTGTTTATTGACTTCTTTTGTCGTTCATGCAAAGTGCATTTGCTTAATCTGTCGATTCCTTTTACTCTGTTGCTTTAGACAAATATATGAATGTGTTCCAAGCACACAGATGCAATTTGACTCACTGAGCGTAGTTAAAAAAACACTGTCATACCAGGTTAAACTGCCCATTTGAGGTCAGTGGAAAAGTTTCAATGACACTTCAGAGTGGTGGATGAGGCAGCACACCCAGGACAGGCACAGTCTTTCTCTGTCACTGACAGGGGCATGAGTTAGTAGCTCATAATCTTTTTTGTGCACTTGTGCAGGAAAGCTCTGAAAGCAATTTTTACTTGCTTTTCAGAGAAACCAACATTACTGGTCAGAAGACTTTTAAAATGGTTTTAAAATAGCTGTAATACACTAAGTTGTTCTTTATGAACACACAAGGAAAGTAAAGTTCAGGGAGTTAGATTAGAGTCTTCTATACTGATGATTTGACTTCCAGAGATCCCAGGTCTCTCACTGAAGGTAAAATGGAAGTTACAATGCTTTGAGACTGGAAAAACACACTGGCACACAGTTAGGAAATACTTAACACTTGGTATTTTCCCCTTGAAAAAACCAAATTTTTGTGTTCATGTGACGTTTTCAGGGTCTGAATGTGCTACAGCTACAAACATTATTTTATAGTTCATGTGCTGCTTTGCTCAGCTGGCAGGAGGACTGGGAGCACTTAGCTGTGTGCACCCCAGCTGATGGTATTGGGGGCACAGCAGAAAGGTACCTGCACTGGGAATGGCTATGGGATCAAGGTGGGATGCAGGCATAGTTCCTGCTCCAGATGTGGGAGCTTTGCTATGTGCAGAGCAGCTTGTAGAGGGCAGCAATTGCCCACAGTTCTGTGTGCTTGAGGAGAGGAGGGAGCAGCTGAAGAACGTCACCGGAGTGACTGACTCTGTTTTTAGCTTCTTGAAATAACTTTATGGAGGAACTTGTTCTTTGGAGTGCCTCTTGACTCCACAGTATTAAATTCCTACTCTGAAAAATGTTGCTAGAGATTGTTAATTCCTCCTCTGCCTCTAACACCACCAGAGAGTTGGACTCCTTTTGCCCAGGCACTGCTTGTGTCATTGTTACTGCAATCAAAACCTGTCTGGAGACAGCCTGGGATCCATATAAGATTATAGCTGACTATGTGGGATAATTTCCCTCATTTCTTGCCTTCCTCCTTCCTTCTTGGTCTTCATCTCCTACTTTTACCTGGGAGATCATGCTGTTTGAAAACATTTGCCATGTCTGTGGCATCTTTGTTCTGCCTCAGGTATGTTCATCACATAAGTGAGGTAGCAGGGGCACAAAAGGCAGAATATTCAAGAACCTGAAAGAACTTTCTCTACACAGGAGCACATTCTTCACACAGCACATAGGAGTACATTCTTCAGATTCTTCTGACGGCATCACCTTCAGAACCAAGATTTGCCAAACTAGGGAGTTGAGAGTTGGTATAAATCTTGGATTTGGAGTCCCTAACCATCATACTTTAGAAGAAATTTTCACTGCTTTTCATATTTCTTGTATTTCTCCATATGTCACTTACATTGCAAATCTTTCCAAACAGCCTAACAATTTTTGTTTTTTTTAAATTTGTGTTTGTTTTGTGTGCACATTTACATAGCACCTCTTTCTGTTACATTGTACAAACCGTGTCCTCTTCCCAGCTGTCACCCTGTAACACACTTGACAAGTGTCAGTCTGGAAAAATAACAAAGAAAATATGCATGGCTTTTTAGTAAAATGATTTTACAGCTGGAGAGAAGCAAGAGACGGTTCACACAATAAGTGCCACTTGTTTACGTTGCTTGCTTCATCTTCTGGTTATAGCAGAATTCTCCTCTGCTGTCAGTGTTGTGGTCAGGCATCTGAATGGCCTGAGTGATGGTATTCCTTGGCATACAGTTCAACAGTAGAGGACGTGTTGCTGGAATGGAGATTCCCAGCTATACAGTGAGAATTTCCTATGTCTTCCAGCTTGCTTCTGTTTGTTTTGTGTGCGATCCTAAGTGTTTCCTTTCCTCCTCAAGCATCTGCACCCTTTAGATGTTTGCAGACAGTTATCACATCATTTCTTCTTCCCCCCACCCCCATCCTGGTCTCTTAGCCAAGCTCTACATATTTAGCTCATTTAATCTTTCCTCATAAGTCAAGCCCATAATTGACAGCTCTGACACAGGGAGTCGCATTGGTTGCACATGCTGCCAACAGGATATAAATACTTTCTGTGCAGTGATTGAGAATTACAGACAAGACTGTGATGAGCCTGCCCCTGGCCCCTCAACACTGCATTTTTGAAAACCCCTTTCTTGACTCAGGTTGCCACAATCCCATAAAGATGGACTTAGTTTCCCGTCTAATGGTCAGCTGCCAAACACCCAGTAGGCCTCAGAGTAGTGGAATCACATCCCTTGGGAAATTCAGTACTGGTGCCCCATGGGATTCCGGCCGAAATTCTTATGGGTGGTGCTGACTTCTTCTGGGAAGGCAGAGCTGAGCTCCCTGAAGGGAAGGCTCCTTCCCTGTGTGTGCCAGGAGGAAGCTCAGGTGGCGCTGATCCTGGCCAGGGCTGTGGGTGGGTTCGGGGGTCCTGCCCGTCCTTGCAGGAGCTGGGAACCCGGGAAGGTTCCCACTGGAGGAGGAGGCAGCTGCATGTCCATGCGTTGGCACACACACATCTGTTTCCAGCTAAACATATTTGGAGGTTGCTTTATGTGACCTGTCTCCTCAGGTTTGTTGCCTTCTCCTGAAGATGATGGGTGAGAAAAGGAAAGTTGCGGAACTGGTAAATGAGCTGCCTGGCTTCTGATATGTGCTGTGTGAGGCTTCATATGCTGCAGCTTCCCCAGCAGGCTGGCTCACAAACATTACATGTATTATTGCCAAGCATACAGCATAAAGAGAACATTTATGAAAGGGAATATCAGAGGAAACATTATAGCAGGGACCTTATAGCCTTTCCATTATTATGGTTTAAATCTTGATGTGGTCTTTATTTGCAGTGACACTGGGACCAGTAAAAAGTGTTTTTTTTCTCTTCCCCTCCCCTCCCCTTTCTCCCTCCTTTTAATTCTTTTCTTCCACATCCTGTTCTGAAGCTGTGGTGCAGAGATACAAATCGTTAGACATGCAAGTCCTCGGAGAGCCAGGTTTCAGTTTGTGTGGAATCAGCCCCTTTTGACTCAGAAGTTGGAAACCAGATGACTCACAGTGATGCATGTTTGTTGTTTTTAATAACTGTCATTTTGCAAAATATGGTCAAAGCTTCAAACCATGACTTCTGGAGTAGGGGTGGTGTGTGTTTATTTTTAATTTGGGAGGCTATAAGCTGGAATGAGTTTGTTGCTGCTGTCTTCTCTTCAAATCTAAAGTAGAATTACAGCATTGAAAATGTGAAAGATTTTAGACACAATTTTTTCCTGTTACCTGAGAAAAAAATTACTTTATTAATCAATTACTTGAAAAAGCTTCAGGTGCCAAACATCTGGTGGGATTGTAGGCCCCTGGTTCATGTTTATGTTTTTTAATATATACCCAAAGGGACAAGTTGCTTAAAAAGGAAGCAGTCAGATGTTTTGAATTTGTGGAGTTTTAAAAAATAAATGCAATTCCTGCTTTATCATTTCTGTTTCTAACAAAATTGTCATCTATCTCCTTTCATTTAAAGTAAGGTAGCAAGTATAGTATTTTAGTCCCAAAATTCTCTGTTGGTAAAATCTTGTAGCAAGTATGGAAAATATGAAAATAGCTACACATTTAATTTTCTAGAGATTTATTACTGCTTGTGCAGCAGTTTGTAAACTCTAAGCTCAGTGCTTTATGACTTTTTTTTGTGTTTTACTTCTTAATTTGCCTCAAGAAGTATTGTAATTTGTTGAAGTTCTGCAGGTTTGTTTTGCAGGTCAGTTAATTCGAAATGTGGATTTACCAGTAGAGGGGTACCAGGATAAAGATTTGACTCTTAAGTGTGAAGTGGCCTTGTGACAGAATTTGTCATGGCCATGGGTTTTCCTCCAGTTCAGTTCTCAGATTTGGGTGCTTTGTAACCATGTCTGTCATGATTTACATTATGGTCTGTTGCAATTGCTGTTGCACAATGAAGGGCTGTGCTCCAGTCCAAGGGAGGCAGACTCTCAGCCTACCTCAGCCTGTTGCTTCTTGTTAGAGAGTGAAAAAGCAGCTACTGATTTAAAACAGAGAGCTTTGGGTTCTGCTTTTAGGCTGAGATGGGATATCTCTCTAGTGGTTAAAGTGCTAGAAAAAGCACGTTGCCTTTACTCTGAGGAAACACACATCTGTGTGCTGGCTACTGCTGGCCAGCTGTGGTCTGATTCCTTATTCCTTTCAGGAAAGAAATAGCTTTTGGTCTTAATTGTTTTAAAGTAAATGTATTTGCTTGTGAAAGATAGAGAAGCGGTGGCCTTGGAGGCTTAAATTGTCCTCTCACTGCAAGCTGTGACAGCAGCAGAGCAGGATTCCCCACCATGACACAGGGGGACGCCCCTCGATCCCAGGAGACCCAAGGAGAGTTCAGTCTCTCACCCATTCCGTGCCTGACTTCCCTCTGAAGCTGCCAAGAAGGATGCCAGTTTTTCCATTTAGCTGACTATTGTATAGACCTTAAAAGGGAAGGTTTTAATGCAGTTGGCTGTGATATGGACTGTTAAAGGGAAATTATTTATTTTAACTGGCTGCTGTATGGATTATTACGAGGGCATTCTTTCAGCTGCAGCTGTATATTGACTGGTAGATGTGCTGGGCTGTATTGGTAGTAGCTGTCATATTGACTGTTACAGAAAAGATCTGTATTTAAGCCATAACACTGCACTGGGATCTCCCAGGCAGGATATTAATGCTAATTCATCTGCTCACCCCCTGCTGTGAGTGTTATTTGTTTAAATCTGTAGAATCCCACAGCGCATTTATATCCTCGCTAGAGTGAGCTCCGCTCCCTGTAATTATTTAACATTATATGCTGATATAAATTGTAACAGTTAAAGAATGGTAATGAGTAGCAAAAAAACACAAACTTAACCTTAGAAATGGCAGAGTCAGCTCTTAAAACAACAGCCAGCAACTTTCACTGTTCCCTGTCTTTTCCCAAGTCCATATGCACAATATTGTGCATACATTATGTGTGTGCGTGTGTGTTCATGCTCGCACTGGCAGCGGTGCCAGGCAGGGCTGTAATTATGCAGAATGTACTGTGAAACTTATGCACACTCTTAATTACATACAGTGCCTACGTACAGCAAGTTTTATCTCTCTGCAGCTCAGCTCCTTGATGAGTTGCTCTGATAGGTGATTGGAGTTGGGGCCACCACGTCGACAGAGGGAATGGAGCCCCTGGATTCTCCTCCCAGGGAATTGTGTCCCAAGGTTAAGCTGAAAGCCATCGGGTGTCACTGTTGCTCTGTGTAGGCTCAGCTGGTAGTGGATTTGTGTGGCAGTAAAAGCTGGACTTTGGAAGTAGTATTTTTGGCTATAAACATCCAAGGCATTTACACATAATTTATATATAAAGTGCATGTCCATACACACCATTTAAGTGTGGGTGGAGTGAGCAGAGGTGGCTCTGTTGTGTGTTAGCTGACTTTTTTCTTTGCAGTTTCTGTTGCCTTCTATAGCATTCGTGTCCCAAAATGCCACAGAGGATGGGCAGCTACTGCTGAATAGCTCTGCATTCTGCTCTGGAAGCGACTGTGGCTCAGCAGCGGCGATGACCTGGTTTTTGTATGTAATTTGCCTGTGAACATTAACCTGTGACCAAATTTTTGGATTTATGATGTGACAACTGTGGTGTAGAAACAAAATTATATTCAGTTTAGATTTCTTAAGAGCTTGGGAACTAACAGGGATTAAAAGGTACTGTAGACATTTTTAAGCTGTAGTATGTGTCTCAAAACACATTGAAAATTCAGGTTTGCATTCAAATGGTTCATCAATAGCATACAAAAAATTCACCAACTTAAAATGGAGATGGCAGAAAAGCCATGTAAATAGCAAAGAAAATGTGTTTTAAAAAGACTTTATAGTCTGTGTCCCTTCTGATTTCAGGTAGGGAGTAGAAGCTGGAGTAAGAGGAGCTGAGCTTGTGCTTGATTTGCAGAGTAGCGTGATGGTCGGTTGGGCTGCGTTGGCAGCATGGACCTGTGCCAGACTTCACCACAATTCATACTGTGTCAGTTTAATAAATGCACTACTTAAATTATGAAATTACAAAAGAAAAAAGAGAATGCACTTATTCAGACTCTTAATACATTAAAAATAAGGCATTAAAACACTGCCTTTTTTTTTTTCCTTCCAGAATCAATAATGAACAGGAAGGGTTGTAGACATTAACAGTCATGGACATTCAAGCTCTTATACATAAATTATCTTAGAAAAATGCACATACGACTTGAATAATGTAAATACATTAATGCATTTAATAATTTAAACATTAAAGCGCATTCAGGAATTCGTGGCAGAAGCTGTTCTGAGATAAGGAACGGTCCTGGAAGTTGTGTCCCGAGATCGATGGCTGGCTTCTCCTTGAGAAAACTCTCTGGGGAAGTCAGGCTGTGCAGCTGCAGTGACCGCCTGTCCCAAGAAATCCCAGGGCATTACCAGCTCTTCTGCTTTCCACCTGCTGTTCTCTCCTTACCACGTGCATGAGCACTTCATATAGAACATCTCAGGGTCCCCAAAAGGCCAGGGTGCACTTTGACATTTTGGTTTTTTCTGTGAAAAAAACCAGAAACAGCTGTAGGTGAAACAGCTTCAGAGAATGAAAGTTGGTATGACTGTCATTTGGAGACAGTGAGGCTTGGAGAAGTAGTGCACTCCAGGAATGCTTGGCTCTTTCTTGAAGCCCTGAAAATCAGGTTGCCTCCAGTGCAAAGACAAATAAGGGGATTTATTCTGTTCCTGCTCCTCTGCTCGGTGGATTGAACTACCTTCAGCACTGCAGAAGCGCCTAACAGGAACACCAAGGTCCCCTCATACAATGCATTTTCCTGAAGATTTTGAGCTGTGTTGTTTTTGCTGATGTACTTAAATTTGGAAGGCGTTGTATCCACCCCTCATGCCACTTTTCCTGGGTTCATAACCTTGATTTTCTTGCCTCTCCTGCAGGCAGGTGCTTTGGAGGTCATTTGCACCCCACAGCCCCACTCGTGGAGTGGTATAAGGTATCGTGTTGAGGCCTAGATACTGATGGAGCTAATGATGGATCTAATAAAAAAGAGCTTAGTCTGATCCCAAAGGGAGAAGAGTTGGGTTGGTTAATTAAAGGAGCCTGGCACAGAGCACCTAGTAATTATAGGTGCAAGAAGTCTGAATTTGAAGAGGATGGTGCAGCTGGAGAGGGAGGCACCCAGAGCTCTTCAGGCTGTGGGCAAGAATGCAGCAAAACCAGATCTGGAAGTCAGACCCGGGCAGAATTCCTTAGTGAATTCTTATTTATTCCATTTTTTAATGAGGACCTGAATGTCTCGTTATGTATTTATGTTTTTGCATGCACATGTGTATGTACAATTCCAGTTACACCCTATGGCTGGGAGGGTGATTTTATTAAAGACCAGAAGATTGAGAGACAGATGTTTTAAGAGACACAGGCCTTGCCCTATAGTAGTTTGGGATAATTAATGCTGACTGCTGCATTGGTTGTATTATCAATGCTGCTGGGTTGTTATCTCCAGCATCATCCCAGCACCCAGGAGCCTGTATCACTGTGGGGCAGAGGGGCTGGTGCCACCAGGACCTGCTGGGAAATTGCTCCTGAGCTCTCATGTAGGTGTAGGGTGGGGAGCAATGCTGTGTCATCACACTGTCATCACCAGTGCTATGTCTCTTTAAGTTCCTTAAAGCAGAGTTTCTCAAACTTAGGTTAGAACTCCAAAGGGATGCAAAGGCTTCAAAGGAAGTCACAAAGTCACTCTCCAGTAAACAGCTTTCTACTTGTAATTACTATTTGGGGCTCTGTTCCTCCTAGTTTGAAGAGGTAGCATTTACTTCAGTAACTTATTTTCCTGAAGGAACTTGATGCCATCTCAGCTGAGGAATGTGGGATGAGCCACCACAATAAATGAGTGAAAAAGGGAGTCAAGCTTGCATAAATTTTGAGAAGCAGTGCTTTAGCAAATTTTATTTTCTGGGGTTAAGTTCTGGAAATATTGCCTGAAATGGATCTATTAACTTCACCTGATGAAACAGAGACAGTTATTTTGTCCCCAGTGGATTTCTCAGTAGACCCCATCTGGGGAAGGTAGGACTGTCTGTACAAAATGTATCATTAGTTTTAGTGCTCAGGACTAAATAATCAGTCGAGGAAGCTGTAGGTTTTCTTCTGTCCTTTCAGCTGGTGTGCTGTATCATGATGGGTGGCTCATACTAGACAATGAAATGTTAGTTCTAGGGATTTTAGATCAAAAGATGAAAAGCACCAGCTTTTCCAACTATAGGAGAAGATGGTGCACAGAAGAAAACTGTTCTGAGAATTCGACTTGTGTGCTGACCATATGTATGTCCTCCTTGGCTGTCCTAAGTGTAAAATACACAAATGTTAACTTAAGACCCCTTTTTTGAACTGTTGAAATGAGGAATGTTCATGGTGATTTTGTCCAGTTCTGGTGAGTTTGTAGCTCTGATCACCTGTACAAAGGCAGACCTGAATACCTCGAGCAGGCAGTGCCCCTGTGAAAGGGAATAAACCTCAAGCCTCCCACACCTGCAAGGGCGCAGCGTCGCTGGTGGTAGGAAGGGGTGTGTCTCTTGGATGTGGGAAGCTCCTGCAGGGGATTTTTCATAATCCTGCTGAGGAAAGGACTCGAGTGATGGGATGCTCTGGATGTGGCCTGCAGGGAAAGCAGAGGAGTGGGTGGGGATCTCCCTCGGCTCTCATGGCTTAACAGCCATGTTTAGCTGGATTTAGGAGGTATAAGCATTTATGGTAAATTCTACTGCTGTATCACAGCCTGCTTTCTGCTTTACTAGCTTTGTCTCCATGGGGGCATCCATACATTATCCCATTTCACAGCCTGAACTTTTCCCCCTACTTAGAGGATTACGTGGGGCAGAGATGTAAGAAGAAAGGGAATCTTGACACTACTCCACCTTTTTATCTCTGTAACTCCATGTATATCTATCTGTCTGTTATCACAGGGGCCAGGCCTTCTGCCTTCCAAAATACTGCTTGGAAATTGCTGATTCAAGCAGGTAGCAATTTTAGGGCTCCTTATGAAATAAATGCCTCCTGTGTGCTCCCCTGGCACTGGGATTTCCTCTCTGATTTAGCCTGCTCAGGTCTACTAATGTCCCTTGACTAAACGGGGCATGGCGTGATGGTGTGAAGGTCATTTTCTATATGCAATATACATTTCTGCAGTCATGGTGGGAGGGTAGGACATCTGAAGCAGCATATCCTGCTGGGAAAAGGAGGAAGAAAAGGATAGTCTGGCTCTTCTTTTCACAGCGTCTTGTGGTGGGATGAAGATTTTGACAGCCTAATTCAGCATTTAGAGAAAGAACCAAGCAGAAAGATTCCCCCTCACCCACTCCTTGCAGCCCAGCTGTGACAAACTGACAGATAATTAACAAATCAAGACCTCCTATTAGCCTTGTCCCTGATGCATTAAAGCAGCTCCTATGTTGCATGTGTCCTTTAGCTAATGCCTGTGCTTTCTGGCTGCAGAGTGAGGTAGGTACATCTCTTCAGAAAGGGAAAAGGGCCTCTAAGGTGTCAATGCACAAATATTTCCAGGGGTAGAAGTTGCCTCTAAAAGGAAGCAGTGGACAGCAGTACTGTGACTGCATGGAAGTCAGTCTAAGGGTCCAGTGTGTCTGTGGAGTATATTTTGGGAATATAGGACTGAAAGGGATGTATGGAATTATTATTGAATCCCTCTTGTTTTTACAGAAAATGACATGAGTTGAAGCAGCAATTGACAGGGCAGGTTTTTTTTGACTGGGACTAAACAAGGTTGTAAATATGATGTGCCAGGAAATGTGGTTTTTGGTAGAAACAGACCTAATGTTAAGATCTTAATATTACATTGTGAGCAGTGAACCGGTGCCTGTTCCTCTCTGTCCTCAAGTTGCTGTTACTGTGGGTAAGCCCCAAATAAGCTGCTTCTCTTCACTTTAGCTGCTCTCTTTTGGAGAAGAATGACGAGGAGTGTCAATATCCCTCTAGTTCAAGACATTAAATAGACACAAGCCATTGGTTCAGCTAAACACATGTTAAAGGAGAGAGAGATACCTAATTGCATCAAAGCCACTCTTAAGTTCATGTATGTGGAGCCCATCAAGCTGAAAGCATCCAGACAGCATCTGCTGTTATCAAATCACTCTTGAGTCGAGCTAATTAAAATAGAGCTTCATTTTTCTGAACCATTGTTTGGCAGGAATTTGAAACAGGTCTAACCCAATTTCTGTGTGTTTATGAGCCTTTATTATATCAAAAGTACTTTTCTGTAAATGTACAGGGCAGTGTTAAATGAATTGATCCGCACTGTATCACTGTAGATGCACTATGGGCTTCCTAATGATTTCTCTTTTAGCTTTTTCCAGATATACCCCAGAAAAGCTTGCTTTGTCCCTTATCGTGTCATCTTCCTTCTCTCTTTTCCTTTCTATCTCACTCTCAAGAAGGTAAATGTCCTTGTATTTCTTTTCTTCATATCCTCCTCCTCCACTCTATTGGGATTTTCGTATTATTAAAACATTTACACATTTGCTGCCACATGTAAATGCAGAATAATAAAACAGGACTCTTTATACTCCAGACAAGAGCAGGAGGTCTCTCACCACTGATTTTCACCCTGTTGGTTACAGGGGGTGGAGAGGAGGGGAATCTAAATGTTGCTGTGTTGGATCTGTTTGATACAGGATTTTTTTCTTCAATTTTTTATGTTAAACATTTTATAAGCATTTATATTTCACCATTCAAATTCTGGGTATCATATTCCTCTTTGTAATTTGCTACAAGCGCAAAAGTTAAAGAGATGTAGAAATTTCTCCCTAAAGACAAGTTGCACTCTGTGGCATATAAAAGCTAATTCATGAATATTCTCTGCAGAAGGGCAATACCACAAATACGGCCAGTCTGTTCAGAACATTTGAGTTGGAGTGGCAGCCCAGGGAAACAGTAAAGTCAGGAAATAACTATTTTTCTGGTACCCAGTACAGCTCAAGTTGTTCATACAATATTCTTGAGTCTTACATTTATTTCTGAGCAGTTGATTCATATTACAAAGAAAGAAAGTTAAGGATTAGCAAAAAGTAACAATCCGGACAGTGATCTGTCATGAAATATCCTTGCAAAGGTGATAAAGACTTCGGACTTTTAAGAATAGATGGAAGAATACAAAATAAAACCTATTTTTTCTGTGTAAACTTCAAGGAAGTTTGCTCCTTTTAATGCAGTTAATTCACCTTGCGATGGGTTTCAGTGCATTTTATTTTGCATTTAATGCATTTAGTTCTGGATGTGTATATTCAGCTCCTCTGTACAGCCTAAGAGCAGTGCACAGAAATTTCTACTGGGGGCAAGTGAAATGTTCTGCCCTAAGCTAACCTGTGGGGAAGGTTCTATTAGATATTCCCAAAATTGTGAAATATTATTGTCTCTAGTTCTGTGCTTTTAGAGAGCTTGTTACTCAGAAGTTTGTAGTTCTGTTCATTGACAGTGACTCTCTCCTGATTCCTCTTTTAATAAATTTAAGTGACTTTAATGCTGGCAGAAAGCAGCAGAGTCACAGTATTCAGAGGGCACAGCAGGGAGGTTGTGCTGTGTGCTTTTTCTGTAAGTCTTGTAATCAGACCTAATCTGAGGGCCCTGCTGCTGGGGGCTTGCCTGATCTATTTATTCCATTCCTATCTCCTTTTCTGAGCCTGTCAAGATGTGCAGTGGTACTTTTCTTTCCAGCAACCATCTCATCAGTGTGGCCCCTTTCTCAGCCAGGGGACAGGGGCCATGGCTTTGAGGGAAGAGTTTCTGGTAGAGCACAACTGTCTGGGTAAATTCAGATATTCTTACATGCAGAAATAATTCAAACAACAGCAGCAACATTTCTGCTCACATCATGGTGAGTACAGGATGAATGTCTCAGATCAAAGAATATCCTTATAGGCTTTCCAGTATTTCCTGGATGTGCAGTTGTTGCTGTAGTTTCTACTGCAGAAAGAAGTTTGCTGTTCTAGCAAGAAACACTCTTTGTGTTTTACAACACCAACAACAAAGTCAAGCATTTGATCTAAGGATCCAAAAGCCCAGGAAATGCATCTCTGGGGTTCCTCGTCAATTTGGGACCTAATGAAATATAGAAAATACTCAATAAAAGCGCCCTTATTACTTTAAATGTTTAAATGTGGAGTTTTTAGCCATCAGGTTAATGTTTTTGTATCTTTTTTTGATTCGATTGTGAGCACTTTTCCAGGTATCTCTGCCACTTGAGCACTAATTGGATTTCCACAGATAAACGGTGCTAGCTGCAGCCCTTACATCACAGTGTTTTTACTTCATCATCATTTTATTTGTTTTTACTGTAAAGGTTAATAAATCTTGGTGTGTTTAGAGTATGAAACAAGGCAGGCAGGCAAAGAACTGCAGCGTGAAGGGGTGAAGTTTTATATGCTGCTTTCTCAAGTCAGAGGGGTGGGAGGAGGAGCAGCTGCCCTTTGTGGTGGTTCTAATGGGCTGCTGGGTGTGTTAGTCACCCAGGGAGTGATCCATAATCCTTAAGATAAAAAGCGTTGATCTCTGCACTAGTTCTCAGACAGAGCTCTAAGGCATTTGAATTGGGTTACCATTGATTTAAGGTGGGGAGAAGACTGTAGTGTGGGTCTGCTTAAAAAGGGATATACGGGATTTATTTAGCTTATTTAATTTTTAAAAGAATATTGGAAGCCTTTCAGTGCAAGTGTGCCAAGTTCCCTATGGGTTCTCAAGGAAGTTAATACAGTACGTGCCAGTATTTTAGTGAAGAACTTACTGCATGGCAGATTTTAGTCAAAATTTAGGCTGTAAATAAATTCGTATGAGAATTTATCAAGGTCCCAGATGTTTGCTGTCTCATTCATTTGTTCAGGAAAGTGTTTATTTTTTTATCTTTCTCAAGGTTTCCTGGGAAGGTGAGCTTGACTTCCTACCACAGAGGTTTTCCAGCCATGAAGGCAGTGTAGAAGCCCTTTTTGGCCCTAGAGGGATTGAAACCAGTGCATTTCAAACACTGAATTTTGGACTCTATGGCTTAATAGAAATTGATTGACCGGTCTGTACTTGAGCCAAAGCAGCATTAAAGACTGAGCATACTTTTTTTCTGTTACAAAGATATAAAAATGCTTTGTAGCTCCTTTGGATCAGGTGCAGGCTCCTGTGAAAATTGCATTACAGCCTCAGGTTGCCAGTCGTTCAGTCTGTAGCAGCAGTGGCCGTTCTTCCCTTCGTATTAATTCCCTGCTGTGGACCCAGATTTCAGAGAGATTGTTGATGCTTTCTGCAGCATTTGTCAAGGAAATGGCTGCTTTCTTTTTTTTTTCCTGAAGTGAGTAATTGTTTATTAATTTTTCAGCACATAAAGAGCATAATTATAATAGTCCCTGACATGTGCTGGCTGTGCCAGGGTTTAAGAAAAATAAAACCCAGCAGAAGTGCTGTTTTGAACTGTGTCTGATTTTTCAGGCCTTCCTGCTTTGGACCCAAATTTCTGTGTAGGAATTTTGGACAAGCACACAGATGTCAGTTTAATTCTCTGTAGGATTAATACTCTTGGATGTTTTAACTCAGTTTAGGATGGTGGGATCTTACTCAGGTGTTGTGAGAAAGAAGAGTAGGT
The DNA here is from genome assembly GCF_963513975.1 of Fringilla coelebs. Taxonomy (NCBI): domain Eukaryota; kingdom Metazoa; phylum Chordata; class Aves; order Passeriformes; family Fringillidae; genus Fringilla; species Fringilla coelebs. The sequence continues at coordinate 9,909,859 of NC_140048.1, forward strand.
GATCAGTATGCTGGATTTTTTTGGTACACAAAAGTTTTTTGATATGCACAGTGCTGTATATGTTGAGCAGCATCCTGGATTTGTCCTGACACTTCTATGCTTTGTTTCTTTAAGCAGTGATTGTAACATCCATGAACAAAGCTAGATTGACCCCAGGGGAAAATGAAGTGGGCCCATTGTTTGCAGAATATTTATGGTCTGGACAGCTACCATGGAAATGTTCCTTATGTTTGCTGTTTTACTCTGTTTCACCCCTGTTATAGAGGAAGCAACCTAAGAATCGACAAGGAAGCTCAGTTTCTTTTGGGGCTGGTCATGCAAGTTGCTAGATTTGCAGGAGGAATTGTGTGAGTTCCCTTCTGCTGAGAACTGGACAAAGACAAGGGACGCAGATGCTTTTGAATCTATAAAATTATTCCACTTGCAGTCCCCACAGACAGGGCAGCTCTGGCCAATCAGGCTTCTTGCCCCTTACTTCGTTTTTCCCTTAATGGGGCAATTAACAGCAGGAACAAAGTGCATGGTCTGCTCAGTTTTTATTATTATTTGTGTTGTAATAAATGTTAAGGAGGCCAGTTGCAGACCAGCACCAGGCACTGTGCAAATGCAGAGGAAAAAGACCATTATTGTCCCAAAGAGCTCTAAATAAAAAAATAAATTTACAAAAAGGTCTTACAGTATTTTAAGTCCTTCTCCTTTTGCTGTTTCTTCCCAACTGCTGTGGTTTGCATGATTTATTGTGCACCTGTCACAATTTCCAGCTTCTTTAATGTTTTCAACATGAAACCTTTTGTGTGTTAGATTCTGATGATCCAGATAGTTTCCTCCAGTATCTCCTATATTTATTCTGTCATTCAGATCTTCCTTGTCCTAACATCATCACAGCCCCCTGACTTCAGCCCTAATTGTTTGGGGCTTTATTGCTAAAAGGAAAACATTCATTCTCTATTCTACATTTCCTATGATTGAAAAAATTCTGTGAAATGGGGTTCTTGAAATAGCAGGAGAAGGATCTCAGTAAGTGTGAACAGTGCTCCCGTTCTGGTGCATCTCTGCTTGATTCAGCTTTCTGGAGTCTCCCATTCAATAGTGATTTTAAGTACTGGGGCGCAGTTGTTACGTGTGATAGAGACTTCTGTCCTTACATCATTCTCCAGCTCTCTACCATGTGAATGAATGTCCTGCAGTCCTTGTCTGCTCTGCAGTTAAAGAATGAAAACGTAATAAATTACAGCTTCATTGGTTTTTACATTCTACACATGTGAAGGGAACAGGGTGAAAGGGATTTCTTTTGAAAGCTGCTGTATTTGAGCTCTGCAGTAATGGCAACAGGGATAGAGAGAGGAGTGAGGAAGGTGAGAGTTGGAGGTGCTGTCATCTGCTCCCCTGGAACCTGGATCACACATTTTTTTCAGTTGTGGAGCCAGGGACTGGTCCTAGTTCTGCTGTAGTGAGCATCTTGGACACTAGGTTGCTGCATTCTTTTGGAGTGACTGAGCTCAAACAGCATTAATTTTACAGCACAGCCTCAGTGATCCCTAAACTTCCTCCTGCAAGAGGGAGAAGCAAGTTGTGGAAATTGGGTACTGTCATGGAAAGTGATAAAAAGCTGATTCTCTTTCCTGAGCTTTGAGCGCCTGTCTGGCGTCTCTCATGGGTCCCATGGGGTTGGTTTGGTGACCTTGTCATGGCTCTCCCAGCTCTGTCACCTGTGCCGTGAGACACAGCCCTGCTCTCAGTCCCTGTCCCACCCTCGGCTCGGCGCTGGCGTTACTGCCCTCCTCGTGTAAACACAACTTCAGATAATTGCTGCCAGTTGGATTGCAGGCGATACCCCCGCACCCCCACCCTGCTCATCTCGCTGCAATTCCTTCTTTGGTGGTACGGGCGATTGCAGGCAGCTTGCAACTTCAGTTTAGGCAGAAGGACAAAAAGGGATTTTAAAAGTTTATTTTCCCTCTGAAAGTGAGATGATTTCTCTTCAATAAAAAGTTAAAATGGTAGAACTCTAGAAAAAAGGTTCACGCTGCTCACTGGTTCAATTTATTATGGCTGCATTATCAGTTTAATACATTTAGTTTGCTCTTCTGCTCATATCTCTTCTAAGATGTTTTTCCAGCATTTATCACTTCCCTGTAACAGTTTTTATTGTGTTAAGCCTGATGTTATGAACTCTCATTTGGAGGTGTATTTCTGAAGTAAAAAACTACCTATCTAGCACATTTTCTCTGCAAATTAAAATAGTTATTATATGTTTCTTTTAATGTACGTGTAAAACTTTCTGGTTCTTTTTAGATTTATGCATGTAAGTTTAGCTTGAATATTATTCCTCTTAAAAAGACAGGAATTTTTTCAAGATGTCCACTCAATGGAATTATAAAAAACTGAAGATGACAGATATTTCACTTTGAAAGGTAACTACTGCACAGATGAAGTTTCTACTTTTCATAAGGGTTTTTACTCCATATATCAATGTGTTTTAAGAGAGACTTGGGTCAATAATACCATGCTTTAGAATTCCCTAAATACATATTTACACAATAGACCTTAAAATATATTAGTCTATCATGTCAGCTCCTGTACACTTCTCTCGGGGATGTTTTATGTCCTTAACATATGATACAATAAAACTTTATTTTATATAGCATTTTTCATACAAATTGTATCCTAAAATGGGATTAAATCCTAATATGGGGTTAAATGAGACTTTCACAAGGTTAAAATTAAAGGAAAAGCAGAAGGGTGCAGGAAAATGAAGGTCTTTGCATGGGATAGATGTATTTAATTGAACAAAGGGAACCTGAGCGGAGACTAGACCGAGCTGAGAGCGTGTAAGTGTGATTGGAGCTGCAGAGCAGGATCCCTGGAAGTGGTGAGGTTATGTGAGGAAAGGCTTATTCGGTGTGAATGAAGGAGGTGGAAAGGTCACGCCTTCAGGAGCAGCTGGAGGAAGTGTGGAGTAGCTCCTGGAACAAAGAAGTTGAAAGCAGGGACTGTGTGGAGTCACTTCTTTGTAGTGGGAGTAGCAGAGGAGATGAGGGGAGAGTGTGCTGGAGGGGAGGAAGGCAGCCGAGAGCGCGGTGTGCCAGCTGAGCTGCAGGGTGGGATGGATGGCAGCGGGGTGGCAGAACACCGGGGATCTCAGCTGCTCCATCGCTGCTCGCTCCAGCCTGGCCCCGGCACTCCGCAGGCACAACACACTGACAGCTCACATGCGTTTTTTTCTGGCTTTTATAATTTTTAATTTTTTTTTTTTTGGTCACCCTATTCATGTAAATTAAGTAAGGCTTTTTTGTATGTGATAATTATAGATAAATGTATTTAAAGTAGATCTGGATTTTGTAGTCCTCGGGAAAAAGAGGAAGAGCAATTTTTCCCCCCGTCCCTGTCATGTGTTCGTTTTAATGAGCAATTTTAAAAAATTGAAAATAAAAGAGGAAAATGAATAGGTGTTGAACCAGCCTGTGATATGTAAATGCCAACTAGTAATTACCTAAAACCTCAATTTTCTTTCTGTTTCATCTTGCAAAACATTTCATTTCCACTGAGTGAAAACACTTAATTTGGGGCTCTGACGGCGGGAGCGCGGCGGCGGCTGCGCCGCCAGGGGGCGCGCGGGGCACGCGCGCGCGGCCGGGGAGCCGTGAGGGAGCGCCGGGGCCGCGGCGGCCGTGAGGGAGCGCCGGGGCCGCGGGCCTCGCCCTCACAGGGTCGGCTTGGAAAGACCTCCGGGACCATGGAGGGCAGCCTGTGACCCAGCGCTGCCCTGTCAGCTGCACCAGCGCGCTGAGAGCCGCGTCCGGGCTTTCCCTGACCGCCTTCCCGGGCAGCCCCTTCCAATGTCCAATCACCCTGTGAACAAATTCTTCCTGGTGTCCAACCTGAACCTCCCCAGATGCAGTTTAAGACTATGTTTTGTCCTGTCGCTTGTTTTCTGGGAGAAGAGCCCAAATCCCACCTGGCTACAACCTCCTGACTGAGAGCTGTAGAGAGCAAAAAGGCTCCCCCTGAACCTCGTTTTCTCCAGGCTGAGCGGGCCCATGACAGGGACGCGGCCAGCGTCAGTTTCCTCACCCTTCATGTGGGTGCCGCTGAGATAGGTGTCACTTATAGTCCAAGTTCTGAGCACCTAGGATTTCCCCTTTTAATTTTTTTTTCCCTTGGTTTGGCTTCTTTTTTTTTTTTCTTTTTTACTTTTTTTTTTTGGGGTTGCTTTTTGGGTGGGGTTTTTGTGGCTATTTTTGGTCTTTTTTTTTTGTTTGTTTTTGTTTGTGTGTGTGTGTCTTTTTGTGTGTGTGTGTTTATTTGTTTGGTGCTTTGGTTTTTTCCTTCTTTTGGCTGCTATTCTGTATTCTCTTAGTTCCAAGTTCTTCATCTCAGATATGCCTCAAAGTGTGTTCTTCCTCGCCTTTGTTGCCATGAATCTTGCTTTTCTGCCCCCCATGAATCTTGCTTTCAACTGTATTTTTTTCCCCCTCACTGTTTTACACGAGGGCTTTGCCATTGTTGTTACAGCATTTTTAAACTTTTCTCCATCCAACTTTGAGATCTGCCGAACTTTGGTTTCTAGGTTATCTCTCAACTGAAATAATTCCTGGGCTTCTGTACGTTTTCATTTAAATCTCAGTGAAATCACAGGAGCTTTAAGGCGCTCCTCCTTCCCTCACGAGCGGCCAGTGCAGTTCCGCGGCAGCGCCGGGGAGCAGAGCGCGGCGCGGGCGCGGCTCGTCCCGGGCGGGAGCGCGGCTGGGCCGCGGCAGCGGTGCCTCCTTACGGAGATATATGGCTTCATAATTAGCCCCTTGCATTTTTCCCGAGTGCTGGCATCAGCGTTCTATGATGTGTTTCCCTGATTAACAGCTGCTTTGCAACTATTTCCGTGTGCCACCGATAACCATATTTGTCAAGTTAGTCCTGGCAGGGCGCTGATTTCTTACTAAAACACAGCATTTCTGTTGCAAGGGGCTTTCTTGTTCACTGTTGTGCCAGGCCTTTAAGTCAGCCCTTGTTAAAACGTAAGTTGGCTTCAGCCTGATGCTTGTTAACAGGATTCTGGGTATCTCCTTTAGAGTAGGAGTGCAGAAACCTTTCACAGACAATTTAATCTTCCGAGCCTTGCAAACATACAGCCGTACACTGAGGGGGTGTTGCTGTAGGCTAATATATTGATCAGTTCCATTTGCCCTATAGCTGTGGCCTTCTGCTCTGGCTGAAATAGGTTGAGTGTTTGTTGATACTGCCATATTATTATTTTTTAATACACTGGAAAAAAATTAATTCCAACTTCTTTTACATACGTCATGTATATTGCCAGTGTTGATTGCTTCCGCACATGTAATGTAAACTGTCTGTGCATAGTTCATGGCCTGGGCCGCCTCTGCTTAATGAAAAGAAGTGTTGCTTTTAAACAGATACTGATCCACTCAGAAAGACAAAATACCATCCCTTGCAACGTATAATTCAGACCCAACCTTTACATCACAGGTCATCTCAAAGTCTCAGTCTATCAACAAATGCTGTTTAGTAATAACCTACAGAGGGTTCCCGGTATTAGGAAATCTATTAGAGCTCTTACAGGCTGGGCTCCCGGTGGCTTTTGAGTCTGTTTTCCCTGTGGAACTCTCTTACCAAATCCTTTGTAACTTTTATCGGTAAAGATCTTTTACATTTCTGTTATTTTGTTTTTTTAATTCTGAGTTGGTAGAGAATAGGCATTTGCCACAGTACTTTAAATTTCGTAGTTGATTTTTTTAATGCAAGCAACAGATAAAGTAGTTTAGATTGCTTTCTTGGAAACTCTGCAGCTTTGAGCACAATAAGAAATAAGGCTGTCTTTATCTTCCCCATTAACACAAAAGGGAGGGAAAATTAGGGATGAAGGGCCTTGGCTGCTAAGTTAACGTCCAAGTGCTGTGCTTTGGCCCAGAATTTTGCCAGCCCTCTGCTCTTCCATAGCGTCTGCAATAAAGTTCCTGTCTTTATTTTATATTTTTGACATTGAAGCAGAATATTTGGCCTGAATTTATGTAATTTGTCCAGTTGCAAATATAATCTATGAATACTGCCACTGATCTTTTAATTGGAAAATCAAACTATAGGATATGACCTGCTGCAGGATTCCACCCGTCTCTTCCCAGTCAGAAAGATGTCTTTGTGGATCCTGTTGCTGCAGGAGAGGTGGTGGTGGGAAATCAAGTTTATGGGATTGACTTGCTTTTTAAAAACCAAATACACTCTCTTCAATACAAGTACCTGATCCATTAGATAAAGCCACTCTGCTTGATGGTGCATGCTGGCAATCTAAGAATCAACACAGTGATACAATGCTCATTATTTGGCAGTGTCCTAATACCATAAAAATTTGGAGAAGTGTTACAAATGCTACAGAAATAGTATGGAACAATGTTAGCAGCTGAGTCAGAGTGCTATTTGCCACATGATTTTTTTGGCTGTACATAGGACTGCAAGTCTTCTCATCTTCCTCCTCCTTTTTCTGTTGTTTAAATTATGGAGTGCAGTTGCTCTTGTTTGTGCAAGGAAAATGATCCATAGAAGGTAGGGAAATTCTTGTGTATGTTTGTTGAAAATATTGGCATTTTGACATGGCCAAAATTGCTTTGTAAGTTACTCATGTACACGAGATTAATTACAAAAATGAAGACATTTCATCTCAGCCTATAGTAATGTTCAGAGGTAAATGTAAACACAGTATGAGAAACGTGGGATTACCGGAGGGAGGAATACATGTCCAGGATTCTTTTTATGGAGTTGTTGTTGCTTGTAATTTCATTTTGTTTTAAGATTAAAAAGGCTGTGAATAATGGAGGAAGTAATGCAGGGGAGAGATAAAATAGAAGTTTATTTTGGACTGAAATTTACTACCAAAATGTTTACATCTTTATAAGGCAAAAATAAGCTTTAGTAAAGGGTTAGAATCAATGAAATGTTCACATGGTTGTGATTGAATCAGGACAATGAAAAATACTGCTTATTTCTCACAGGTTTTGTAATACTTAAAAATTGATAATTAAATATAAGAGCTTGCAGAACTGTAAGTCTGCAGGCTGTTCGTGTCTATCTCACTAAATGTGGGAGGGAGTGTTAAGGAGTGTCTGAAGACACAAACAAGTAATTATTGTTAGAAGGAGAGTGGCTTTGATACGTTCACGTGTCTGTCGGTCTGCTCATTTGGGCATCTTTCTTATTCAGCATATTATCTTAAGGTTATTAGTTTGGGTGCTTTATATTTCTGCATCTGGCACAGGAATATCAGCACAGTTTAAATCTGCGATTTGCCTGTCACCTGCATTTCAGCTGGAGACAGATCAAGTGCACATAAATGAAGCCAAAGTGTGCTTTATATGGCATGGTTTTTACTCTGCTGTTTTGTGGTTCAAAATTACTGAATGGAACTTAGGGAAAAAATGCAGGAAAACAAGAAAATGAAGAGAATTAAAAATACCCCATTCATTTTATCCTCCCAACTTTGAAGTGTGCTGGGACTTTGTCAAATTCCCGTTAAAATAAATATGTCAATTTCATCTCTCTTCCAAATTCATTTATCATGCTTTTTTAAAAGGTGTTTTCTGCTTTACCTGATGTTTAAATTGGATTCGCTCGTTTATGCTGTTCTTTGCTGTATCCCCCATGTTTTTCTTAAATGAATTAGTAATGACAGCGTACTCCATCATACCCTCTCTACAGCCACTTTAAGGGAAGCCTGGTGATCTAAACCTTTTAACCTATTAAAGATGATTTTCCCCAATTGAATCAGACCCACCACAGGTGTAATAACTAATCATTTAAACTACACCTGCTATTATGTATTTTTAAGCCATTATGCATGTTGGATAGATGATAATTCATGTTTATTGCATTGTCCAATGGATCCGTTTTGCCTACACTAGCCTGATTAATGTATTTAAAGAAATAAGAGATGCAATTTAAAAGAAAAAAACATTGATGGAATGCACTGAGGAGTACATTGAAAGTGCCATTAAACCCATCAGAACTTTGCTCTCTGACCAGAAATGCATATTCGAAGTGTTTGATTCAAACACAAAGTGAAACTTAGTGATTTCAGGAGTGATGCTGTATTTTCCCTTCTTTTTCTGCTGTCAAAGTTTTGGAACCCTTTTGGAACTGAATTCCAGAAACTGTATTTTAAGATAAACTCTTAAAGACCTGAATAACATGGGTCTAGCATATTAGGATGGTTAATTTTAGCACTAGAGAAGGGAAGTAATCTCTTCCACTAGTTCACATGGATGCGCTGTTAGCACATTATCCCTCATGATGCCACAATCAGAACAGATGTTTTTGTATAAAAGTGGAGGGAATCACTGGTGCAGTAACATGTAATAACGTGTGTAACAATATAGGGAAGTATGTGGGAAATGGAACTACCCTGTGAAGAAAAAAATCAAATACCTTTCACTGGCACTAAATGGAAATGTAAATATCTAGTGCTGTTGTTGTTGATGCCATTGAATATTATCCCAGACCTTACCTTTTGCTTCTGTAAGTGCTCTGTTTTAGGTGCTCTGTCTTAAAGAAGGATGTAGAAGTCAGTTTGTAGACAAAAGTAATCTGTGGCTTTTGCTGGTGTGCAATATAAATTTAACTACTTGCCTACCCATTTGTGTCATTCCAAGTGACTTTTTTGATTGTTGTTATGTGATCCAAAACATGTGAAGTTGCTTCTTCTCTAGTCATGAGAAGCTGAGGTTTATTTATTGCTTTCAATAAATTAGAATGATGGCAGAAAAGGCCTTAATCTCTTAGAATCTGCAGGGAGCTTTAAGTCTGATAGAAAGGAAGCATTCTTACAATAAGCCAACTGTTGCAGATCACATGCATTGATTCAAGGCTGGCTTTAACTGTAGGAGCCACCTTAGGTAAGAAGATCACAATGTAAGTGACAGAAGCGTGTAATAATCTTAAAGGAGTTTTTTGTACAGGTGGAGCTGCTCCCAAAGTAATTAAACAAGAAACTTCTAGGCTAAACACCATAATTGTGCTGTCTGTTTAGAGTTCAACCGCAAACTCTGATACTTGTCTTGCCTTGCAGTTGACAATGCCTAATATAAAATAGGGATTTGACCATGCCTAACTTAGATCTTTTCTCTCTTTTTTTTTTCCAATCCTCTTACCCTCCTCAGATTGTGACAGCAGTGAAATTTTTACAGAATCCACGAGTCCGCCAAAGTCCTCTTGCAACCAGAAGAGCATTCCTGAAGAAGAAAGGTATGAACTCTTTGGGTTGTGATCTCAGTGATAATGAGGGGACCTTGAATTAATGTAAATTCAAAACGTATTGCTGTGGAATATTAGATGTTACGGACAAAGCAATTAGTCTGTCCCAAAAGAAGATCTGAAGTTTATAAGAAATATCAGTCTCTTTTCTTCCCAACTGACTAGTGCATATTTGCCCCAGATGTGGAATTGTAGAATACAAAAGACACATGGGAAATTTCTGATTAACTGTTATCAGATCTTTTCTGCAATGAGGACAGTTCATAGTTGTGGACTAGCTGGTCAGTTCAAACCTTACTGACACTGGCATTAGTATGGCCAATCTCTGGGTGAAAAGGTCAAATGTTTCCAAAGAGAGCCAGAGAGAGGCAAAGAACCTGGTAAAAGTCAACAAGGTCAGGTTAAGGTCAAGCTTGGGGTCAACCTGACTTTCAGGCTGAAATGGTAAACTACTGACTGAGTTTAGCCCTTTTCTATAGCAGGGATAGAACAGATCCTGACAAATCCTATATCATCTTAGTGAGGTGCAGCATACTTTGGTCATTGCCTACATAAAATTTATTTTACTTTCTGACTTATAGTGGAACTGTCTTTTGTTCCTATTTTATTTCTAAAGTTTTTATCCTACAAAAGGCAGTGCATTCCAGGTGATGTTCAGTCTATATTTTGCTACAGTCCTGGGACCATATTGCTTACCACAAGAGATAAATAACAACAGTTTTAACTTGAAGTTAATTACGTGTGTTGTAGAGCACTGGAAGGTGTTGAAATGATACTGAAAACACAAATTCCAAACTTCAGAGTGGGAGTGACCCGCATACACACTGAAGTCATAAGTACTTCAAGGTACATCAAATTCTAGAGCTAAAGATCTTGAGCTTTGAAAAGTAGGGAAACCTGTGAAATACGTAATTTTCTGTTTGGAGTTATGAGCTGCCTGAGACCTGAAGTCATGAGATGGAGAGTTCAAATATATGCACCAGTTTGCTCATCCTGAGTAGCAGAGAACCTAGAAGGGAATGGCAGCCTTGTGTTTTGGCAATGATGTCATGACAAGTAGTTCAGGGGCACATCATTTTGAGTGTGATCCTTTCGCTCCTTGTCCTAGTGCCAGTTAAGAGGACATTCCAGTCACGCAGGGATGTTGCTTGCCCTGCCCTGCCATCATGATGACATTAAAATTTGGAGCCTGTTGGTCGCTGTGCACCATGAGTTTTTCCTTGAAATATGTGGACCTACGGGGAGTAATTAATCATAAAAGCTTGGGGATTTCAACTCTATCATCGAAGCAATGAAGCAAGGGAAAGCTGAGCCTAAAAGCTGTGCTGATTACCCGGGGTAACCTGATACAAAATCTATTGTTGCCGAGAGATCCTTAGCCCTCAGTATATCGTGCAATATTATAACTGCCTGATCTTCTTCTGTGCTGACAATGACCAGTTAGTCCTCATTTTCTCTCTCAACACAGCTGGGTTAGAATTTCATTTGCAGAAGGTATTTAGAGCAATTTAGAGACAAATGTCTCTGGTGTTTGCTCTGCACTTCCCCACCACAGGCTTCGCTGAACAGTTTTTCGTATCAGGAGCTCCATCTAATCTGTTTAATTTTAATAAATCCCTGACTGGGAGAAGAGGAAGGGTGGGGAGATGGAGGCGCAGAGAAACTGTGGCCAGACTAATACTTCTTATGAATTACTTGGCTAATAATTACTAAAGAGCAGAAATGGTTTGGTAGAACTGTTTGCTTGTTCCTGTGTGTTAATTAGCGCTCCTTCTCTCTGTGTTAATTGTTTTTTTCCTAAACTTAACCACAGGAGATAGGAAGGAGTAGGGTCCAGTAACGCCTGTACCCAGCAGTCACTGGAAATATGTCCATATGGAATATGGCCTGTGTTCCGTGCTGGCATGATACCTATGTGGTCTAGCAGATGGAGTCAGTTCTTGAAACAGATGTCGTGGCTGGTTTAGGCCCGAGTAAATGAGGGACTACAGGCTTTGGTAGGCTGTTCCCCGTGTTCTCTGATGTACAGTCCCTGTCATCCCAGTGATAATGTTTATCCCCAGTTGAGGCTGTCTGGTAGAAAAAGGTTGAAAAAGGTCCTGCAAGCCTGACTTGCCTTAAGAAATTTCACTTCTGAGACTCACAGAGGTGGTTCTGCCTAGAATTACAATATTTTCTTCTTTTTCTAGAAGCATCTCCTTCCTCATAAAGGCCAATCAATTTTATTTCCTTTTAGTGTAGGAGCTGGATTTGGTTTAGTACATTTTAGAGAGATGAGAAATGAAAGTTTCTGCAGGATTCTCAGCTGGACTGGGTTTGGTGAAACAGTAGCTGCAGAGGCTGAAATCAGGTGTTCCTGGTTCTGTGCAGTTCAGGTGGTGCTGGACTGCTCTCTCTGGCACATGGGGTGATAGAGTGTTGATGACAGTTGAGAGAGTGAGGGTATCCTGGATTTGTAAAAGGGCTTTCAAAAGTCAGATGAGATTTCTCTGTTGTCTTAAGCACTTTTAAACTCCCGTATACAGAGGCATTAATGAGAAACATGAAGTTATTAGAGTCATTTATCATTTTCTTTGAAGCTTACACTGGCATTTTGTGTAATTTATGACATTTCCTCCTTTTTATCATGAACTTCTTCAGATGAAGGGAAAAACAGCTGTTTCCCCTCAGAGTATCTGAAAGAAAAGAAAGAAAAAAAAGATGCTGTTTGTTTTTTGTCCAACTCGCTGATTCTGCTGATGACATGCCACAGAATCAGCGGCGCCTTGGGAGTAATTAGACAGCATGTGGGGCTTAAACCCTTGTGGAAATGTGTCTGTCATTTAACTGTTGTGCCTCAGATGTCCTGCACTGCTCAGTTACCCATCCGGTAACTCGTGTGGCTTGTTAATTTTGTGTGCTCTGAATCTCTTAAGTTCTGGCAAGACAGAGAAAGGAGGTGGAAATGCACTATACATGGGAAGCTCTGTTTTCAGGGTGCTGGGTTTTTGGGGCAGAGAAGGGGAAAATTATGAGGTTACAGACTTGTTGTGTCCTCTTGGATGAAGAACTGTTTTCTTAGTTGCTTTTTCTCTTCATCTGTAAAATGACTACAGTAATGCCTTTCCAGAGTGGGATTGTGGGAACTGATGAAAGCATATGAGGAGCTCAGAAATAATAGTGATAGAAGAACAGAGGTGCATTAAAGCAAGTTAATGTACAGTTGTTGAGTTATGTTGGGAAAATGTCCACTCAGAAGGTTTTCTGCAGTGCATCAATGTTCCATAAAATTTTTCCAGTGTCAAGATGCCAGACTATGGTGATTCCTGAAGAGATGAAAAAATTATTTAATTCTACATGCCTTTCCCAGTCAGAGCTCAAAGGCACTTGATCCCCTGGAAACAAATGCTGTCAGCCCCAGAATCTCCAGTCGAAAACTGACTTAAATTTCTTCCTCTTTCTGTAGTCTGCATTATTGGAAGTTGAACCTGCCTTTCCCCCTTTGTCAAAGAAACCCAAGTGAATCACCTTCAGGACCTGAAGGATGGGGGCACAGCCTACTGCTGGAGGGCTTAAAAAAAAGCAAATTCTTCAGCAGATTTCAATTTAACCCTCTTTTATTACTCCTTTTTTTTTTTTTTATAATAATTTAAGTCCATTTCATGAGGCAGTTTGCATGTCCTTGAATGGAATCTCGTTACCATGAAAGCTTTTTTAGCATTGATTTCATAACAGTCTTAATTTAATAGTGCCGTCATTACTGAGAAGCTCTGAGAGTGAGGCCCCAGCTTTCCAGGTCACTGACCTTTTAATTACAAACCTTGTTCTGATGGCCAGGTTATCGACTGGACAGCTCCCAGCTCCTGCCCCCAGCATGAAGATGAAAATAACTGCCTTTCCTCCCCCACTTCCAGAAAAGGGAGGAAAAGAAAAGTAACCTCTTGTGTTTCCAAAATTAATTTTCTCCTTCAGCTTTACTTTGTAATTAATTCTTTAACATGTCTCAGTGAAGCTCAGACAGTTTTTGCAAAGGCTTTTCTTGAGAAGAAAATACAATGCAAGCCAATGGAGTCCAGTGCCAACTCAGCTGGAAAAGTAGAGTTAGTAACCTACGGTGTCAAAATACCTATTTAGGCCAAACTGCTCTGGCTCTCCAAACCTTATTCTTTTCTAGAAAGTACCATGTTTGATACACAAATGTGAGATTAGACCATAAGTGCTGACTGTTCAAGGAATGCTAGGTGACTTGTCCTTCTCTTGAAACTTCCTGTCAGGATATGGATTTGAGAGATGGTGAAGAAAAGGAGTAAGGGCTTTAATTCAGTGTTATGCTGGTGTTGGCTTCTCCATAGTGGCTAGTGTGGGTGATGCTGTGGTGGATTTGTACTGAAGACAGTGTTGGTAGTACAGAGGTGTTTTAGCTATATCTGAGCAGTGCTTAAACACAGAGCCAAGGCCTTTTCCACTTCTCACCCAAACAGTGAGGAGGCTGGAAGTGCATGAGAGGATCAGTCAGCTGACCCCAGCTGATCAAGGGACACAGGTATAATCTGTTCACTGTTTTCTGCACAAATCCAAAACATAGCCCCGTACTAGCTACTGTAAAAACGGTGCACTATCCCAACCAGACAATTGCACAACTGATTGTGTGAGTGAGGCTTGTCCTGTTTTGTCCTTGCAGCTCAGGTAACTTGTTCTCTAGCTGCTCACACCAATGCCTGCACAGACCTCATCACTTGCACTTGCAAAGCTACAAGCAAGACCTGGAGTTCAGATACTGATAGCAAAAAATTATTGCAAGAGCATGCTTAATGTTTTAAGTTTCTAGTACAAATCAGCACACAGCAAGAGAAAGTTCACTAGCATAGGTAGAAGCAGGGAGGTGCTTTCTGATTATTTAAGAAGTTTGCGGCAGGTGTTCAAGTAGCATAAAGTAACTAACATCTTGTGTAGACTTACAGAAATGTAGAGGTTGCATGGAAGTCAGCACATTCTGCATTTTAATGATACTTTTCATTTCAGGATTTTGGAGCACATTGTACCCATTAGCTATGGAAACTTTGCAGCTAGCTGCATGGAGCATGTTGGATGGTGTTTATAGGGTTATCATCTATCATTATCAGAATCACAGTTTGATCTAGATCTCACTGTGCTTCCCACTAAAACGCATCCACCTCTGAGGTAGATGACAGCAGCTGTTCAACATCACTTTGTGATTTTTAGGAGAGGAAATGAAGAATACTTTATCTAAGTGATCTTGCAGAGGGAGCTTTAGGGATAGAGAATGTAATTACTGAGTAAAAAATTTACTAAGATTCTTGAAAAGCACCATGGGATATTTAATTACTAAAGATGGTTGTGCCTCTGTTTATGACTGTGCAAGACAGCTAGTGTGCCTTGTAATATTTTGCTAGGTTAAAGAAAAATATGTCCTACACCTGTCATGCAACCAGTTTGTTCTTTAGGTGCCTCCCATCCAAGCTTTGGCTCTACACAACCCTGCATAAATGGGGAAATGTGATTGTCTCCCAAAGAGCTTATTAGGGAACTTAAGAATGAAGAGTGAGAGAATGAAAGCTGTCATTGCTAACAAACTCACACCAGTTCCTATCTAAATCAGCATTAGGGGTAATCACATCCATTTGTGGCACTCTGCTGTGTTTGCCCAGTGCTGATAATGTTCAACATACACATTTCCACTCCTGGAGTATCATAATGCAGAGGAATAGATGTGCTTGTGATTCAGAAATTAGTTCCACCTTTCTGTGTTTTGTATTAGTTGCCTTCTTTTTTCTTCCTGAAAATGATTGAGAATCACTATCCATCTGCTTAGAAGGAGATGTCTTCCTGTCCTGCCACTCTTTTGCATGCGAATCTGTCACCTTCTGTTCAGTACCAGCCTATTCATCATGCTGACTCTTTTCCCCCATCAATTTTACCACTGTTTGTGTTGTCTGAACTTGTCATAAACTGTACAGATTTTCTTGGCTTCTTTGGTGACAAGGAATGTATAAAAATGTGGTAAACTGCTCAACCTTAGGACATCCTGGGAATCAGATATGGTGCTTCTTTGGTGGGTTTTGGGAAGAATATAGTTGAAGAAACCCTTCACTATAATTCCTCAAGATTTGAAAGGAAGTTTGGAAAAACTAGTCTGTTTAGTCCCTATAAACATGGAGAAATCAGTTTATTGCTGGTCTCTGACTCTTGTCCCAGTCACTAGTCATTTATGATAGGGCAGAAAACCATCCGATATCAGGTTAGACATAACTGCCCATGTGATGCAGTGTACAAAGGAAGCCAGTCCTTTCTTGGCTTGAAAATTATTGATAAATTGGAACAGACTGGTTTGATGCTTAGGAAGTTGTGCATGCCATAAAATGCTGTTTGTAAGCTTAATTTTAAGAAATAATTGGAATGTCATGGGTTTAATGATGTCTCTCCACTTGGCTATCTGACAGCGACTATTTAATGTAAAAGAGCCGTTAAAAATGGCTTTGCAAAATTAACTCCTATTGCTCATTGAGTGTGTATTTTGAGTCATATCTGCCTTGTTTACTGACAAAGTAATGTTTCCATTCCTGGTAGTACTGAAAAAACAATATGATTACAGCAGAGCGAATTGAAGCCTACCTAGAAGATAATGCTAAAATAGTCCATTATATTCCAAGGCTTGAAATCATTAGCCTTAGTGATGGGCACAAAAGACCCAGCCCCTAAGTCTGACTTGTAAATTTAAATATTTATTTATAACGCATTTGAGTGAAAGTAAATGCCAAGTCCAAGAGAAAGTCACTTCTGTAGTTACAATCTAAAAGCAGGCATGGGAGATCTGAGACATGATTGCATCCTTGGCTTTGGGTAAATTTCTTGTTTGCAGCTTGCCCATCTGTAAAATGGGGTTAATTACCACTTTTGCCTTATAGACTCAGTAAGATTTATGTTAGCTATGTTCATAAACTGCTCTGATATGCTTGTTTCAGAGTTCTTGCTGCTGCCATGTGTGATTTTTGAAGGTACTGCAGTAAAAGCCACACTTTCAGAGAGATTAGGAGTTTACTTCCATCAGCTGTGTATGGGAGGGGAAAGCTGCAAACTTTAGAATGTCAGAATGTCAAGGCTCAGGCAGATTGCGTGCAATCCTAATCCGGCCCTGCAGCTTTGACCTTTGAAGAAAGATTCACCTTGAGATGGTTGAAGAAATCTATGTATGTTTGTATAAAAACATTTCTGTGACAGAAGGAATTTGTTTTTCATGGTCATCCAGCTCAGGGTTTCCCCATAGTCTTCCGAGAACAAGTAAATGAATTCAGCTTCTGATCTGCTCTGAGATCGAACCTGGTATTCTAAGTCTAAGGAGACAGTTTTCCCTCTTGAGGCTAAAACAAGGAGTGTAGTTAGGATAGTCTGTGGTGTTCTGCTGAAATCCATTTCAGACTTAATGATACTTTCCTGCTAGGAAAGGTAAAGTAAGTTCCTGTATGAGATAAATCTATAGGATCTCTTATACAACTTATCTGTTCTGTTTAAAATGATGTCTTGGGTCCCCTTGAACATCAAATCCTACAGTTTGCTTTTCTGCTGCAAACTCTTTAATTTTAGTCTGGAGTGCAATCATTCTTTTCTTAACTAAGAGGTTAATTTAGTTTTTGGTTCATTCCTTGCTATTCTTTCTCCTGGAGCCTAGTCCAGGTGACTCCACTTCTCCTGGAGCGGAGCAGAGAATTCATTCTCATGAAACCCGAGGCGCCCTGAAGTAAAAGCTGTTGACTTTGTCATGCCGTGCAAATGTGCATTGCTTTTAGCAAGACAATAAAGGGTAAATGGGGTGATCTCTGCTCCTGCAGAGAGGTCAGGTGGTTACATTACACAATCTTCTAGAGCATCTTGCAGCAAATACATGGGTTATATTAAAAGTTGCAATCATATCATTTTTTAAAAGTAAATTGCTGACCTTATGCAGTGGAATCAGCTTTATTGAATTTCGCCAAAAATGCGTTTATAATCCCCCCACCCCTGCATACACATGATATTCATGTCCTTGCTGCCCATGTGGAAATGTCCCTTTTTACGGTGATAAAATTAAATTTGTCTTTGTCTCTGCCTTACCTCACCTTTTAAGATTCCATCCTTTAGAAACACCAGTGGATATCCATACCAGAGAATGTAGATGGGCAATATCCCTGCATGGCTGGTTGGCTGATTGTGAGCCAACTACCACGGAACAAATAAATAAGCATTCCACATTTAGAGGACAAATCAAGCTGAGGACAGATATAATATGGGTATTTTTCTAGGAGTGTTGTGGCCTTAGCATAGGTAAGAATTTATTTTGACTTGGAAGTGCCTACACTTTGCTTCTGGATTTTTTCTGATTGCTATGCAATATGAAATGTAAAATCCACTAACAGTTGTTGTGTTGCTCGTAGTGCTGTGTTACATGCCCTTCTTTAATAATAACTAACCATAAAACTCTCTGGGCTTTGGCCACCTACAGCCTCCTTCCTGAATTCACTTGAGAAAAAGCTGTTACGCAGCATGCTCAAGAATTTAACACACCTATTTCCCATATTTCTATGCCACTTCGCATCTTCAAAGTACTCTACAAATATTAGCTGACTAGGCTTCTGACACCCTTTATGAAATGGCAAGATTATAAGATTAATTTAAAGCATTTCAGATTACATTTTTTCCTCTTCATTAGACCTTCATATTCTCAAAAGAGTTTGCAAACTCCATATTTTAGTGGGAAACTGAGGAATTTTAGGTGGGGACACTGAGGCAGATATATTAACAGTTAGATCCGAGATAATTCTGACTGCTAGCCATAGAGCTATAAATACAACCATACTGTGCTATATTGTCACTGTGACGTACTGTATAGAATTTTCAGTAAAATTACTTAAAGCATTTTCATGTTTATCCACCATTCCAACCCCAGCTGCTTTGAGGGTTGGTGGAAGAGGTTAAGCTGGTTTTATTCAATAAAATCAGCACAAACCATCTAAGTAAATGAAGGGGCAGATTGGCCTCTGCAGTGTTAGTCTGGATCCCTTCTTACAGCATCCCCCAGCTTGTGTTTTTTATGTAGTGTTTAAAAGACTGTTGCTCAGAGGTACTGGAAAGAATATCAGAATATCATTACTCCTGCTTTTCAAGTAACCAGGAGAATGCAGCTGTTAAACTCAGGATATAAAATGCATGTTTAAAAGATGACTCTGTATGTGTTTAAAAAAGAGAGCGAGAGAGGATTCAAGGGAACCAAAAAATAGCAGGTTCCATTACTGTAATTAAATGGCAGCATTTAACCTATCAGGCCGTTGCGTGGATGTGAGAGACGAGCAGGGATCTGCATTTGAAATGATCTCTGTCTTCCTTGGGGGATAGAGTAGTTAAATAATTTGTTTGCGAGGTGTGAGTTTAGTGTCGGGTAAAGCGAGTGCTGGTGTGTGTGTCTCGTAAAGCTGGGATAGTTGAGAGTGGCATTCAGCAGCATATGCACTGTCAGGAGGAATACAAACTGCTCTTGCCCATTTGCTGGCTTCTCTGCAGTCAGGGCCTCACCTGGTCCCACATATTTCATCATAAAAGGAGAGCGTTTTCCACGCCAGGCCACCTGAGGCAGACAGCAGTAGCGGTAAAAGAAAACCAGGGAAGAAATAGAGGAAGAAAAGAATCTGAGTCAATTTTGTGAGCTTTTTTCCCAGTGGCTGCTGTAAGGGCTGAGTTGTTGTATGCCGTCATTGCGCTTGGCACTCAGGAGTCTGGGGGCTGTGCCATCCCTGGGGACCAAGGACGAAGCTGCTGCTCAGGGATCTGTCCCTTAGGCAGCACATCAAACAGTGTTGTACCTGTGCCTGGCATGGTTCCTGTGTGCTTTGAGACTGTGGGGTGCAGAGCCACGTGGAGAGAGAGGGATCTGCTGAGGGCAGCCTTAGCCCTTCATCATTGACCTCCACCCTGAACAGCCCTTTGGGCAGACCTGTACAGTGATGTTTGTCCACTTTATCATCCCAGAGAGGAGACACAGTCTTACATAGTGCTCAGAAGGGGGTGTCTTCCCATTTTTATTAACTCTCTTTTTATTTGTACAGTGATTCCTTTGTTTAGGGAATATTTCCTAGCCCAGGAACTCCAAGAGCTGTCCTCGTACTTTGAACTGCTTCAACTGCCTTCCTTACTCATCTGACTTGTGTTATATTGCAGGAACATGGCCCTAAGTGTTTCTTAATGTTCACTCCAGTTTCTGTGTGAATTCTGTATTGCCACTCCCATTTTAATTCCTGGGCTGGAATTTTTGTGATACATTAGAAGGCAACAGAAAGTGTTAAAAATACAGATATTTCTGTATTTCCTTACTGAATATTCAACCCCAGTGACTGGATTTTGAGGGGAGCACTGGGCTAAAAGGAGACCAGAGAAATGCCGTGTATTTTAGCACCCAATCAAAGCAATCCATGAGTCCTTCATGAGATTTAGAAATCTGAAACTATTTCCATAGATGATGTACCAAATAAATATGTTATTTGAATAAATTATTTTTTATATGCACTCAAGTGTGTATAAGGCATGTATAGATTCTGAAACCTGTCAGTCTTTGCACATGATGATTGTGCCAGTCTGAAATGGTTTAGAACAGATACAGTGTAATATTCTTTCTCTTTCACAGGCATAGAAACTGAGGCAGATGGAGGTTAAATGGCCTACACAAGGTCAATAGCAAGGCTGGGAATAGAACACAAATGTGTAGAGGCTTTTTATTATACTAATAAGGAAACTCTGGAGGTGTGTTTGGCATGGTAATCGGAACCCCAGAGAACTAGAAGCAGTTACTGTGTTCTGTGCATGTCCCGAGGGAGCAATGATGAAACTCCTTTTCTACCTTACCACTCCAGTTCTCCGTGTGTGGTCACCATAGTTTTTACACCACTTAACCTCGTTATTTTTAGTATTGTTAGCATTAGTCGTCCTTTGGGCGTTTAATCCAGGCTCTTTAATTTTCTCTGGAGCCCTGAAGAGCCCTGTGGAAGCCACAAGGGGAGAAAAAAAAGCAATAAACAAACCAAAAGATGAAAAATGATCTTTTGAAACTTCTTCTATTTTGTTGACTTGTCCCCTAATGTTTTTTGTCTTTGTTGTTCTTTCATCATGAAGGACCCTGCTTAAATGTCTAATCTTGGTTTCTTAATAGTTAATTTACTATTGTTTCTTTCTTCCCCACCCAAGATTAACATCCTGTGTGATGACATAGATAGTTGTTGTCTAAATGGATGTGATGTAACCAACAAAATTGTGTAGGGTGGGTGGAGAAATATTTATATACTTGTGTTAAAAATTACAAAGTAGGTTTGTCTTTTAAACAGAAGGTATTTCAACACTGTTACTGGCAGCATCAGCCTTTAATTTTACAGGTGGCTTCCTTTCTAGTAACATTCAGCAAATATTTTAATGGCATGTAAAAAATTTCTCAAAAACAGAATAACGAGGAATGAGGGTGATTTATAATCTGTAATGAATTCTTGCTGACGTTTCTTTTAATAATAGTGTGGTAGCATCTCTGTCTTTCTGGGGGAAGGGCAAACCAAATTTACCTGAAACATTTGTACCATAATAACAGAATATGTAGCATTTAGATGTAATTTTCTTAATTCAACTTATCTTCTTAGTGTGATGTTACCTGACTCACAGGTGTCTGACACTGTTAGAGGAGCCAAGATGCTCTGTAAGGTTGTGAGAAAATACCTGTCAGAAAGAGACATGTGTTCATGGCTCCACACCCACTGTTGGTTCCTTTACATTTCCATGTATTTTTACATGTTCTTAAAATGTGCAGCTGTAGCTACGAGTTCTCCATGCTCCCCATAGCAGCTTCCTGACAGAGGGAGTGTCCAGTGTGCCCTGTCACGCTGTGTGTTCAGTGCTTCACTGTGTGTTCTTCAAACACTCCAATTTCATTTATAGACACTTAATATGATTTTTCCTGTGATGAGTCTGTACAAATGTGTTTGTTTTGTTCCCTTCTAAAGTTCAAAGTAAAAGAGGAAATAAATAACATTGAGGGAAGTTGCTCTTCACGCTGCAGTTCATCTTCGTCTGCAGAGGCTGCTCTTTGTCTAAGGCAGAAAATAGCCAGGTGCTCTTGTTAGTGTGTTTGGGGCAATCAGTAATTCCAGAGTAATGCAAGGAAACAGAAATGGTGCATCAGGACAGATATCCCCATTCTTATATATAAAACAAAGGCATCCTTCAGATATTTTGAAAAATCTGGTTAAAAATTTCATAAAATGACTTGAAATTGTTGCTCTTTTACATGATTCCTTTCTTTTGAATGCCGATTTTGGCAGAAAGAGTGGCAGGTTCTAGAATTGCAAGCCAGCCCAGTCCAGTAATCCCAGATAATTAGTGACTGATCCAGAGTTAGGGCCAGGCTTCGAGATCAGACCTGATACAGTGTGTGCTCACCCCCATACCACAGAAAGGCCTGGGGATTCTTCGCTGCTGTAACAAAGAAGTTGGAGTTACAAATGTCTGGTTGGCTGCAAATCCCCCCTGGCCAGCTCCTTCTGGATCAGCATTGGAATTCTTGTGACATGCTGGTTCAAGTTGTTGGAAATACAATTTAAAATTGGTGTTCCGAAGGTAGATCAAAACCAAACCTCCTCTATTGCTGGTGTTTTACCTTACTTGAATTTAAGACCACCTCTGGCTTTCTATTTAGAAGCTCCTAAAGATAATATCACAGATCAAAGAGTAGCCAAAGGCTAATAATTTTGTTATTATTGCTCAACAAGCTGCTTAACAAAATATATTTTGTTCACACAAAATAAATGGATCTGAAGCACAAATGTTTTCTGTCACTGCTGCTATTAAAATATGTGGTAAGCTTTATAAGCTATGCTAGTGCATGGGTTTCCTAAGAGCTATGTATCAAACCGGGCTGCTTTTGGAAATGAACATGTAGAAGAAATGAATATTCTTTTACCCTTACAGAATGTTTCATGTTGTAGTTTCCAATTTAATAGGAAATTGCATAGGCCTGATATGTACTCTGGGCAAGTTACTTCATTTTTGAGTGCAGGGTTTTTCTTTGCAACCTTTCTTTCACACTGCTTGTTGGATGCTTTGGGTCTGACTGCTTTCTATGGTCTGCGCAGTTCCTGGCACCACACCTGCCCAGTGAATGCCTTCTGGGATCTCTGAGGAGTATTATGATGCAAATAATGAGGATCAGGAGCAGGAGTAGCAGCAGGAATTTACAGGTCACAGGCTGGATATGCTTGGAAACCTACCTGGTTAGTGTACCTTATACTTGTTTTCTCTGAATGCCTGGTCTTATTTCTAGGGAGCTGTCAGTTGTGGTAACGAGTCATGACAGTGCTGTGGTTCCTGGAGTAGTGTCTCTTCCATTAGCTGGATTTTTTGATCTCTAAGGACTTCTTTTAAACAGATGTCAGAGCCCTGGTTATGTACTATTCTTGATAAGCTACCTTGGAACTGGTATCCTGGCATAGTCTTCAAAGCCTTCAAACTCCAAGTAGATACTAATTTGAAATAATTTCAAATATGCAGAGGTTTTAGTTCTTATGTAGTGTTCTCACATCATGAACTGGCAGAATGTTCGTCCTGTGTTTCTTGTGGCACCCCTGGCTTCCAGGTTAGTCACACCTGTTGTGTCTCCAGCTCTAGCCATGCAGCAGGCAAGTGGACATAATCTACCAGTGTCCACTCAGAGGAGGTTTTACATCAGGGATTGTGCTTATGCTCGTATGATAATAGAAAGGAAAAGCTGGAGGCAAGAGACCCAAAAATAAAAATAGCACCATCACAGATGATGAGAAAATAAAATCTCCTTCCATTTTTAGGAGAGATTTTTATTTATGTTACAGAAAGGCTTGTTTCTTCTGTCTTTTTTGGTGACCATGCTGTTCTGAGAATGATTCTGTAATAGGCAGGTCTTCCGAAGAAGGTACCCAAGTTTGAATTTATTCTGTGTTTTTGCATATACTTGTTTGTGTAGGAATGTAAATGGGCTTTGTACCAAAACTTCTGGTTCTGTAGTTCGGGTTGGTGAGGATTTCTGGACCTGTCTTTCTTGATTTAGAGTCATGTTGCTATTTCCTTTTTTTCTCTAGTTTGAACTGTTTGTGGAGCAAAAATTATACCTGTTGAATTATGCTGTCTGCTGCCTGAAGAATTGTTCAAGAAAGAGTGTCCAAATCCTGTTGAGGCTGTGATAGCACTCCATCTACTGGGACTTTGGCATTGCAGAATCCCGAGCATGAGTCTAATTTTCCTCCTGCATGTTGTTCCTTGAATTCTCCTCTTAGTGCCTTGACCCCTCAAATGTACAGCTTAGTAGTGGGAGCTTTTACTAAAGGTTTCTTTCTTTCTTTCTTTCTTTTTCTTTCTTTCTTTCTTTCTTTCTTTCTTTCTTTCTTTCTTTCTTTCTTTCTTTCTTTCTTTCTTTCTTTCTTTCTTTCTTTCTTTCTTTCTTTCTTTCTTTCTTTCTTTCTTTCTTTCTTTCTTTCTTTCTTTCTTTCTTTCTTTCTTTCTTTCTTTCTTTCTTTCTTTCTTTCTTTCTTTCTTTCTATGGAACAGAGATAACATACTTCATATAGGCAAGGGGCTTACTTTACACTAGAAGAGGAAGACCTGACCTCTCTTGCTGCAAGTGAAACTGTATTTTCCCTGCCTTGAAACTACCAGTGAAATGCATTTTGGACTGACTTATAATGCTGTGATTTATGCTGTGGTATGCTTTGTGATATTACAATGTCCTTTTGCCTTTGTGTTTGATTTTCTCCCCTCTGATAAATTTTACTGGGTATTTACCCAAAATGCCCATAGGAGAGTGAGGCATTCTCACTGTTTGCTGCATTCTCACTGCTCTTTGCTGCCTCAGAGAAGGAATCCCATGGTTTTTTCCCCTCCAATTAACCTCACTGCAATTTCTTTTTTTTTTCCCCTCCTTGTTCTGAAATAGTATTAACATGGGAGATATTTTTAAATAGGAAACTGGAAGAAAGCATGTTTCTTATTCTTATGCATACATGTTACACACAAATGTGAATGAGTGACCAGAAGCAACTTCTTCATTTTCCGTTTTGAACTTCTCATATATATAAAACTGCAAAGAAAAGTTGTAGTACTTGTTCTGTTTCTTCCATTCCAAGACATGCTAAGCAAGTCACTTGCCCTTCTTTATTCAGAGTGAAAATACTTTGATCCAGTTTTCTGAAGACAATACTCATTTCATGAGAATATTTAATCAGTAGAAAATAGAGAGGATTTAGTTTGTTTGTTTAGTATTTAACCAAGTGAATAAGGCAGATTAGGGGAAGGGGGGACACTGGACCCATAAACAAGGTGATATATAATATTTTTTTTCGTTCTCCTTTTAAATAAATACCGATCAGCTTTATGTTCAGAGACAATAGGAGCCGTTGGCTTAAATTTGCAGTTTACTGTATTTATGGCTGTAATATCAAGGTGCTGCCGTCGTAATTTCATGCCCCAATGAGAAGAGCAAGGTCGAAGCAAATGCTTCCATCGGCATCTGCTAACACACTAACTCATAAACAAGGCCCGGCTGGATCAGGTGGCACGGAATAATACAGGCTAATGAAATACAGCACAGCTTTCCATTACTGTTAGTTTTTACAGTGTCGTCATTACGTGTAATTTATGTTTAAAAAATTCAATTTTATACAAGGCTCTGGGAAATAGGGGTCTGCAGGTCACCCGACGACTTTTAACGGCTCTGAGAGTCCTTATTGCACTCTATGTTCCAACAAAATGTTAATAATAAATAATAAAAAAAAATCCTCTTTTACTTTTTCTCTGGTTTGCATATCTTGCTCTGTCTTTTTAATTACAAGTGGCTAAGGAGAGTTTGGGGCTCTATCTGATGTCAGGAGTTATCCCCTTTGCTGATGTTCCCAGAGGGGGGTTACTATCTGCTTGCTTTTCTTTTGTCTGTCTATCAATCACCCGGGATCCTGTAAATGGAGTAAACACAGCTGAGGAGAGGGAGATACTTAACAACCTCTCTCCCAAACCCTCACCCTCTGACATTGCCCTCCTCTCCTCCATTACACTTCATTTTATTATAGACTCCAAAAAGCTTAGCTAGGAAGAGAAACTGGTGCTGTATTTATTTATTTATTTATTTATTTATACTTGTTATGCCAAAATACTTTTTATTTTAACCTTTTCAGTCCTGGCTGACTCACTGTGTAATTCCTAGCATTGTTCTGTTAGTCTGATTTTCCTTCCTTATTTTAGTGCTGTGCAGCTGAGGTGAGAGCACCCTTATCAGTTCTGATTGCTGCTTAGTCACCCTGATGGGTTAAAGTGTATCATGTTTCTGAAAGATTGCACTCGCATAATTAACAGTCTCGTAGATGAATAGAGCTGTAAGAATTCAAAGCCCTTTCAGCAACTTTTCGAATTACTTTTATTTCTGCATTTCTCAGCCTGACAGTTGAGACCAGTCCATGTTCCTTTGATGTGTGGGTTCCTTTACTAAAGTTTGAGCTGGAAGTGCAGTAGCAGGATGTTTACATTCAAATGTAGTGTCTCAGTGTAAATTAAGGGGAAAAAATCGGAGTGATGTTTCTGAAACCTTAGGTTTTATTCAAATATTGGGTTGGGATCCACCTCGTGAATGACCATGTGTGAAAGAAAATGGATCAGGAGACTTTGCCTTTTTGACCTTTTTGAACATTCAGCTAAGCACAGAGTAGGACGTAGGAGACAGATTTGATAACAGTCACCCAGCATTGCACGTCACTGACTGAACAGGTGGAATCATTAGTCTGGATCAGATCCCAGAAGGATTTTATGATGATTCTTTTAAAATGTGGCCATGTTCTTTCTGAGCAGAGTTGACTCAGTGGCTTCCAGGAACAGAAGTGTAATGTCATTTCAGGGTGCCGACCAGCAGATCTTCCTTTTAGTCATGTGATACCAGGTGCTAACTTCAGGTGGTCATGTAGTTTGTTGTAGCTAAACAAGTTGTCCTGTCCTACTTTGTTTTTGCCTTAATAGAAAGTGTGTGGGGGAAAAACCAGCAGCTGCCACCCCCTGCCCCACAGCCTGTCCTGCCTTTTGTCCCTGCTGAAGGTGGGTGGGGGGTTGCTTCAGGGTGGTCTCCTAGAGTGGTAATAAAGCTGGCTTTGGAAACCCGCAAAGAAACTGATTTTTTCCCACCACCTTTCTTTATTATGGTAGAATTGTTAATTTCACCTAAACAGAAATGTCTCCCCAAAACTGATGTAGCCTTCAGGTTGTGAAAATCTTGTGTGAATTACTGGACTGAGCAATGTGAGGAGGAATATAATGAAGAAAAATATATTTTCAGTGCATAGGATGGGAAAAGAGTTGTCACTAATATGCCAGTGCCTGCGTCAGAATAAGAAAATGCAGTGGCTCATCTGGTTATGTTCATTGAAGGATTTTACATTGCAATTATTGCTACTGTGCTTTGACAGAAAATAGGTAAAACATCTCCTGAGTTTTATTTTCTGTCTGCCAGAGGTTCAGTTCTGACCTTGGAGCACTTCTCATGTCTGTATGTCTCACCTCTTCCTCATCTGTGAAATATGGGTAACAGTACTGTAAGTACTTCTCTACTTCAGAGTGATCATAAGAGGAACAGTATTTTGATGTACGTGAGGTCCTTAAACAGAAAGAGATATTATAAAAGGACATAAACAGACAGTGAAGTCCTAAAAGTTCCTGTACAAAAGAGCTCTTTAATACAGCAGCTGAGGGGCAGGCACCAAGAGATGCTTGTGGCAACCCATTTCATTCTCTCACTTGCTCTGTTTCTGTGTTTGACTACAATTTACAGAGGCTGTGATGCCTGCAAATTGAGTGGCAGTAGTGACAATCAAAAAAGAGGGTCAGCAAGAGCCTTTGAGTGCAGAACAGTCATGGGTGCTGGATTATTCAAATCAACACCCTGAAGCCTGAAAAGGAATTTTTAAAACTTTGTGAAAATTATGACTAATTCTTTGCAATGGCTGTGGTGCTGTAGAGGAGTGAGACGGATGTTGGGGGAAGGGAGCGGGTTTGCATTCTGTGGGGCTCTGAAGACAGTTTCCGTGCATCCTTCTCCTCAGCTCAGTCCTTGCTCAGTACCCTCTGCGGTTAGATTATTCCTTGCAGATAGCAATCAACTGGAAGGAAGTGTGTGTCTAATTTGCATGAGATTATTTAAAACAAAAAAAAGGTCTGCATTAGTCAGGGTGATGGTAAACAACGCAAAGAGATGCCTTTTATAATATAGCCGTGGCTCAGCTTTCAAAGCCAAATATAATTCACTTACAATTGGCAGTTTCCTTTATTGTTCCTTTTAACCTTTTGCATTCTGCATGGACTTGATCTTACTGCAGCCACAGAACAATGGAAATGTTTGCTTTCCAAAGTGTTGGAAAGTGGATTTAGAGCAATCCCACTGTTAACTGAGGTGATTTTCTTGAGATACCTGTTTGGGAGCTGTACTAGACACAAAGCCCCAGTTTTTGTGACACTGCTTTTGCATCCGAGGGCAGTGGTATTATTTTTAGGTTGCCAATTTCCTGCTAGATTAGAACAATGAATGAACATGGATACTTTTTCATGTAGTGCAGTGATAAGACTGTGATAAAATATTGGAACACATGACACTTAGATCTGGCTTCGAAATTCACACTTTTGTATGTAATTAATATATCCAAGTTGAATAATTTGGGTATGGAAAATTCATACTGTGTGCATATATAGGTGGTGAATTTGAAAAAAAACAATCATTCCGAAGGGAACTGTGATGAAGTTAGCTATAATTGCCTGAGGACAGCCTTAGAATATCTTGTCCATTTTTGTTACTGTGCGTGAGAAATGATCAGCATGAAGACAGGTGTATTTCTGAGTGCAGAGATGACTTGTCATTACTGAGTGTCCACTGTGCAGACTTACTCTATATATATGCTTCAGGAATCAGCTCCAGGACTCCCTTGATCTTGAGGCCAAGATCACAATGCCTTAAAAGCATCTTGTCCAGATGAAAGAAGAGGTTTTCCCTGCAATCCCAGTCTTCTTCTCTGATATTTAAGAATGGATGTAGTTGTGATGTTCATCTCTCTGTAATATTAAAAAGCTAGGGTTTTTAAGGTGTTAAGTTCAGGAATTTCATCTACCAGCAGTACTTTATGGATCTCAGGCAGGGGTGATGGAGAGAAAGTATTGCCCTATTTTTTTCCCAATGCTGTCCTGTTCATTCCATTTTCCTCACTGTGCTCAGTCCCTTCAAGAATCATGTGAGAATCAAGTGGTCTGCCTCTTATCTTATAAATCTCTTCCCTTAAATCCATATTCTCACTTCCCTCTTTCTGAGTGTTCTTGCATGCCCTGGATGGATGGTGAAAGGTCCCGAATCCCTTCACATGTTCCTCGTGGCAGGGACACTGGGTTTTAATGTGCTTCTGTGCAGGAGAGTAAATGCCACACAGCTGTCCAGCTCCCACTTCACGACTGCCATCTGAGTACTAAATTCTTTTTCTAGAGGATGTTTTCTCTTGTTGGAAAAAGTAATCCAGCTGTGCTTCCTTCTTCAGAGATGCTGGTCATTGTGAATCCTTTAGCTGCTTTTCTTTTCCCCCTTGTTGGCCAAATAGTTTCCATGTGTTGTGGCCAATTACAGATGGTCATCCTAGCATTTCCTGATGGCAGGAGTCACTGCAACAACACATACCATGTGTGCAGTGTTACTCCAGCTCTGTGTGAAATGAAAACCAGGCTGCCCTGGGGCAATCTAATCATGCACCAATGGGCCGGGGCAATGCTCAGCTGAAAGTTGGGCTTGGCCTTGTTTTGATCTGTTTTGTTATAGTTTTATTTCCTCCTTACATTCTGTGTCCCATTCATACTAATCACAGTCAGTCCTGATTTTTTTTTCTTTTTATTTCTGCATTTGTCATAAAATAAAGCAAATTATTCCCGTCTTCGGAAACGATCTAGACTAATTAGTCGTCTAACCCAATAATTAGTTTTTTGTTTCCCTGTCTGTTTTCATGCATTATTGTTAGTTTTTTCCCCTCTTTTTTTTTTTACACCATTACAGATTAAAATGAGCCACATTTGCAGTTGATGGTATCTTTTTTTCGGGGGAAGAATGGAGAATTGCAATAGAAAGCTACTTCAAAAGCAGCAATAAACTCAAGGATAAATTAAGGAAATTGAATGAGCCACATTTGGAAGCAGCGTTGAGGCTAATATTCTGTCGCTTAAGGTTAAATTGCAACAGAGAAAGAGAGAGGGAGACATTCCAGTGAATCCAAAATTGGGGAGGCATTACTGCTCAAGTCAGTGCCAAAATTCTTTGCAGCTTGAAAGGGTTCTGCCTGGCTTGAGAATTTAATTATGTGTGCATAAAGTGGGTAAAGGTGCTAAACTGATTTCATTTCCTCTGCTCCCCCAGGCCTGACAGATGAAGAAATCGACCTGGCTTTCCAGCAGTCGGGCACGAGCGTGGATGAGCCACAGTCCCCAGGTCCTTCCACACAGCCGGTGCCAGCTCAGCCTCCTCACCCCGTGGTGTATAGTAAGTGCCACTTTGAAAAATACCTGCTCCCAGCTGCTTTCTGCTGTGATTCCTGCCGCAATTCACAGATTCCATGCCACATCCTGGATTTCAGTTCAACTGATGGCACACTTTTTGTCAGAATCAGACGCCAAATGTTATTTGAATGCGCTGGGTGGTTGTTGGTGCCTGTGATAAGATCATGTTACACAAGGAAAATGAGATACAAATGATCACTGTCTACAAGCAAATGTCATCCATACCAGCCTGTGACACCTCTTGACCTGAAGGTGGAAAGTCAATGCAAATTAGATTCTGACACACTGTAAGGACATCAGAAAAGCACTTTGTCAACACGGGACTCGGTCTCCCCTTCTAAAACTTGGAAAACTTTTCTCTCTGATCTTAAATAATCTGAGGTGACAGCAGGAATTCTATGTAGACTATGAGATATGATTGTATGATTTTTGTGTACAAAATACACTCTCAAAGAAATTGTAGCATCCCAACATAATCTGTGTAGACTGAAAATTTACATATATATTTGCATTTTAAAACAAACCTCGCAAAAAAGTATCTAAACTCCAAACAATAAAAACCAAAGTACAAACCATTAAAAATCCATCAAAAGAAGCTGTTCAGCTCACATGTGTCTGGTAGTTTGAAAATCACTTCACTTACCTGCCAAATAAAAAGAATAGGATTTTGTTGCTGCTCTTAAACAGCTCTGTGGCAGATATTGACTGATGTAACACTCCACTTAGAGCTGTGTTTATTAGTTTATGGCACAGGTTTGCTATTGCTGGAGACAATACTAGACTTACTTTTTGAGATTTTAGTTGCTCTGATTTGGCACAGTTTGAGATGAAAAACTTTTGTGATAATAGTGGGCTCAGAACTGGAATATTTCTGGCTGTTGTATTGTTTGTGCTTGTGAACTCTAGGGCTGAATTCTGCCTCCTGGGCTAATTCCTGTCTGCTGTAGTCCACAGAAAATGCCAGGAAAGCAAAATCTGCTGTCTGGCTGTAGAAGCAGGGCCAGATCCATCTTGGTGCTGTCCATTGCTCATTCAGATAACTCTTACTACAACCTAGTACTGGAAGAGTTAATCTTCCCTTATTTCAGTGTTCCACTAGCATGAGTAGAGCAGGGAAGAAGCATGCAGTTCAGCCTGGGAAACACCGTCATCACTGTTAACCCTGGCAGCTTTATCACTCTTTGGTTGTTTTCCTTTTGCTATTTTGGGTTTCCTCAAAGCAGCAGCTCCCATTTTCTTCTTGCTAGGTAAGAATCTTAACTAAAATTTCAACATCAGAATGTTCCCAGTAACAGCTTGAAAGAGAATTTTGAAAGTATGATTCTGAAATGCTTGGAAATCAAAGGTGGCTAAAAATACCACCAAATAAAAGCCTTCACAGAGATTCTAATTGTAAACTTGTGCTGTAGCTTTGTGATCTGGTTGGTGCTTTTCAAATAATTTGAACCCAAAGCTTTTCCCAGGGAGGCAGTCCTTTTCAGCAGCCCCCAGAACTGGGGAAGGGCTGACAATTAATTCATTAGGTATTGCTCCTTCCCACTCTAGCCATTTGTAGTAGATCTTTGATTTAAGCTTAACCTCTAAATGGATGCGTAAAAAGAATAAATAGCTGGACATACATGGTATTCATTTCACCAAAATACTTGTTTAGATTGGTTCTCATCTGTGCCCTGTTCTAGTTCTTGGCTGGTGTAGTCTTGGTGGGTGTTAATGATGGATCCATCTTTGTTGTCTTCCTATTAAGTGCTTTCCATGGTATCAGAACTGCAAAAGGAATATGCATATTTTTCTAGGCCTGATGGATAGGACTGTGCAGTGGCTCAGTGCTCCTTCAAGGTGTGTTGTTTGCTGTAGGTTATTTTATCAGTTGGATGCTAGTCCTGTGATGAATACTTCTGAATTGGTCCTGCTTCAGGACAGTTTTTTCTGTGATAGTTTACTAAGCCAGTTTATCTTTCACAGTCTTGTCAGGGGTTGCCCTGTACAGAGCAAGATAGATACTACTTTTTTTGTCTTGCTTTTTATCTCACAGAGTGTTTGTGACACTGAGCTGGAATGCTGCTAGAGTAGAAGTTTGAAAGAATATCTAAATGACCAGGGAGACAGAGAGGCAGCTCAGTCTGTACATTGACTTGGTGATGGGAACGACTCATGTTGAAGAGCTTGTATTGAAAAAGACTGCAAGCTATATTTGCCTTCCCCAAAGAAGGCATTGAATTTCTTGTGAAGCAATATCTCATCTGCTAGAGTTTAGGTCTTCAAGACTGGACCACTTTGTGATATCTTTGGTTCTTTTTAAGGGTTATTTTGAGTAGTTCTGAAACCTCTACACAAAATGCAAAGTGAGGAGGTTTTTGTGCTGAAAACAGAGGCTTGTGTTTTAAGAAATCTAATTTCTCTCTGCGCCCTCTTCCCACAAGGTGCTGCTGCTTCATGTTTAAAAATTACATTGGAACTGTGGGTTACAAGTGCAGAAGTTCAGGATGGTTCAGAACCTTCTCAGGCATTTCTTCAGCAGGAATGAAGCAACAGCCAAGCTGATGATGTTGCCAGTAATACAAGTGTGAGATGCCCTCTCCTGTGAGTCACAGCAGTAAATCCTGGGTACCCCTTTTGAATTTGCTTCCTTGATCTCCTGCTGTTGCCACCACAGTGTGTTCTATTTCTTAAATTCATACCACTTAAATACTTCCTTTTGTACAATTGAACTTAATGTTCTAATGTTTTATTGGAAGTATCTGTAATTTGTATACATACTTCCTAATTCTTGAAGAGTTAACAAGAAAAAAATGCACATGTAAGCCATCAGAGTAGCATAGGTTTTTTATGCTGAATCCCTTCTGGTTGAAGAGAAAGTATAAAAACTTCTTTGGGGAAGAGACAATAATTAAATTTCTAGTATTTTAGGTCAATACCATCTCTATTACTTCTCCTCTCGTTCTGGAGGAGTAATTCCTTCTCTCCAGTTTGTACTTTTGCCAAGAGGTGTCAAAACTGCTTTTAAAAAAAGCTTAAAGAAAGCTCGAATTTGATTAATATAGAGAAACAAGACTTTGCCTGACTGATAATAAAACTGATAAATGACATTTGAATTACTTGTAGCAGTAATTTATTACATAAAATATCTTTTATTTGACATGCGATTAGTTGCTGGAAGCATCACTCAATCTGACTAGTTTAAACATGCTCTAAAATGAACCCCCAGTAAAAAAACAGGGCTGTCTGCTATTGGTGTTATGAAATACACTAATCCAGCAGTGAGGACAAAAATCTGACTTTAAATATTTCAATGATTAATTTGTTGTTTGTGTTTTTGGTTTTTTTACCATATAATTACAAGCAAACTCAGGGGAGTTTCTGAGCAAGGTGTGCAAAGCTGCATGCTTATCATCCAGGTATTGTCTGTGTTGTTCCCCACGGTATTTATGGTCTCCATTTATGGGGGTTTGTGCAGATTTTACACCTGCTTAAAAATCAGCTCCAGTGACTTTTTTCTTGACATTTGGATCTTCTTTTCCCATCCTTGTGTCTTCATTATGTGGCAGTCTGTGGAATACAGACTGTTTCCTCCTACAATTAAACTAGAATCTAAACTCTTCCTTTTTTCCCCCCAACACCTTTCCATCGATTCACTGTTTTCTTTTGGAAAATCACTTCTTCCAGCATCAGTTTCTACAGTTTTAAATCTGGATACTAGTGAAGCTGACCTTAAGCTGGATGCACAAGGCCTAATTAGTTGCTGTTAGGAAAGTAAATTCTTAGGTGAATGGGGATCTTAAAAATAGTGTTTATTCTGGAAATGCAATTTACAGTGACTGCTGAGGAAATTAAACATACTTAGAAAAACCGCAGATTTATATCTGGAGAAAACATCTGTGTCCCTTCCGTTGGACTTTTGACGGTCTCTTAGTAGAATGGTTTGGTACTTCTGCAGTGCCTAAAGTAACTGGGCTGTCAGTGATTTTTCACTTTATCTGAATTTTATTTGTTTTACAAGTGGAGAAATTGATATGCAAACAGTCAATGTGAGCATGTAGCTTAAAATGAAGAAACTCCTAAGTCCCTCTTCATGCTTTAGATTAGAGAATTGCAGAGAAAAAGAAAGGTTGAGTGTGGAATTTAGGCAGAGCTGTGACATTCCTTGTAACATTGTGAAGTTGCTGTGGTCAGTGCAGAGCCTTTACTGCATCCCTCACTTGCTCACTTCTCCTCTCCACCCCCTGCGCTTTTTTTTTTTTTTTTTTTTTTGTCACAAGACAGATTTCACACATCTCTAAAATGAGTAAAATGGCATTTCAGCTTCTTGTCTTTATAGACTCTCTGAACTTTAGGAAAGATCATTCTGGTCCCTTTTCATTAATAATGAAAACCAGGGGGCAATAAAATGTTCTTAGCTCAAGCATTATAGGAATGGAGGGAGAGATGAGTGAGGTGAAAGGGCATAGCAGATGGATTCCTACAGGTGTGTCTCCTTCCTGCTCGGAGGTCAGTGGAGCTGGGAGGGAGTTTGGGACAGCCCATCAAGGACAGCCATAGGCAGGATTCACAGACCCCTGGGATAATTAACCCTGTACAACAGCAGCTCAGCCTGGAACAATTTGTGTTGTCATAGAAGGGTATTTTTAGTCAGAAGTTCAGGGGAGAGGACTGGACAACCAAGAGACTTCAGATACCAGAGTGACAGTGGGGGCACAGCACAGAGGGGAAAGTGGGAGAGATGGCTGGGGTTCACAGCAAGATTAGCAAGAGATCATTTTAAATCCTGACATGTACACAGCCAGTTACTGCAGCTTAGCTGACGTGTGTTAACTCATTAAGTTAAAAAGTTATGATAATTTGATCATGTGCCTAAGCTCCAAAACTGCAACTGCAGCAACCCAAAATACTCCTGGTGACACTATTCACCAGTTCTGACAGAGATGCCTTAATTTGTTCTAACCAGAGGATAATTTCAGCTAAAATGTAGCAAGAAGCTCTGAGAGCCAGTATCTGGGAGATAGACCCAGATACTCTAGATCCTAAGTGCTAGGATTAGGGGTAACTTTTGGAATGAAATGCCTGTAGAAGAATTCAGCAAGAAGCAAAATGGCAATAGGTGAGCAAAGCAGAAAGGAGACCAGAGGCCACCCATTTCAGCTGGCTAAGCCTCCTAAATTGAGACTTTGGAGAACATAATGCATTTATAAGACATTGTAGTCACATGTAGATTTGGAGACCACACTGGTCTCCCATCTCGGCAGTTCTGCCCACATCCTGCCATTGCACTTTAGGCAGATCGTTCTGCACCCTCTTTATTATTAAAGAAAACCGGGGGCAGGACAAGGTTCGTACAGCGAACTGCGAGGGAGGTGACAGGATAAGTCTGCTGGAAAACTACAGGTATCTTCTGATTCTGCTGAAGGAGCAGGGCATACCATATCTTTGCTTTCCTCTGTGGAGCCTCTGAGCTTCTGTGCACAATTGTGTGTTAAATATCTCAAGCTTTTATCTGCTTCTTTACCTCTCTCTGTAGATACTTAATTGCATATTTTCTCTCTGCACTTTATGTGTGCTTTGGTCCCTATTTGTAATTTAAGCTTGAAAGACAGTGGATCCTTCCTCATTGAAATGGTCCATAATTGCTGACACAGTTTTCATAAACCCATTTATTGCCCTGATAGATTTCTCTTCTTTCTTGAAACACTCACTTCCTTCCTCCCTTCCTCCCTCCCTCCTTGGGTCTCTGGTTCTGTCCCCATTTTCAAAAATTTATGATACTGAAGAACAATATCCAGGTAAGGAGTATTCAGGTAAGGAGTTAACGCCAGCTATTACTAGCCCCAGAGGCAGTTACCTGGGTTCAGAGTGCCTTCTACAAGGAAAGAGTAGGGCAAAACAGCTTGATGGACCCTCTTTAATTGCTGCTGTGATTTTTCTCCCTGTGACACTTATAGGCCAGAGTCAATACCAGAGGTCTGGCCAGACTTTTAACTGTCCTCAGTCAAAGGCCTACACACTGTCTGTTAATCATTAGTCTTTTCTCTGATAAAATGGATGTACAAAAATGTTGTCACCTGCAGTTCTGACTATGATTATTTCTTGATTATGAACTTTAGGTCCCCCTGGCTCCAGATGGCGAGATTATGGGGCTTTGGCTATCATAATGGCAGGAATTGCCTTTGGATTCCACCAGCTCTACAAGGTAATAGGTCCCTTGCTACTCCCACACTGTACTCTTAGAGAAATATGTTATGCTGCTTGTGTCCAAATGCTCATGCTGGTTCCAAGCTGGTGAAGCATCTCTGTTCTCACTGGCACTGCCATTGGTATATTTGAGAAATGTAGACACTTAACATGAAAATGCAGAGTCAAAATGTGGCAAGCAAACAAAACTAGTTTCTAGCTGTGGATCTCAAACTACTAGAAATAAGGTAATTTCCATTGCTTATGCTCTTGTTGAAGCATATTCTGTTCCTAGGATGCAGCTGCAGAAGGTTCTATGATAGCTAGAGTAGAGCTGGGACCTATTATGTCCAGTTCACCCTCTTCAGGGGTGGAAGATTTCATGGTTGTGTCCAGATTTAGGAACTGGTTTTCAGTACCCTGACAAATCTAACCACAAAACTCTTCTGCTACTTCTTTTAGCACTTGCTGTAGAGGGAATTTCTTTTCTCAGCCAGATGTGTGGATAAATGATCGCTGGCTCTGTGATAAAGGCTGAGATTTGGGGGGTGGGATTTGAGGATGTTTCAGGTAGATTAGAAATAGCACTTTGCACATTGCTGTTTCCTGAAAAGTTTTTGTACTCCATGCAGAAATACCTGGTCCCTCTCATCATGGGAGGCAAAGAAGACAGGAAACAACTTCAGAGGATTGAGTCAAACATTTCTGAGATGAGTGGCAGTGTGACACAGACAGGTAAAGATTAATGACTCCATCAATTCACCCCTCAAAGCTTTTCTCCCTGTATCCTCCATTCTGCCAAGACCCCCACCCTTTTCTTTCCCTCCATCTCCACTTTATGTGGTGACTTCATTTATCTGCTCTGAGAATCTGTTCACATTTGCAAATGAAGCCGCCGTCATTTCGGTTTAATTTGAAATTGCTTGTTTACTGTCGGCACGGCCTCAATTAATTATGTTTTTACGGAAAGGCTCCCAACCTCAGAATATTAATAAGGGGAATAAAATGACAGCCTTTTGGAGGGCTGTAAAGTTCATTTTTAATTTCTGCTTCTCTGATGTTTTCAGGGGCTTTTTTTTTTGGTGGTTTCTCCCCACCTTCCATCTGAAAATCGGAGGAAGGGTCAGGAGAGTCTGTAATTACTGTGCCTCTCTGACCTTAGCCACCTTCTATGTTATTGACTCTATAGGGTGTCTGTTCATTACCCGAGGCCCTAATGATGGTCTGGATTAGATGTTACCTGTCACACCAATAGAGTTTTTAATTTTATTTATTTTATCAGCTTGTTTACTCCCTGTAAGTTTTGGATAAAGTGCCAAAGTAGAAAAAGTTCTACAGCTGGAGTCCAGCAGAAGTTATTCAGTGTTTGTTGGAGTGTAGGAATACAGGGTGCTCTCTTGAAATAAAAGGGGAAAAGTGCAAAGTATATTCAGTTTGGATGAAAAAACTATGATTTTCAGCAGTAAGTTTATCAAGATATTGGGGTTGAAGGAGCTAGTAAGTTGAGAATGGGAGGATGCTAATTACACTTCTCATTGAAGGGTGAGAAGAAAAGCATCTTTCATTTCTCATGATACCCTAAGGTCAACCCTGAGTGCAGCCTCTTCCCAGACTGGAGTTAGCTCCAGTGTTTGCCTGCAAGAGCCCCGAGATAGATAAATGATACAAACATTGTGTAAGTTCAGGGAGATGTACAAATCATAAACCAATATAATTAAAAGGGAGAGGTTTTAGACGGATATACTGTGGGCTATAGACATCTATACAATGGAAAGATAAACTAGAAATACTGGAGGTTAGATGCAGTGCAGGTAGATTACCCGTAGTGCAAATAAATCATATGGATTAAAGTGAGCAGGCGGGCATAGATAAATTAAATATAGTAGGAATAGAGGCATCTTTGTAGCTAGACAGCAGGAAAGGCGTGGTGAGTGTGTATATGTGGATGTATCTCAGTTTAACTCTTCTGATTTTCCCTTGCAGTGACTCAGTTACAGACAACCTTAGCAGCTGTCCAGGAGCTGCTAATCCAGCAGCAACAGAAAATCCAAGAGCTCACCCAAGAACTGGCTGCTTCTAAGGTACCAACTTTCAACTCTTCACCTGTAGAGCGTTGTCAGTTTTGGAGCATGCATGGCTTCTTTTGTGGGCACATGGAAAGCTCCTGTTGGGTTCACAACCCAGCTCTGCCGTATCGCCAAACAGTTTTTTTCTGCATCTGACTTCTTCATGGGTGGTGTGGTCAGAGCACTGGATATGAGTTGGGTACTCACAGAAATACATATGATTTTGGAGAGGGCTTTACTGTTTTGGATGAAGCTCATGTGTCTGAGGCCTCAGGTTTGTTCTCAGCTCTGTATCTTCTGTGCTGCATTTGGGATTAAATTATGGTGGAGTTAGTCCACTGACCAAAAGAGGCAAAGACAGTTGTGCAGAGAATTTTTTTGTGTATGTAATATGTAATTTTACACGTCTGTAGTTCTCCTGTATTTTGTATGTCCTGTTCGGCCAAGCATACACTTGAAAGACTGTATTTAAGTCACTTGTTCACATCCAGGTAATGGCAAACATTCTTACTATTTGGGTTCTTGTTTCAATGATTTTGGTCAGCTGAGTGTAACAGGTGGCCCCATTACAACCCTGTTAATGACACACAGTGACCCATTCCCCTTGACTCTTGACTTGACCTTGGCAATAAAACCATCAATTCTGGCTAGTTTGTGTTGTTACATGTGTAAATAAAATAACCACTTTTAACCAAAATTGATTTTCTTTCTGGCAATGAGAATTAGTGCTTTACTCCTTGGCCCAAGCATTCTATCAGACAGAAACTGTTGACATGTGAGGCAGGGTGAATATAAAGCAGTCACATGGAGATGAAATCCTCCTTTGACTCACGGACTTGGATTGTTCAAGGCCAAGATTGTTCACAGTTATCTTGTGGTGTTCTCTGAACAGGGAGAGTTTCCTGTCAAATCCTTTAGGGTGTTACAGCCCTTTACCTGTAGCAGGAACAGTTGTCTTCTCCCCTTAGCAGACTTTAATCTGATGCAGATCCTTTGATGGTGTGTAACTGGTGGGCCACAGCTGACTCTGTGCTGTGCACACTGTACAGGAGGAATCCCTCAGTGGCACAGCTGTAAATGCAACCATGAAAGCCAGTTTATGGTCACAACACTCTGCTTCAATTTTCCTTGGGAACTGTGGCCTGACAGTGGCCTGGAGCCAGTCCGGAAATTGGAAAACTGTTTTCAGGTCTTAAGTGTTAAGATTAAGAACACATGTTGAGCTTTGAGAAGGGAAAAGGCCATAAGTCTTGGTGGTTTAGAGAGTCTTGAAGAAGTTTTCCTTCCCCCCTCTCTACCCCCTGCACTGAAATGGTAGCACACATTGTTATGATATCTAAACCTCATGTGTACAAAGAAAAACTTGGGCAACCCCACAAACCAAAGAGTAAAAGCTGTGTTTTCTCAGCTGTAATGTAAGTTTTTATATCTGCTTTTCAAACTCCTACTGGCATGCTGTAAAAAATTAAAAAGAGGGACTTTAAGTAATTAAAAAACGTACATAAAAATTCAAGGCTTGAATTTTCTACAACTGTTTTTAAAGAGACTGGCTAAAAAGCCCCAGATGTCAGATTTTATTTCTAAATCCTAGGCATCTGGCACCATATGTGTTTTGGAAATTTGAGTCCTTTGCAGGCCAGTGAGTGGAAATCACTCCCTTGTTAATGTGCTGCTGTAGCTTTCAAGGTCTTAGAAAGCCAGAACAGTGGCTCCTGGATTCTTGCTGTCTGAGGGCTGGGAGTGTGAATCCTGAGGGAACGCATCTGTGTTAAAACACAGCTACTGCAGCCTGAGCCTCTCCCAGCCCTTTGGGTTTGAAGCCCAGAAGTCACTGTGAGCAGTGCTGGCTGCAGGGTTACTCTTCAGTATCTCAGGTCTGTTTAAGAGTAAGTAGGAACAAACATTTCTGGTTACATCTAGTGGGAACTGCTGAGGAAAGGTTTTTAGTTATTCCAATTCTGGCTTCCTTTGGTGGGGAATTCATTAGAACTATCTCTGCAGTGATGCTCACCAATATGTTTGTTCCTAATGGC
Source organism: Fringilla coelebs (assembly GCF_963513975.1). Lineage (NCBI taxonomy): Eukaryota > Metazoa > Chordata > Aves > Passeriformes > Fringillidae > Fringilla > Fringilla coelebs. Next base: position 9,949,955 of record NC_140048.1, read on the forward strand.
TTTTAGCAGAAATTACTGTGGGGCGTGTCAGGCGTGAGTATTCTGTGGTCTCATGGCTACAGGAGTTACTGGAGCAAAAGAATGGGGTAACCATAGACCATGATCTGTGCCTAGAAAACTCCCATTTCTCAAGTTCCCAGAGGGGTTAAAAGAAAGAGTGCCAAAACTATTGTCTGCAGCATGTTATTCTCAGTTACTTACTCTATTTTCTGCCTGATATCCTGTGGCAATTCTGATGCAATTCTGACAGCAGCTGTACCAGGCTTCCATGAGTTACTTATCCCCACAGAACTGCACTCATTGCCTTGAAATATCCAAGAGACAGTGCCTAGTCCAGCTGCTTCTGGAGATATGACCTGGTAACTCAAGAATAGATCTAATTCTTCAGATCAAGTAGGGAAAATATTTGCAACTTTCAAGTATGTGTTTATCAGCCCACCTCTAAATGCCAGAGTGCAGATAATTGATTTTTTCTTTCACGATTTAGGAGAAATGAGCAAATGGTTTTAAAACAGTTGTTAATATATAATATTTGAATCTGTTGCCTCAGCTTAGTTCAGTCACATGAAGGAGTGAAGGATTCAGTGCAACTCCTAGTGCTGTTCAGGATCCTAGTTCTAGTTCTTCTCTAGAAATCATTCAGTAGGTCAAATGATTTGGTTTCTCTGTGTATTGTTCTCTGTCTGATATGCTGGTGGAAGACAACCAGTGTTGGCCCAGCTGTGCCTGAATTCTCACAAGTGCTGGCCTCCTGAAAAAAGATTTGTCCCCTTGATGTGCTTTAGCAGTGGTTGTACATGGGAGGCAAGACTGGAGACAAGAATAATTAGTCTCCCAAACACAAAGCAAATATTGAATAGTCTTGGCACCTTGAGACAATTATTATTTCTGGTCATCGTAGGGATCTTTTCAAGTACTTCTTAGTGTGGAAGTTGTTTTGCTCAGATCTGAGAGACTTGAAGTGATGGGGCTTATGTATGTTATCCACAGGACTCAAAATTCCCACTTGGGAGCAGAAGAACAACAGAGGAAAAAGTGACATTGGTGAACTATCTTGCAGTTCAGATATTGATCTTTACATCTTGTTTTCCATGTTCTAGGCCACAACTTCCACCAATTGGATTCTGGAGTCACAGAATATTAATGAATTGAAATCTGAGATCTACTCTTTAAAAGGACTTCTCCTGAACCGGTATGGATGCAATGTGTGAGCAGACAGTTGTGGGGGAAGTGCTCCTTTCTGGGATTCCCTCAATCACAGAGAGGAAAGGCATTTTCAACAGGAACTGCCTCTGTATCCTGTTATTGCTATTTTAATAACACCATTTTGCACTCCACTATCACTTTCTGTTTGCAGGCCTCAAAATTCTTTTCAAACTGGCCTTAAATCACGGAGTCCTTAGGGTATTGATAAGATTTTTCCTTTTTGTTTCCACTTCTCCCACAGTCAGGATGCCTCTCATCTAGTTTGAGGATTGAGTGCATCTGCACCTGTATTCTGTTTTTGAAAGTCACTTCTGGGTGCAGTTCAGCTGCCTTGCTCATGGTCAGGGCATAGCCAGGATGAAAAGAATTGTGCCACAGCAGAGCACTCACAGAGGCTGGGGTGAGCTCAGTCCAGTTCTGCAGTGGCTGCTGGTGGCAGCAGCAGCAGGGGAGGTGCGAGCAGCTCCTGTTCCCACTTCAGTCTCAGGGAGCGCAGTGCTGAGTGCGAGCACTTGGTGCCAGAGAGCAGCCAGCTTTCCCCTGCTCTGCTCTTGTTCATGGCCCTTGCCAGCTCCCCTGAGGGCTGTGAGGACCCCCTGGCACACAGCCTTTGCAGACCTTCATCTGACACATCTGCAAACTGCCACGTTTCACATACACAGGCAAGGATGCATGGGAGTGCTACATCAGACATGCTTTTGTGCTTTGCCCTTCATGATGGATGACTCTCGGAGGGCACCAGTGCTCCCCTTGCACTTATATTTGTCCTGTTTGGCACGTGGGATCTGCTGTTAGTACTGGTCCTTAGCCTGCTAGTATCATATCCTTAAAATCCACCTGGAAAGGTCTCGGGGCCAGCTTTCCAGCTGGTGCAAGCTGGTATGACTCCACTCAAGTCAGAGGAGCTGAACCAGTTTGTGGCGGCCAGGACCTGGCCCAAACATGTAAAGTGCATGCTGGGACTGGGAGAAAGGCTCTGGATTGCAATGAGCCAGAATGCAACAGTGGTGTATCACAGTGAGGTGAGAGCCAGGTGGTGAAATTCCCTGGCTCAGGCACCTGGTGTGTCTGACTTATTGCTCCAGTGGGAATTTTTCTGTACCAATTAATTAGTGATTGTCTTAAAAAGGGACACCCATGTCTTTTCACAGGCAGCATTCCTGAGTGCTAGCTTACTTTGTGAAATTGGCCAAATCAGATCATTTTAGTGCTTCAGACTGCCCAGCTGGGATATTTTCCTTGTGTGCAGGCTTGATTGCTGAGTGCTTGTAAAGCACTTTAAGAATCTCTCTGGAGAAGTGAAGTGGCCTTGGTTTTGCTCATTTATGGCAAGGAGACTTGCAGTTTCAGTCTTGCTGAAGCCCCTCAGTATTTATAACAAAAGCCCCTTTCTTTCCTTTTCTTTTCCTCTTGTCCTCCCCAAGGAGGCAGTTCCCTCCCTCCCCTTCAGCTCCTAAGATCCCGTCATGGCAGATCCCAGTGAAGCCAAGCTCGCCCTCCAACCCTGTTGTTGCCAACCACAACAGCAGCAGTGACATCTCACCGGTCAGCAACGAGTCCACCACGTCCTCCCCAGTGAAGGAGAACCACAGTCCCGAGGGCTCCAAGGTCAGCTGCCACCTGCTCAGCCCCGAGGAGGCCACCAAGGCTGTCATCGATGTCACGAGCCAGGTGCGGATGGAGGTGCAGGGGGAGGAGGAGAAACGGGAAACCAAAAGGAATGATGAGGAGGAAGAGGACGATGAGGATGATGATGTTAGCCATGTGGATGAGGAGGAGTGTCTGGGTGTCCAGACTGAGGACCGGCGAGGAGGGGATGGTCAGATTAATGAGCAGGTAGAAAAGCTACGAAGACCTGAGGGGGCCAGCAACGAGAATGAGATTGACTAAGGCACCCTGGCTGCTGCTGCTGCACATCTTCCCTGGCCTGCTGCACTGTCCCCAGTGCCTCTCCTATTTCGTGGAGAGAAAAGCTACCATTCCCTGCAGTGATTCCCCCTTGATTGACCTTGAGCAGGGTCGTGATTGCTCGGTGAACAACACGATTGCCCTGTTTCACCACAGGGCTTTGCAGTCTTGCAGTGGCTCCTTCTCCCCGCCCAGCTCTCCTTCCCGTGAGCTGGGGTCACTGTTGGGCTGGCAAACCGATGGCCTTACCATGCACCACAGCTACAGAATACACCCTCTTACAGAAGCAGCTGGCCTCTTGCTGCATCCTAGAGCCCTTCTGTCCAATTTCAGAAACCAGTCTGTCCTGAGCTCCTTGATTTCACAAGTCTTTAATCCCACATAAGGCCCAAACCAGTTCTCTGTTTCCCAAAATAGCCCTGTTTTATTTCACAAACTACTTGATTCTCTGTTGCAAAAAAAAAAAAAACAAACCTGACCAACCAAAAAACCCCACCAGAACATTTTAATCTCAAATTCCTCACCAGATCTCAGTCTTGGCTCTTCCAAGCTTTATGCCAAGCCTCAAATTGCTGAAACTACCTAGCATGTAAAAACACTAAACTTTTGTGGGGTCCAAAGAATGCTATTTCCACTCCACATGCTTACATTCATCAGAGTGGCCTGTTGGTACAGACCAAGTCCAGGTGTCATGGCCACAGTGGAATTCATGAGAACAGGTGGCTTTGTTGATGATTGCTCCCCAGTAAAAGGCTTTAGAAGAAGCTGACTCCACTCATCCCAATTATTATATTACCCTTCCTCCTCCAAAGACAGGGAGCTCACATCAGTTTTTGACATCTATTTTATTTATAGCTGCCCTGAATTAATTAATGAATGAACAAACAAATGGGGTGAAATCAGATGCTGAAATAGTTGGTTAATTCTGAATATTTGCAATGGTTTTTAGCCTTTTTTCCTCCCTAAATGAGAAGAAAAATGATCATAAATGGTACCTCTCCAGTGACAGGCACCTGCTTCAGCAAAGCAGTATCTCTAGCAGAGAGAACAGCTCCAGTTCTGAGGTTTAACCACTGGCCCTTCTTGCCCAGTCCAGCCTTTTTTTTTTTGCCCTGTTGGGCTGTACACAAAGCGGTGAATTTTAAACCTCTGACAGTTTGCAGCATTGTGTTTGCAGCTGGTGAAGTGCTGGTGTCCAATGATCCTATTCACTGCATCAGAGCATCTTAGCAGAGCAATTCTTGTAACAACTGAGTCTCACTGTCCTCACCAAGCAAGTGTGCTCGTCTATGTGATCATGTATAGATTTCAAATATAAAATATGATTGTATATAATTGTAATAAATATGAGTTACCACTATTTAACGCCAGGTTATTACTGGATTACTGTGGCTCTTATTTTTGGGAGAAATGTGCATGTAGGGTGGTCAAGGGAGGGGAAGGGGATGGTTACAGAAATGTGGTCCTTCTCAAATGTTTTCCAAAGGACATTTGTGGTTGTTTTTCTGACTGCTCCTAGGCAGTATCAGCAGGAGGCAGTGGTGTAAGTGCAGTGTAAGGTACACTACACATAGCTCCAGGAGTGTGGTGCAGAGGCTGGGATGGATGTACCCCCGGGGGTGCAGGGTAGTTCTTCTGTGCCTCTGCTCCCAGCAGGAGGCTCTGCAGGGTGTGGAATAATGCTTCCCCTGCTCCTTCCACCAGCAGCAGGAGGTGCTGAAGGGAGCGTGTGAGATATCCCATGGCCCCTCAGTCTTATCTCCAGGAGGGAATGCTGTGCTGGATCCCATGACTGGTCTAACCCTGCCATCCCAGTCCAGAAGCCACCAAAGGAGATGGTGTGCAGCAAGTAAATTGTAGCTACTACAGTTCCATCATTGTTCAACAACAAGGATTTGGCTCCCTTCTGAAAAATGAGGGATTTACTTGATTCCCAAGTATTTGGGTGTCTGGTACACAGTGACATTTTCCTGCTCGGGGGAGTGAAAGGGACCTTCATATTACTGTATTTAGACCTGCTGCTGAATGTGATGATTTCTCATGCCTTAAATGGACGAATATCTTCCCCAGGAGGGAGTGAGTGTGTGTGTGTGTCTCTCTCCCTCTCAGTCTCTCTCTCCACTGTTTAACGTTCACAAAGAACGTCACGTTTAGCTAAAACAGGGCAAATTTGAAAGTGTTTAAAAAGAAAGGCTTTTCTTGAGAGATGACACTTTTCATTTCTCCAAGCCAGGAATCCTTGTGAAAAGAAAACACAGCACCACAGGGATGTGATGAAAAAGTATTGTCCTGCCTGTATACATTTTATATACATAGAAGGTTTTGAAAATAGAAAGTGCCTGGACAACAGCAGTTGGTGAAATGTGGAAAATATGTTGCTGAGGTATGTGCCTTCCAGAGTGACTTACAGGGTTTATAGTACAAGCATCCCTGCGGGTTCATTTTTCCCCCCTTTTCCTCCATGTTGCCAGCGTTCAATTCATTTACCTCAGGAGCAGAAGGCAGTTTTCTTTAACTACTCTCTTCTGTCCTTTAGTTTTTCTTTCTTAGTACCTTACCAATTCTGTAGGTTTTCTGTGTATTGTGCCAGTTCTAAAGATTTCCTTTCTCTGATCTGATGAGTCCCAGAAAACCCCGTCAAGGCCATTGTTGCTCAAAATATGTAACTCTGTGCCTCTGGCTGTTGATGGGGTGCTTCTGTATTTGTTGAAGAGATCCCACCCACCAGCAGAGAATTTGGAAGAAGCCAGACCTTCTAACATGCAGGTACAGTCATGAATCACAAGTTCTATTCCTCTGTGTTGTTCCAGCATAGCAGCAGCTGCAGGAAGAGGATTTTGGTCCTCGTAGCCTGACTACTAACTTGTAGTTTTTTTCTTCTATTTTTTGCTAGAAACAAGCTTCTTAGCTCAGCTCTCCTGTGAAATGCTTACCCCACTGGCCTGTTGGCACTGGAAATAGCATCCTATTGACTGAAAGATGACCAGGTAGAGAACCTTTTATCTGCAGAATGAGACAGCAGCAGCAGCTCCCTACCACCTGGCTTATTCAAGTGCTGTTTTACGGTGTACTCTATTTTACACAGGAATAAGAATAACCCAGCAGAGAATTGAGTTCAGTGGGTTCCTAATATGGTTTCTATAGGTCTTTAATAACATATTAAAAAAACAGGTGAAGGGAGCTTCCTCTGGACAGTGCCATCTGGCTACACCTCAGTGAATGCCTGTCACCCTGTGCTTTTTCCTAGAGGAAACAAAATCAGACTGGTACTTCCCAGTAATTTGAGAATATAAAAACTTCCTTTTTAATAGCTGTGAGAGAAATTTGGGCTACTTAAAAGGGAGAAAGGGTTAAGAGAGATGTTTCCTGATCATCTCCCTCCAACCTTACCCTCAGATCTGCCAAATTTGTCTCAGTGCATCTTTGTCAAAAGCAGGAAGAATCTTATTTTTGTTGTCTTTTGTGTGTTGGGGACATAACCAAACAAACCGAAGTGTTTGGGATCAGAAGGAAGAGGATGTATTTTACTTTTAAGTGTGCCTTGGATTTCACACATGATGGTAAAAAATAATGGCTGAGAGGTACAGAGCTGTGACACAGACAGGTTGCTGAGAAAGGCACTTTGGGACCCAGATGTTGTGCCAGGTCCTGCAGCTTGTAGAGCCCCCCGTCCCATGGACTCTGTGCCCTGGAGTGAGAGCCCCAGCCCCATTCTGGCCACTACCCAGCTGTGGCTGGGCCGTGCAGGTGTGAGTGAGGAGCTGCCCAGCACTCAGCATCCCCTGAGACACACACTCTGCCCTCTCCTTGCTGCAACTTGGGTTCTTCTGGCAAGTAAAAGCTCTTTTCTCTGATCTCTCTTAATTTTGTCTTTGGTAGAGGGGAGGAAGGTTTGCCAGAAGGTCCATCCTGCTGCGTGCTGGTGAAAAAAGCCCAGCTGGTGTCTGCTCCGTTGCTGGCATTTGCAGCATTTGCTGCAGGAGCAGAGGCTCCTTGCTTTTCCTGTGCTGGGGCAGGGCCGTGCTTGGGGAAAACAGGCTCAGGCAGCAGGTCCGGGCTCGGGCAGCAAACCGGTTCTGTTAAAGTCAAGGTCTCCATGCTTGATTGAACCTTCCAGCAGCAGGCTGTAGAGATCTAAGTGTTTGCCAAGGGCTTTGACACAGGAAGCTTTGGAAGGTCCTTTCTGTGTGGGGGTGCTTTCTGTTAAGCACAAATTGTTTGTGCTTGGTGACCCTGCACACCAAAAACTGATGATGAACTTGAGCTGTGAGTTTTCCAGCCCTCTCATACCACTGGGTGCTATGCAAGTGCAAAGTAAAAGAAGGGCTTGATTCCCAGGGATTGTAAACATAAATAAAGGGGTGCTGGAAGGTGAAACAAGGGAAATTATTTACCTAAAGGTACAGGAGAGAGCTTCCAGCTTTCTTCATTTTCCTTTTTACTGTCATATCCCCAGACTAGGCTGCTTCCTCAGGAGTCAGCCTGGATGGGCACCTTTGGAGCTTTGTCCACCTATATGCTGGTGAAAGGCTGGCTCTCACTACTTCTTACCCTCTTAGAAAGAATATATTAAAAAAATGGAAATGTACCTAGGGTGAGTTTTGGGGTATCAGGGAAGAGGGAAGATGGAGATCAGGGCCTGACTTCTCCACTTGCTGTGCAGTACAAGCTGCATGCTTTTAGATTGAGGGGCTGGCATGGTCTGTCCCAGATCAGGGAAAAAAACAATCCCATCCCCAAAAGGGAGCAAGCGCTAACCTAATAAAGGCACCAGCTGGACGAAGGGAAAACCATCTCTTTGGAGAAAAAAAAAACAAAACCCAACCTCCTTTCTTTAGAAAAATAATATATTTCATCCAAATAAGGTAAAAATATTTGAAATGGGGCAGAAGTGAGCACTAGGCAGCATCTGTCAGGCCCTTTCTGAAAAGGGGAAGATTATTAAAACTCGATTACAATTTATTTCTGTAAAGTGTCTTTCAGGCTAAAAATCTCCCCAAATGCTTTGCAAGGACTGCTCAGGGATTACTTACAGTATGGAGCCTCCTAGAACAACACCCTGCTTTTTTTACCAAGCCCCCTCTTTTCTGTATCTGCTGAAGGAATTCATCCTTCAGGGTTGTATTTTGTTTCTTCTATGTTTGTGCAAATAATGATGAGATGCTGGCTGCAAGAACAGCCTGAAGAGGAATAGGAGAGTGATACTGTATTTTTATTGGTTTAGGTAAAATACTTGCTTTTCTTTGGGACTGTATCTCCTGTGTGAGAAGGTGATTGGCTGGATAGGGCTGATTCAGAGGATTGAGAAGTACACCTGGCTTGTTTGTTGCCTATTTTTCTTTCTCTGGCTGTCACTTTGCCAGGCTGCTTGCCCGTGTCTCGGTCCCTTTGCTTGGCAAGGCTGTTCTGTGCAGCATCCTGCTTGTGTCTATCTTTCACCTTCCCTCATGTCTATGTCCTCATGCTCTTTCCTTTCCAACACTTCATAGACTGCTTCCAACTTTGTACTTCTGCTTCTAGAGTTACTACTGAGGTTTTGTGTGTGCACAGCTAGAGTAAGCAAATTCTGGGGTGGACATTATTCCATCTCTTTGAGCAGATTTGCTTTACTTAGGCAGTTTCAACTTTGTGCATGCACTAAGGACTGGGTGCTAAATGCTGCAGCTTTCCTGGATAGACGAATTATTCCTTGCTTTCTGCCCCCTGCACTGTCAACAGCAGGTTCCATCTCTGTGGGCCTGTTTGTCTGCTTACCTGCCTGCTTTTTTTGCAGTAATATCAACACTTCCACAGCAGCAGCAGTAGCAGGTTTTGGGTGTGAGATGGAGCTTGGGACTCCCTCTTGCTTCACAGGCTCTTCTGTTTGCTAGAACAAGCCTGGTGCAGCCTCAAATTGGAAAATCCCACTACTGCATCTCTTTCTTGCCTTCTTTTTCCCTCCAATTCTAAAAGCTGCAGGCAGAACCTGCTAATCTGTCTGGGAAAATAGGGCAGTGTGGGGTGTCCCCCCTTGTGCTGCGTGGAGGGGGCGTGGAGGGGCTGCAGCTGTGCAGCCCTGGGGACCCTCTGCACAGAGGCGCAGTAAGTGGGCACAGCAGGGAGATGGGGTGTCTCAGGGCTGAGCTGGACCCCGCTGCCCTGTGGGCACAACTGGCTCCTCCCTGGATGAAGGGCTGTCTGACTGGCTCTGGCCATGGACCAAGTGTCTCAGTTGTGCCCAGTTCAGCGTGTCAGCTGCAGAGCCTGGCCCTGTCCTGGCATCCCAGGGAGGCTCCGTGGGGCTGTGGCAGCAACGGGGCTCAGGGCAGGGGCTGCTGGCTGCCACTGCCCTGTGGGGAGGGAGGGAAGGGGGCAGGAACAGCTCTGTCTGCCTGTCAGATAAATCTTCAGCTGTTTACTTAAATCCTCAGTGTTTCTTCATTTGTTTGTTTAAGAGTTTTCCTGCCAAAAAAGAGCAAAAGGAAGCAGGGAAGCTACCTCCCTTGGCCTCCCTTCCTCAGCTAGGATGGGGCTGGGGCACTTCATGGGCAAGAGCAGGACTGGGGCAAGGACAACCTGCCTTGCTCTGGGTCTGCTTCAGGATGAACCATGTTCCCATCTCCTGAGCAATGCCTGACCCTTGTGAGGGAAGTGTCTGAGGGACTGCAGTGAGCCCACTTGCCCCAGGGCTGGCGTGAAGAACTTGTCATCCCTTCCAGCACCTCCTTTACCTACAAATGCCCAGTGCCTTTTTTCCCTCTTTGTCCTCACCCATTTGGTAGGAGTTGTTTTTTTGTAGGTAGGAATTGCAGGTTTTGTCAGCTTTCAGGTCCTGGTAGAATCTGTTCAAGGCAGCAGAGACCCAAAAGGTGAGGCTGGAGCCCGAGCGTTGGATTTCCATGTGACAGTGTCTGCCACAGAAGACTCAAAGGCTATTACAGGGATATACTTGAGGTATCCAAGTACAATAGTAGCAGCAACTGCCCTGTTTTTGTCTTGACATTAGAACAAGTGACCTTGCCTGGTGTCTGCTGCATCCTGGGGCTCAGCAGGGGCAGGGGCAGTGGTTGCAGGGCTGTGGGTGCAAGGCTGCACTATCACCACCTGCAAGGGTTTGGAACACATGCAGTAGTGGGAATTTGATTTGTTCAATTTGCAGCTTGTCCCACAGCACAGTCATTCTTTTATAAAGTCCAGTCAGAGTCCCACTGAGAAAAGGCACGTTCCAGCAAAAGCTTTCCAGCAATGAATTGTCTGGTTCACGTCCCCTGTCCCCACCTGGAAACAAGGCCATTTAAATATGCCGTGTGCTGTGGGCAGAGCTCCAGGGAGAACAAACCTCTGGGCTCCAAGGTTGGATTAGGAGCATGTTCAGATAATGACATCTGAAAACAGGATGGCTGGGAGCTGCAGCAGAGCAAAGAGGGGGCTTTGAAAGAGAGAGGAGTCTAATCCTCTCTGCTAATAAGGAGGCAGCTGCTGCCAATGCACCAGGCTTGGCAGACGCTGCTTTGCTGCTCCTGGGTTCTCTGATGATGGCAGAGAGGCACAAAGACCCAGCTGCTTCCCTGTGGCTGGGGCAGAGCCACAGGGGAAGGGTAAAACAGGAACATTTTGACGGGCACCTCAGCAGGCACGAGGTACTGCACTCTGCCTGTCCTGCTTAGTCATTCAACCACCTTCTCAAGCAAGAAGACAACTTGATCACTTACAACTTTGGGGTTTTTTTTTCCAGTTTTTATTGAGTGAAAATGTCAAACCTTGCATCAGTCATGCAAAAAAAAAAAAAAAATCAAATAAATAAAACACATATATTAAATTTCTAATAGCACTAAATTCAAGTGGAAAAATATTCAGTTCTTAATAACGCAGGTGCTGAAGAGACCAGATTCAAGTAAATCAGAGCACACCATCCTGTTTAGGGTGTTTTTTCACTTTCTGCATTTTTGTCTCAAAACCTATATATATATCTATATATCTATATATATGTATATACATATAGATATATACACACACACATATATATGTGCATACATATTATTTTTATATTTATATATATACACATACATATTTATAAAACATTAAAAAGAGCATTGGTGGTTCAAGCATTTATTTCCCCCCCTCCCCCATGGAAAGAAAAAAAACAACAAGAAAACAAAATAAAATTACACATTTAAAATTCAAAATGAGCTAGCAATGGCTTATAGTCCTAGTGTGCAATATGGATATTACAAAAGGCTAGAATCCTCCCTCATTGTCTTTTTTTTTAATTTTTGTTTTTTTAAAGTTGGTTTTTTTTTTGCTACATTGGAAAATTTTTTTAAAATTTTTTTTTCTTTATAAAATTCCTTCCACACGCAGACTTTAATCCAGTTGAGTTTGTGGCTAGAATGAACAATCTAGTCAATAGTTTTTATTTAATTTTTTTGCTCTTCAGCAGTGAATGGTAGCAGAATCAGGAGGGTCCATCTCAAGGTTTATTATTGTTTGGTTTTTATCTTGTTTTGGACAAAACAGTTCCATTTCCTCTCTCCTCTTTCCTCTTCTTATAGAGCCAGTTGAATCTCCCTCTCTTTCTCTGGTCATTCTTTAGACAGTCCCATGGACATGAGAGCTTGGAATGACAAACCACCTGCTCTGATGGGGTGCTGGGCTTGTTCAGAAAAGCACTTAAGCTCGGGCTTAAACCTGGGCCCACTCAGTCTCTTCTGCTTAAGAGTTTTGCTGAATTAAAGCCTGAACATGGCAGAATAAAAAGTTGGGTTCGACTTTCTTTTGTTGTTGTTGCAAACAGACAGTGTACGAGTTACAGGAACAGGACTGGGGGTCAGGCTGGCCGGGTCCCGCTGCCCTGCCGGGCCCGGCTCGGGGCCACCTTCAGCAGCGGCCTCTTGGGGAGGAACTCTCCTCCCCTGCCCAGCTCCCGAGGTGACACAAGGAGTGACACAAGTCTGGGAGAAGGGCTGAGATGTCGGGGAGACCTAGGGGGCCTGGGGGGAGAAAACGGTGTGCATAGATAAACACGGGCCCGTCTGGCACGCTCAGCCCCCGGGGCTGGGGAGTCCTGCCCAGCCCTGCCAGAGCCACCGCACAGCTCTCCCCTCCCTCCACACACTTCTGCTTTGGGCTCTGTGGAGCCTGGGGACAGGGGAGACTGTGTCACCGGGCAGCTCCCAGTGCCGCGGACACGGTGCCCCGGCAGCCCCGGCAGCCCCGGCAGCCCCGGCAGCCCCGGCAGCCCCGGCAGCCCCGGCAGCCCCGGCAGCCCCGGCAGCCCCGGCACCGCCTCGCGTGCCCTGCCAGGAGGGCTCGTCCTGCTCCCCTGTCACTGACAGAGATCCTGTTGGTTTTGGCCGTACAAAACGATCACATCTGCTTTGCAAGATGTGGCTTGTGTTAATCTAAGGATTCCTCCTGGAGCCCATCACCATACTATCTAAGTAGCTGAACACAGGGAAAATGTACAAGTACAGAACCTGCAGCAAATGCTAGTAAAGTAAAATCTTTTTGCCCCATCCCATTTTGAGAAATTCCGGGGCATCATTCCATCACTCTGCCCCAGGAACGTGAGCTTCATTCTATTCGAGAATGGGGTTGTGCTAGGAAACACACAGCTGAGGGTAGGGGATATACCAAACAAAACAAAAACAAACAAACAACAAAAAAACCCCCTATAAAAATAAAAGCCACACAAATAGCTGATAGAGGAAAAGAACTCCAAAGAATTAAATAAACTACAAACTAGTGATAATATTTCATTTGTTTTCATTTGTTTCATCTCTACAAAATTCAAGTTAGAGTTCGGAATCGTGCAGGTCCGGTCAGTGCTGGGAGTGTGAAGTCAGCCTCAAACCACAGCATTAAGGCCCCCCCTCCCCTGCCACCCCTACAAACATACACTACATTGAAAGAGAGAAAAAAAAAAAAAAAAAGAAGGAGAAAAAAAAAAATGGAGAAAAAAAATTGCACACAATTAACCATATGTAAGGGCTATCCAGAAGGCAGGTGACACCTCCCCCTCCACCCCTTGGCATTGGTGGTTTCTCTTTTGTTCTATATATAGTAATAACCTTTACAGGAAAAATACTGTACAACTTTTTTTTTTTCCTTTCCTTTTGAAACATTAGCTGAACATTCTGTCCCCACATTTACACAGCTGAGCTGCTTGTTTATAAATCAGACCTGATCTGCACCAGTTCCTTAGGGAAATAACAAAAAAAAAAAAAAAAAAAAAAAAAAAAAAAAGCAAACCTAAATTTCTTGAGGCCTTTATCTGTTCAGGGTGAAAAAAAATCCTGGGGATCCCTTAGAGCTGAAGTGCTCATGGAGCTGAGGAGGGGAGAGGGTGCCTGCATGGTATAAAAAAAAAAAAGATTTTTTTTTTCCAAAAGGACAAAGCTCAGACTAGTCTGGTATACTTTAAAACTGGCACCAAAGTAACTATCGGAATTAATTCATACTAGTCCTTCTGGCGCCCTGGTGTGTGTAGACAAGCCCTTTCAGGCTCAGGCAAGGATTTGGGGTCAAACAGCTACTGTGGCACCTGCCAGAGTCCGGGACAGTGTCCTGTAGTGTGTGTTCCCAGGCCAGGCCAGGAAAAGAGAGCAGGGCAGAGGCTGGAACAGCCCAGGCTGCTGGAGGGGGCAGCAATCGCTCCTGCAGCTGGAAGAGGTCAGCGCTGCAGCCCTTCCGAGGTGGCACCTCCCCGGTGCCAGGCTGCAGCAGGGTCTGTGAATAACTGCCCCAGGCAGGAGCAGGCAGCGGGTCCTGCTGCAGAGCAGGGCTGTCCCCCTCGCCAGCCCAGAGCAGAGCAGGACACCCCAGGGCGCTCCGAGCGCGCCCTGCCAGAGTCACCTGAGATCCGCGTCTGTCACGCTCCGGCAGCAGGGCTGGCACTGTCCTGGTGCCCCCGCCTGGGGCAGAGCAGGGCCCTTTCCCCAGGACGCTCCTGGGAGAGCTTGGTGCTCCCTGTGCTGCACCACAGGGCAGGGGCAGCTCACGGCCTCCTGAGATGGGGATACTGAAGCACCACAAAAACGCCTCACCTCCGCATAGAGGAAGCACCTAGGGGTTGGGATGAGATGGAACTGGATGGCAGAGTAACCCCAGTCCTCCAGTGTGACAGACCCTTTAAACTGCCTGCTGTGTTCTTCCCAGGTTACTTCAGCTAAATCCCTACAGTCAGAACAGCAGGGATGAGGAGAGGTGTCCTACAGAGAAAGTGTAGACTGAGAAAGTTTTACAATATAAATAGCATTCAAAATTATTATCATTAACAGTAAAAAGGATCTGGAAGAACAGAGGAGTGTCCCATTCCCACCCCTGCTCATTCATTAATGCATCCTCATTTATGTGACAATAAATACCCACTCCCACCCTGGCTGTCTGATGCCATTTAATGCTGGAGAAAGAAGGGGGAAGGGTGGAGAGAGAGAGAGAGGGAGAGAGAAAGAGCACACTCCTCACCCCCTCCTTCCCACTGGCAAAAGCTGAGCTACTTGTCTTTGTGACACCAATTCCTTTAATTTTATATATGTGTGTGTGTGTGTACATTATATAGAGAGACACACACACAAATATATATTTCTAAAATTCATTACCTCTTGTTCCCACCCACCCCCCTCCAAGAAGTGGAGATTATTATTATTATCGTACAACTGAAAACATGGAAAAATAAAACCCAGGAAGAAAATTGGGGGGATAGAGCCCCACCCATAAAAAAGGGTCCCCAGATGGGCACAGGCCCCACGCACCATGCAGGGAGCAAGGAAAAGTAGTGGGTACCCTCAGGGTTCGTGTCCATATAAAGGGTATTTTTTGCTGCATCTTGCCCCCTTGTTCCGGGATCTCTAGAATGGAGTGATGCAGCACCAGTCCTGCTGCCAAGTGATCTCTTCTGGGGCCTGGGGAGGAGCAGGGGTTTCCTTCCTTCCTCTCTCTCATCTGTGGCACGGAGTTCGTTTTTCATTTGCCATCCCCATCTTTGTTCTTGCCTTATACGGGGTCCTCTTAGTAAATCTGTGTAAGAGAAAAACCAAACCACTGCCGTTGCTGTCTGTAGGATTAAGGAGAAGCTGCTGGAGCAACGGTGGAGGCTGAGGCAGCAGCCGGAGCTGGGGCAGGGGCAGGAGCAGGGGCTGGAGTGAGGGCTGGCTCGCTCTGAGGCCTGGAAGCATCACCATGGTCTGTGGAAGAAGCACCCTCCTCTGGTTCTCCGTCTTCTTTAGCAGCCAGGCCTTCGGGGTCTGGCAGCGATTCTTCAGAATCTGTGTTCAGGTCTTCCTCCTCCTCATCCTCCTCATCATCATCGTCGTCATCCTCCTCTTCATCATCCTCCTCTTCTTCATTCATCTCCTCCTCATCGTCCTCTTCGTCCTCTTGGGAAGAGTCGTCCTCGTCCTCCACATCCCCAGAGGCCGGAGCCCCCGCGCTCCTCTCCGCTGGCGCGGCCCCGGCTCTGCTTGGGGACGGGCCCTCGGCGGCTTCTGCCTGCTTCTTGCTGAGGTCCAGGGAGTCATTGAGGCCCACGCCAGCCGCATTCTGCAGGAAGAAGAGGGAGCTGTTGTTGTCAGTGCTGAGGTTGAGCGAACTGTCCAGGTTGATGGAAGAATTCTGGATATCATACTCAAGAGTGGAGTGGGCAAGGCCCTCGGGGCCGGGAGAGATGGCAGGCAGCTCCCCTCGCTCCTGCTTCTCGTGTTTGCGCTTGTGAGAGTCCATCTGAGACATCCCCACCACCGTATGCTTGCAGCCGGGGTAGGTGCAGTGGAAGTGGGAGCATTTGAGTTTGTACTTGCAGTCAGGCACCTCGCAGTCCACGCTGGAGCTGAACTGGCAGAAGCCGGCAGCGCTGATGACGTCCTGCTTGCCGTGGTGCTTGCGGTGGGCTGTCACCTTGGTGCTGTCAGTGCAGCGGAAGCCGCAGCGCAGACAGTGGAAGTGTGTGCTGTTGCCAGAGAACTGACAGTCTGGGAAGTTACAACTCAGTGAAGACTTGAAGCGTTTGAAATCATCCAATACTAGGTTGTCAACACGGTCGTGGTGCTGGGCGTGCTTGTACATGTGGGTACGGCCGCAGAACTTGTAGCCGCAGTTCTCCCGTGTGCAGTGGTAGTGGGTAACCTTGAGAGAGAACTGGCAGCTGGAGTCCTTGCAGTCCTCGTAGAGGTCATAGCGCCGAAATCCCTCCAGCATCATCCCTTCATCCAGCATCTTGCGTGAGGATGCGGTCTTGCGGCGCTTGCCAAACGGGGACATGTCCTCAATAATCCAGAAACGCTTTTTGGCCCCCGAGGCAGTTGGCATAGTGATGGTGTTTCCTGAGGAGAGAAAGCGCAGAGCGGTGTTGCTGACAGCCAGGTCTCTCCATCTCCCAGCCGTCCTGGCAAGCTCTGTGTTTGCCAAGACACAACGCTGCCTGCGACTGTTCCCACCCGCAGCTCGTCCCTTGAGCTCTCAGTGAGCCTGAGCTCCAGGACTGTGGGCTAGCTGATGCCTGCTGGACATCACTTTCTCAATTTTCAGCATATCCTGCCTTGTCTCTAATTGCTGCTCTGGAAAATCTGATCTTGTAAAAATGTTAACTGTTGCTTCTCTGGTTTGCTGCTTTCATAGTTTCTCTTGCTACTTAACCTAATCTCTAGTCCCATTTTCCTCAAATCAGAGCAGGGAGGAGCTAGCTTGTTCCAGTCCAAGGACTGAGATGTGTTACTGTAGTTCACTGGGGTGGTAAAAAGAGCTGCAGTGTGCTAAAAGCTTGGATGTGTGCACTGTTTCCCCCTATCCAGGCTCTTGTAATACACTACAATTGCCAAGGACAGGCAGGAAGTGAAGGAAGATCCCATGCGTGATTAAAACTGCAGCGGGGGGGGGTGTGGAAATTTATAGAAACAGGATGGACTTTGGCCAGGAGACTGCAACATCCCTCACTATAATGAGCCTACATATTACAATGAGTGCACTTAGAAAGACAGATGGACAGATGTTCAATGGGGCTAATTCTCATCATCACTAGCCAGTGGACTCTGAGAGAAAATACCAGCTCTGCAACATTCCCTTGGGTCTCAAAAATTCCACTATCCCCCTAGTATAAATAAAGATCCCTCATCTATCTTCCACTTTGATTCACAGGGCCAGCATAACTGGCTAGTGCTCATGTCCCCTAGGATCACACTGACATCAAAGACACGACCTCAATCTATTAACTTTTTTTTCTCTGCTTGCTGTGTCCAGAATCAACCCACAATCTCTAGTATCAACACGCAGCACAGACAAGGTTGGAGGCAAGAATTTCTCACCAGGTGCAGAACTGTGAGTGTAATTAGAAATTATACAGGTGACGACCCCTCAGTGACAACCCTTCGAGAGAAGGTGGCGACCACTGAAGGAAAGTTCCCACACTCCCAATGGCAGTGGTGGCAGGAACCTCCTCTCCCACATGGCTGGGCCATACAGTTTGTGGGATAAGCAAAGAACAAAAGGTTTTTCTACACCATTTGTTACTGGCTCTTGTGCTCAGACACCAGCTCAGGTCATCCATGGTGAGACCACCTGAGTGACATGGTGGAAACTGCACGCTAAGGCTGATTTAACCAGCTACCAGTGAAAGAATAACTTTCTGTCACTGGAGATTTGAAATTGGCAGGCTCTTAACTGCAGAATCTGTGACCAATTTGCTCTCTGCTCCCCCCTCAACATCTGGTATTGAAAATCCAGTTCTCCACTTCCAGCAACTCATGTAAGTGCAGTGGTGCCTGGACAAGTCGCTGCTGTCCAGATTAACTCTTTTTAATAAAATTACAGCCAAACCATCAAGTTCCTTAGCATTAATTAATTAATGCCCATATTGTCTGTCTTTGGATGGGAATATGGGATAACCCATCTTAAAGAAAAGACTCTGGATGGGAAATAAATAGAATTTAAATTTTGCCTGTTTAAAACTATCGACACAGCTTTTAAAATAGTTCAAACGGATGTGCTTAAAACTTTAGTTTAAAACCAATTCGGTTTTCTCATCCAGGTAAAGTTTTGGAGTAAGGGCATAATGAAGAGAGATGACACCTTGGTGCACTCTCCTCTTTTGCCAAAGTTCAGTCCCTGCACCCTGTGAAAGGTTACAAGCCTCAATGGATGTGATCCCCACCAAATCTCACTGGTGTTTTCCATAAGGCTATTTCTTTAACCACTAATAATGTCAGCATTCACCAAACTATACCACGGTAAAAACAAAAGACGCTTAAAAATATTTGATTAGAGGAAGCACAGCACAAGGTTAAAAATGTTTCAGGCTGCATGCAGTTTAGGTAAAAAAGAAGCAAAGATAGAGTTTCTTGTGAATTTTGTTAATTGGCACACATTCCTCTGGACAAGGCAAGGATCCTTCTCCTGCCAAGTCTCTTGAGAAAAACCTATGAACTGGAGTTGGAAAGCTGTGAAGCTGGTCCTCCAGCCATACTCCCAACCTTTGACCTTGGATTTACACATTACTGAAACTGGCAGGAAGAATGACTAGGACATTTGAAGGCTGCCAGAAGCCTCGTAAGTGTTAACTTTAAGCACAAAGATGTCCTTAATTAACTAGAAAAGAGCTAGGAGTTGAGAAAAGAAGCCAAAAATGAGACACACCCTAAAAGCCATTCCCAGATGGAATGAGAATACCCAGCCTGAGACATCTCTGATCTTAGTCACATATGGGAATCATGGCAGCCTAAAACTGAAATCTATCTGTATTTTCTGCAGCTGATTAGAGCCTTGATAAATAACGAGTGTGAGAAACAGCTCAACCTGTCTCACAATGTCATCATGTGACACTCTGCCTGTGCTTCACTCCTCATCCTGGGAAGGCACCCCTGAACTTTGGGGCTTCATATGAAGTTTGCAAGATCAGTTGAAACACAGGACCTGGGTACCTCATCAGACATTCACCTGTGCAGCACACTATGGCAGGCACTGGCTTGGGTGGCCTGGAAGCTCTAACCAGGAAGTCCAAGTCCCATCAATGCCACAGGAGCAGAAGTTTGCTCTGTCGCCACTTTGAGGTTACCAAGACACTGAAAATGCCCGTTAACTGTGGATTTTGTTAGGTTTTTCTATAGTTAGGAACTGGTGGCAATTGCTCTCAGTTATTCATCCAAATGTCTACGAATGATTGGCTGTGGTTTGTTTCCCCTTGGCTGTGGTTACTGTGTCAGCAAGGAAAAGGAGCAGGCATGGATGGGCCCTGGGGTAACGTTTGCCAAGGCACAGAGTGACCTTTGCTGCTCTACCCACCCAAAGGTGCAGAGCAAAACCATGGGCAGGGTGAGTGGGGACAGAGCTGGGCACAGGACATGGAGAGAAAGCAAAGAAGTGTTACCTGCTGCATCCTGCACTAAGGGAACGTCACTTTTTACTGGAGTTGGAGTGGCAATGATGGGCGAGAACCCAGCGGTGCTGGCGGCAGGCATGACAATGCCTCTGCTGGCTCCCAGAGTGGCACTGAGCAGGGAGTACGAGAGACAAGATGGAGAGAAGAGATAGGGGAGGGTGGGGAGGGGAGACCTAAGCAGGGCTTGTGAGAAAGATGGAGGCAGAGATGGTGGTGGAGGTTGTGGTGCAGTGTGGGTTGCATCATCGGCAGCAGCAGTAGCAGTAGAAGGAACCAGGCAGCCTGGAGAATGTGGAGAGAAAAAAAAGCAGAAAAAAAAGGAAAAAAAAAGAAAAGAAAAGAAAAAACAATAAAACAAAACCAAACAAAAAAATCCAAAAAACAAGAAACAAAAGAACTGAAATGAGAACCCAAGAGCAGAAGCAATATGATGAAAATGGAAAATACATTCACAAATGTATGAAATAGAACTGCAACAGAGAAGAAACAGAAGGTGAGGAATTGACAGCACCAGGAAGAGGAGAGTTGTCTCTGCAGGAGGTAAGGTGGCTTTATGGTATGGGGGAAGAGACACAGACTTTCAGGCAGGAATTCTGGATTCATTTGGTCATTCTGGTCCTTGTTCATCTATAGGGTTGCTGCGTGCTTCAGTTACCAGCTGTAAGGGTGCTCTGGCACTTGGGGCAGGTGGAGCTGCTCCCTACCTGGAGAACAGTGGGGGGGGGGGGCATTTCCTAGCACTTGGGCCACTACTGGCACAGAAGAGTGTGCCAGGAACCACTGCCCCACCAGAACCCTCTGGAGGTGCCATAATGTTGTGGGGCCAGTGCCGTGACCCAGCAGTGCTCCTACAACGTGACTGCTGTGATGGCCTTTAACTGGGGGGGGAAGAAAACTAGGAAAATGTGTATGGAATTAAAGCAAACTGAGGCAGCCTATGCACAATATCCCACTGAACCCTGGGAAGGTAGCTGAGAGATCCCTGGTCATCACTGTATGATGGCAGAATTCCTACCAGTGTCTGACTCCTGACGAGTTGACCCTGTAATGCAGGGCAGGGGGAGATGGCTCTACATGATCCTGGCAAACAGGGCAGGAACTTACTTTCCAAAAGAGGGGATGAAGGAGGTCTGCTCTGTGCAACTGCACAAAGTGGAACAAGAGTTTTTGGGTGAGGAAGGGAGCTTAGTGAGTTGCTTTTAGATGTTGCTTTCTGAAGATGTGATAGGTTTTGTCCCCTGTGTATGTCAATCTGCTGTTGTACTTCACCAGTAAAATAAAGTGCCTGACTTTGGATGCTGCTTGAGAAAATACAAAGAGGTACCAGAGAAAATTCCAAGTACAGAAGGGGCCCACAGCTCTTTTTTTCTATTTTTTTTTTGAGTCAACCATTAAAATATACTCAACTCCAAGACCAAGGATAAAAATCTCTCTTCATGGGAGGAAAAAGATATGCTGCTAAGTTCCTGGATGTTTGAGCTGTATATTTTGATGGACCTCTTCTCTCAGGTGCTGGAGAGAGCTGGGTTAGTGTGAGGCACTACTGAAGTTGGCACGGTGTATTTTTAAGGTGCAACTGTCCCTTGGCCTCTTTTTATGAGTTTATCTCCCACGAGAGCAGGCAACTGATGATCCATTTCACACACACCCTTCTCCCTTACCTGCTGATGTACTTTCATTGCCCACTGGAGTGCTGGAGCAGCTACGGTCCATATTGGAAGATTCAGAGGAGATACCCCCAGGGCTACAGCCAGTGTAATCCATGTACTCTTCTGTTTCAGTGTCCATCATGCTTGGGGGTCCCTGAAAGGAAGCTGGGGTTCCTGATGAGGCTGGGCTGGGTGCCATGCTGCCAACCTGGGGGAGATTTTCATTCCTTGGAGTGTGGCCAACAACCTGCAGCAGGAAAACAAGACAGGGACTTTCACACCAAAAGCAAGATACCAGGACCAAAACCATCTGTCTGCACGTTTATCTCCCTCTGCATGGTTCATGGGGGACAGCTGGCACGTGCTTGTGAGTGGAACCTGTGGCACTGGGGCCAGGAGCATGACTCCTCCTGCACTGGGAGCTCAGAGCATTAAACCTGGCACATGCATCCTGGGATGTGAATTGTGCTGCATTCAGGAGCTGGGAATATTAACCTTGGCACAAGCATCCTGGTGTGTGGATTCTGATGTGTTTCCAAAGAGGAGGTGTTAATGTTGGCATTGCCCCCTCACCCTGTGGGTCCTGCTGCAGTCAGATGCTGGAACCATGCCTGAGTTCAGTGCTGAGCCCCTGAAAGATGGAGGTTAAACACAGCATTTTCTGCCCAGTGTGCACTAGAATTCTTGGGGTTAGACTCAGCATGTGCTAGAAGAGTAGTGAAGACTAATTTTTTGTTAAATCTTCCTAAGTCTGATTCTTGTACCTAAACTTTTTACTAGAGACCAAAAGATGCCACACCAGCAACACCAGTTCCTTAGCATCTGTGAACTCATTAAATCCAACAGCACTAGACTTGAAGAGTTCACTTATTGACAGTAGTTAATAACTAACAGGGACCTCTTATTCCCATGCTGTGGAATGAAAGAGGGTTCTCATCTTGCTTCTACAGATGGTCTCTTTTGATTTCCATATACCAGATGACGTTCTTAGGGTCAGATCAGCCACAGGCATTTAAATAAAGACAGCTTGTTTCATCTACCAAGCCAATGGCAGATGAAATAACTAAAGAATAAGAACAAGTGAGAGGTGGCAGGGATGCTGTCCTTTGGAGCAGCAGCTCCGTGCTGCAGCTGAAACTCTTCCATTCCACACCTAATCTGCCAGTTGCTGACTGTCTTAGTAAAGCAGCAATTGCATCACTCTGCTACTGCCTGAGAGAGGAGAGGGAATGCCCCATCTAAATCCACATCAATAAGGGAAGAGAAATGTCAAGATTGGTATTTCTTCCATCCTAGGTGAGTTCTTTATATGTAACAGGAAATATCTGCTTTAACCAGCACATTAAATTCTCCCATATCCTAAGCATGTTCATTTTAATAAGTCAACTGTATATATTGAAAGAGCTGAGAGAGTGCAAGTTGTAAATATGAGTATTTTAGTGTTATCCTTCTCAACATTTTTCTACAAAATTTACAAGGAAAAGCTGTTTGCACTAAGCAACACTTTGCAATCAATGCTTCATCATCTTTACTCGTCTTGTGTAAGTTCAGCCAGGTAAAGCTACCTTGGGTGTACTCCCACTGTCCAGTAGCATCCCCCAGTGCAGACACACATCCCTCAGAGTCTGGGCACAAGTGTCCTGGCACTGCATCAGCTCTGCAACCAAAGGGGCCAACACTGCCTGCGGATCTACAGCTTCGACAACAAGGAGTTACCTGAGTAGGAACACGATCAAAGTTCTTCCCCAGCATCCTTCTCATGTGCTTCCTGGCATGGGATGTCATTTGGTGCTTGAGCAGGAAGGAGAACTGGCAGCCCTCTCGGATGCAGTGGAAGTGGCTGTTCACCTGGTTGTATTTGCAACCTGCAGACACAAACCCCACATTTATGTTGCACATGAAGGTTCTGAGAGGGAGCAGGACCAGAGGGAAGGTGATGGGACAGAACATTATCAGTGGTCATGGGTTATTCAGAACAGTCTTGAATGAAAAAAAAACAAACTCACAATCTACTGCCTGCTGAGCAACTGCAAGAGAGGATTAGAGTGCACGGAGCTCTAAGACCTCAGCCCAGTCCCATCCCGCTTTGTGCCATTATAAAGGAAGGAACATTGCCATTACATTTGGTAGTGCCTAATGCTCTTCAGTCTTAGCTAGTGCCTTTTCTTTTACAACAAGAACAAAACCAGGACTTTTAGCTGTATCATAGAAGCTACAATCAAAATACATGCTCATAATTAGATCAGAAATGAAAAGTTCTTCCCCCCCCCCCCCGCCAACTGTGCTCTCAGAAAAACAGTCTCATATCAGCTCTAGCTCTGGACAGTGTGTGTGTGCTCTGGTCAGACAGGAATGAGCCAAGAAGTGTTTATTGCCACTCTGAAACTGTTGTGTAATGGGGGAAGCTTCTGAACAACAAGCAGTTCCTATGGGTTCTGGCATACACCAGCTCACACATTGTGCTCCCTGTGGCCCCAGCCGTGCGTGCCAGGCGAGCACAAACCATTACGGGACAATCCCAAATAGCCATACTGTATCGCTGCTAAACAGTGGCTTGTCATAGTTCAAACACAGCTATATCAGTGGTCAGGATCTGCTGTTTCCCATCCTCCCTTGGCCATATGCACAGAGGTAGAGACCTACAGACAGGCTCACTTTTACTCATCTATCTACATCCATCCACCTTTACTTATTTATGTATGTTTCACCTCTCTCCCCCCAATCATATACACTTACATAATTCTACACACAGAAACATACATTGAAAATATCTATCATGTGTGTTTCTTCAGAAGCATTCACAGCCCTTAAAACAGGCCAGTGCTTTCTGCACCTGCTATCTATAAATACACAACATAAACCCCAGGGATGGACACATGTAGAAGTGAGTCCACATGTCGCTGAACCACACACACCCACACCATCCCACCAAGCTACCTCTATCAGTGCAGGCAAATGCAGGGTGCTGGCTAAACGGGTGTCTACTGCTCAGCAGGGCCAGCCCACAAATGTACATACTGCTGGATGCATGTACCCCATGCAGCCCATCCCTCCCAAACCAAACACTGCTGACACGTGCAAAGGCTGCAGCTGCCTCGCTGCCAAACAGCTCCTGACTCACCCAGCTCACGTGGAGCTGACAGCCAGTGTTTCATGGGCAGGCCAAGAGCGTGTTTGTTGAGGTCCCACTGTCCCTGCCCCACCCACCCTCCCCATCCCTGTGCTCTGGGACTGGGAACAAACTGCTGCAGGACTGGAACACAAGGGGCAGGTGAGGGCTCGCCCGGTGCCAGGGCATCCCTGGGGGCTGCTCTCCCGCTCTGTCTGGCCCCTGCTATCACCTCAAACACCAAGGGTGAGTAAACAACAGCAACTGCTAGATCTGCTGCCATGTGTCAACAGGACCTAGGTAGGCACTGGCTGTGGTGTGTTGACATGTATTACCCTGGTTACCACAAACAAACTTCCATTTGGGTACAAATTCCTGATGTATTCAAAGCTGAAAAGTTTTCCTCTGGCTACTGTGACTGTTTTCCTGCAGTGGAAAGGAACACCCAGAGGTGTTATTCTGAACCTTGTTTGGTTCCAGCCTTTGCTCCAGTCAGGGGTGGTAGGGAAGATTGGGTCTGTGACATTGCCAAACCACAATGAGAATGTTCAAGTGAATCCCAGGCAGTTCAGGATAGAGTTGTCTTTAGGAATTCCCATTCAGAGTCCTGGGTTTCAGCTCCAGGTACCTCCACAGGAATCCATTCTATTTTTGTTTGTACCAGCTTTACACTGGAGGGACTTGGTTTTAATAACTGCTGCAGTGCTGCTGATTGTTCTGGCAAGTGAGCCAGCCCCAGTCTGAGCCTGTGCCACATTCACGTGTTTCCTCAGGCCCCAGAACACTGTATACCCTGCTGCTCACAGGAGCTGTGGAGAATGGGTTTGGAGAGAAGAGAGTAGCTTATTACATGTTCTCGTCCATCTCTCTCTCTGATTATGTGCCATTTGACTTTCAATATGCTGCACTAGCCCTGGTAAAGAAAAAAAAATCCTCCTAAGAGCATCCTTAAATTTCACCCAACATACGCAGCAGGTCCAAAAGACTACAAAGTATAAAAAACAAACAAACACACACACACACACACACAAAAGGCTTTGACAATTAGATAAAAAGAAGAAAAAAGAGGAAGCTTTATGTCCAGACAAATTTATATATACAATTCTGTACAGTACAGTTTCTATTCATTTACCTTCATTTACCTTATTCTATTTGTGAAAACTTGCTTCAACCAGACAGACCAGGAACTGCTTTATGTTTTGTCGCCTTTCTTGTTTAGTGACTTAATGACCAAATACCTCTTAAGCATAACTTGCAGGTTCTAACTTATGGCATTCTTGGCCTGGACATGGGACACACCACTTGAGAAACGGAGCAAAACTCACCTAGTCTGCCACATTCTTCCCGCTTGGTAAAATACTTGAAGCCGTTGGCTGCCCTTCTCTCTGCCTTCTCATGCTTTTTCACGTGCCAGGGCAGCTTGGTGGTGATGTTAGTCACGAAGTAGCAGCCAGGACGCAGGCAGTGGTAATGCCCTCGCATGCGGAATTCACAGTGCTGCAGGGAGCACACAGGCACGGGGCTTTAGGCAGGTCTCAAACAGATGCACACTCAACTGCCTGCTGCTAATGGCATCCCTTCTGATGTGCCAGAGGGGCCTGCACTGATACTCCAGATCCCATGTTATCTTCCACAACCTGCCATGCACCTTATTCCCTCTCTAGTCTTTTTACATTGCTGTCGTGTACTCTGTAATACACTATTCTATGTTGAGATATCTCAAAGCTTACTCATGGCTTTCCCTGGATTCATCACAGGTTTTTATTCTATTTCATCTTGTGTCTCAGATTATTCTCATTCCCTTGTCCGCTTCACCCAAGTCAAAAATACACAAAAGCATCACGATTCCCCATTTGATAAAAACCAAATGTTTTCCTAGACCATGTAATTATGACTTCCATGGTTCTGTAGTAACGCCAAGAAGGCCACACACAGCCTCACTTCCAGCTGGAGAGTCAGTCTACCTGATCCTTCCTCTCCTTCTCCCCAGTCCTGCCAGAACACTACTCTGGAATGGCTCTTACCTGGTTTGGACAGAGACACTGCAGGGAGTAGTAAGCAAACTGGTCTCTCACATTCACCAGATTATTGTTGGGGTTGATGTGGTCCAGGCAGTGGGATTCTGCTTTGCCAGAGGTTTTGCACACATATTTGCAGTTCCCAAAGAGACAGTGGAAGTGGAATTTGTTGGCGTACTTGCAGTCTGTTGCCAAGCAGGGATCACTGGAATACATCCAAAACCCAATCATCACCTTCACTCATTTCACACATTTGTTTCTTTGCCAAGATTTAATTCAAGGGGAGCCCAGCTGAAGCCTCTGTTCCAAACATGGCCCACAGATTTCCCATAGCCACCTTCCTCTTCAGGGAAATTGAGGCTGGCAACACTACTACAATTCCACCCAACTACTGCCCTTTCTTGGTGAGGATTATTAGAACACAGCAGTGCACAGTGGGTTCTGTCGTCTTTGAGGGCCACTTTTCCAATTTAAAGTTCAAAGGAAACACAGCTCTTGAGTGTGGGCACTGCAGGATGCCAGGGCTTCCCCTGATCTGACAAAACCAGCACTGGCCCTCTCATCACTTAATGGGTTTGGTGCCTTCCACCCCCACTCAGTGCATGAATTTCTGGCCCAATAACCCTTCATTGTCAAGCATACTGCAAAAATACCTGTAATTCTGCACAGCTCTCGCAAGGGATAAAACAGGGATCAGCGATAAATCGATCACCAAGTTTATTTCTCTTCAAAACTCATGCCTAAAAGTGCTCTCACATGCGCTCAAAAACCTTACAGTATTTCCTAGACTTCACAGAAGTAATTTTTCTGTGAAGTTAAGCCCCAGAGTACTTTCTGGGCAGGTTTCTCAGCGGGTGAACAGAAGTGCAGTATTGCAGCTCTGAGGAAAGGTTGGCTGGGGAGGATAGAAGGAGGCAAATGGTAGCTAAAACTTACTTCTCCTGGAACTGAAGAAATCCAGGTTTGACCTGAGGCTTGGCATTCTCCAGGGAAGTCGTTGCCAAGGGTGAAGCTGCCAGGTTAGGCACTGATGCTGGGATCTGAGGCATCTGGGGTATGGTTGAAGCCAGCTGCTTCCAAGCAAGTAGTGTGGGAGCCGAGGGCATAGCAGCTGGATTTGGAGCGGGCACGTCAAGGGCAGGAGCACTGGCCATGGTGGCAGAAGCAGCAGATGGTGATGAAGGGGCCAGTGAAGCCTTATTCTCAGTAGTAGTTGAGAAAGGAGACTCAGAGTTGCTTTTCACAGTTCCACCTTCAGTTCGGAAGTGAAAACTGCAAAACATGATACTAATTCAGACATAAATTCTTGACCATTTCATGTAATTTGATTAAACACCAACAAGAATGTGGCAGGAGCCTGTAAACAAATTGGTGTGGATAAATCCTAAAAGGGGCTCTGCAGACTTTAAAGTAAGATTTAGGGCCATCCTAAATCATCTGTGAAGAGAAGGGAAATCATTAGGATGGGTGGAGACAGGTGCCAAACCATGTTAAAATTAGAGAAACCCCAGAATCACTGCAGTCACTGACATCAGCTGTGGGGCAGCTTCCCAGGGCTGCTGGGAGAAGCCACACATTTCCTGCTCACAGGGAAGCATCCAACAGGAGAGACCAACCATGATGGCAGATCTGTCTTGAAATTTGCAACGTCTCCTTCCCTACAACCCCTTCAGACTCAGAAAAGTGAATGGCCCCTGGAGGCCTTACTCATTCTTTACTTGGACATTCCATTGCCTTTTAAGGGAACCTGGGGTGGTCTTGAACTGCAGTGTGCACTGCAGAGCCTTCCCTGTCTCCTCCTCTCCCACTCACTTGGCGTGCTTGATGGCTCCATCCAGGGTGCTGAAGAGGGCTCCACATTCCTCCACCACACAGTGGAAATGCACCTTGTGGAGGAAGTCACACTGGGCATCACAGAAATCCTTGGTGCCAAACCTGGCCAAAACAGACAAGCAGACATCTCAGGGAAGGCCCCAGGAGAGAAGTGGAGTTGGAATAGACATTATTTCTGTATTTTTCAACTCAGTTAGCATTCCCACAAACAACAGTAATTCTAGATCCAGAATCCACCCCTGGATAGGAGGGTATCTCTAAGACGGGAGAGATGAAGCATCCTCTAAGCAGCAATTAAAGCCTGGACTGCAGAAATACTGCACAGCACCATCCCTGATGTACAGAACAACAACTCTACATGCAAACCCCACCACGTTACCCAAGATATGTCTTGTGTTATCTTGGAGCAAATGGCCAAGAGGGCAATTGCCAGCTCAGTGTGGTGTCACTGCTCACCCACTGCTGAGATTCTCTGGACTTCATAAGTGCAGCACAAATACCTGAGATTTCAGAAAACTCCAGAATCACAGGGAATCAAGAAAACAAGTAAGAAACACTGGCAGGAAGGATTTGAAACTTAACAAGGGAGTCTTGCATAATTAAGGTACAACAAACTACAGTTGCTCTGATGAGCAGGAAAGCAAGAAACAAACAGCAGCCTGTATGGTCCCAGGAGGGACCTCTCACCAATGGGAGGGTAAAGGAAAGAGAAAAAACTTGTACTGCAAAAGGAAGGTCTGTGGATATACAACATGTGCTGTCAGTTGTGGCTTGCAGGGAGAAGAGGAAGGAAAGTAATTGTGGGGTAAGAGAGAAGAAACCATGTCATTGCAAACTAAAGGGGCTGTTTCATCAGAGACAAGAAGTGTTGAGGCCTCCCACAAAAAGGGAGGTGATCAATCAAAAATGGCTGCATTATAAAATTTGCTTTGGATGAGAAAACTAAAGACAAAGCAGAGAATTTGGGATGTAGTGAAGACCTTCTAGAAGAACAGATAAAGGGACTCGTTTGAAAAATACAAATCAGTCAGTCTGGATGATATATGTCCTGAAGTGCAATGGAAATTAACTCCCAAACTGATTACATTACCATTTACTGGTTTTTAAGCCATAGAGAAGTGGGAGGTACTACATAAATGGGGAAAAAAAAAAAAGAAATTAAACAGTCCAGGTACTGGTTCTTTGAGGGGAAAAAGAAAAGACAAGTCATCTTTGGCAATTATCATACCTCTGGCCTTAACTTCTCCTTCCAGTAAAGTAATGGAACAAATATTAAGAGGGAGGAGAAAATCATTAAACATCTAGAGGATAAAGGAACCATGAGCAATAAACAGCATCAGGATTATAAAGAATAAATCTTGCCAGACAAATTTAATTGCTTTTTTTGATAGAATTACAAAATTAGTGGATGAAGGGATGCAATATATTTGGATTTTAGTAAAGCATTTGATTCAGTCTTGCATATGCTTAGAATTAATTCCAATTGGCCTGGATGTAATGCCACCTCATGGCTTGAAACTGGCTGAGGGACCATAAACAAAGCCTGATGACAACCAGCACCACACTGAGCTGGGAGGAGGAGGCATTGTATGAGTGCTGAGAGGAGGCCTGGGTTAGTCTGAGTTTATTTAACATCTTAATTAGTAATCTAGGAGTAAACATTGTGTTTATGAAATTCACAGATACTAAACTGGGAGGAGGTGGCCATACCTTGCAGGAGTGCAAGAGGAGAAAAAGAGCACAGAGAGGTTTAGCAAGACAAGGGGGAACGTTCAGAACAGGAGGATCATGTTTGGAAACACAACAAATACACCTGTGTGTGTGGGGTGTTTCATACATTGGGGACTCACTAAACAACTTTGAAAGCAATTCTGTGTCACAGAGAATGATAACCATGGTACTATGCATTATTCTGTGTAGATACAAACAAATTCTGAGCTGCCTGTTTGGGGGCAGGAAGCTTGCTCTGTCGTGGGGGGAGCAATTCTGCACCATCCAGGGAACAACAGGAAAGCAACAGGACCCGCAGGCACAAGGGACTAATCCAGAGTCAGATTAAAGGAGGCAAGTAAGGCTGGTTAAATGGAATGCTGAAAGTTTGGGATTGTCTGAAGGGGCTGAACGCCAGCTGCAGAGAGGGATGATCTGCTGTGGTTCAAGGGGATAGAAACAGCTGCAATGAAACTACAAGAAGTGGAATTCAGGCAGCATACCACAGAAAAGGTTGTGACATTGAAACTTACTAGGTGGTAAGAGAAAAGAAAATAGCCATACTGCCTGGCAGCATTACAACCAGACCAGACAAAATGCAAATGGACTGCTGGGAAGGATCTCACACCAGCCAGGGGCTGATGGCCTAGAAGATTTTCTAGTGCTCCCCATTAAAGCCTTTGATTTAGAAAGTGTGCACTGGCGTTTGTAGGTGACTCTGTGTGTCAGAGCACAAACCCATGTGCCTGCCTGGGTGTATCTGTGTGCCCTCAAAGCACGTGTGTGTCCGGGCGTGTATGTGCACGCGTCTGGAGTTGGGCGAGCTTTGTATCTGCTCCAGTTTCCTTTTGAGTCTCCTGTCCTACAATAAAAGCAGCAGAAATCATTCCAGCTGCCATACCCTTTTCCTTTTTCCCCTACATCCCCCAAACTTGTTTGGTTTCAGCTGTGTGTGCTGGGAAGCGTGTCAGGGCAGCAATGGCCATGGTCTCACACAGGTGCAGGGCTAAGAGCACAGCCACACTGGGTGCCCTGGGCTCACACTGCAGGGTCAGAAGGAGGAGCCTAAGGTAAAGTCCAGGACAACAGAACCACATGACCCCATGTGCTTGGGTCTGGTTCTCAAGACCCCTTTGCAAAATACTGCTGTGGACAGGTATTTCTTATCAGACATTAACAACTGGTGCAGGTAGGTACGACCAAGGGCTAAATGTGCTGCAGGTGATCAGTGTCTGACAGAATTCAACAGAACTCTGTGCTCAGGGTGAGCCAGTGAGTCAGACACTTTGCAAAGGAAGCCCTTTCCCCTTTCCCCCACTGCCAGTTCCATGCTCTCCTTACCTGCGCAGGTACATCTTCCATGGCTCAGAGAGTTTCTCCTGGACAAGTGCCTTCACTGCCTTGCCCAGGTACTGGGTTGGCTCCCCAGCCCCAGCCTGGCTGCCCTCGCCTTCTGTCTTAATGTTCAGCAGGTTGCCAAGGCTGGCACTGGTCTTGGACATCTGGAACGAGAACACAGACACTGCATCAAGCCCAGCACACAGGCACAGCCACCTCAGGACTGTCCCACAGACAGCAGCGTCTTCAAAGACTGAAAAAGATGACAAAAAGTCTGTGCAGGCTGCTCCAACTGCATCAGCAAAAGTTAGTAGCACCTCACTCTTCTGCCTCTTCCACCCACCCATCATGAAGCACTCAGGTGCCTATTGAATATTTATTCATGGATCTTGTTAAAATAATGAAGCATCATGTCTATTTTATCCACGAGGAAACTGAGGTGAAGAGAGACATCCCCTATCTGACTATGGAAAAGGTGTGTGGGCTTCAGCAGTAATAGCCCTGTGTAGCTCCTACAAATTGCTGGTGGTAGAACTGGTAAAATCTAGTTTATTCAGTCATCTTATCCTAGCCACTAGGATGTCTCCTTTAAAGTGACTACCAGGTGTTTGTGAGGGGTAGAAGGACGAAAATCTCACTCAAGTAGGAAAAATTCTGTCTCAAGTTCCTAGAAAATTCTTACTAACTTCAATAATAAAATCATGTCATTTTTCTGTGCTAAATGGACACATCCTCCACGAAGCAGGACTTGGTCTCACAATCTGCATTGTGTGAAAGGCTTCAAATAAAATCTACACAGAGAAGGTTTAGAGGTCCAGGTGTAAAATGTGCAGGATAAAAAAATGAAGTTACTCAAGCCTGCCTAGAGGGAAAATTTTCTTTCAGAATAAAGGCATGATTTCCCAAGACTCTTTCTTTCTCTGTTGTGCTCTCAATTACCTCCAGTAACAACAGTGAATTTCACAGCCTGAATAAAATGCAGGATTGGGCCCAATACTTGCACTGGAAACTCCACCCACATGAGGGTCTCGAAGCCCTTTATAAATATCAGTTAATTAAGCCTGACAACCCCTTAAATAAACTGCAATAGGCTTCAGGAATCCTGGTTATTTGAGGCTCTCTTAATGCCCCCTGAAGGTAAAGCCCCTGCTGCTGTGTGGAGACTGCAACTCTTTATGGCTGGAGTCAGAAATTCAGGTCGTGTTTCCACTGGTAATTCCATTTCTGTAAAGTTATTTTCCTGTTCTTTTTCCTAGAAAAAAAATTAAAGATTCCCCCATGGACAGAAATTGTGTGCAGCAGGAGGAAGAAGCAAGTGTGATGTCTTCCTGAGCAAACTAAGCTTGATTGTGCAATCTTTGGACTTGGAATGGGTTCCATCAATCACACACACAGCGGGTTCTACTCTCTGCTGGTTTCTCTCATTGGTTAATCCCAGTTCTTTAACCTGACTCCTAGTTTGCATCTGGGCTACATTTGCTTTGCACAACTCTAAGAACCTTGTGTCAGACTGCACACAAAGAAATGCTTTTTTCTAAACATATACTTTTATCACATATTATCCTGGAGATTTTCAAGTGAAGTCTCCATTGAAAGAGAATTTCCCTGATCTGGGACCTTGAGAATGACTCATGACCCCAGAGAGCAGAGCTACTAAATACATTTGCTCACTAAAGAAAGACCTGCATTTTTGGAAACACTAAAGGGACAATACAAAGAAACAAATAAGAAATTAAGTTTAAAAGGGAAAATCAAAACCCCAGTGTAACAGAAAGCCAATGGAGGAGAAAAATGACATAAGGATAAATGCAGAAATTAAACAACACAGAGAAAAACAGTGATAAGAAAGAAAGGAGGTGGGAGATTACCAGGCAAAGTCACTTTGCCCTCTCTTGAGGGTTACATGGCCTTGATGCATGTAACACCCAGAGCCAAGGGGATGGCAATAGTTATGCCTATAAAACCTATCACATAGCAGAATATTAAAGCATGGCTCAAAGGGTGCCCTGATCTCTAGAGCAGTTGTATACAGCCTCAAAATTAATCTTGGTACAGTATAATTTATCATGTGAAAGAGAAATATACATTTGAGATGATGTATAATTTAACAAAAAAGTAAGGAAAAAGAAACTGTGCATCATCAAAAATAAATATTCTAGGACACAGTAAAGGGGACTCTGTTAGACACCATTACTCACACCAGAAAGACAGAAATTGATGATTTTGGTTCAAAACTTCTAATTTTTTCTTCTCTTTCATAAAAATAGATTATTCTCTCCCTCCCCAAATGAAGGAAAATGTTTTTAAGTAACTAAACAAAATTAATAACTATAAAAGGGAATTGAGAGAGAAGTTGCCAGATTCTGAAAACAAACAAAAACAAAAACAAACCCAAACCAAACCAAACCTCCCCCCACCAGAAAAGAAAAGAAAAGAAAAGAAAAGAAAAGAAAAGAAAAGAAAAGAAAAGAACAAAAAAAAAAGAAAAGAAAAGCTTTTGGAGCTCTCCTCTGTCTAGAAAGGATGCGGAAAAAAAAGGTGTCAGAGGCGGCAATATATTTCTTCAGCCAGTTCATTAAATTAATTCGTAAGCAGTGGCTCTGAAATTATATCCGATGAAAAATGGTCTCAAAATTTAAATGGTACAAACTCATCTTATTAGAGGCAAAACATTAAAAAACAAACGCATCTCTTCCCCCCCCTTCCCCGCTATCGCAGCTTTAATTTCTCTTGGTGGGGGGAATGAAAGGCGTTTGATGGATGGCTCTTACCTTATTCATAAGCGAGGATAAAAGAGATGAATTTGCTGAGACTGTGTGGCCATTTGATTCATTACTGAAACACACAAACCAACAGGGTTTAGTTAAGATGTGCACAGGGACTGTGAGCGCTGAGATTAATCCTTCTCCCTTCAGG
The DNA here is from genome assembly GCF_963513975.1 of Fringilla coelebs. Lineage (NCBI taxonomy): Eukaryota > Metazoa > Chordata > Aves > Passeriformes > Fringillidae > Fringilla > Fringilla coelebs. Next base: position 9,983,987 of record NC_140048.1, read on the forward strand.
CTGCCTCACTCCTCACCTACTACATCCAGGGGAAAAGAATGATGCCAGTCCTCCCTTGGGCAGGCCAAACTTGCCTACTTGTGAGAGCCAAGAGGGACAGAAAGAGGGTCTCAGGTCTGCAGAATTTAGATCTTTCAACTACTAAATGGCCTGGACCTCTTCCCCCAGTCCACTCCATCACACTTCATTTGTTAACTCATTGCCTCCCCCAGGTTTTACCCCTTCATCCCATCACAATGTTCAGAAATATCACAAAAACACCACAAAAGCAGGGGGGATGATGACAAAGGCTCATGCTGCCAGGGACAGGGATCCCCTGGGCAGTTAGGAAGGCAAGGCACAATCCTTCACTGAAAGGCAGCCTTAGGATCTCTGCAGTTGGCTCCAAGTGCTGGACTCCCAAAGGGAGGCTTGTTTAAACAAGGTATGGACAGGAATGGATACAAAGGTCAAAGTGGAGCTCACTTATCGCCAGGATCAGTTCCTCTGCTCTTTTTCCACACAGCACAATCCCCAAACACTCCTGTTCTCAGCAGAGATGCTGGGCAAGTGAGACACGTGCTTTGAGATAGGTGTGTTCACACCTGCACACCCATCACCGTAACCGCAGAGCAGCCCGTGTCAGACCAGGAGCAGAGTGAGCCTGACACCCAGCTGTTTTGTGTGTCCAGATTCTCTGGAATGTGCATCCCTTAGCCCTGATTCAACAGACTACAGCCGTGCAAATGCTGCTGCTAAGAGCGCGCTGAGGTGTGGCAGTGGAGCACTTTCAGTCAGCAACTGACAAGAGGACTAAGTGAAAACAGCTTTGTCAGTGGCTCCATTTTCAGAAGGGAGCAGAAGAAGTGAAGCTTTTGTTGAAGAGTCAGCAGGTGCCTGCGAGCCCAAAAAACCTCCTGGAGAATGGGGAGCAGAGTGAGCCTGCCTGCCTCCAGTTTTGGGGCGCTCAACTCGACCACTGTGAAGCTGCCTTTCACCAACATGCTGTGTCCTCTTAATCTACAGGTACGGAAATTTCCCAAAGCCTGATGCTGGGAAGTGCTGAGTGCTCCTGCCTGCCCACTTCTCTCACCCGTGGTCCTTGACACTCAGGTCCAAGCTGTGCTCCTGCAAGGGGTCGTGACTGGTGGCAGATGTCGGTCCCATGGCCTCCGCAGGTTCCTGCTTCACCTGGACTGGATTGAACCGTCCGGAAGGTGCTGGTTGTCCATTACCTGCTCAAGGAATACAGTGAAATTGAGTGCAAAAATATAAATTGAAAACATAGGTCTAAAATGAGGTTACAACAGCAAGTAAGTTAAGTTAAGTTAAATCACGGGCATCAGTGCCTAAGTGGAAAAAGCAAAGGAAAAGTGTGGGGGGGAGGGAAGTACTGGGAGTGCTGGTCAGCGTTTATTGCCAAGTTGACGTGATGGGTTCTGACGTCCACTCCAGTGTGGAAATTCTTCAAGTGATAATTATTGCAAAATTATGTCAAAGTTGTCCAGGCTACGGGCCCTTTAAAGGAGAAGGGCGGAAGGAGCGTGGGGGAGACCTGATTCTCTGCACAAACTGTCATAACTAATTTGCGGGGCTGCCTCTTAAGCGTTTATTAAAGACTCTGTTAATGCTGAGGCAATGTGGCAGCTTTCGACTGCTAGTCAAGCCCCCTTGCTCGTCCCCAGTCCCAGCGTTGCCGTAGCGACAGCGCCGGCCCGGCTCTGCGCCTGCCCAGCAGGAGCATCTGCCCCGCCGGGACGATCCAAGGTGACAGCGAGGGACCCGCTCCAGCCGCGCCACCTCCTGCCACCGCCCTCTCCGCGTCCCCGCAAAAACCGCCAGTGCTTCTTTTTCGGGAGGAGGCTTAGTGCCGAGCGCATCAAAGAAGAATTAATATTAAAGGGGGAGAGGAAAAAAGGAGGGAGGGTGGGGAGGCGGGACGAAAGAGAACAAATCGAAGCAAAAAATTTAGGAAAAACAGCAAAGAAAAAAGGAGGGAAAAAAGTTGCTGACAGAAACATGTCTGCAGAGCTTTTTTCCACAATCCCCAAGTGACTAAAATATTAATTTACCCTCCGGCAGTACAGCTGACGGCGAGCTGCTTCTCAGACAGCAAGTGGCATTTTATTAAAAAATAAAGGAAAATAGTTCCCTCAATGACCTTTCTCTGCTTTAGGAAACAATTTCTCAAACAATAATTTTAAAAGTATGTGAAGGTTCCCCTCCCTCTTTAATCAGATCACTTCCTCCCACTCCCCCGTGCCTCCCGGGAACCGGGGCCGTCGGCAGCGCTGCCGGGGCAGGGCCGGGCTCAGCCCAGCGCCGCGGGGGCTGCCAGGCTCAGCCCGCCCTGCCCGGCCCTGCCCGGGCTCTCCCGGCAGCCGCACATCATCTGGCACCGAGCTGCCAGCCGCCGCAGGTCTGCGGGAGCGGGGAGAGCGCCGGGCTGCCCCAGGGCGCTGCCCCGTCCCGGCTCTCACTGCTCAGGTGAGTGGCGCAGGGAGAGGGAAGCACAGCTTGCAGGAACCGAGCAAAAAGGAGGTCCCGTTTGCGGACTGTACCTACACTATCCCCAAACCCACCGCTGGGACAACACAGCTGAAGCACAAAACAGCCCCCAGATCAGGAAAGCAACTGGCCATGGGTACAGGACCATCAATACCCGGCCTAGCTAAAGCTCGGTACAGTCTCAGTGGAGCCTGCAAGTACTGGCTAAGGTATTTTTTCTTAATTTCTATTTTCAATAGAGTGCCTCTCTCTTTTCAGCCTGTAGCCAATTACACATGGCAACACTCTTCAGCTCTGGTAAGAGCCTACCCCCTTCATGGGCAGAAATGTTTCTTGCCTCTCTTCTGGCCATGAGGGCATAGCCAGGCTCCACAGGAAACCTTGGCAAGACTGGCTTCCTCAAGGGTTAATTAGACACAACCAAATTCTTTGTCCCATTAATTTTCTTTTTCTACCCCCTTCCCAACTGCAGTCCTGTGGACAACTGGGTGGCTTCTCATTCACTCTCCTCCAAGTCACCAGGCACTGCTCTGCCTCCCACCACTATCACAACTGATGAGGTAACTCACCTGCTTCAAGTGCCACAGAGGGCTTGAGTGCAGCTGCTGCCAGCCTGGCCATCATAGGCGAGATTAATCCCTTACTAGCAGAGATCCTTTCCATTATAGAGGCTGCTGGAGCAGGCGAAGAAGTAGCCACTGGCTCACCAGATCCTGAAACTGCCTGGGAGGAGGAATCTGTAGGAGCAGATGATGCTGGATTGGTGCCAGAAGAACCAGCAGTCATCAGATTAGCCGAGCTGGCAGGAAGTGGTGTAGAGACCCGACTGGGGATGATGGGGAAGAAGGATCCAGCTGTTCCAGGAAGTGCTGAGTTGGAGAGGGCCAGGGCCAAGGGTATATTGCTAGGAAGAGCCTGGGAAAGCAGGCCAGAGATCTTTGTGGTTGGTGTCATGCTGTTGGCAGACTTGGCAGCCTGTGAGGAAGCAAGCTCAGCCGCAGAGGAGGGTGCAGCTGGGACGATGAGAGAAACGGAAGACTGCTGACTGGTCGGGGAGGCACTCAGGCTGGAGTTCTTGGAGCTCATGGCAGAGAAGTCAATAAGGTCATCGTTACTGGACTCCTCTTGCTCGTTATCCTTGGAGCCCAGGAGTGAGGCAGGCAGGCCCAGCACTCCTGAGCTCCGGATGTGCCGGCGCTCGTGTTTGCGCTTATGCGAAGTCATCTGGCTGGTGGAGGTGAAGGTGAAACCACAGCCTGCCCTTATGCAGTGGAAGTGGTTGGTGGCCTTGCTGTAGACACAGCCCTCATACTTGCACTCCTCGTACTTGTAGAACTTCTTGAAGCCATCCTTGGCATAGGCATCATCTTTGATGTGGTAGCTCTTGTGCTTCTCAATGTCACACTTGTTCTTGAAGGTGAATGTACACCCAGGTCTCCTGCAAGGGCACCGAGGAGAGGGTGGTTGGCTGTGATGGCAGAGCTGCTGTCGCCCGCCTCCCTCTAGGACAAGGACTGGGGCTGTAATGAGACATCTGCCCCAGCTGCAGAGGGGCTGAGGAGCTGTCTGTGGGTTGACCTAGGGCACCCAGGCCAGCAGATTTACTGCCATGTGGGAGAGCTGGGAATCTCACTCCCCTCTGTGGAACTGCCACAGGAACATGGGAATACAGGTGCCCTCCACTAAAAGTTCCAACAAAACAGCAGGTAAAGGGTACTAAGGTACAAACTGTGCTTTCCTACTCTTCCTGAAAACCTAAAAAATCAGTAGAAGAGCAGTTGTGCAGACTTAGCAGAAGGCTAAGTCTGGCCCCAAAAGGGATGAGCTGGCTGGAGAGAACCCTACCATGGAAGTGCCATTAGCAGTGTATTTGTATTAATGGCCCATGGCTGCACTCTGGAGAGCACTGTGGTCTCTTTCCCAAATTATTCTAGGCTCTGTTTTCTAGTGGGTATCCTCTCCTCAGATCATACTCCTGCCTTCAGAGTGGTCTGTGGCACAATCCTGGAATTCACATCTACTCTGGTATATGAGTTCACCCAGAATTCTCATATGCCCAGAATTCTGAGAAGGTCACAGCAGGGCAAATCAAGTCCCTGTGCATACTCGGGAAATTATGACTTGGCAGGAGGCAAACAGACCACAGAGCTCTGAGGCAGGACTCCTCACCTTCCCTGCTGTCTCACCTGCAATGGAAGTGAGTGGTTTTTTGCCCGTAGAACTGGCATTCCACAGTGCCACAGTCCTCCGTGGCACGGAACCGCTGGAACCCGTCGTTGATGAGCTGTGTGTTCTTCTTGTGAAAGTTCTCGTGGGTCATCACATCAGAGGTGCTTGTGTAGACCTTGTTACAGCCCACCTGCCCCAGGCCCAAAGAGGAGTCATCAGCACAGCAGTTTAACAGCCTGACATTATTACCAGCAGCAATAAATACATGGGTAGCACACGTACATTTAATAGTTCCATTTGTGTGCTTCTCCTAGGGGTATTAAGTCATCACTTTAATTCCCAATCTAAAGACTGATAGAGCATGGAGCAGTAGTGAAAAAAAACCAAACACAAACCAACTCTCTGGGCATGAACCAGTAAGAAAAAAAGGGAGGACTGGAGGGATAAAATACCAGCTCCAGATAATCATGCCTGCTTGGGGAAGCAGTTAGTAGGGTTCTGCTCTTAAAGAGAACAGAACACTAACAGATGCTGTTGCTTTTTATTATCTTGGAGTGACACAGAACAAGGACAGGATTTCGTCTATTTGGGGAATACAAAATTGAGTGGGAATAAGTTATTTACTTCTTTAGTCCTTCTGGGAGGTAAGGCATGCTGGTGCAACATGAGGCCAACCAGTCTTTTGATCTTGTAATAAATGGTTTCATTTCTAGCACATCTTAAACCCCGTGTTCAGCTGATTTTAGCAAACTGGTGACTTTTTTTCCCTGTCACTGTTCAAGACTCCCACTTCAATAATTTTAAACTTGCGCAGTGAATGAGAATGCTGTGATGAGGACAGAATGCTGAAAACCTGCTTTCCTCTGGGTAAAGCGGGGCAACTTTGCCATATTGAGTAAAAACCCACTGGAATCTGAAAACGTCCTCAGCCCTGCTGAGGGAGGATTTTTTTTCTTTTCTTCTAGCACAACATGTGCCAATGCCTGCACCATCTCAGAAATGAAGAGAAGGAAAACACCACCCCTTAGTTCAGCCCAGGTTGATTCAAACAGGCAATAACAAAACCCATGACAAATACCCGGAGAAAAAAATAAAAAGGATCTCCAGCTATTTCCAATATAAAAGAGTCTCTCTCTCTCCACACTGACACCTTGAAAAAAGACAGGCCCTGCATGGCATTAAAAAAAAGAATTAAACAAAAGCGTCCTTAGGAATAATTTGCAATGCAGCTCTTGGTGCGAAAGCCTAAAAAAATGTCAGTTTATATAAACAACTAACTGAATTTTATCCACACCAATTATGGACATAAAGAAAAAAACCCCATGTGATGGATGGCACAAATTCTGCCATTTAAGCAGTATTTTCTTTAATTGGGAGTTTATATTCTGACACCTTTCCTGTAAGGCACTGCTTACATGGGCATGACTTTACTGGAAGACAGTGGGCACAGGACAGAATTAGCCATATATAGCTGTGTAAGCGAGGGTCTCTATTTGAACTCTGAGTGGCTTAAGGCTGTGAAAACACTCCTTGTACTCTAAAAAAAAAATCAAGCAAATCTCATCCTGCTCAGCTGAAGAAACTAAATAATCAATATTATAGAAGTGGTAGCAGAAAAAGTCCTCAGGAGAAAGACACATGAAATTCCCAATTTATCAAATGCTGCAAGCACATGCTTCAACCAGTCCCTATTCAGGACAGAACTTGAGTGCATGCCTAACATTTAAGTATGTGCTTAAGCCCCATTGACTTCAGAAAGCTTCAAGTAAAACATATGCTGAAGTCTATCCTAGCAAAGCATTTAAGCATGTGATTAAGGCCTTGTGACTTTAACTGGGGTCTTAAACTGCTGGGACAGGTCAGGAAGCGAGCCTGACTTTTCAGACCAGAAAATCTGTCACCAAGGGTTGGCTGATCACTCTGCTTGTAGCTGCACATTTTCAGGGCAATGGTTTAGGCCACAATTCTACTAAAACGAGTACATGTCAAACCATTGAACCTGAGGAATGATCAGGGTAAGACCCAAACACTGTGGTGTGTTCATGTCTAGAACAGTGAAGGCATCACAGTGACATCTGTGCGGCAGCCCCAGCTCTGGCTGCACTGCTGCTGAAGCTCGGCTGCCCCTGGAACACAGCTCTCAGCCTACACCACACACGAATGCCACTGGTAAAGGACATGGAGAACCAGGGGTGGTAAGTGCAGATATGTGACATTAAGGTTTAATTACTTTAGAAATTGATTATGGAGGAAATTAACCCAGTGCTAAAGGGCAGATGTGCCACAGGAAAGTCTGGTTTCAAGGTAGGGACAGATCAGATTTGAGTAGAGACAGTGCAGTGGCATTAAAGAAGTTCCTGAGTCTCAGAGAATGCTTCAATAAGCCCAGACTTTGAGAAAACCTTGGGACCTGCTTTGCCTCACTGCACGGACAAGGCTTCTAAAAACTGATAATGGGGCTTCCCTTTGCCATTCCCAGCGCTCGTCACGACAAGTGCAGCGAGGACAGGGCACAGACTGGCCAGTGAGGCTCCTGCATGGGAGGCGAGCAAGGGAGGCTCTGAATGTCCCTCGTGTGCCTCAGGACAGCCCCGTGCTCTCTGACAAGGGAGCGCTGGGCGGCGGGGACGCGCGCACAGCGCCAGGAGCCGGCTGCGCCGCGGCTGCTGCTCAGCGCCGGCACGCTCACCTGCATGCAGTGGTAGTGGGTGCTCACCTGCATGCAGTGGTAGTGGGTGCTCTTCCCGTTCAGGTGGCAGCCGTGGTAGTACACACTGCAGTCGTCCAGGGGGCTGAAGCGCATGAAGCCGTGCTGCAGGGAGTTATCGCGCTTCTTGTGCATGTTGTAATGCCGAATCACGTCCTGTTTACTGGTGAATCTCTGCAGAGATACGGACACAGGCAGTGAGACACGCGTGATGCCAGCGGGCCAGCAGTCCTGGGGGCAGGGTGGGTGTCTTTTGTTGTTGTTGGTAATAAACTTATGGGACCAGGAGTTGAAAGCTTGGCAGTAATCACCCCAAGAAAATCAGATTAAAGAGGAGTTGTGTGCATGCATCTTCTTGGTAAAGGGAAAGTAAATACACAAGTTCTAGAGTAAACATGACACTGGGGTGATGCCCAGAATCTGCTCCCTGCAGCTTTAAGACTGCAGGTCTTCTAACATAATTTTAGCTGCTACTATCTCAAGAAGTGCTATAGTTAGAAAGCAAACCAGTGAACTGAACAGCCTACAAGCAACTAAGCCAAGCTTCCAAGTCACTCACTGTAGTGGTTAGCAAGACACTGGCTGCCACATTCATGTTGGACTAAAAATCAGGAAAAACCCTTTGCTCTTTTACACTGTCCTCCCATTCTAAGTCTCTTGCATCCCCTGGAATGTAGGAAAACAGGGACATGAGACTTTCTTCAAGTCACAGGAAAAGAAGCTTTTCTACAGAAAAATAGAGCTCAGAGCTAAATCTGTATGACCAGAATATCCTTTTCAATCTCTATCTTCTTGAAGCAATGAAGGGGTACCCCATTGTCAGAGCAGGCTAAGTGCCTTTAAAATGAAGCTTTTTATTTCTATTTCCCACAGACATCAATATTTACCACTGAAGGTGAGAAAGTAAATCTGATTTTTTTAAAAGAAATCAATATCCATTTATTTTGAGCAGTAATTGAAAAGGCCTGTATTCTAATGTTTAACAACTTTTCTAGTCTGCCTCATAGGAAACAAATGATTATCACTTCCACTCTTTCCTCCTATAATATCAATCCTGATCAATCTCATTGGTATTGGCATGAGAATATATGGATATAGATTTCAACAGAAATCCCTTGGAGGCTGGAGCCATGATTTCCCAGGGCGTACATACAGGATTGCTATTGCCAATCATTGTTAATTTGTGCCCACTTATTACAAAGCGTTACTTATTCTAAAATATATCTCAGCCATAAAATAATTTGCATTTTAAAAAGCAGCCTAAATCCTTATTCCCTGCGAGACCAGACAGCTCCTTTGCAAGCAGCTTCCAGACTCCTTAGGAAATAATCATGAGGCCAATCATAATAATAGGTTTTTTCTGTTTTTCCATCCTTTGTGTTTCTCTCTTTTTGGAGCAGGGATATCTGTGTCACAGTTGGGATAGACTCATCTTGATTGCTCGATGCTGGGCTGGAAGGACCAGTACGTGCATCCTGGAGAGAAACTCTCGTTTGATCAATAGAAACCCACAGCCAAGCCCAGCAGCTCCAGATCAACTTCCTCTGCTGTGGTCAGGCTCACCCCCGTGAGACCCAAAGGTCTCCCAGGGCAGGGCTGAAGCTGTGTCTGGTGCACGGCACAGGCAAACTCTGGGATTCCTGCTCACGCATCAGCCTGACCACAGAAATGCCAGTGTCAAACTCTGGACCTGGGATAAGGGTAAACAAACACAGCACGTGACCTGCTGGCTTGACGTGCATACCCTGGCAATTCTCCCAGCAATTACGGCATCGCTCCTACCCCCGCGCCTTCCCCACAAATCCCACACCGCTGCTGGTCTTACTGGGTGTTTTGTTGCAGATACTGCTGCTAGAAAGTCACTCGGGCAGCAGGAGAGAAAGAGACAGACTAACAGATCAGCATTCCCTAGTTTCAGGCACAGTTTGTAACACAGCACAGTTTATGCCCTTGGTGTTTCACTGATATCAATGCGGAGTAGTTCCCACTGACTTGAGCTGATCTATATTTGGCTCCTCATTGTAGCGGTCTGAGTTTGGTTAAATGGTATTAGATGGAGTTAAATGGGAGCAAAATAAAGTTCTGTTAAATTCAGAACATATCCTGTCCTCTTTCAGAGCAGCAAAGTGAAAAGGCGTGTGCATGCATATGAGAGGAGAGCACAGGAGGACACACGCTCCCCGTCCTGCAGCTGCTGCTCTGAGCAGTGCTCTCTCTACCTGGTAGTTGCACTCGGGGTCGAGGCAGTGGTAATGTTCTCTGTACTGGTAGGCGCAGTGTATGTGTCCACAGTGCTGACTGCCAGAGAACCTGCAAACAGGAGAGAGGGAGAGACAATAAACCACTGTCCTGGCAGCAATGCCTCTAAGTAAGGTACAAATAAACTAAGTCCTGTTCCTGCTGTTATCTCACATGTTTATGGCATTAAACCCCACCTCCTTTATCCCTTCCCAGGATGGTGACCCTTGCGCCTTCCCTTGCTTACTTGTCACTATTTAAAGGTGCTTCTTGAGCCGGATCGCTCAGGTCCTGTACATCCCTAATCTGTCTTTCCCCTTGAAATTCATCTCCATTATCTAAGTTGTTTACTTGGGGAAGCATAAGGAAGGAGGGTTCCTAGAACTAAACACCACACAATTCTAGAATAGAATTTACATACCACACCAGCAAGTTTCAGAAACCTCCCATGACAGAAGGAGACAAATACATGTTGGGCAAATATGGATTCTAAATTTTAAGTATAAGGCCACCTAGTATGATAACAGAAAAGCTGCATACAGCAAAGTTGAAACTCCTGACCTACAGGGTGGCAAAAAAGACCAGAAAGACAGAAATGTCGTGTAATACCTACATACAAACAGTCAGTATGCAGAATTTATTGACTGATAGACACACCAGGAATTGGCACAAAGGGATGATCCAGTAATGGGGTAATCAGTGCCATGAACTCCCTTGTGTATATTCTAGAGGACCCTAGAAGAGCTTGAAAGGGAAAAGGAGTGGAGAGAAGGGGACTCAGAGGGGAAACATTCAAAGATAAAGTACCATCTGCTCAAAGGTTCCTCAAAGGTTCCTCACGTCACTTAAGTGCTAAACACAGCGGGAGTGCATATGATAAAGGGCATGGGAAAGAAATGAGGAAGCAATAGATAAAAAAGGAAAATGAGAGGAGTGAGGGTGTCCTGGGGCAACTGAGGAATGGGGCAGGAGCAGGGATGATTACAGATCATAGTAAGGTGAGGTAATGCGAGGCTATGGGACAGAAAAAGTCTAGATGAAAAGCAATACTGAATAAGCCATTTCTGAAGCACAGTAAGGAAGAGGAGGTCAACTGTGGAGACAGCAGGGCCTCTAGGAGATGGAAAGGGGACTTAATTGACAGAAAAGATAGACATTGCTAAAAAATTAAATGACTTCTTTGCCTCAGCATTCACAAAGGGAGACAGGGACAGATGCCAGGAGCAGACATGCCTTTCCCTGGGGAAGGAAAAGAAATACTGCAGGAAATCAGGATCGCGTCAGAACAGGTGATTGAGAAACTAGAACAAACCTCAGCAGCAGAGAAGAAACAAACCACAAGGCAAACAGCAGGGCTGGCTGCACAAACAAAGGTGTGGAACTGAGAGCAGAGGAAGAGATTCCTGCTCAACGCCTGGGTGATTGCTCGGCTTGTCCAGGGCAGCTGCCAGAGCCACCGTGGCACTGACCAGGGACATGAGGCTCCACAGCACACGCAACCAACTGGTCCTGCCAGTCCAGGGCTTTATGTCAATAGCACCACCAGCAGCTCTTCAAGGAAAGAAAGTGCCCTGTGGGAAGCTTCCTCTCTATTGCACTGACGTGATGGGGAAAAAAGAGAAAAGGGCTGTGCAGGGCTGGAGACCTGTGCGGTGCAGGCCAGGCAGAGAGGAGGATTATACAGACCTTGCTGACAAATACAAAGCAGTTCAAATTATTACCAAAAATGAGGATGCAAAGTGACCAGAGATACCAGCTGGAGTAAAAGATGGGCCAGACACCAACAAGGTCTGACTCCAGGAGATGAGCTATTTGAAGCACCCTAGCAGGAATAACACATGGGCTCAGTTTTAAAAACAAGAGCTAACCAAGTACTCCAGCACTTCCAACTCCTATCCTCCTTACCATGTGCCATGGAAAGGTGTGTGTGGTGTCTACAGCACAGGAAGGGAGAAACAAGTGTTCCATCAAGCCGTGTGCTGGGGGAAGGAGAGAAGTGGCAAACCCAGCATAAAGGGGAAATTCTCCTCCTTCAGTGTGCAAGGTTGGGCTCCTAAAGGGTTATATTATCCTGTGTTTCTTCTGACACTTGAAACAGTTCAAAGCTATTAATTTTTAAAGTGCAGCATCTGTTTAGGTTTTTCATAACAGGAAAGCTTACACACACCACACACTTACACACATACACACACACATTTACATGCACACACTCTACAGTACATCCACACCCCCTGAGCTTACTTGAATGTACCCACAACTTCCGTGCACCTGAACTGACACAAACACACACACCTGAAACAAGAAACTCACGACCAGCTTATCACGCTGATAGACAAATCCAAACTCCTAAGTTGTCAATAGAGACACATAGATGCAATTGCACAAGAACAACCCACTCCCTCTTTCTTCACATTAATCGGTTCACCTTTTTTTTTTTCTTTTGCCATAAAGTCTTGATCTGGCAAGAGTTGATAAATAAATAATAATAAAAATAATAAATAAAGAAGTCAGCATGCTTAGAGAGTGTTTACAGACTCATTACTCTGTAACGCTGATGTGAAAGAAGAAAAAAAAACCCACCCCAATTACAAGGGGGGAGGAAACCCACACAGAAATAAATATTTAAGCAAGTGCTGCCAGAAGCACCATCTGCTGAGGCACTAATAATAATAATAATAATTTTTTCTGTGGTCTTTTTTTTTTTTAATTATAAATATACAGGGAGGAGGAGGGGGAAAAACAACCCAACCCAAACTAGCTAAGTAAGAGGTTTTGTTTTGTTGTGTGAGAGAATGGATTATCCCTGGGCAGCTTTTGGCAGTGGCTTTGGCAAACTCATTAAGCTAATTATGCAGTACAGACATAAGAGTGCTGTGTCTCTTCTCCCCCCACCCCTCGATTTTAAGGCTTTAAACTGTTTTTTTAAATGTGTGTAAATTGAAGGGAAGTGGCTGTGCTGGCAACGGGTGGCTTGCGGAGCCTTTTAAGAAGGATGTGGTGTCCCTGAGGTAGCTCACAATTCTCTCTCAGCAACCTGCCTGACCCCGGGAAAGGGGCTTGCACAGCTCCAAAAGCAGTGGATGAGGCTGAAGTGTTTACAGTTCTCTACTTGAGAGGGGAATGGGGGACGGAAAGGTGCCGCCTCCTCTCCCACTGCAATTCCTACAATTCCTGCAATCTCAGAAATAAAAGGATGCTGCTCCTTCTGGACCTGGGATAAGGGTAAACAAACACAGCACATGAGTTTAAACCCCTGTTTTTCTTCCTATATTCTATATATTCTACTACTGCACTGTCCCTCGAGGCAGTCAATTCCCACATGCACTTGAGGCATTGCTGCTTGAGGAGCTGCCTGTGGTGGCACAACTGCCCCCTCTTCCCATGGGGTTTTCTGTCCCCTTCTCCTACATCTGGGATTTGGGCAAAAGGGAGGAAATTAAGTCACTTGTCGTTCCACTCTTGAGCTAGGAGAGTGCTGTTCCCACTCTTTTTCCCTGCCAAAATGTTCCCTTTACTTTCCTAGCAGCTGACTATCTCCCACAAGGAGACTCTCTGTGGGCTCTGGTAAGGTGGGAAAGCGCAGTACACACTCCCTTCCCCTTTCATTAATAAGTGCCCAGGTGCTGGTGGGAGCAAACCCTGCAGTTTTTCCCTGGGGAGAAGCGTTTGCTGGCTTCCCTTGTGTCTGTCTGGATACAAGGGGCTTTTGTTGGGAGCCTTCTCACATTACCGACGAGGGGCTCGACCGGCTGGGGGCAGAGCCTGATGCACCCTTTATGCTGTGAGCTCTAAACCAGCAGGTGTTATGCAATCATCTCCTCTGTCCCTCTGGCTCCTGTGGCATTACTCACTTTGTCCCACCCCAACAGCCTTGGGCTTCCTCTCAGCATCACTGTCCTGACCTAAGCATGCCCACAGCTGTGGTAAGGTGCCCTACTCTGCACCTGATTCAGTGAAGACTTCTCAGAAAAATGAGCTGGAAAAATTTTCTAGGATAAACATCCCATGTTGATGCCAAGAGCTCCCTAAACTCAAGTCACTTGTGAATCTCTCTGGCTGAGATTCTCAGAGCTGAGATGCTCTCTGTTTGCCTCCTGCAGACACGGTAGGAGAAAAAGGCAGTGGACAGAAAGAACAACAGCCAAGAGCCAGAACTCCCATTTAAATCCTGGGCTTCTTCAGTGAAGCAGTTTTCCACTATTTGTCACGAAGTCTAACAGCTCCAGGGAGCGAAGCATGCTCTTGGCGTGACTGTGTACCTCTCACAGCTACTGCTCTCGCAGGCAGGGGGACAGAGCAAGTACAGATGACACGGGAAATGCAAGTGCCAATGTCTGGTTTAAACACTTGATCCAGACAAGACCTTGTCTCTCCCACCACCGCTCCATCTTCTTCCTCCCAGTCCTCTCCCCAGCAAAGTCAAAAGTTTTGCCTACCTGGCAATATACTTCTGGTAAATATTTACGTCTTCGCTGACGGCTGGTTTGTCAGTGGGTAATCCATTCCTAATGGGAGACACACAGGGCAAAGCTGGTTAGTAGGAACAGGGCACAGCTTAAACTCCTTGTTTCTCTCACACACCGCTGACAGATCAGGAGAGAGGGCCCGGGGAAGGGTACCAGCGGAGACACCCGTAAGTTTAAATTCCCTCCCCTTTGCTCTTCAAATCCTGTACCTTCTTTTCCCACCCTTCCTGCACGTTCCCTCTTTGCAGGACTCGGAGCAGTTTGTTGGAGAAAGTGAGAAGATCAACCACAAAAACCCGTTTCTACCGAAAAAATGCCTATACAAAAAAGTGATGGCCACATGCAAACACCTCTCTGAGGCACCTGGCAGTGCTGCCCTTGTGTGCACGGAAGCTTTGCCCCTGGCTCAGCTGCAGGAGAAGAGTCTCTCTCCCAGCCACGTTGTGAGCTATTGCCCATTTCCCTGTGGCCAGCAGCCCTGCTGCTCTGTGACCAGCAGTGGAACACTGGCTCCAGCCCCTGAATGGGGCCTTAAAATGGGTCTTTGGTTCACAGAGACCCCAAAACTCTAACAGACAGATTATGTATTTTAATCAATGAGAAAACCACCCCAACTGTCACACAAGCCTGGATTATTTTACATCGTTAGGAAGCAGATAAAAATAACATCCTTAGTGAGTTCAGGAAGAGGGAAAATTAGATGCAGGGCCAGACTCCAGCCTACCCAAGAGACAGGGCCATCCCAGTGCACCTCCAGACAGGCTGCACACCATCTTCTTTGTGTGCTTTGCCCACGCCCAGCCTCCACTCCTCCTCCTTGCGGCTCTGCGCCCTGGTTTAACCAAGGACACCTTCGCACAGAGCTCACCTCAAGGCAGACGAGTTCAGGGCAGATTAATGGCCTTGGATCTAAGACAGTTTAAACCCATGGCAAGGGTGTATGTGCAGATGTGTGAGAGTAAAGGGTAACTCCTGCCAGGTTATTGAAACCAGTGGGGACTCGGAATGGGAAGCCATGGCCCAGATACCGCAGTCAGCACTTCCTTCACCAGCACAGTCAATGGGCTGCTGCCTTTCACCATGGAAGCCCCTATCTAGTGAGGAGCCCGAAGGAGAAGGGAGCAGAGCCCTTTCTGTACTGCAGAGTGTGATCAGGACACAGGAAGGACCAGGCTGAAGGCCATGGTGCCCTCCGTTCCAGCTGCAGCTCCATCATGATGCCCTGGCTGAGGAAGTCCTGTGGCCAGAGGAAGGCTCGCCGTGGTGTGGCAAACCCACGTCTGGCAAGAGGCAGGAAAACAAGCAAGAGAAAGGAGAACAAACTGGGATCCCAGGGTAACACCACAGCAGATAAGAGGCTTGCTTATCTTGCTTGTGCCTTTAGGCACAGCTCTAGGATGGCAACTGAGCCCCAGGCAGCTGAATGTTCTCAAGACACTTCAGGCACAGAGTCTTGGACAAAGTGACCCATCACGACAGGGCACTGAGTCTACAGGAATATTTACCCCACTGTGTTTTTAAGTAATAGGAGTCCCTGCCTGTCATCTGTAGCACATACAGGTTCATCCTGAG
The DNA here is from genome assembly GCF_963513975.1 of Fringilla coelebs. Classification (NCBI taxonomy): domain Eukaryota; kingdom Metazoa; phylum Chordata; class Aves; order Passeriformes; family Fringillidae; genus Fringilla; species Fringilla coelebs. The sequence continues at coordinate 9,999,626 of NC_140048.1, forward strand.
CAGACCCTGAGAATCCTGAGCAGATGCAGATGTTAATCCTCTGTCCTTTCCCATACACCTTTACCACGGAGCTCCCCATCTGTGTGCAGGCAGTTGATAAACAACCATTTCACATGGAAGACGGGTATCATTATATGGCTCTGCCTTCCACATGGGGAAACAGGGAAAGTGGGTGATGCAGACTTTGCTGGGACTGCAAAGAACATTCAAACAAGCTCAAGGCCTCCTACGTCCACATACCAAATACAAAACAGCCTTTTTCCTCATCAGAGGACCAAGCAGGGTGTGTGTGATGGCACAGAGGGCAGGACAGAAGGCCCTGGACTTACTACAAATGACCCCATGGGATTCACAGCTCACAACAGCCCAGATTCACAGGGAGAAACAAGTAAACCCAAACCATGACGGAAAGCAGAGAAGTCTCTCCTTCCTCCCTGCTGCAGCCTGACATACATATGTATCTCTTCTACAGCTCCCACCTCTGGAAGGCACATTAAAAAGTAATCCAAGGTTTGGCAAGACCTTCAGATACCTCCATTCAGTCAATGGCATCACTGCAGAGACTGCTGGCAATGTATGTGCAGGAGGTTATTAGTGGTAATTGGGCTAATGAGTTTGCCCAGTCTGAGGGGTAATTGAATCACCTCTATTTGTGTAAGCAAATTGAGAAGACACAGGCCTGGCCCTACAGAAGTAGGTATATGCCTAACTCCTATGGAAATTGATGGGAATTAGGCACCAAAATGTCTTCTGAGTTCTGGGACAAACAATAAGCCCCATCTTGCTAACAGTAAAGTCAGCAGAGTCATGCCTTTTAGTTAAATGGAAACAAGAATCAGGTTCTCCTGCAGACACATCCAGATGCCTGGGAAACCAGAGGGAGAAGACAATAAAGTAGTTCCAACCTTTACCTTAAGAGTGCTGATAGCACCATGTTCCCTCCTGTTTCATTTTAACATATGAACTCAGGAGCTATTGGACTCCAGATTCGTGGCTATAACTGCTGATGGCAGGTCACAGCCTTAGTGAAGACCAGGTAAATAGAGATATAAGGTATAAAAGAGGAGCAGACACTTTGACAGAGAGCAAAGAGAACCATCCCGTGAACAATGCAGTATTTAACAGGGTAAGAACTTGGAATTGTTCGCTGAACCACACACAGACTTATGGTATGGTGCCCCACTAGTACTTAGATAAGAAAAGTGGGAGTACACTTACTTTACTGTAGAGACTGTTCCAGTTGTGATGGAGTCTGTCTTGGAGAAAGTTGATTTCAGGTACTCAGGAGTGTTGAATGGCAATGAGATGGACTGCTCTGGCCCAGCCACAGGAGTGCTGCTGGGGGTACTGGTGAGGGAAGCAGGGGCCAGGCTGGGGACCGGAGCTTTTACTGGAGTAAGCTTCTGAATGTTCCTCACATCATACTTGGAAGGCCGCCCTACCTTGCCTGTCTTGAAGGCGATGGCTCCTCCCATATCTGGGCTTCCTTCCCCAGGCTTGAAAAGGTGCAAGTACTTGACATTTTCTAGGTCATACTTGGAGGCCTTCTTGTAAGTGTTGCCATTTTGCGGCCTGATGCTCTCACCCGTCTTCAGCTTTTGAATGAAGAAGTCATATTTGGAGGCCCGTGACATCAGGCCCTGCATCTGGGAGCTGCTGGGGGAGGGCAGCGGCAGGATGGTGGCTTTGGTCTCCGTCAGCATGGAGGCGTCTGGACCCGGCGCGCGCATGGGCTGTGCCAGCACTGAGGACGGCTCCTTGCCCAGCTTGGAGCCCAGCTCCTCGGACTTGGCCAAGTGCATGGGCCACGAGAGCTGCTCTCCAGCTTTCAGCTTGCGGATGTACTCCTCGTACTTGGAGAAGCGGGCCCGTTTGCCGATGGCGTCGTCGCCGGGGAGGGACGCGGCAGCCGCGGCGGCCTCTGAGGTAGCAGCGTTCAGCTTGTCGAAGCTGATCTTGCGGGCCAGCTCGTCCCGCATGTTCTGGTCGTCGTAGCCAAACATGCCCAGGAACTCATTCATGGTGGTGGCGGCGTAATCCCGCAGCGATGAAGCTTCCCCTGCGGTGAAACCAGAGCAGACAGTCACACAAGGCTCTGAGTTTTCTTCTCCTCCCATACCAGCACTAGCAGTGGGGGGGGGGAGGAACAGGAGAGGGGAACATGATCTACTGACGTTTGGCTCACTTGTTAGGTTTTATGACTCTTAAATTAATTTGTTTAAAAAAAAAAGTAATTAATACTGGGGTAAAATAAAAAGAGTTCATCAATGCCAGGAAAATCAATTTCCTAAATGTTCTAGCCGATGGCTTTTCAGTACATTAAACAAAGTTTCATAAATGTCTCTGCACTCTTGCCTTGGCCTAATATGAAGAAAAAGTAATTTTACTGGAAGTGAGACCAATGCCAATATGCCAAGGTTTGTACAGATCTGTCCTTGTGTATATTTGTGAATGGAAGGAGGTGCGCAGAGGATAGACGGCAGCCTGTGTAAGGGGGAAAACCCATGTGAAAATGCTGTGTGTGTTGGTGAAGAGCAAGCAGGGCTGAGAGCAGGCAGGACAGAATGGTGTGAAATGGATAAGGGAGACGGGCGAGGCAATGTATGGGGTGGAGCGGGAGGAGGGCAGAACAGAACAGTGCAGAGAGGAGGAAAGCAGCAGAGGTGGAGATGAATCAAGGCAGGGGAAGAGCAGCAAAGGCTGTGTGCACGAGAAACCTGGCAATGAGGAGTGCAGGAAGGAGAGGAGAAGGCAAGACAAAGACAGGACAGTTCCCCTTCCCTTCCCTTCCCTTCCCTTCCCTTCCCTTCCCTTCCCTTCCCTTCCCTTCCCTTCCCTTCCCTTCCCTTCCCTTCCCTTCCCTTCCCTTCCCTTCCCTTCCCTTCCCTTCCCTTCCCTTCCCTTCCCTTCCCTTCCCTTCCCTTCCCTTCCCTTCCCTTCCCTTCCCTTCCCTTCCCTTGTCAATTTTTTAAAGATTCACTCAGCTTTCTCTCTTCCATCTCAATTTCTGTAAATGGACAGCTACTACTTGCCATGTGGAAAAGGGCCACAGTCCAGAATGCTATCGAAACCTACACGCAGCCCCTCAAGCAGCCAGGAACAGCTTCCAATAACACCAGGAATGGGGAAAGTCCACACAGGTGAAAAATAGGTAAGGAACAGCCTTCTCTCCATCAGGATTTAGACTGAGGAGAGAAGGCTGTTGTCCTGATGTGGGCTCCAGGGAGGGGGAGAAAGCCAGTGCTCCAGAGCATGGGCAGGGCAAGGGGCAGGAAGGGGTTAGCTTCACGGAGCTTGATTGAAGGGAAGAAGAATGAGCAAAAGCTGTCCTTCCTCGGGTCTCTCCCTCCCTTCTTCCCTCCCCTACTCCCTCAGGCAGTTTCACAGCCCACCATGATGGGAAGAACACACATCTGGAGGTCACCCAATATCAGTGTAAAGGAGGAAATAAAGACTGCTCTGATGCGCCAGCTCGGCCTCGTTTAGGCTTCAGTCTGACACAGCGCTCCTCCTCCTCTGCCTCTTGCTTTCTGCTGCAGAGTAAAGATTTACTGTGTGCGGGAGTCCTTCAAGCCTCCCTCATCATCTTTACTCAACACTTGCTCTGGCTCTAATGGGCAAGCACATTCCTTCTTCCCAGGCAGCCAGCACAGGGAGGTACACTGGCAGCAGAAAGGAAGCTCTGGGCATGGGGTCCCGCTCAAAACAAAGCAACACTGCCTTGAAACACAGTGGAAAAGGAAGGCACCAAGATGCTGCCACAGAACAGGTCAGCAGATCCAAAAGATTCCTAAGATGTGGGGAATCTGACAGCCAGTGATGCCACTTGCACAGGCAGGCACGTACGTGAGAGCGTTTCCGTGCACACAAGAGCCTGTCAATGAGCACAGTCGAAGTTCAATAGCCATCAGCTCCCACAAATCAGCTTTCACAGGACTCTATGGAGGAAAAGACTGCCTGTGACGGGCACTAAATGGGCAAGACCATGAAGGTCACATTCCTGCTCCAGGATTGCCTGGAATAGCTGTTTTACTGCAGCACAAGTGCTGCTACATTGGTTCCCTGTGTACGTGGTTCTGGAGGAGGGCCATGTGAAGAACGCGCCCAGAGCCTGCAAGGCAAGGGACAAATCCACACCCACTGGGATCTGGTTTAGCCCAAAACGACCTTCCAGTTCCAGGCACTTAAGCCCAGCATCTGCATGGGATTTGGGATGCCTGACTCCAGAATAAACACCCTGTTAGTCACAGAATAGGTGGCAATGCCCCTGCGGTGTCAGGCTCAGGGCATAGCACAACCTCATGGGTTGGTATTAATCTTACAGGATGTTAAATGCAGAACCATTCTTCACTGGATCCAGCAACAAGACTTGTCTGAAGGTCAACTTTATCTTTCACACACAGCATATTAAAAAATTTTATCCTGCTTTAAAGCAGTTCTCCTCTTCACCTCTTTTTTTTCTTTTCCCCACTTCCATTTCAGTGTAACCCTATGACCCAACAGAAGAGAATGAACCCATGAAACCCCTACTGGGTCTAACAATTTCCTGTTTCTGTTAAATCTGCTTTCCCTGTTCTGCTTTTCCTTTCTTTTTGGACCAGTAAAACAACCCCCAGCTTTGTTCATAATGTCCTGATTTCCAAGCATTGCACAGGAAAACTCTAGCCAGCCTGTGTCAAGCTGCAAGGGGAAAAAGACTACCACACTAAGCATCTGATACAAAATGAAACTATTAAATGTGATTTCTGCTGGCTTTAGCCACTGCCCTGAAAGCCAGTGTGCCCCATCTTTGGTACCATGTGGCTATACCTCAACTGGTGTAAACAGTTAGATGCAAAATCCAAGCCTATGGGAAAGGGGAAGGGGGGTGGTCCAGAACTACTTCTGAGCTTTGTGAAGTCTGAGTTCAGCTTTAACTGTCATGGATTTAATCCCCAAACCACCTTGAAATCTGCTTCTCCTTTGCTCAGATTTGGTTCCAGATGATCACGACACCCTCCCTGCTTTGCTGGTGTTGCTGTCTTTCCTCACCCACATTTCTCAAATGCTGTGGCCAGTTCCCACTGCTCACTTCCAGGAACTGCAGCTCTACTCATCCAGCACGAGCCCAACAAGCCCAACACATCCCCTGAAGTTAAGACAATCTGCATTTAATTGCTCAGGCACCTAACATGAAGGACAGAGACTCCTGCAATGGAGGCACCCTGCTACAGAAGGGAGCTGGCTCACCAGAAGGATTGTATGAGTTTCAGCCACCTCACTTCACATACACTTTCAGACAACGGTGAAGAGGTAATTGATATTACCTGACAGAAAACCCTCCTCATTTCCACAAACAGACAAAAACGAAACAGGACAACTGTTTGGAAACACTCCCTGTGAGGACTCCTGGAAGCCACAGGAAGCATTGTCCCTGTGTCTTCCTCCCCCTTCCCTGTACTGCATTTTCCTCTCCTTTCCTGTGAGATAATAAAGGGCTCCCTCTCCCCTTGTCGCTGCTCTCCATTTGTGGGCATTGCCAAAGAGCAGAGATCTGTGTGTCTCAGAGCAGCTATCATATCACAAAGGATCCGAAGCTAGCAAAAAAGGCGCTAAAAATAGCCTGCAGCAGCACACTATATATGGAAGGAAAAGCAAAACAGCCCAAATGGAGTGCAAGGTCTGGATACTGGGGGATGGGACATCCCAGCCAGGGCTTTGTCCTTTATTCTGCTTGGGAGGGAAAATGCGTAGACCTGGGGGATACAGGATGATGAGCAAGAAACTGGCACTTGGTGTGTATGCTCTCGACTAAGTGAAGTCTCCCCAGGAAATTAGGAAGAGAAAACTCTCCTGGTTGAAAACAGGGCCAATGAATATTCCAAGAGACGTAGCCAAGAAGCTCAGAGAAAAGAAAGGCAGATCCAAAAGCTTGTACAGGGGGAAGCTCCTACTCCAACTGCTTTAGCCCACTATGTAACAGACAAAGTGAAGAACATGTGTAGGAAAATCTGCCTGGGTATGTGTGCGTCAGTGAGCAATTGTGGAAAGGGATCTGTGTCAGAGACTGCACCGAGAAATCTCATTGCTATATATAAATGTGCACAGAGAAGCACGGGCCCATCAGTGGGCAAGAGAGGGTGCCTGAATGGATGAAGAAAGATATCTGCACATCCAGATCAGCTTCTGACAGCCATCTCCTGTCAGACACCAGCTGTGTGACTCCTGAGTGTGCTTCCCAGGTGGACCAGGGAGGAGGCACACAGGACAAGACTGAGAACCGACTGCTTAGTCTTGTTTTTCCCAGGGGAGGCTGGAAAAGAAACTCCCACCTTGTTTCAAAGCACGAGGCTTGAATAGCATTGACTGAGTCTCTGTGAACTTCTGCCTAGTGCACAACAAGCCTTCCTGTTAGCCTGGAAGGACACAAAGGTGCCTAGGATTTGGCAACAGACCACGAGAGGTACTGGTGGAAGACATGGGCACTAGCTGAATCCCCAGAAAGTGGACAATATGTGTACACACACACCAGGACCCTGGGAAGCAGGAACCCTTCTCATCCCCATATAATTAGGATCACTGTTCCCACTGACCAAGAAAGCCTGTTAGGTGTAGGATTTGGTTTGCTGTGTGGCTCCAGCTTTTCACACAAGTTTCCAGCTGAGCCTAGTATGGACTCAGCTTTAAACACTGCTCAGCACTGTCAGCCCTGCACCCTCTGTTCTCATGGGGAGCAAGTGGTGCTCAGAATCTTCAAATCAAGGTTTCTGTGGTGACTCCCCCTAAGCCACTTTGACTGCGAGGGCAGAGCTGTATTCCTCTTCTTTCATCTGACTCCTGCAACCCCCCCCCCCCCAGCTCCCACCAAAAAATTCCTCCTTTTTGACAGAGGAAATTCCAACTCTCACTGGAATAAGTTTAGTTCACACTCAGTAACATCAGGTGTTGAGAGGACTTGGTGATGAACAGCTGAAAATTCATTTCCTGAACACTGACAGAAAAAGTAAAGGAAAATAACTTTGTCCTTTCTAAAGCAAGGGATGTTTCTTGTGCTTTCAGGGAAATGTTGCAAATGACATTTATAACAAGGTTCTTGAAGCAGACGCTCAAGACACAGCAGCACGTCTGTTTGCAAGTCAAATCCCATGTGGTTCTATATGTAAACTGGACCCCTCATGTGCCATTACCTGCCTTAGACATAAATGAAGCTTCAGCTACCCCCCCTTCCCAAACAGTTACCCATTTTTGCATAATCTTTTGACAATACAGCCTTGCAAAGGTATTTTAGTTAAATCTCTTCCCCCAGTGAGAAACCTCAGCTTCTTTTTATTTTCCCTAGTTTGGGAACATTTTTTTTTTTACATTTAAGTTCCCCTCCTTTTAGTTTTTATAGCAAATAAAAGCTGCAAATGGTGAGGTGGGGTGGAGTGGTGTGAATTAAAACAAACTAAACCAGAGTCCAGGCACAATCACCTTGTGTCTGGGAACGACAAGGGCTTTCCTATCAAAGGAAACTGAAGGTCACACTTTCCCTCATTGATCTTGCAATGTTTGTTAATTACTCTGTCACTGATGTGGCGAAGGATAATTAAACAGCTCTGTTTATATCTTATATGCATAATTATGTGCGCTGCCAGTGAACTCGTGAAGACTGGAGAATGTGCCTCTCCAGAAGGGGAACGGACAGACGGAGATGAGTTTCAGCTGCATTATTAACAGGAGGAGGAAAACATGCGCACACACAAAAGGAGCAAAGTTTGATGGATTCACAAAGTGCTGAGATCAGGGGAGGGGTGCGTGCAGGTGGAGCAGATTAGGGGAAGATCTTTCAATTACAGATCCAGCCTAGCTGAGTGACAAATGGGGAGGGAGCTGCTCTGCCCTAACAGAGAGAATTCAATTCACCCTAAGCTTTTATCAAGGCTTAGCACTCCTACACCCCCTCAAATCAATCTGGGGGAAACCTGGGTATCAGAAAGGGAGCAAGAAAGTAATCTGGGGCTTTCCCCAACATCTCTTGTTGAACTCAGCTTTTGAATGAACCACAAAAATGAAGCAGAAGCAATCTGAAAATAGGAAACGCAGAGCCAGAGGAAGAGCACACGAGATGGTGGGGGAAACTTTGGTTTGGGAGTGGCATTTTCACCAGCTCGATCTGGAGCTCAGGGTGGGCGAAGCTCGGGGACTGGGCCCCTCGCAAAGCGAGGCAGCACCACGACACGAGCCTCACCCCAGCCCCTCCGCCCGGCCGAGGCACCACAGGGCAGCACGAAGGGATCGCGACATTCACTGTTAGGTGCCTCTCTAGGGACCATCCCAGCCTTGCCCTGGCTCAGCTCAGCCTCCCGCAGGCTCCCCCCGATCCAGTCCAGTCCCTGGAGGAGCACCTCGGCAGCCATTCCTTCCAGAACCTTCATCCAGGCGACTGCTCCCGTGCTCCCGGGGGCCGCCCCGTCCCGCAGGTCGGGGCTCGGCAGCCCTGACAGAGTTCTTGACCCTCTCCCTGCTCATCGTACGGGCAGCAATTACTGATCAAGGTGCCTCGTGTGGCCATGAGGGTGGTTAGATGGCTCGGCCAGCCCGTGCGTGGACATCCTGCAGGATCCACCCGGGTTTTGTCACAAGACAAATCTCTGCTTTTCTTTGGTTTCATGGGAATACAAGACCAGGAAACCAGCACGCACCACAGCTGTGGCCATCTGAGTGGTGTGAAGGAGTCTGGAGGGTGAGATTTGCCCTACCCAGGGATTTGTGGTCCAGAAAGAGCTGTCCAGCCATGGCCACCCTCACACCACCCTTCTTGGGAAGGGGAGGCTAAGCCAGAAGCAAACTCCGTATGGTCCTAAGAGCAAAATGACAGGCCTCTGCAAGGGACTCGGGGCTCTCACCCTTCCCCTTGGCTGCCAGGTGCTGCAGGACCTGCCATGGACACAGAAAACCTAACTCTGAAGCTGCCCTGTGTCAGGAAACAGAGGGGACAGAGGGCTTACCTGAGGTGGTTCCTGCCCCCAGCTTGGAGCCTGGTTCGCCACTGGAGGACCGGTAGGCATCGTCCTTTGCTGGCCCATCTGAATCCCTGTCATCCAAGAAGTTGCCGTCCTGTGAGCCCCTCAGAGCGTCTGCCTCGTCCCCGTTATCCTCCTCGTCGCTGCAGCCTTTGGGCTGCACCATGTAAACCCCTTCAGGGGGCACCTCTGTGCTCTCGGCGCTCCTACATTCCTTGCCCTCTGCTCGCCCCAGCAAGGGCTCCTCGTTGTACTCCCCGTTCACCCACTTCTCGATCACCTCCCTCCTTTTGTCCTCCTCGATCTTCTGCACGCAGCTGAGTCCATCTGAAAACTCTGTCCCCAGCTCCTTGGTCCCAGGCTGGGGCAGGTCCTTGTTGCCGCTCTCCTGCTGTGGCCCCTTGTCCGCACGTGCCTGCTCGGCTCCCCCGTGGTCAAAGACGACTTGGCGGCTCAGCTTGGCGCAGATGGCATTTAGCTTCAGGCCGCCTTTGCGCTTGGCAGCCATCGCGGGTTTTCCTGAGGCTGCGTCAGTGCATATAGTTCTTTCAGCTAGGAAGAGAGAGGGGAAAGAAGCAAGGAAGGGCATTAGTGGGATCAGACAACTTGAACCCAAACAGCAAAAGGATGGTGCCAACCCACTGGGCTTTCAGGCACGGCCAGTCTCAGCCTTGGAAAGGTGGAGCGACTGTTTGCTTCCTAAGCTCTGAGCGGAAGCCCAAACAGAAGAGCTTGGTGAGAAGCATCCTCTGAATCTGCTGGGACCAAGATACGCCACTGGCCGCAAGAAATTTGTGCTGGGACAGAACTGGCTTTGAAAGACCCCAAACACCCCAGGCAGGAGAGCGTGGCACCAACCTCTGCTCCTGGCTGAGGCAGGGTATGAGTTTGTTAAAAGCCTGGACTGCCCTCTCCTTCAGACTGCAGCACCACCTGCTTTAGGTGCCCAGCTCTATCCTGGATGCAGTGGGTGCCAAAACCACACCAGCCAGCGACTGCACCCAAGCAACTCTAGCAAGGACAGCAGCTTCCCAAGCCTAACCCTATGGACTGTGAGGAATTCACCAAAAACAGTTTGTGCATAGTCTCAGAGAAGTGAACCAGTATGCACCTAAAAGAACCAGTATGGAGGACAGGAGCCCTGGCAAAGTGTGTGTGTGCTGGAGCACCACAACTACACTGGTGTGTCACAGTAGTATGGAGAAAATCACTGTGGACTGGTACTGGCTGATCAGGCCCCTTTGTCTGCTCACTCTCACACACAGGAAATTCTGTTCTCATACTTCCCAGCACAATCAGCTAATTAGTGTGAGTTTGTTATTTTAATGTAGTTTATTCATATGTGACAGCTAGTAAAGGAGGGGTGAGAGAAGGTGGGGGGAGAGAGGAAGAAGGTAAGGTCTTAACTTCAAGGTCATGGAGAATCTTGAACTAAATGGTCTCTATCAGAGTCACTTGCATAATTATTGCACCAACAATTAACAAGGTTCAATCCCAAGTAAAAGCAAAATAATTATTCTAAAGCAGTTGCAATGTCTCACTTCTCACTTTATTTTTGACACCTCTGAGAGATGCCCAGACTAAGAAGGGTTAAAGAACTGCAATGGGCACACAGCCTGGCTCTTCCCCTAGAGCAGAGCCAAGGCAGACCCTGCCCTGCAATCCAGGCCTCAGGAAGAGCACTCAATAAAACACTTGCTGGTCACACAAGAGTTGCTGTGGGGATATGGCTGGAGGTGGAGGTCCCTCCAAAAGGGGGCCTCGGATTTTACATTGTGCTGAAAGAGGGGCCAGTCACATGTAGAGCAAACAGAACATGTCTCCAGACCTCAAATGATGAGAACAGGTTCCTCTGCTGCACAGGACTCCCTCATGGCAGCTCAGCTCACACCTCCCTGTCACCAGCACAGAGGTGCTGCTCCACAGAAGCGCACTGAGATTAATCAGACCCCCTACAATGCACCCAGAAGCCACTGTGACAGCCCCTAATCCCGTAACATGACAGCCCAATACAAACAGACTGAAACTTTAGACTTGCTGTCCAACAGCCAGAGAGTGGCTGCTTAGCGTAAACTCCTGACAGCTTCAGACACGCTTCCCTGTCAAGGACTGCAAGAAAAATAACCCCCCAACAAATATATCAGCCCCCCACACAAAGGGAGGCAAAATGCACTCCTCCACTTTCCAAACACACCCCCCGGCGCTAACACCTACGTGCAATCATGCTTCCACGAAGGGAAAGCACACGATGCTCCCAAACACGTCCCTCCCCATCTAGAAATTACAGCTGTTCAAAGAGCCGTGTGTATGCGCTGGCACACTCCGTAAACACAGTCCTACATGTACAGGTTAAGAAGTCCCATCTCCCCAAAATGCATTCCTGTGCCTTCCCCCACACATTCCTTTTTTCACACATTCCCCAACACAAGCCTGCAGCCCTCGCACATACAGATGGGCACAGGCAGATGCCCATAAAGCTGCAAGTCTTTATTTGCTGGCACCTTCCCTTCCAATTGTGTACCCACTATTTAGGGCACAACGTGAAGGCTGATCCTGTGTCCAACTGGTACCACAGAGGGCATCTCAGGAGGCTGCTGTGAGCTCCAAGTGGAGCCTGGCCAGGACACCTACAGCTCATGCCTGTGGGCTCAGGCCAAGGGCTGAGCTGGCTGCAGGTGGCTGGGACGGAGCCTCCACGCGGTGCCTGCCCGGGACCAGGGCGCTGGGTCAGCACGGAATCACCAGCCTCCCTCCCAAACACTGCCTGGTGATTCCCTGCCCCTGTTCTCACGATAGCCAGCCCTACGTGACTGGTGAGATCAGCACCACTCGCGGCTGGAGACAACTGGGAGGCACGCATTCGGCAGCCCAAATCCTCACTGCCCTACCCCTTTCTGCCAGGAAGGCAGATCCCATTATTCTGGTCTGGAGGTGAGCAGCCAAGTGTGTGCACCAGCTGGCAAATGAATATATAAATATTTATTCAAAGGAAAAGAGGAACAGACGTTCCTGAGGCTGCACTTGCTGCGTATGCAGCAATTCCAGGGAGCCTGCAACTTGTCTTCCATTCCTGCTCTGCCTCCTTCCATCTCACACACCCTGGCTTTGCCCCTCTACCTCTCCAGCTTCTGCCTCCCAGCTCCTGCCCTGCCCCTTGTCCTCCTTCCTTTCCCTTCTTTCGTTCAGGGCTTTTTCTCTTTAACATTTTGAGAATCTTTTCCTAAAGTTTAAGCTAAAAATAAAGCAAGTTCTGAAAACATGCCACTTCCCTGATCTGTAGAACTAACCCTCCCAGAAACCTTCCTGGAATGGCATTTGCCCTGAAATACCAGGGCTCTCTATATCTCACCTATTCCAATATAGGTGGAAATCAAAACCTCCAGCTTCTCCTGCCAGCCTTGCAACCACCTCTCTCCAAGTCTAGACACATTTTATCTTTTCATTCCTTACTTCCTTGTCAATGGAATGGGAGGTGGATTCCTGTTCCCTTCTTTTAGGCTGTCAAGTCCACGAGCAGAAGGGAAACCCTTCTTACAGAGAAATGCTGAGCATGAGCCTCAGGTTGGAGGAGACCAGAGCACCTGTGTTTCATTTTCTCGGGCAGAGGGAGAGAAGCTGAGCTGTTGGATGAGGGATCTTTGTATCTGCCCAAGGTCAGGACTGCCAGATCCCAGAAGCCAGGCAGAGGCACCTTCCCCCCAGGCCGAGCTCCCCACCCCAAATCACTGTTTAAAGATTCCAGGCTAAGTAAACATCCCCCTTCATTTTCTTCGTCTAAATAGAAATGTTTTGATTTCACATCAATCTAAGGAAGCCATTTATAACCTGATCCTGTCACATGGACTTTTCATCTCTGCCGGGGACAAACTCTCCCACAAGCTCTATTTACACTGAGCACTTCCTCTGAAAACAATGCCACCGGGAGTTTACTCCTCTTTCCCCCTCTCCACACCCTTCGAGGAGACACGGGCTCTTCCCCGCTCTGTACCCACCGCCGTGGCATCCTGATGGCAATCCTCTCTTTGAAGGAAAGGCAGATCTTGCTGCAACCAAGGCTGGCAGAGAGGTGGACACGGCTCACCTTGCCATTTTGCTGCCCTGTCAGCCCAGGCTGCCGCCCCTGCTTCACCCCCTGCCCTGGGTCCCCACGTGCTGCCAGCACCCCGCATGCAGACCCTGGCTCTCTCCCTCCACGCAGCCCTGCAACAGCTCACTCATCAACCCCACAGCGCGGTGCTGCACGGCTGAGCCAGAAAATGGGCTGTGGGGGACACAGGGTGTGCAGGAACAAAAGGATCTGCAGCCTGGGCAGAAACGGGCCATCCCAGCCAAGAGGCAAACAGCTACACAGATAAGTCCAGTTTTGTGGGAGAGGAGGAGAGAGCCCAAGCCTGGCTTTAGCATGAGGCCAATGAAAACACACCCTGGCAGAGGGGAGGAAGGGTCCCAGCTGGAAAAAGAGTGTATGGGAGCTGGAGGAACCAGCTGGCACGGGTGGAGGGTAACAGCAGGAGCTTCCTGCTGTGGGCAGAGCCAGGGTGCAGGGCAGAGCCCTGCCCCTGGGGCAGGAGGGCCCGTGCTGGGGGGAGAGGGTGCTGGCTGGGGAGGGACAGCGCTGTCACTTCACAAGGCCGGGTACGTCGAACAGATGGAGCTTTCATATTCCTATTGAAGAGTTTTAAGCCCAGCTGAGCAGCTCCGTTCAGGAGGGAGGTCCCACTGCCAGCTTTCCAGGAGCTGCAGCTCTCATTCGATTAATTATTAACAGCATTATTTGGGGCGGGGAGGGGGAAGAAAGGAGGGCTGACATGCATGCACAGTTCCTTTTCTTTTTTAACCACTGTGGTGCAAACTTGACTGGAGAGACTCCAGTCTGCCCAGCAGTCCCAAACAGGGAGGGCAGCATGGCTCGCCGGGGTGGGAGGTGAGGATGCTGCACGCTGGAGCCTCTTCACACTTGAACTGCAGTCCCTAAAATGGAGCCAAATCTTCACAGCAGAAGGCCAGGGGAGCATTGGGAACATGCTTCTAAGGAGCAATGCCCTGGCACTGCCCAGCCACATGCTGGGAGGAGGCAGGGAAGGCAGCCAAGTGCTCAGCCCCTAACAGAAAATATTTTCCTTCCAGCATGAAGACCTGTCTATTGCCCCAGGCAGGGCCAGGGCAAAGGCAGAACATCCCAGGCATGGCCCACAATGTCTGAGAGTGGATTTAGTGCATATTCTCCCCTCTTCAGTTTATCAATAAAACATTTTATTGCTTTTAGCCCAGGAAATGACCTTGGATTAGTGGATGCTGTCTGTTCTGGCTGACCTTGGGGAGTTCACAAAGGCTCTTTAACAACGTCCTCTGCCCTGGAAGCATGGATCCCGCCTGTGCGTGCCTGCAAGGAGCTGGGGAAAGCCCTCGGTGCGAGAGTCAGACGTGACAGGCTCCAGCTCAGCCCTGGGCAGGCAGGAGAAGGAGAACCAAAGACGTGGGAGGGGAAACGAAGTGAGCAGCCAGGGTGTCCTTACCCAAGAGCTGCCAGCTTCACTCCCTGCTTTCCCACAGCCATGAGGGAAACACAGCCCACCTATAAACCCGGGGGGAAAGGCTGGGGACTCTGCTCTAGTCCCCACAGCCAGTGCTTGCCAGAGCACAGTCTGCCTGCAGTCCTCACTGCTTGACTTTCTCCTGCCCACCACGCTGGCATTTACAGACCCACAAGGGTCTACCTTTCTCCCTATTTGCAGCTCCCAGAGAGCTGAACCCTGGTCCAAAGGGGCAGAGAGCAGGGCCAGGTCCCTTCAGCAAGCCCATATGCTTCCCTTTGCTGAGCCTTCTCAGCTGCAGAGTTCAGCTGAGATTTCCTGGTGACAGTGCAGGGCAGGCACTGGGCAGTGAGTGACAGGATGCCCTGAGAGCAGGGGAAGCCGTGGGCTCCAGGGCTCCTGGTGCCCTGCACTGGAGCTGCCAGCCAGTTGGGCTGCTCCTGTTTCTTCCCTGGCCATTTGGCAGCTCCCGTGCTGCTGATGGGGCTTCTCTGGGCTTATGAACACAGGGAGCCCCTCCTTTACCCAAAGAGAAAACAGCCACAGCATCTCTGAGCAGTGTGTGTTTTCTGTGCAGGAGTGTAATTCTGAAAGGAGGGAATGGGACAGGAGAAACCAAGAGGAATTTTCCTCTCAGGGGAACAGACACTACAAGCGAAGAGCAGTGAGTGCTGAGCTGTAAGTCAGGGCCCGGTCCCTGCATGACCCAGGGCACGAACAGCCCACCCCCTTACGCCACCCCCTCACTGCCCTCTCCCTTTTTAGCCATCTCCTCTCCCAGTGTCCCCTGGTACTGGACACAGAAGGTCCCCATCCTCTCCTGCAAACATCTCAACCCTTCCAGGGCTGCCCACAGAGAGGTCCCCTCCTGGCACCGCAGACAGGCAGGCAGGACCCCCTCCCCAGCGCCTGCTCCCTGCCCCCAGGTGCCCATCTCCTCCAGTCACATCCTCCTGAAGAGCAAGCCCTAAAGTGTTAACGGCGATTGGTGAAATGGCACAGCAGATTGCTACAATAAATAATTTACTGATATTTATAAATATTCAAATCAGCAAGCTTCAGAAATTGAAAGGGGGGGACTCAGTTGATGGGGAGGAGGGATGTTTAGGGAGGGGAGGGGGGTCTGACATTAATTCCCAGGCTCTCCAAATTCACTCGAGAACTGTTTCTCATTTCAAACAAATACTAAATCTTTTGGTGTCAAGCCTCCAAAAATAAAATACCAAGGAGAAAGTCACCACCCCCTTGGTGGCCGATGCCTTGTCTGCCACGACTCTGGGTGCCCTGGGTGGCCCTGTCCTCTCAAACAGCCACTCACTGGGGGAATGGTGGCAGCCTGCACTGGCCAGGTGCGGGCTCTGGCAGGAGCTCGCACACCCCCACCTCTAATGCAGCTCACCACAGCAGCAACCACCAGCCAAGACAGGAATTCCCATTACTATCATCTACAAGCCTCTGCCTTCATCTTCCAGGAGGTTTTCTAAATCCCACTAGGAAGAAAGGGCTGCACGTTGGTGCAATGAACATGGAGTCAGGACTCTCAGCTCCACTTGGGAACACGGCTGTGTGACAGAAAAGGAACAGGAGGTCAGGCTTTCACTCCTTACCTCTGGAATGGAATTTGGTTTTGGTGATTCAAGCTGGGGATTAAGAACCAGAAATGCTGGCTTACAGCCTGGTTTCCAGCCACAGCGTAGCCGTCAGTCTCCCCAGCTTTCTGTGCCTTAAGTTTCCCCATGCAGGGGAGGGGAGTGAGGACAATTATCCAGCAGTGAGCCTTACCCAGAGCTTTGGGGTCTCGGTATCAGCACTCTATGTCACTGTGCTGGATCGTTACAGAGTCTTTTCCACCTCTGAGCATCTTACTGACCCCTCAGATGGCCATGGGAGATGATCCCATGTTTTCCCCTAGACCACCCCCTTGGTAACACAAGGCTCCAGCATGGGGTGAACTTCCCCCAGATGAGTAATGGCTTTTCTAATGCACGGGCAGGCTGTCAGCTTCCCTACTCCCAGTGTTTTATGGGTTTAACTGAACGGCTCTGAACTCCCTAGTAAGAAATAAAGTTATCCCTCAGCGTCCCTTCTAAACATTTCACTCAGTGCAAACGGTGTTTAAGAAAAATGAGGACATATTTCTTCTTAAGGATGCAGTATCCCCCTTCAGAGGCCTAATTTATGCCATATATCACTGGCCAGGGAGAGAAAGGCAGTGCAGACCTCACACTAGGAGTGAGCTGGCCCTAGCACAGCCGCTCCTGCTGCAATGGTGCAATGGGCTGCAACTCAAAAAGTCCTCCAGAGTCCGCAGAGTCCCTGCTGAAGAAGTGGCTGGCAGGCAGCAGAGCAGGATGGACACCTTCAAACGCTCAGCACTGCGCTGCTCCGCAGCTGCCGCGCCCTGCCGCAAGCACCTCCTCACCTGCCCCGCTGCAGCCCAGCCCAGGGCAGCGCCGCTGTCCCCTCGCTGGCTGGATGGGGACAGGCTGGATGGGGACAGCCTCCCGGCCCCTCTGCCTCACCCCCGGGCTCCTCTGACACTCCTTCCTCGCCCACCACTGACCTGCTCCACCAACTCTGCACAGGCATTTGGCACAGCTGGCGGGGAAAGTGGTTCAACTTCGAGCAAGGACAGGATTAATCCTTCCGCACAGCTCTTTAGTAACGCACGTCTGAACCTTTTCCTAGGCAGATCTCAAAAATTACTCTAAATCTGCTTTGATTTTGTCTACCCCCAGCTTTCTCACTGAGAGAGCCACTCAGGGTCTGCTTCTCACCCGAGTGCCACAGCAAAGCTCCTCATCTCTGCCCTTGCCTTTGCCTTGCTCGGCACTCATGTGCCCTGGAACCTCCAAAGGACAAAAAAAGAATGCCTTTCTGCATACAAGTAACACAGGAAGCTTCTACAATTAACAAAAGGAGCTGAGTGTAAAGAAGAGGGGAAAAAAGTGGGGAACAAACTCAGGAATTCTGATTCTGCCACCTGCTCTGCTACTGTTCCTTCTCTTGGGCAAAGGACATCATGCAGGCTCCCCTTCTGCCCCGGCTCCCCTTCATGGATCGCCCACTGGGAAAGGATTTCTTGCCCAGCTTAGTGGGCCCAGTCCCTCTGCAATTTAGGTACTATTGCAAATCGAGTAACAGCAGGGGAAAAGCACTGACAGAGGACAGATTGAAGCTTATAAGTCCCTCGTGTCCTGCAGCAAACTTCCTAGTTCATTTGTCAATGCAGGATCTTTGATAAGACATTTCAGCAGTTTTCTTCCTATGAAAACCTGCTCTCAGTGCTCCAACCCAATGCAGCGAGCAGGGTCTTGGGCTCCCCAGGCTGAGCAGCAGCTCCCTGGGAGCCTTCTGTCCTCACCATCTTTCTTTCAGATAACATAAAGCCAAGAGGATCAGCTTTTCTGATCTAGTTTCTCTTCCTTGTCTTATTTATTTGTTATTAATTTTTTAGTCCGGTTAAAAGGTTTACTATCCAGAGGAGCATAAGTAGCCTCACTCAGCCTAAGTAACTCTATAAATCAAGCAGAACTGCTAACATCTACATCACAATCCTGCCATCAATCTCCCCACAGGTTGTGAAGAAAACCAAGGGGAAAAAGACATGAAAGGGAGAGTGAAGAGTAATAGCTCATCACCCTCAGGTCCCTGCAGGCTCCCTGTGGCCCCTGGAAAACTCCCTGTGAAGCCAGACGTGTTGTCGGGGAAACTAAATGCAAACACAGTGCCTAACTTCACCTCTCCATAGCCCAGAAGCACGGAGTGCTCTGGAGTGCTTGCAGGAGGAAACAGTGGATGCAGAGAGGGAGGGAAGGGCTGGTGGAAGCAGAGGGCTGGGAAAGCCTCTGGAGCAAAGCCTGCTACCTCATGTGGGAGCCAGCTCCCAAGGAATGAAGATGAGGCCAAGACATGAGCCGCTTGGAAACACTGCACAGACCCCTCTCTGAAGGAGTCAAGGCAAGGGGTGCAGGGGAACACAGAGGTGTGAACGAGAGGACACCGGACTTGGCAGCAAATACCTGACCCCGGGGAAACAAAAAGGACCAGGGAGAGACAACAGATCTCTTAAAGAACAGATTCAGAAGGGAATTGCTCAAAGTTTCATCAGTTCCTCTTGGTGACTGTCTTTAATGAGTGATTTTACAGAGAACCCGAAACCACCAAGACCCAAGTCAGGGAACACCAGCTCCCTGGTGTCAGGCTGGGCTCATCCCTAACTGAGGGCAGGGGTTAAATGAGCCAGCTCCTAAAATAGGGTCCTTCTGACCCTTCGGTAGTTGGTCGGCAGTTTAAGAGCAATTTGCAATCCCTTTCAGCACTATTAAGCTCAGACCTAACAAAGAATGCAGGCTGCTAATTAACTGCAGTGGGAAGTCGGGAGCTAAATAGGAGTTAGGATCGTGAATGCTTGTTGCACCACTAAGAAATGCAGGGCCAGAGAAAGTTCATTACTGTGGTCTTTCAAGGTCCTGCAAAGTAAATCAGTGTGTCAGCCTGCAGGAGGTGAGTGAAACCTCAACAAGGGCTGCATACAAAGAGCAAACCACAGCATCTCAGCCTTCCAGCTCATGTTATGTCCTCTCCACAGCCCCTGGCTGCTGCCTGAGCTGGGGGTGAGTGGGTAACTGCTCTGGGCTGGGTGTGCAAAGGGGCCATTCAGTGCCCTGAGGGGTTTCTGTGATCCCCAAGTGGGGCTGAACTCTTTTGTGAATCCAGAGCAGGTACCCATTACACACCGTACTGGGAGCTCAAGGGCTCTTTGAATCCCTGAAGATGTCGGTGACCTGCAAATATTGTGCAGTGTGGTTAGGAGAAATGCTTCCATCCTGTTGGAAGGAATGATCAGGCCAGAGGAGAAAGAACTCTGCTGTGAAAGCAGAGGGTCATGCCTGAGTTGTTAACTCAGCAGTCCTGTCAGAACAGCATGGGAGAGCAGCCCCACGGCTGGGCCGTGTGGGCACTCACCCCATGCTTCCCAGTGCTCACACCATTCTAATTCCATGTCTTGCTTTTTGTTGCTCTTCCTTCTGGTCATTAGGGCTCATCTTCTTATCTCCTACGTCCTTGTGAGCCCGTCCATGTGCCTGTGCTATCACTGACTGCCAACACCCCTCCGTGGGAACACACACGTGTATAGAAACGTGGCCGTGCAAGGTACGCTACCACATGCAGAGGCACACACGACCCTGCACACAAACACACACAACTGCACGCACATGCTAACGCACACCAACCCGTGTAGCTGTGACTGTACAGGTGTCACATCTGCACGCACATACATGTACATACAGACACGGCACCTGCACCCTGCAAGCACCTGGCTCCGCTCAGCCCCGCACACGCAGCCAGCAGCCCCCAGAGCCCACAGCGCCCAGGCAGAGCCCACAGCAGCCCCCAGAGCCCACAGCGCCCAGGCAGAGCCCACAGCAGCCAGGCAGAGCCCACAGCAGCCAGGCAGAGCCCACAGCAGCCAGGCAGAGCCCACAGCAGCCAGGCAGAGCCCACAGCAGCCAGGCAGAGCCCACAGCGCCCAGGCAGAGCCCACAGCAGCCACACGTGCAGCCAGCACGGGCAGTGTGAGCAGAGCACCGGCGTGCACTCACACCACGCACACGCTCCGCGGGAGCCCCACGCCAGAAGCGGTTTGCTCTGCAGCTTGGAGTGACAAGGCAGTGGACTCCCGGCTGGACCCAGACTTGCAGCAGGGACAGACACATTCCCCATCCCACCAAAGAGCCCCTCTGTACCCCCAGCCCATCTGCACCTCACACCTTAAGGCAAACAGAGCACCGGGGAATGTCTCATGGAGCTGACGTCCCAGCTGAGTGTGTGTGCCGGGCAGGGGATCTCTCCCTCTCCCTCTCCCTCTCTCTCTTCCACTCGCATCTTTTCATGAACTCTATTTCTCTTTCCTTTCTGAAAACAACTGAGCTGTAAATACTGTTTAACCTTCTTCCCCCCTTCCCCCTCCCCTCCGCACTATAAAAACACAAATATGCCATAACTCAGCTGGCTCAGCCGCCGCGCCTCCAACATGCCCTGCTCCAGGCCTCTCAGGAAGGTCATAACAAACGACTTTCCGATTCAGTGCTCCTGAAATAATTTTGTGTATTAAAACCTGAATCTGCACTTTCTGGACCGAAAGCCTCTCTTAATTATGGCAAGCGTCCTTGGGATGGACAGTGATCCTTCACTACAGCACTGCTAACCAACCGGAGAGGCAGTGGCTCTGGCTCCCCACCACCACCTCCTCCCGCTGCCCCCTCCCACCACCACCCAACCCACAGCCCCCCTTGCTCCCTCGCCCCCCCGCCTTCCCTTTGCCCAATCTGTTTTCAAAGTGTGTCTGTCCTTTATTAAATTGTTTTCTTTTCCACATTATCAGTTGCCATGGAGACCTCATCTCTCGGATTATTTGAATTTCATTATATCTATTGATTTGGGAGCATTTCATCTTTTTTATTGTTTTTCTGTCAATTTTCAAAACGAATAACCATCTAATTTGCGTCAGTGCTGATTATGTTTGTCCCTCAATAGAGGTCGGCAGCTGCGTCGGGGAAACAAATCAATGGGAAACCATCATAAACCTCCCCAGTACAATCTCCAGGATATGTGGGTGACATTCCACGCCTGCGAGAAACACTCATCATATCCAAACTTCTTTCTTTCTTTTCTTTTTTCTTCTCCCCTTCTTTTTTTTTTCTTTTTTTTTTTTTTTTTTCCCCCTCACAGATAGCTCTGCTGGTCAGTGGCAGGTACCATTTAAAATCATATTTATCTTAACCACAGACATGTACAATTTTGGGCACATCACATTTTCGGACAGGGAGGGGACAAGGGTAAGAGAAGTGCAAAGGAATATTTTCTTTTTGTAGGAAAGAATGGAAGAAAAGAATGATGAGGGAAAGAAAAAGAGGAAAAGTAGATGGGGATTGCAAATTGCTTACTATGTTTTTTTTTTAAATAATTTATGCAATTTTAAGCATTTATGTATAAATTTTTTAATAAGCCACCCTGGAGCAAAATAGCCATTAACATCCCAACGTCCTTCTGTCCAATGGGCTCTTGTGCAGGATCAATTTCCGAGAGTACTTTCCTTTTTTTTTATGACATGATAAAATGCTTTTAAAGCAACTTACACAAATATGGAAATTTTTTTCCCCTCCTCTTTTTTTGCCTCTCTCTCTCTCTCTCTGTCTCTTTCTTTCTTTCTTTTTTTTTTTTTTTATAACAGCCTCTACTTATTCACCAGGGAGAGCGTGTGTGTGTGTGTGTGTGTGTGTGTGTGCTGGGGAGGGCAGTTGGCAGAAGGATAGACCCAGCCCTAACTGGAATGGACCTGCCTGTCCTTCTAACAAGGGCATAAACTTTCATTAGCGATGCACACAGTCAAAGGCAATTTAGGGAAACGCGCTGTACAGAAAAGGAAAACCTCAGCGTTTTTACTCGGTGGCTCCTTGGCTCCGTCCAGGGGGCTCTATCCTTGAGCTCTGCTCGTGCTCTCCAACCAAAGTGACCCCATGGCCACGGGGGAGGTGGGAGGGAGCCAGCAGAGGGCTGGGGCTGCTCTGGGATGCGTGCACCCAGCCGTGCCAGCAGCCTGCCCGCCCCGAGCTGGGCCGGGGAAGCCAGTCAATATTAACGTCTTGCTGGAACACACTGGTCCTGCAAGAGGCTCAGAGGTATCTGTTGCTCTGCCCACTGCAGAGCTTCGCCCTCCAAGGGGCTAGTCCTCCCCAGAGGTCTCTATTTTGGCTTCTGTACACTGACAAGGAGCTTGCAGCCGTTTGATGCCCCTTTGGGGCATTAGTTACAAGCCAGCTCTGCCCAGACCAGACAGATGTGTCGCTGCTGCTTCTGTTTCCACAGGATATACAGACTGGTTATTTTTGCAGCTGGGACATGTTTGGCCTCACACAGGAACCTGGAAAATACCATTCCTAAAGGGACAACTCCTGCCACTGGCCCCATGAGCAGGCACAGCTCGGCAGAGGACGGACAACGAGCGCATGGCTGGAGGGAGAGCAGCCCCACATGAGGGGCTTGGTGGGGTCTGAAAGTCATGGACACAGGTTGGAAATGAAACAAAACTATCTCTGCAGCTAGCATTCTATTGGCCCTTTGGCTTTGAGGTTGGAGTTTATGCACCCAAAGCCAGCTATGTGTTATACATGCCCAAGTGTGGGAATCCCTATGCATGTCCCGATTATTTGCTCCAACACAAAGCCCTGACAGTAGTTTCCATACAAGAGCAGATTTCTTCACCTTCTTGTACGACATGCATCCAGAGATAATACATACCTATGAATTTAATCCTACCAACAGCAGGTCTGCACATTACTGGTACCTTTCACACAGCCCTGCACTCTCCTAGCTCTGTGCAGCTCCAGCGCAGGCTCAGCCCCTGCAGTGCTGGCTGGCACAGAGCTGGGCATACACCTGCCCCATCTGCCATGTTTGTGCGTATTTGAACTAAAGCAGAGGTTAAAAAAAAAAATAAAATTCCAGGGGCAGCCAATGTTCAGCTGGAAAAACACAAAGTGCCGAGAACAGCAAACCCAATCAATAACAATCACAACCCCAGCAGTGGGTGAGGAAAGCATGAACTGTTTTGGCCTGCTCCCTGCATGCTCACCCACTTGGGAAAACACACACTCCCCAGAGGCCCATGATTTCATCCCCTCCCACTCCACCCTACACTCATCCTCACCAAACAGCTTTATGGAGTGCAAGTCCCTCAGGCTCCTGTTCTGGCCAGAAACTTAGCAAAGAGGAGAGAGGGGCCCTGCACAGAGAAACTGGATCCCTGAGAATGACTTGGCACCTGAGGAAGGGTCTTTCTGCCAGCAAAGGGCTCCTTACACTCCACACCCTCCTAACCTCTCCTCCCCTCCAAAGTTTTGCCCTTTGTGCCCCCCTTTCCATCCCAGCTGCTGGCCTTGGCCTTAGGGCGCTCTTCTTCTCCTGCCTTCTTTCCTCAAGTTCCCAGCACCATTCCACCTTTCTCCTTCCCAGCAACTCCTGCCAAAGCTCTTGAGCCCCAGTTTGCACCCCCATACCCTCTTTACACCTCTCTACCCTCATTCCCTGTGGGCTCAACAGCCAGGTCTGGCAAAAAAAAGCTGAGCTTCCCAGAGGATAGCCCTGACAGGGACTGGTGACCAGCCTGGGGAGGGGGATACAAGGAATTCTGTCAAGGAAAACATGGGAGCTCTCCCTTCTTCTGGTCTCACTTCACGTCTCACTCAGACTGTACAGATTTGGGGGATTTCACTGTAGCAGCAGAGGTCAGCAGGAGTTGAAGGTTTTCAGATCATATATATCACTCTATATGGTCTTGTCTATAGTGAGTGCTAAATATAGCCAAGCCAAACCTGGAGGTGACTTCAGTGCTGTGGTGCGGGGACAGCAGCCACTGCACAGTCACTCTCCACCTCAAAGCAATGCAGATGTCAGAAGTCACAGTCCAAAATCAAGGGTGCCTGTGAATCCTCCCTTCTCCCACTGCCAAGAGTGTGAGCCAGGCTCTGTCCCTCTCTCATGTCTGCAAGATTCCTCATTTTGAGGAGTCAAAATGAAACATCTTCTTGCTTCAAGGTCCATTTTTACCATGGGATGTTGGACCCTCCTATGTATGACATGCCAGCATCTGTGTCAGCACAGCTACTTAAAAACTTAACCGGTGGAAGAAGCTCTGAATAGAAGGGGAAAGTCTCTTGTGTGGGTCAGAATAATTAGACTGAGCTCAAATTGGCTTTAGGCATCTGCTGCTGTGTCTGAGCAAAATCAAGCCATGCTGCTTCCATCAGCATCTCTCCACTGCTGGGCTCACCCTGCAGAACTGAAGGGATCGCATACTGCCTTGTATAGGGCATCTCTGGGAACAAGACTTGCCTCAGCTGAAGCCATAAAGCCTCCTTATCCAGATATCATTAAAGCCAAGAGAAAAGAGGCCAGACAGAGAGATTGAGATGAGCCATTTCCCCAACAAACTTGCTTCCCTTTTTCATTCGCTCCTTTCTTTTTTTTCCCCCTTTAACTGTCATTAAAATAACAAGTTTCTGTTACAGTCTAAACATTCCCACATTGTATAAAGGGTTATGTTACACTAGAGTCACTGCCGGGCCCAGTGTTTGCACAGAAACCTCACTGCAGGTCCCCCCTCCTGACGAAGTGACTTATTAAAGTTTAAACAGTAATTAACAGAACAATAAAAATAAAGGGATGTTTGGGGAGTCGTAGTGCACACAGGGTTTTTGGCAGTGCCAGCACTTTTCAGTGCCCTGCGCTGGCAGAAAAAACGGCTGCAAAACCAGTGGGAGAGACGGTGTGCTGGAAGGCAGGAAAGGGCTGCAGCAAGGCCAGGGCACAATCCCAGCCCCAGCACGAGGTGTAGAGAGCAGCAGGATGAAGGAAAGGCTTTGGGGCACTGGGGAAAGGATGCCCAAGGGTCACCTGGCAGGAGGCTGATCCCTTCAGCGCTCACCACCAGCCCTGCCCGCCGTGCGCACATCAGACAGCACCAAGAACCTCCGCTGCCTGTTCTCCCGTTCTGCTGACACGGCCCACACAAGCCCCCAAAAATCTGCCTCTGGGGAATCATGTCTCAGAAGCCAGAGCTGGGTTTTGGGCAAGTGGCTCCTTTATTTTAAAAGAGTAGTAGAGAGGGAAGAGCAACCACAGAGCAAACCCCTAAGAAAAATCTTGCAAGAGAGAGACTCTCTACGGGAGACTCCAAGACCAAGCCCCTTGCCTGGGAACTTTAAAAACAGAGAGATAATGTCTTGTAGGGACTGATCCTGCCCTGGCCCTGTGCAGGTGTGAGCTGCAGATCCAACAGCATGGGCTAAGTTCTGGGGTCAGTCATTCCCTCCTGAAAAGCAGCCAGAGCCAGGATCCCAGAGGCAATCCCTAGAGCCTTGCCAGAGCCAGAACTTTCCCAACCCGTGTGAAGTTGGCTAATCAGAGCTCCCTTTACAGGAGAAAACCTCCTTTTTCTCTGTTTTGTTCCCATTTCCAGTAGCTTGGCTTGCCCAGGATGAGCTCTAGAGCATGTGGGTAGAGTTTAAGCTTAGGTTGTCAGCCCTCCCTGTTACCCAATGTGCAGCAACTCAGAAAGATCACATCTGAAGATTATTTTTGGTGCCTATTGTAGCTATTCTCAAATGTTTGCCTCAGTAGCTCACAGTGCTAGCTGGCTCCAGCCCTGATGTGTGACTCAGTACACACAGCATTGTGCAGTCCCATGTTTGCTAAATCTCTTCCAGTACAACTGCTCAGTTTGCAAATAAAAAGACAGCTCCGTGAGGGTGTACCTTCTGTGCAGAGGAAACTCAGGGAGTGCTGCCTTGAGCTTCTCCCAAATCTAGGACTTGGCTCCCGGTCTGTCTGGGAAGCAGCAGATCTGACCTGACCTGGGCACGGCCCTACTGCCACGAGGACACACATGGAAGCATCCATCACCAGCTGTTCTGTCAGCCCAGAGCCTCCCTTCCCTCCTCTGCTGGGGCGCAGGAGGAGGAAACCTCAGGAGATGTCCCCAGAAGTCCCAGTATGGCACCAGTACAAGTCACCCCAGTGAGGACACTGGGACCCAGCGTGCCCGCTCACGCCTCTTGGAGGGTAACTGCCACTGTGAGGTGGGCTTGGCAGTGCAGGTTGGACCTGAAAGGTCTTTTCTGACCTAAACAATTCTATGATGTTGTGAATTCAGCCCAGGCTTCCAAGGTGTTGGTTTATTAAGCCACGAGGAAGCCTGCACCAGCCAGGACAGCCCTGCAAACACGTGCCAGGGTGGGGGACTGGCATGTTAAGGTCCAGATTTAATGAAACCAAAACCCTGTCAACCTTGGTGATTCTACTGCACTTGGGTGTAAATTGATAAATTTGCCTGGAGCTCCAGGGAGAACATGAGATGGAAGCAAGGGGGAAAGGAGAGGTTGAGCTGAAGGCACACTGATACACTTCTACTTTACACCTGGGTTTTAACTGGGGCCCAATAGCTGAGCTGCCTGACACACAGCTCTCCAAGTCTCCCTTGCTGCCTTGTCCCATTCAGCATCCCCTTCCCTGCTCAGGATGTCTTCACAGAAGCCTTCCTGAATCCTCCTGAGATCCTGAATCCTGAATTCCTGAATCCTCCTGAGGTCCTTGGGTCCCGCTGCCAGGGAGGTAAATGGGATGGGGCAGATACGTCTCCATTCACAGCCTTGTTTGGCCAGCAACACTATTGTCCTCTTATCCCCAAACTTCTATTGCAACTTTTTTTTTTCTCTCGGTGACTTTCCTATCTCCCTGGGAAATTAGGTGCCACTGCTTGTTCAGACTTGCCCGAGAGACAGTTTCCAAAGTAAGCCCCTGAATCCACTGCAAATCAGGCAGGGCAACTTCTGACTGAAGCCCCTGATCAGCTGAACTGCTGGCTCTGTTTTTTTCTTTTTTTTTGCTGCCCCAAGCCAGCTGGATGCACAGGAACAGCAGCCAGGATTCAGCACTGGAGCAGAATGTTGTGTGAGGGTCAGCAGTTCACAGGAAAGGCAGGTACAGGTGTCTGTCTTCCTGACTCACTCCTGAGGCCTCTCTGCACATTCCCACTCTCTGAACCAATGTTAGCTGAGCTGCCAGTCCCTTTCTGCGGGACTCTCCTCCCCACCCACTCAGCATGGGCAGCTCATCTCCAGACACTCAGCCCAGCGCCTCAGCTCTTCCCAACTCGCTGGGCTTGATCCTTCTCTGACTGATCTTGTGCTCATGTCACTCTGCTTGGCTCAGGAGAATCATTTCCCAGCTGACACCACATCAGTGACAGAAGGGAACTTTTGCCTGTCCGCTGCCACTCACATTAAACTGAGAGAAAAAGAAATGCCACCCAAATCTGAACTTTTCATCCCATTCACCCAACTATGGGATGTTCCTCAACTCCTGGCTGTGCTGGAGTCAGGGTCTCCAGACTCATTTGCAGTGAGAGTGGCAGTGCTTGAGAGGGGAGAGGTGTTGAACAAGTACAAGCAGGTGCAAATAGAACAACAGAAGGTGCCCCCAGGTCAGCACTCACGTGCATTTTCCTCGGCCATGTCTGAGGAGACTTGGAGTCAGAACAGAGCACAGCTTTGCATGGGGGTCTCAAACATGTTCACAATGCAGAAAGACTGTTCTGTGCACTTCCTTTTCCAACACGTCGTTCAGGATGTCTCTACAGCAATGCCAGTAACTGCCTGTAGGGAATGTTATGTTAGAAGATTATCTAATGCACTCTTAATCATCTGGTCTTGCAATCTACAGTGGGAAATCAGAGCAGCCAGCACGGTATGACCCTTCCTCCAGACACCACTGAATTCAGATACCATTATCAGCGGTAGCCTGGTCCATGTCCCAGAACTTAAGCTCTCTTTTGGTTAACAGGCCATGAAATTATTTAGACTATTCTTCATGTTACATTCTGTTATATTTGTAATTAACACAGAAGATCAGCAGTGCCACATTCTGTGTTTTGCTGAATACAGAGGAGACAGTACTTAGAAGCACTTAGCCTTAACCTAACTCTGTCCTATTGGGTTTAGGGGAAACCAACTCTTCAGAGCAGACCTGTCCCATGAGGAAAGGGCTGGGTATTGTCAGAGACCTTAACCCACATATATCTGCAATATGATATGGGAACCAGCACCCTAAACTCTGGTCTTACCTCCTTTTTTTGGAAGGGACTTTTAAACAAAAGCAAACAGTCTGCCAGCACACTCAGTGTTCAGCACCATCGTCAATCAGGGAAGCCTAATTATACCCATTATACTGATGAGGAAGCACTGGCACAAAGCTACGCATTCACATGGCTACAGACACAAAGCAAATCAGTGGCAAAGCTGGAATTAAACCCAAGAATCATGGTGATGAGCTCATCACCCACCTCAGCACAGCCCCATGCAGCTGGGTCATCACCAGTCCTACCCATGTCCTGCAGGTTACAGAGCTGGTGTGGAGCCCTCCACACACCTGCTTAACAACTAGAAGTTTCAATTCCCATGCTGACATGGTTTGGGCTGCTCTGGGACACTCAGGGACTGGTCACATCAGCTGGCCCACAAGGACCAGTCAACTCAGCTCCCTGTATGAGAGGCAGACTGGTGAGCTGCAGACACCCAACAGCCACAACATCAGGTCCGAGCTACTAAGAGACCCTGTGACCACAGACACCAGGCAGGGATGAATCATCTGCTCCTTCTGAAGCAGCTTAATCAACTCCCCTGCATGTGGATCCTCACAGCAGGTCCAGCCTGAGCCCTCTACATATTAATGATTCCCTGGGACATAAAGCCCAGAGATTTTCCTTGGCACCAGGGTCCAGCACTTGCCATGCACTCTCCCTGCCAGGTGCTGGGTGCTCTGGTCTAAGAAAGGCTGCAGAATCCCTCGGGACTGAAAGTCATTACATAAACAATACAGTAGGATCATGGGCAGTAATTGCAAAAGTGCCAGAGGTCTTGGCACCGGATTCTGCCTCAGCAAAGGCCTCTATATGGAGACCCAAACAAAACAAACAAAAACCCAAACTCCCTTGGTGCTTAATGAATAATAATAAATAGTAAATAATAACCCTAAGAGCCAACCTAGCAAGACAGATGTGAAGCACCAGGGCAGCTCTGAGGAAACACCAGTCCTGTAGTAGTCGCCCTCCTTCCCGAGATGCAGAACACTGAGCTCAGCTCACCAGGTTCTTGCAGGGTTAGGTCCAGGGGGAAGCCTGAGATTTCTGTCAGGAATTTGCACACCCCCACCTGTCAGATGGGTTGGAACTGCAGCCTTTGTATGTCCCTGGACTGGGATGTTCACCTGCTAAGCGAGCACACGCCAACTCATGCCCAGCACCTTCTTGTTGCAGATCTCTCTTTAAGAGCTAAAGGCAAAAAAGAAGCAGATGGAGCTGAGCAAGGGAATCCAGGTAGGTGTGAGTCCGGAGAAGCCTCTCCCCAGCATCATCATTACAGTCTGGACTCAGAGTCCCCCACCTGTTCTGTGCAAGCTGAGCTCCCGGCAGGACACCAGGATAGCTGCTTGGCAGGGACAGGGGCTGAAACAAAGGGCCTAATTTAAGTATTTTTATAACTCAGTGCTTGTGACAGTGGGTTTAGCAGTTGCCAGCCATCTGGAATAAAGAATTACAGCCACCTCCCCTAATCCTATATTGCCTAAACCCTAAAGCTGGTTATGGTGCAAGGATGAGGCAGCAGGTTGGGAGGAGATAGTGATGGGAAGGTGGGGGTGGAGAAGGGACAGCAGGAAAATTGTCAAACTTATTTCTTTTTCCTGCAAGGTGCTGGGTGGCCCCAGATATGTCAGAAGTATTTTTGCTAAGAATCAAGAGAAGATAGAATGAACAAAAACAGGGGAGAGGGGAGACAAGGAGTCCTCCATGACCACACAGTCGCATGCACCACACACACACACGCACACAGAGGCTTACTGGTCTGCGCAGGGCTGTCAGGTAAATTAGATCTGAAAGCTGACAATTTCTGACCATATTTCCTTGATTATTTCAAACAAATGCACACCAGCCGCTGTAAGGAGATTAAAGTGACATAAACGTCCCGAGTGGGAGGAGGGAGGGCAGAGAATTCAGGTCACCCCCATCCGTCCCCCATTTGACAGCCGCTATATCGCTATCCAATCCAATAAAAAAATCCCCCCCTTTTGCTTTAATTAATTTTACAGCTAGCTTGCTTAATTACTTTCAATCAAAATCCTCCTGCCATCGCAAAATTAGAGATGGTTGAGCTCCATTAGCCTAAATTCTTCATTTCCATATAGAAAGAGGCTCCCTGGGCAAAGCCAACAGGGCTCCCTCCTATTCTAGCTGCCATCGGACAGATGCCTGTCCCTCTGTCTGTCTTCAGCTCCTTGGGAGAAGGAAGGCAGGAAGGATACAGTCTTGCTCCCACCTTCCCCTTACACAGAGCATCTCCTTGAGAGCCCTGCACACAGGAGGCCTCCCTCTCATAGCACAGACCACAAGAGGTGAGGACAGCCTGCCCTCCTGGCCCTTCCATGGCTGTGCTGGAACGAGGTTTTCCACGGCTGCACGAGGGAGCTGGATGGCCCAGTGCTTCTGCTGTGCTCCCAGCACTGGGGACAGGATCTGGAAGGGATCCTGCAGTTGGTTTGAGCCCTGCCACTGTCACCCCACATATGTGCAGGCATCAGTGACTCTGTGGACACATGGAAAGCACTTTGAGGGGACACAGGGGCAGATCATCTTACACCCAGCTGCTGTGGGTTCGGTACCTTCCTTTGGAGTGTCTGGCACTGTGGGCCACAGACCTGTGATATTCCTGCAGCTGCCACAGGCATCAGTAGCACCCCTCTCCTGAGAGCAAATCCTGGACTGTCCCATTTTGGGGACAATGGAACCTCCTCTGAAGCACAGGGAGTGGCAGCAATAAGCCACATGGCACTGTAGAGGAGACAAGAGGAGACTGTGTGGAGAGGATGGATGGAGGAGGAAACCCTGGAGGGAGCTGGACACTCTGGGAGCAGAGGAGAACCAGCTTCCTCTCCAAAGGAACTGGAATTATCCAGACGATTCCATGCTTTCCTCACACTTTCTCCCATCTCCTATGGTCCTCTCCTTTTCCACATACCCAAACTATCTGCAGAGCAATGGTTCTACTGGAATTTTACCTACACTCAGTCGTCTGTGCAGGTACTGAGCCCTGGGGAGCAGCCAGCAGAGCCCCAGCCCTGCTCCCTCCTCCCGGCACCTGCCCAGGCCACATGTACATTTGCCCTGAAGCTGCAGGAAGGTCACACCAGCACCCCAGTCTCTGCACTTCCCCACCCTTCAGAAAGCTCATGGGGACTCACAGGCGCCAGAAGCTCAACTAGCCCCCAGCTCCAGGGAGGACAGGTCAAACAAACCCTTCTTCTTTAAAACAAAATGAAGAAAAGACAAACACAGACCTATTTTGTTTATAAGCTTAAAACTGAATCCAATGGCGCATCTACCTGGGGATTTTAGATTAAATGGTTTAAGAAACTCAAATAGGCTTTTTAATCCGGTCAAATAAAAAGAGCCCCAAAGAAGCAAAGAATTCACCCTGTTGCGCCTCACACCTATGCAGACAGCCAGGCCTGAATGGCTTTCTTGCTCTCTGCCACTCCTCCCCATCCTGGCATGGGACAGAATGTATTTGCCAAAATCTGGAAGCCTAGGGTACACCCTGTTCAGCACTTGTAAAGACATCACTTTCCCATGGACAATCCACTTCTATCCCACTGTGTAACACCTTTCTTCAGCCTTTCTGCATCCTTCTATGCTTATGTTATTCAGCTGGGGCCTTCCCCTAACACCTGGCAATGCGGGTGCAGTGTCAGCCCCGGTTACATCATCAGCGCCAGCAATAAGCAATCCAAGAGATGACACCAAAACCCCTAATCCCCACTGAACACACACATACAGGCACTGTTTTTCATATGAACTACATTCCTGAATGCTTCACAAGAGAAAACAAGGAGTCATGTGCCCCTGAGATGCAGTGGGGACAAGCAGGGACACAGCACCTGGACAGTCAGCCCAGGCCTGGTGGATGGAGACCAACCCTACACAGACTTGGGGAGTGTGATGAACATCTGGAGCTGAATCCTGACAGAAACCAGGATGCAAAGGGGCTCTACTCTCTGCTGGATAACCACCTCTCCAGGACTTCCAGCCTCTGGTATCACATCTCACCAACTTTCCAACAGAAACAGTCCCCTCGCCCCCACTGCTGCTGTTTCACTCCGGAAACGCTCAGAACCAGCCTTCCCCCGAACATGCTCTGCAATAAAATTCCCGACTTGTGTCTCGCCTGCTCCAATGCTCAGAGCAGCCAGGACAATAGAACAGAGAGGCCCTAAATCCACCAGACTCACCCTAAATAGCAGTGGCCCATAATTTTGCCTGACATTCAGGAGCTTGTTATTCTTTCCCCTCGTCGCCTGGCTGGAGCTGTTCAGACCCATCAGTGTTATTCTATGCATTAAATGGGAAAAAAACCAACTCAACAACAACCCAGAGAGTTTCCAAGCCTGCCCAATGAGGGCTGAAGGGGCAGTGTCCAGAGCTGAGCTGGCAGTGGGAGAATAGGAGCAGTCAATGCCTCAAACCCAGACCCATCCACTCTGCAGGGGAACAGCGTGAGTGGGTCCTGCAGAGACCCCCAGCAGAAACAAACACCCTTTTCTCTGCTTCCATCCCTACCAAGGAAACTCCAGTCTCTCCCAACCCTTCCCGTCTCCCACCTGGTGCCTGGGAAGGTTGCTGCCCACCCCTCCCCACCGGCTGGCAGCGGGGAGCTTTAACCACAACAGTCTGGGTTTTGGGTTTTGGGGTTTTCTTTCTAGGCTGCCTCCAGCTGATTAAGGACCTGCAACAGGATGTAGGGATTACAGCAAAACCTGGCTGCAGATCAGCTGGGGCACGGAGCCAAAGGAGAGAGCGAGGGTTGCCCCCAGCCTGGCTGCCAAAGCGGCACTCGTCCTGCGGGAGGCCGGAGGGCGGCAGCTCTGCTGGAACAAGGGCCCTGCCCTCGCTGGCTCTGCAGGGATGGCCTGCAGCCCACGCTGACAGACATGCCCACGGGAAGGCAGGGCTGCCAGGACGCGGGATCTGTGGGGCTCTCGGGAGAGAGGAAGATCCCTGCAGCCTTGCTCTTTGTGCCCTCACCTCAGGCCAAACGCTGGCGCGAGGGCAGGCGCACACCAACCTCCCGATCTGAGCAGCGGGAGCAGCCCCAGCCTCATGATTCCCGGGTACCTCTGCCAGAGTCTGCACCATGCTGCGCTTCTAGGGGGTATCCTGGAATAACACACTGCAAAATACTCTGTGCCGAGGTTTTAATCCAGGAAGAAGTGCTCAGGGAAAGCAATAATCTCAGTTGGCACACAGAGCACAGCAGGATCTTGCTTCTGGGGAAGCATCAAGAGCAGAATTAGCTTCAAGGAAACTCTGGGGCCTTTTTTTTTCTTCTGCTAACACTGATCCCTGCCTGGACCAGCAGCAGCAGCAGCTCCCAGCATCTTTCTAAAGTGCCTGTCACTGCAATATCCAACTGCTGATATCCCCTAGGGGACATCCCCCCAAGCTTGGGTTTTCCACGTCCCTTTTAGATTGGAGCAAGAGGGACAGCGGCAGTGGGAGCAGCCCTCCTGCTCTGACCTGAAGCTGTTAGCCTTGAGTCCTGTTTTAATCAGGTCTGGCAGAGCTGCTGCCTCGCTTCCCAGCCTGCCACCTCAGAGGGATAATTTGCCAGTGCCTCCTCAGAGAGCTCTGTGGAAATGCTTTGCAGAGCCGGAGTATGTCTCTTCTTCATGGCCAAACCCTCTGAGCTCCATGCTGGCACATCTCCCTCTCCTAGTGACCCCCAGGCTCTGTCTGTATAAAGGAAATCATGAAGATGCCAGGACTTGGTCCTCTTTCCCAAGCGCTGCCTGGCAGGACCTGGCAGTAAGAGGGGGAAGCTGCGTGAAGCAGCAGGAGGAGGTGGAAATCTGTCTGGCAGCAGCAGCACAGAGACTTCTTAGTGCTGCCCACCAGACTCATTGTAGCAGAGAAACTCTGGAGTCAGCTCCTGCTGAGCTAGGGCTGCGGGGGAAAGCAGGAGTTGATATTGCAGGCAGAGACCACTGGGATACCACTGAAAGCTGCTAAATATGACCAGGTTAGCACTTTAGTCTTTAATGGCAGGTCACCATTAATAAACCCAGGGCCCCAGGGTGCAGTACAGAGCCTCCCTCCCCCCCTCCCCAAAATACTCATTTCATTAACTTCTCTGTGCTCAGCGCACTGCACCTGCCAGAGGTTGGGCAGCCAGGAGGGCCAGCAAGGGTTAAGGACATCTTATTGCAGAGCTAACTGTTCTTCAGAGACGATGGAGAAAGACGAGTCTGTACAGCATCCCTCTCCTCCCCTCTGCGCCTCATTCCCCCAGCTGATGCTGGAGACCAGCCCACGGCTTTTGGTGCCACACGGACAGGGCAGCCTGGGAAGGCTCTGAGCGGGGAAGCGCTGTCCCAAGCCCATGGCCATGGGGCTGAGTGCTGCTAAAGGACAGCCAGAAACATGGCCCCAAACCCCAGCTCCAGCACTAAGTCCCTCTGTCCTTCAGGAAGTCACTTCCCATCACTGTGCCTTGCTCTCCCCATCTCTGGGAAGATGACAAGAGCACTGAGGCCACAGCAGGGAAGGGCAGAGGGGAATTACTCTGGATCCAGGCAGGGAAGAAAGACTAGTTGAATAGAGACTGGGGAAACAATAAAGGCCAAATACTGCTTTTGGGGAGCCTGGACTGACCCATGGGATTGCCCCAGTATACGAAAGAGTGAACTTGGCCATTGTAAAAGGTAAGCAGCAGAGAGGGGCCAGAAGAGCCAGCACAGGGTGGGACTACTCTGTCTCCACACGTGCCCCACATTCTCTGCAGCCCCACAGATGCTCCCACAGAGCCTCTGGTCCCAGGGCTGCAGCACAGAGGACAGATGACAAGGTGAGCAGCAAGCAAGAGGACAGAGCTTTGCTCCACCTGCTTCCACTGTGACACCGACCATTTCCCAGAGGGATGGTGGGACAGAAGGAGGAACAAATATATGTTCCAGCTGCCAAAAATCCCATCCTATTGAGACTCTATCGATCTGCCCTACTTGGCAACTGAAGCTGCAGCCACCGTCTGTGGTGCTTGATCAATAAGACCTGGGCAGACAGGGAGGGAGAGGCCCTTTTATGGGAAGGCGGTTCTTTACGGGGAAGTATTTTGATTTTTAGAATGAGTGCAGAGCCAAGGAAGAGGAAATACTGGGACTGAAACTGCAGTTTAGTTTGAACTCATTTCAAATACCTGCTAAGCCACTTACACTGGGGAACCTCCTGCCACAGGAGCTGCCCCAGCCTCTGTCCTCTCTGTCCACCCAGGAGAGCCTCTCGCCCACCCTGGGTGCTCTCAGTGCAGAGGTGTCAGCTGCAGCGATGGGCCAGTACATTCCTAACGCACAGCACAGACCCTGTGCCTGCTAATTCTCCAGAAGCTCCCTACAGATCTTCCCCAGGGATCTGGGGAGAGGCAGAGATTCTGCAGGCATGTGAGAAGGAATAGCTGTGCCACTCAGAGAGCCTCTGGAGGTGCCTGGAGTCCCTGGGCTCCGACGGGCCTGCCCACACCATTTTCACCCTGCCTGCTGGGAAGCATCATGCCCTGCCTCAGCCTCTGCAGGAAAGGGATCACAGCCTGGTAAGACACAGTGAGCCAGGCAGGTCATGGACCAGGGAGCCCATGACCGCCACTGACCCCTTCTATCCTTCTGTGCCTGGAGACCCCTTTCTTATGTCCAGGTCATGGAGCTGGGCCATAACTGCTGAGCTCCAGAGCACAGGTGACCTGCTGGAGGAGAGCCCTGTGTTTGACTGCTCTGGTCACCCTGGCATTCTGCTAGTTTTGTGCCCATAACACCACCAGGAGAAGGCAGAAGAGGAGGAAATGTTTTTTGTAATAGAGAGTGTGAAATGCCACTGGGCCGTTTCCAGCCGGATAGCGAGGTCAGTGCGGATCCAGGCGCCTCGGGCGAGCAGCCTCGGGCCGGGCAGCTCAGCCTGCCGGAGGCCACGTGTCTGAGCCCTGAGCGCCCTGCAGCCTGGCAACCTTAGCAAGCCCAGTGATTATCAGCTCTCAGTGATTTTCAGCTCTTTTATAGTTTCAGCTCTTAGCTTGCTCAGGTGCTCGGCCAGCAGTGGCTTCCACAGAGCAGACGGAGAGAAAGAGAAGGCAGCCTCAGAGATTCCACGATGGTTTTATTTGCAGGGTTCACGAAGGGTTCTGACGGCAGCTCTTCTGCCAGAATGGGCCAGGGTGGCCTCTTATATAGGGTTAGGGGGGCTCAGGAACTGAGCACATGTAAGGGTTAGGGAGAATGGCCTACGGGGTCACAGAGAGATAAGCTAGGCCGGGAGGACCGGGGTGAAGACTTCAGGCACAGCTACTATGACCTGGCATTCCCCTGTCTCTGGGCCTCCACATGCCATGGGGCTCCGGCCATCTCAGCCTCTGCCGCAAGTGAGGGCTGGGTAGGGCCACCTCCAGTGGCAGAAGTGCCCCATTTCCAAAGCCAAGAACGAGTGGCAGCTCATCAGCTCCAATTAGAGCTGGCTGCAAGGGGCACTGTGCATTGGGTGTCACCTCCAAATGCCCTTTGGATAGAAGGGGGTTGGGGGGGGGGGCGGGAAGAGAATCTGCAGTTGTTCCAATGTTTCTTGCTCAACAGAACAACTGTTGCAGTCCTTTTAGCACAAACCCAGCAACTGTTCCCAAAAGCTCAGCCTCCTCAGCTCCCGTCCTTAAAAAAAACCCACCAACCAATCTCCAAAATGACGGCTTCTGAGTCAGGGCAAAAATGTTATTAACAAAAACATCACTCAGGGGTGGGACACCTGCTCCCCTGACAAGCAACTGGCCTGGCTGCCCATGGTTAGAGTATTACATCAGACCCCAAAAAGAGAAAGGAAAGGGAGGGAGAAGGGGAGAGAGTGGAAAAGAACAGACAGAGGGAGGATGACAGCAGAAGGGAGTAACAAAGACAAAGAAGAGCAGGAGAGGGGAAGCACAGAAAGAAAAGAGCAAGTGCGAGCGTATGTGAGAGACGGAGCAGGAGAGAGCGGGAGCGTGGGGGGAGCAGGGAAGTGTGCGGGAAGTGCCAGTGTGTGTGCAATAAAGTGTGGGAGTGCATATGTGTGAGAGACTGCGAGCGTGTGCATATGGCACAGACCGCAGCTAGCAGGAGGAAGACAAGAGTAAGGAAGGGTGAATGATGCCATGAAAAGCAAAAAATCTTGGAAAAGTGTAACAAGAAAATAGGGAGGAAGGGAGAAACAAAAGCTAAAGTGAAGGACATTGAACAAATGAGTCTGGTGAAGCAAGAGAGCAAAGATAAGAGCGGGGAGGGAGGGATGGGAAATGGAGATGGGGGCACACTTGGGATGGGACAGAGCCAGGCTGAGGATCAGGAAGAGAGAGAAAAGGGAGAAGAGGACAGAAGAGAATAGAGGAATAAAAGAAACAAACAGGGGTGAGGGAGAGAAAGATGTCTATTAAAAACCTCAGTGCATAACACAAAATGTCAGGGTTTATAGCTTCATTCTTGGCATTGCTGGTACTGAGAACCCCACACAGAAATGTCACTGCTTGTCATGTTTAATCACCTGCTATTTGTTAACACCTTCACTGCAAGGAGTCTGCCCCTCACCCTTTGCAGGCTCTCCTTTTGGAGAAAAAACTGTGAAAACATGCCTCTGCCTTGCAGCTCTCACAGGACAGTTTCAGCTGCACCCCAAGCTGGGCAGGGGAGGCTGGGCAGGGCCAGCACTCGGGCCATGGTTGTTTGACTTTCAGAGGGGGTTTTGGCACAGGACAGGGCTTCTGCAGGGGCAGGTTAACACATTAGGGAGGAGAAGAATAGGACAGAGGATGCTCCAGGGAGTGTGGGAGGATGCTGGGACCAGAGGGAGCAGGTGAGTGAGGTGGGTTTGGAGGTACAGTGACTTCAGGGAAGAGTAAGAGACAGGAGTGAGAAGGGAAAGCTCAGCTCATAAAATCAAGGTGCACAGGGGCACGGAGGAGCAGGGTACAGGGCCCTTCTCTGGTTGGAAAAACCCCTATGATCCCATCCCACTCATGTCCTGTGCTGAACACATACAAATAAAATCCCTGAAATCCACGCAAGTCTGGAATTCTCCAATCTGATTGCTTGAGCAGCAACTGTCACATAAAAGCAAACATCCAAAGCTATTAAATGTACAGTTACAGTTCCTTGCTCTGGCATCTGCGCTGGTGACTTTGCTCCAGTTCCTCCCAAAGCTGTGCACTGATGGTTTTCCCCTGTGTCAGGCACTCGTGCCCATGCTGTCTGCGCTTCCTACCCAGCCACATACTGTCTGTCTGACATCACACTGCACTGCTAGAGAAAATATTTTGAGGTCATCACTCGACAAGACTTTTCTGGAAAATGTTTGAATTCTTTCCTTTCCAACTGAAAAAAATCAAAAATGCTCCCCTCCATACAGCTGAGCTCTCCCATAGCAGCAGTGAAGATAAAAATCTTACTCTACAATTTTCAGGCTAATGGAAAGAAATCGACCCCCACCTAAATGAACCAAAATTTAAAGATGTGTATATGAGGACCATGAGTGCAGATACTCAGGTGTAACCAAAGAACGGTGACCAGCCCTGTTTCAACACAAATGAGGACTCTGCTTCAGCACAATCCTTGCCCCACACTCTGAACTGCTTATGTCAGTGTGCAGTGGTTTTAAAGTGCTGATGCCACTGAAGTCAGACTTCCCCATTTGAAAATGAAGATCATTTGGGGAGTCAAAGAAATGACAATAGAAAGAGCGCTAAGGGGAGTCTAGGTGCATTTACACTTTTTTCATGCATTCAAACAACAAAAAAAGGTAACAGAAGCCATCGGTTCCCTGAAGATCACAAGGCTTTCTGCTCTGGCCCCCTGACTGCTGGGTGCCAGGTGCTTGTGTGCCCAGTCCATGCCTCCATGGAGATGGCACCAGAGCCAAGGACTGCAGCACCGAGGGGCGTCCTGGAGCTGGTGTCATCCACATAATAAGGACATGCTAGACTGCAGAAACTTGAAGCTCAATCTCTCCCCAGTCCCTACAACAAAATTTTAAAATCCCCTTTAAATCCTCCAAGACTAGATGTTGGACTGAATTAAAACCATCAAGCCTAAACCAGGCAGTTCTGGAAAGCCAAGCTCCAGAGCATGCTTGGACCTCACACCTTGGTCTCTGGTTGTGACAGTGATTCCACTCAAAGCTTCTTCCTTGCAACAGTGTTTTGTTGGTCTCTTCTGATTGACATCCTCATTAGTTTTCTAAAGCAAGTGTCTTCATCTCAATCTCACAATCTTGAGGAGCTCCAAGGGTGGCTGGGAAGCATCCTGCACTGCTGCTACTATTGGGTGCTGCACTGAGGACAGAGAGGTTGCTCCATCCAGATCCTTCTCCAGACACCCACTTTTCCCCAGAATTTCCACAAATAAATTCAAGCCCAGTCTCTGTGCCCACAGACAACTGGACTGACACAGGAGCCTAGCCA
This sequence comes from Fringilla coelebs, assembly GCF_963513975.1. Classification (NCBI taxonomy): domain Eukaryota; kingdom Metazoa; phylum Chordata; class Aves; order Passeriformes; family Fringillidae; genus Fringilla; species Fringilla coelebs. The sequence goes on from NC_140048.1 coordinate 10,039,268, forward strand.
GCGACCACTGCCTTCTGCACAGGGAGGGCTCAGCCCAAAGCAGAGCAGAGTGGGTTCTGCCCCTGCCCCAAAGGGCTGGCACGAGCTCCAGGAGCCACCCCAAGTCCTATTCTGGGAACGGGAACAGAACACAGAAGGGCCTCCCACTGGCCTTTCGCCAAGGATAAAATTCACCCTTCTGAACACAGGCCAAGATGATCTAAAGTGACTACTGACTTTTGTTGCCCAACTTGAGTCACCTTAAATGGGCCTATTTTCAAAGTGTCAGTGCTGAGCACAACTTGGAATCGGGCTCTTTAAGATGCCTAATACGACAGGTCCAGTCACTGCTGTAACAAGAAAGGCCATTATTCCTCTCTTGTGTGACTTCTTCCAGTCTGGCCAGGCCTTTTATCTTTTTTCCTCTCCCCTCCCTTCTCCTTGTTCTTTTCTTTTTCAGCTTTTTATGAATTTCTGTCAGCTTTCCTCCCTCTCCCCTCCTCAAGGTCATGCAGCTCATTTCCACGTTGAACATTTACTCAGCAAGCCAGGTCCTTTCGCAGGCTCTCACCACAAATATGCTTTCTGATAAAGTCTTGCAGAAAAGAAACTGTAAAACCCAAAACAATGTCAGAAATAAATAAAAAAAATCCCACCAGGGCAAAACGGGGCTGTGACAGGGCAGACTTTCAACAGAGAGAGCTAGCAGGTAAAGCACCCCATTGCATGCAGTTCTGTGACTGTTTTCTTGCTCTCCTTTATAGTTTGCTTTTCTGAATATTTCTGTTTTGCTGTGCCACCTATATGAGTGGGACTGTTATTTTTAACCTCTTTTCATTCACAGTGAAACTCACCCTTATTCACAGGTCAGAATCCTCTCAGCCTACGGGCACCTGCTCCTTCATGGCAGTGACCTACCACCTCAAACCCAACATCTCATTGTCTAAGATCCAATGCTGTTTGGCTTCCATGGCCACTGAGAAATTATAGGGAAAAGTAACTTTGCTGGTTTTTGCCAGTCAGGTCATGGTTTTACACCCAAAATTTCCCAAAGGAAGAGAGGCCACCATCTCGTTGCTGGCCAAGTCAGTTTTGGGATAACAAGCACATGGTAACCAAAGGCTCCCACCTTCCAGCCCTGAGGAGTCCCTGAGGACCACTGCCTGGAGGGAAGAGAGCTGAAAACAGTTCTCTTCTTTCTCTTGAGATACCAAGGCTCTGCCTTCTCCTCACTCCAGAGTTGCTGTTTTAGGTTTCTTTATTTTGCTACTTTCTTTTTAGGAGCCCACAATTAAAAGCCAGAAATCTGGGGATTCCTCCTAGCAGGAGAGACCAAATTCCCGTTGGTGCTGCACACAGCTCTCCCCCGATTTCTACCAACAGCCTAAAAGGCATCCCCCACTCTCCCAGGTGAGCAGCTCCCACCCCAGCCCACAGTCACTGCTGGCAGCGGCTGCTGGGGAGCAGAGACCTGGCTATCCCCTTTCCATGACATCTGACCTTCTCCTGGAGGCTGCAGAAATGTGGCCTTCCATAAACAGGCATTTCCGCCTCGGAAAGCCTCAAACCAGCCTCACGGTACTCTAGGTTGTGGTGGCTCAGGTAGCTGGCTGTGAACACCTTGGTGCAGCCTGTGGCACTGCCAGTCTGGCTTTAGGAACTGCAGAGCCATGGTTCTGCAGGGGAGCAGCACAGCCCACACCAGCGAGGGCAGGCACCTTGGCAAGGGCCAGGCAGCTCTTACAGGGACAAGTATTTGGGTCCACCAGCATCACCAAAACTAAACACAAACAGAAAGTTACAAACTTGCAGACAGTCAGAGCCCTGAAAGAAAATACAGAAAAAGTACACTCTTATTTTGAGTGCTTTTGTCCACTTGCAACTCTGCCTTAGCGGCACAGCACGCTGTGGGAAGAGCAGCACACTGGTGGCAGTGACATTGTCCTGAGTGTCAGCACACCCCAAGAGAGCAGGGCAGAGTGCTGTGGGATGCTGTAGGACACTTTGCTGGCCGTCAGGCCCCTGCAGAGGCTGGGCACTGAGCTGGGTGTCACCACACTGTGCACGGGCTCCTGTGACCCTTCTGTCTCCCTGGCACGGCCCGTCTCGTCTCACTGAGTGCTGCTTGCCCTCCCTCCCTCCCAGTGCGCACATGGCTTTAATGTTTTTATTACCTGTTTGACTCGCTGCCTTATTGCTTCTCCTCTTAATGGGGCTGTAACCGTGGAAACGAGGAATAAACGGCCACCAGAAAATGAGATGATTAAACAGGTCACCCTGGCAAAACAAACTCTGTGTTCACACAGCCCAGGCTGTGTGTGCAGTTTCTGTCCAGGGAAATGCAGGTGGGAGAGGGTGGAAGGGCTGGAGCAGGCTCCTGGAACGAGCACACCAACGAGAGGTGCCTCCTCAGAGAAGTGAGGTCTCTGCCCAGGAGGAATGGTGCTTTGAGCTTCCCAGCAAATGCATGCAGAAAATGGCAAGGTTTGCTGAGGGAAGATGGAAGACAGCGAGGACTAGACACATTTGTGTAAATGGGGAAAAAATAGCAACTAAGAGTATAAATAGGCTGGACTGAAAACAAAACATGAGTCTGAGACAAGCTGGTGTCCTCTGTTGTCCCTGTCTCTGGCATTACCCATGGCTGCATCATGGCAACTCCCAAGGGAGCACAGAGGCTCTCCAGGTCCCTGGGGCACAGCTCCACCGCCCTCCTGTCCCTGCTGAGCGGCCAAGCCGCTCTGGTGCTGCCCTGGCAAAGGCACGGCACCATCCAGTTAAGCACGGCCAGGACCACGAGGAATGGAGGCTCTCATGCAGCACAGACTTAGCTTTCCCAGAGCCAGCTGTGGCCACTGTGCTCAGAGGTCCTTTTCTGAAACTGTGGCTGGGAGGAGAGGGACAGGACCAGGCGAGGCAGGAGGAAATGACCACAGCCGGAGCAGGTCCCCGGCACCGCAGCCTCCTCACGCCGGGGAGCGATGGCTGCTCCACACCGGCAGGAAAAGGAGAAGGTGAGGGGGCCCACGTGTTTCCCTGCCCCACTGGGCGCTGACATCTGAAGGAGATCTCGCAGTCAAGCTGAGAGGTTCGTACAAAATGAGTTTCAGACCAGAATGTTATTTGTCGAAAACAAAAATAAACCCCCAAAATAGGCACACTCCAATCAAAAAAGCACAATCACAAACCAACATTTAAAGTAGTGAGGATCCTGCCAGAATCCCCATCCTGTCCCAACCTGCCCAAACCCAGACTCATTGGGTGCTGGCAGTCTGGGAAGAGCAGACTTACTCCACCAAGAGCAACAAATTCAGCAGAAGAAATTGGAACAGCAAAGCTTGGCAAGGTAGAGATGTGAGACAACTGCTTGGAGCACACAGGCGAGTGGTTGTGCTTTCTTTCAAAAAAACCCAGCAGGTGGTTTATGAAAAGGGCCCTATTCTTTAGAGTAATTTGAGCCATATTTCATTGTTTGATAGAAAAATCCTAATATTCATGACCTCCTTTAACTGGAAGAAGTTTGCTCATCTGAATATCAGCCCACAGAAAAATGGGAAAATGAAAAATAGAGTAAGACAATGGAAGGGGGGAAGGAAAGGAAAAGCAAGACAGAATCAAAGACAGAATGGAAGTCCAGGAGAGTGACAAAGAGTGACAGGTCTGTGGGAATATGGAAAGGAAGAAAGACATAAAGGAAAGCTATTTAGTAAGAAAAGTTAAATAGTGCGGCATAAAAAAGGCTGAGAAAAGCAGAGTGAGTGACAGCAAACACAGCAAGAGCGAGCAAAGGAGCTTTCCCCTAAAGTTTCCAAGTGCATGGATCAACTTTGCAGAACTGGGATTCTTGTCCTACTGAGTTTCAGCTAAAAATATTCACATGCAATCGAGAAGAAAAATCAGACCCCCTTTCCTCTGCTCCCGCACCCTCTTCCAATCCAGTCCTCCTCTGCTAACATCTGCTGCCTGCCTTCGGGACATGCAGATGGTAATTACTCCAGGAGCAGCTTCCTCCCCTTGCCCTGCTTGCAGAGGGCCACTTGGAAGAGAGCTTGGAGCCACGGAAAGATACCACACACACCTTCACAACACATAGCCAGGAGAAGGGCATGTGGGAGCCAGGGCATGCCCAGAGAACGTGACAGCACAGGGGTGGGAGGTGGGTGGGTGAAAAGATGAAGATATTTGTCTACAACACACACCAGTAAAACATCCACCTGGTCCAAAGATGGGGAGCCTGGGGAGAAGCTGCTCCAGAGATGTGGAACTGCTCGTGCTCCTCCAGACAGGGCAAGGGGTGTGGGAGGAGAGGTGTGCTGGGGAAGCACAGGCAGCAGGAAGAGGAGGAGGAGTAGGAGGAAGGCTGCCCTGGGCGAGGCAGCTCAGGGAGTGGATTCATACAGGCATGGAGCTGGCAAACACCAGGCAGAGAGGTGGAGCTGCTTTAATGAGAAGAGGCTTCTATGACTCAGGCCTCAAAGGGATTGGTACTTTATTATTTTATTTTTCCATAATAAATTATGCCCTGGGATGCCAGGTCCTGCCGGGTTTTTCTGGAAATACCAGACAAAAGCTGGTGTTGCTACCTGGCTTTTGACAGTTTCCCATGTATGGAAGCTGAAAGCTCCTGGCTCTTCCTCTGCTCTGCCCTGGCCCATCCAGTTTTGGGAGCAGTGCTGACACCACTGCACCACTCCAACAGAACAGCCCAGCTGGGGCTCTTCACCTCCCAGCCCAGGTCCTGGAGAGGTCCCCATGACAAGCCACCCCAGACCCAGGGGGGCAGGCGGGTGCAGGAGCTCCCAGGAAAGCGGGAGCGGGCTCAGCTCTCCCACAGCCCAGGGACCCCACCCCGGCTGCAGGGAGCAGCGCTGCTGCCCGACCCCGCACCCATCCATGGACAGCAGCCAGCCCTCACTCACTTATCTCCATCCCTGAGCGCCCAGCCCTGGCTCTGGGCTGCACAAGGGAGGATGATTATGCCCACTCTATAGATTAGGAGTTATTCATCCTACACCAAATCCTCAGACTCTGCCATGTCTCACAGACCTGTTCTGGAGCTCTTTGTTAGTTTTAGGCTGAACTTGGCCCTAGTTCAGCTCAGAAACTCATGTTACAAAAATCCCCTGTACGGCCGTCTGTCTGAGGCTGTGGACCAGGCTGACGCCAAGGCCACCATTCCCCCCAGCAGCAGAACCCTGGGGGGCTCCACTACAGACTGGGGGAGCACAGAGACACCCAACACACAGGGCAGACACCATCCTCGTCTTCTCTTGCTCCAGGAAGGATTCATTCACGGCAATGATGACGCAAGTGCACACAAGCAGAGTGTTCATCGTGGCAATGTCTCGAGCGAGCAGCCTGGCGAACATGAAGTTCAGCACGGCGCCAACATGTGAGTGTCCAGGAGCGTGGAGGTGGGTGAGCGTCTGGGGCAGACATGCACCTTCAGGACAGAGTGACAGGGATGTAGGTGTTGGGTGTGGGGAACACCTCCAGAAATGCACCACCAGAGCTTGGTTTTTTACTGATTTCACAAGAGAGGCTCCGCTAAAATGTCACCTCTCCAAAGCAAAACATGAGCATGTTGGTGAATCATCTCTTCACACCCCAAAACCAGGAATGGGTGGCAAAGCTCTCTAGTGAGGCACCAAATCCTCAGGGGATTGTCATAAAATGCACCCAGTGACCTTAGTCTTCCCATCCTTTTCCCTTGTACCTCCTGTTCTCCACCCTTCGCTTTCTCTTGCCAACCTGCATGGGTTGTTCAGCTTTTATTCCAAGCATGAAACTGCCTTAGGACTGGAAGCTTTAAGCAGTTTCCCAGCCTCCAGAAATTTTCTGGTTTTGTTTCTCCACAGCAGAGCAAACAATTGCTTTGGTACCTAGCCACCACACCTAACTCCTAAATGCAACAAGAACTTGGAATTCTTTGGGAAACTTACACAAGAACATATTTTACATGAGTGAAATGCATGTTTTTTGTTCACTGTAACTATTTCTTCCTGAAGGGACTTGACAAACTTTTATTTTCTGGAATCACCACATGAAGAAAGATGGAAAGTCCTCTGAGGAAGAGATGAAGACTGGTGCCAGGTTAACACATTGGAAAGAGATGTCGACAGCTGAAATCAGCCTCTGAGATCTCTATGGATGGGCAACAAGGGGCTCCACTGTTTGGGCGAGGGAAAAGCATCACCATCCCACTCCAAAACACACTCTGCTCTGCAGATAAAGCCTGTGCTTACATGGAACAGCAGTCTAGACCCTCACCTGTGATCAGCACTACTGCCTGTTCCAAACAGCAGCTCCTGCCAGGGACCAGAAGCCCACCCACAAGAGCTGCACAAAGGAGATGAAGCCCCAGGGTACCAATCCCAGCTGTAGCCCTGCCCTGTGACCATCTGTCAGCACAAAGATGAGCCCTATCCAGAGAAGCTTTGCAAAGCCCCTGGGCTTTGCCCATCCAGGGACTGCCCTGGATGGCATCCATCCTCTTGCAGCACTACAGCGACCTGGCCCAGCCCTTCACCTACCTGTGCCCCTCCAGCACCTGAGCACTGTGCACCTTCTACATCCTCAAGTCAATCCCAGCGGCTGTTCCAGCTTGTGGATCACTGGTCAAGCAGGAATGGGGATTAGAAACCAGCAAGTGCTTCTTTTGTTACCAATTTCTTCCTCCTTCTCTCCTGCGTGCCCTCAGAGACAAAAGAGGGAGCAACAAGGTCCCGGTCCAAGGGGCTCTCCATCCTCGAAATGGATTTTACCTGTCTCTGAAAGCTGCCTCCATCTCTCACCTCCCATAGCTTTCTCCCTAGGGAAATCAACCTAAAAGGGGCTAATGGAACAATGTCCCTCTCTCTCCCCCCTCTCATTTTCTCTCTTTTTTTTTATTAGCATTTGTGGAATTTATTCCCAAACTCTCCTAATCTTTCGTACACAACCATTTGATTTGCATAACCCAGCCCCCTCTCATAAAAACTGGCTGCTAGTTTAATTAAAAAATGTAAATTTGCTGTCATCTCGGGGCCTAGTGAATTAGGACGACATCGGCATTTTTTATTGCTGAAGACGTCCAAATTGATCCAGTCCGCACTGAACTGGAGGGGAGGAGACGGTGCTGCGTGGGACTTTTGGCTGGAGGTTCTGCCCCTCCCCTGCTTCCAGCCAAGCCTCCTCTGCCCCCTCTTTGCTTTGCAAAGTGCAGCTGAGGACGAGGACATTGGCTCTCCCAAACCTCAGCTGGATCGGCTAGCACGGCCTGTGCAATGTCAGCACTTCTGGGAGCTGAGCCCTGGGTGGCACCTGAGCTCTCCAAACCTTGGGAACGGCTGCATCTTCAAACCCTGGGAGGGAGGGAAGGAGCCCGGGTGGAAGATGCAGCACAGGCAATAGTTATCTTCACCTGCTATAGGACTTGTCATTACTTTCCAGACACTTTCAACCAACTTTTCAGAGGGTGACTAAACTGTAGGCTGCACAGCAGCCCAGGGGTACGATTTGATGTCAGAGGGAGCGTCAAAGTGGCCACAAAGGCTCTCGCTGGGAGGACAGGCAAGTGCAAAAAGTGGGACAGAAAAGGCTGTGTAGGCAAAGCCCTGAGGTCCAATCGCAGGAAAGAGGACTTCCAGTAGAAGCATAAACAGTTTAGCAAAACAGAAAGAGAAACTGATGATATGGAAACTACACATCAAATATCTGATCCCCTCCAGTCGAGGTATCTGTACCATTCCCAGCCAGTTTCAGTACAAGCTGCCTCTCCCGCCGGGACTCTGTGTCTCAGAGCAGAGCAGTGCAGTACCTGCACACATCAGCGGACCCCACTCTGCGGGCAGCAGACCTGGTTTAGAAGGACTCATGAGATCCAGCAGACAGAAGACAGGTGAGGAAACAGGAGTTCATCTCAGAGATCAATTTTTTGCCCTTTTTGTAAGTTATCTCTCTATAGTGCCAAAGCAGTAGAAACACTCCTATGGACTTCAAGCAGCTCTGAAGCATGTTCTCCAAGTAATAGCTGGGTGCTGCTTGTTCCATTTTGGGAAGGTTAATCCCTGCCCTGCTAAACCCTTCTCCCAAGGAACAATCTTCACTTGGTAGGCTTAAGCCCTTGAATGCTTTCCACCCAACAAGTATCTCACAGAACTACTGGAAAGGGACATGAACACTCAAACCAACTGCCTGGGAACCTTCTGCAGAGCATGAGCTCATGAATGACACCAACCTTGACTGAGCCAATGTCTCCCAAAAAATCTGGTAAAAAAAAACCCCAAACAGTTGTCACCAGCCCAAAGAAGGTGTTTCTATCCACTGGGTGTTCCACTGGGTGATTTGACAAAGACACCAAATGACCCTTTGAGTGGGAAATTGACTATTCCTCCGCCCATTTACTATAGGTGTTTTGGTCCTCATTCTGAGGTCAGTTCCTGTAATCTCATACCAAGGATAACTAGGCTAGGGAACAGTGTCCCAAAGGAAGTGACAAGTACCTCGTCAGTCAAGGTATTTAAAACCAGACTCGCAGAAAGTCACATGTAGGGAACATCTTGCCACATTCCTGTGCAGATGGACTCAGTCCACAAATTCTTTTCAGCCCTTAACCATTATTAACACTTCTGGTCCTGGAAGGTCCACGCATGGATCGAATGAGCTGAGAAAGCCCTCAGCAAGGGCAGACTGTCAGACCCCACGTACTGAGTCCCTCTGGGAAAGAAACCCCTCTAGACTTGCCTCTGCCAGCTGGCAGCTCCTGTGAGCAGCCCTCGGGCACTGCCTCTGGAGAGTCACTGCCTGAGGGCTTGGAGAGAATTCAAGAGGCAATGACTGAGGGAGATAAGCTGGCCCAAGTAGATAAGGGTTAGAGGTGGTGATTATGGGGCAGGTCTTTGCCCCAAGATCATGACAAGACGGGTTCACCCACACAGATCATAATGCTGACTTAAAGAGATCTCCCCGATCCTCATTTCCATGGCTTACTGCAGCCCCGGGTTCCCATACCGGAGACCAAACCCCACGTGGTACCTGGGCGCAGCCGTGGCACGGCTGAGCGCTCCCAACACTTGCGAGGCCAAGGAGGGTCCCTTTTTTGGGGAGGGGAGGGCGCCCACCGGGCAGCCCCGCGTCGGGGGAGCCCCACGGGGCAGCGCTCCAGCCGGCAGAGGGCGCTGCAGCGCCGGGGCACGGCCCGGCCCGCCCCGGCCCGAGACGGCGGGGCAGAGCCGCGGCTCCCGAGATGGAGATCGGGGCAAATCACTGTTTATGGCTCTTTGAAGCATTTGCCCTCCTGCAGTTTCACCACATCCTTAACTCCTGAGCTGCCCACGCAGCATCCCAGCTTCTTGATCTAGAAGGGAGGCAGCCACACGCCCACGGCTGGACCCAAGCAGAGCTGGCATGTCTCACTTACAGGTGGAAGTGGCTCCAGAGCCACTCGGTTCCTGATAGGAATGGTAGAAATAAGTATATAAATGGAATAAATGACGGCAAAATTATCCTCTCACTCACAATATCAGAGTACATAGTTCAGGCCCAGTCAATCATCAACCAGTTTATTACCATCTTACTCCTTATTAAAAAAAAACCAGCACACACTCTCTGGCAGTAATTACCTGGACCATGGCCCACTGCCAGCACAGGCCTGTTTGGCTCATTGCTGCCATTTGGTTTTTAAATGGCAAAGAATGGTTTACAGCATTTTGGAGGAGCAGGTGTAGCTGTGTTAGCCGGTAAGGGGCCATGGTAGTGGGACCTGGTCCCAAAGACAGAGGTAACATCACCTAAGGGATAGATTCCTACCAAACTCTCAATTTGCACATTTTGTCAAATTTAAATGAGACGGTCCAAGGATTGGAAAACCCACGAACACTTTGAGCCCCAAAGCTCCTGGCTGCAATCACACTCCAGCCTGATGGAGACCTGTCCATCATCACACCCAGCAGGGCCACCAGCCCAATCCAACCCAGCCCAGCACCAGGCCGGAACCTACTCTCCATCCTGATACCTGATCAAAAACCAGTGGACAAGCCACAAAAAGCTACAATCAAAAGCACACCCAACCCCAGTACTAGGGCCTGTAATCTAAAACCAAAACATTGCCCCAGCCTGGCCACCTTTCCTCCTCCCTGCATGATGTGAAGGGGTGGGGGAGGTCTCATACACCTCACATGGAAGGACAAAAACAAACCCATCCCAGATATGCCCAGGCTGAATAAAACCAAAAAACAACTCATTAAATGTAATAAGCAGCCTCTTCATCTGACACTGCCTTGTCCCAAATAAATTAAATTCCTTTTCATTTAGGCAGTACAGGAACCTGACAAGCAACCTTTACCACCGCCACGCCAGAGCTCAGGAGGGGGGAAAATATGAAAGAGAAAACAACCCACACAACTTACAACAAATACAAAGGCAGAATCATTTCAAAACCCCCATAAACTTCCCCTCCGCATCCTCTCACGGCCAGCCCGCTCCTTGCCCTGCTGCCCCGGCCCGCGGGGGCCGCGCTGCCGGGAAGGACCGACGGCGGGAGCAGAGCCCCCGGCTCACCTCGGCGGGGCCGGGAGAGCGGGGCCGAAGCGGCGGCGGGCGCGGGAGCAACTTCCGTAAAACAAGTGAAAGAAGCAAAGTGAAAGAGGCGACAAGCCCCCCGCCGCACCGCACCTGGTGCGGCCCCCGCGCCCCGCTCCGCCTGGCCCGCAGCCCTGCGCCGCGCACCCGCCAACAAAAGTTTCGGTGCGGCGGCCCCGCGTCCGGAGAGACTGCGCTGCCCGCAGCGCCGGCCCCGCGGCTCGGAGCGGCACAGCTGCGGAGCGGCGGCCGCGGCGGACAGCGCTCCGCTCCGCTCCGCTCCGCACCGCCCGGCGCGGGGGCACCGGCGGCCGCACCGACCGGGGGCTCCACCGACAGGCGGGCGGGGGGCTGGGGGCAGGAAAAGGACAATTGTGCTGTACTTACCATAGTCGGAGAGACGAAAGCCGAATTCACTTAAATAATCAACTTTCATAATACTTAATTAATACCTAATTGCAGCTGATTGCTCCCGAATAACAAGTTGTTTAAAGCACTGATGTCATTGCCGTGCCGGTCCTCCCCGAGTCACTTTGGCAGCGGGGCCGGGGGCGGGCGCGCCGCGCGGGGGGCGGTGACTGGCGGCCGGGGACCCGCCCCCTCGCCGGGCCCGCCGCCGGGGGCAGGTGCGGGGCCGGGCCGGCTTGGATCGAGTCGGGTCGGGTCGGGTCGGGTCGGGTCGGGTCGGGTCGGGGGGCAGCGAGGCAGCGGCGGCGGGGTTACCTCGGGCGGACCCGGAGCGCGGCCCTCGCGCACCCCGCGGCGGTCCCGGCGCGGCGGGGAAGGAGCGCGGGGCTGCCCCGCACGCAGGGCCGCCCGCCGGGACCAGCCTGGCCTCGGTGCCCCGCAGCCATCGCTGCCGGCCGCCACCCGCCCCGCGGCCGCGGCGCTGGCTCCTCCGGAAGCCCCGGAGCGGCGGGGACGGAGCCGCCGGCACGGAGCAGACCGCAAACCACAAGGGGATGGAGGGGGGCGTACGGGGCCGGACGAGCGGCAGCGGTGCCCGAGGCACCGGGCACGGCACGACCCGCGGGCAGGGGCACGGCGCGTTGCCCCGGCACCGCCGTCCCACGCGGGTCCAGGCTCGGCCGTGCGGCGCGGAGCGCGCACCGAGGAGGACTGGAGCCCTCGGGGCACTGGTGGCCGCCACCTGCGGGTGCCACAACCCTGGACACATCTTGCCCTCGGGAAGATCACGGCGCTCTACCCCTGAACGCCGGGCCCACGGGAGGCGGGGGGAAGGGGGCCCTTTTGCAGTGAATTTCCTCATTTTTTTTGGCTTTATTTTTCTAAGTAGCAAAGAATGCGAGGGAGGTTCTGAGAGGCGTGTTGGGTAAACACAGATATAAGCCTCTTTCTTTAAAACAAACGAGCAGATTATTTACCTGATTAAATAGGTATTTTGAGCAGGTTGTAGGCTGTTTTTGTGAACACACCACGTCTGGCTACAGGATTTTGGCAGAGCTAGGCTCCTCACCGGGGCTCACACAGAGCTGCCCATGGACTTACCAGCTCTTAAATCCTTTTTATAAGCAGAACTTAATGTGCTTCCCAAAGGAGGCCAGCATCATTACCCCACGAGGGATGGGGAAACTGAGGCACTAGTGAGGGAAGTGACTCGCCAGAAGTGGCTGGACAGGTTAGTCACAGGGCTGGAAGGAGCCCAGGAGTGCTTGGCTCCATGCACCAGGATGTGCTGCACCCTGATAGTGTCCTGAGCCCAGAGACGCAACCCAAACTGTAGCTCATCACCTCAGCAGCGCTGCATTTGCATGGACAAAAACGCACAGGCAGCAATGCAGGCCAGAGGGCAGGGAGAGGGAAGAGAGGGGAGTCATTTGTGGAAACCACAAATATTCTGGCTCCTCTCAGAGAAAAATCTAAACAAAGTCTAGTGAAATGGAGCCACCCAGGGACCTTCCAAGCTGAGAAGCACGTGGGGACAAGTGTCAGGCAGGAGGCAAGTGTGCCCTGCCTGGGGGCTACCCAGCCAAGCAGCACTCCTGAACAGAGCCCTGTGCGGGACTCACCTTCCCACCTGGTGCAGCCAAGCTCCTGCTTTATCAGCATTGCCCCAATTCCCCCACTCACTGGTTTCTAACCACACCATCAGCTCCAATCAGCTGTCACCCCATGCTGCCTTTACAATCCTGCCTGTCTGCACTTCACTCGGCCCCAACACCCAGCCGACATCACTCACAATCCTCAGCAGAGCCTGCCCTGGTCCCTACCCCTGAGTCAGGCACTAGAGCACCTGCCAAGGAATATCCCACCCTGCAAAGTAATGGACAGAACCAGAACTGTTTGTGCAGGCTCTGTAATAGCTCAGTTTGGATTCAACACTTCCTTCCAGGTTTGAGTTTGCTGACAGGTCCCATAAGTTCACTGCACTTTATGTCAGATATCTTCATTTTTGCTTCTTCTGTGAACTTAAGATTTAAGGAGTGGGAGTTCTGCTCACCACCACTGTTCCCTCAGAAAGTGGGCACCCGCTGGATCTCCAGTTCCTCACAAAGAGGAACGCACTTTCTAACATGGATATGTCACTACGCATACACAGTCCCACGGACCCTCTGAACATACCTGTTCTTCTACGTGCACCAAGCTGAGCACGTTCACACATCAGTATACAAATGTTCCCCACCCCTCCCATCCCAGCATGCACATGCAACATGCATATGCCCTCCACCAAGAAAATGATACTCTGTGCTCACTGACATTCAAATACACACATATCCATACACCACGACACATATGAACCCACACACACAACCTAAACACACCTGGAGGATCCCCTCCACAGACTTCCCACTGTCCCTCCCACTCCTCCTTGCAGGAACAACTTGCCAAGGTGTTTTTTCAGGTGAAATCCACACCCTGCAGCTGATGCAATGGCAAGGCCTGATTTCCTATCTCAGCAATCTCCTGTCACAGGATCAGGTTTTATTTCCCCATACTCCCTGCTTTGCCTCTTACCCACGGAACATTGGTTCTTGCCTCTCTCAAGGGCTCTGAAGCTTTCTGCTCCTGTGCCCCCCATGAGGGTGGCACCTGCCCTCCTTCCCTTATCCCTTCAGGGTATGAATCCACTCAGAGGAAAAGCTGCCTCTGACCGTGCCCTGGCACAAAGAGGCTCCCGGACCCCCTGCTCTCCAGGAGCACTCGAGGGAAGGCAGCACCCCTCACCCTGCTCTGAACTTTGCTTCCATGCCACGGCGAGAGCTGCCCCATCCGCTCCAGCCACATCTGCCCTTCTGTGGCAGGTGAAGAGATCTCTCTCTGCCCCCTTCCACCCTCCCAGGGGCATAAGGAGCTCTTGGTAATTAATGTTTGCCAGGTGCTCAGAGATCCTCAGATGAAAAGTGCAATGGGAGGGGGAAGGATGATTAATTTATTATTATTACAGTTTAATGCTTTCCCCGCAGACAGTGTGCCAGGGCTGAGCAGGGGGTGAGTCACACTGAGATGTGGGACATCCCCCTTTTTGTGTCTCTTCTACCTTTGTTTTTTTATGCTTAGCCCATTTTCTTGGCAGTTTCTCCCTCCTTAGCTGGAGCTGGCCTGGGGGCCTGGGACTGTGCTCTGGATTCATGTGGGATCAGGGCGCTGTCTCTCAGATTGCAGGTTGGAGATCTGGCAGTGCTGTGCCCCTCCTCCTGCTCCTGCTTGGGGAGTCTATTAGGCAAATGCTCCTGCCCTATTTCTGTAATTTTGTTTGATTTCTGTTTCGTCAAGGGAGGTGCCCAGAGGCCTCGGGGCCTGGGCGGCAGGAGCAGACAATCCATGCTTTCTTTCCCTTTCCTTCTCTTTCCCTCCTTCCTTCTCAATTCAGTTTCAATCACATTATTGGCACATGGCTCCCAGAACCCCTTGCCAAAGCAGCTGTGCTAAGTCTCAGCGTGCTGGGGAAGGCTCTGCTGGGAGCAATTCTGCCATTTACTGTTCTTTTGGTCTCAAACAGTTTGACACCAGGTCCCCACCATGTGGCTACTGCTTTTCCAGGCGCCCCACAGCTTCCAGCATCTGCTGGAAGCCAGTGCTGCTCATCTCTTGACCACTGCCCAGAGGGGATGACTGCACTGGGAACGGGCCATACGGCACTGAACGTACATGGCATGTGCTCCACAGGGGCCCAGGAAGACTTGGGGGGAAGGAGTGGCAGGGGTTTGAATGCACTAACAATTAGTTACAATTTACTGCAGCAATTAGAAGCGCAGCCTGGGGATTTCAGGGTGAGGAGGTAAGGGCATAGTCGTACCCAGGCAGCAGGTCCTATAGGGAAGGTACCTGGCACTCAAAAGCAGGTGCTTTGCCTGCAAAACCAGCAAATACCACCCTGAACCATCCTGAACCCCACAAAGCCCCTGAGCCCGGACTTGGCAAAGCACACAGCTGGCATGGGAAACTGCTGCCCAAGGATGGGTCCCAGACTGCGCAAGACCAATTTCTGCAGTGCATGGGGCAAGCGCAGACAGAAATGGTGATTTCTGATTTCTGTCCAGAGGATCTGCAAGCCAGCTTGTGCTCCTGCAGAGACATGCAAATGAAAGCGTGAGCACATGCCATGTGCATACACATGGAATCATGTAAATGCAATGACACAGGAAGACCTGTGCATGGTCCTGCAGCAGCCAGGACAATCCAGCTGGATTGTCATGGATGTTTTAGCTGAGACTGTCCTGCTCTGGACACATGTGGATGGCCTAATGGCATGCAGATGTCAAAGGACACTGGGTAGAGAGGAGTTGCCACCCTACTTCCTCTACAGGGCAATGACTTGCTCCCCCAGCAACTCTATCCTGACATGGGCTGGGCAGATCTGTAAAGGCTCCCAAAATGCAGCCCACCAAGTAACAGAGACGGGGCAGGTCAACAGACAGGCTGGATTTTACAGGATTCTGACACTGTGGAGTAGGGGTGGTCTCCATAAATTCACTCTGGATTTAATGCGGCTTGGACACGGGAAAGAGGAGAAAGGAGGGAAGGCAGAGGGAATCTGGCACATTGTCTGCTCTGCTTTATCTGCCCCATGACAGGCAGAGCCCATGTCACCCCTGCTCCCATGCAGGGCATTGAGGCAGGAACAGGGCACTGTCAGGGACTGCCCCCAAAGAAGCAGTCACTCATACATTAGAAGTGACAACGAGGGGAGATGATGTAGGAGGTGAGAAATGGGCATCAGACCCAGGACTGCACATAGTGGGGACTGACTGCTCTTCTTCCTCTGGGATGTGACAGCAGGATCCCCACCAGAGCACAGGGAGGGAAGGCAAAGCATCGCCTCGTACACAAGCAAGCTGGTGGTGGGTGCATTCCGAGAGCTGCCCGCGATACAGTACGCGTGTATCCGCGTGGGCTGGCCCTGCTTGTGCAACGGGGCTGCCTGAGCTTCAACGCTGCTGACACAGGCGATGTGCCAGCGTTCGGGCCAGTGGCTCCGAGCGAGGCGGGGACGCGCCAGCGCCGCGGGTGCCCCCGAGGGCACAGGGACACCGCCGGGCAGGGGCTGGCTGCAGAGCCCGTGTGCTCCGAGGGCACGGGGACACCGCCGGGCAGGGGCTGCAGAGCCCGTGTGCCCCCAGGGCACGGGGACACCGCCGGGCAGGGGCTGGCTGCAGAGCCCGTGTGCTCCGAGGGCACAGGGACACCGCCGGGCAGGGGCTGGCTGCAGAGCCCGTGTGCCCCCGAGGGCACAGGGACACCGCTGGGCAGGGGCTGCAGAGCCCGTGTGCCCCCGAGGGCATGGGGACACCGCCGGGCAGGGGCTGCAGAGCCCGTGTGCCCCCAGGGCACGGGGATCCGCCGGGCAGGGGCTGCAGAGCCCGTGTGCCCCCAGGGCACAGGGACACCGCCGGGCAGGGGCTGGCTGCAGAGCCCGTGTGTCCCCGAGGGCACAGGGACACCGCCGGGCAGGGGCTGGCTGCAGAGCCCGTGTGCCCCCAGGGCACGGGGACACCGCCGGGCAGGGGCTGGCTGCAGAGCCCGTGTGCCCCCAGGGCACGGGGATCCGCCGGGCAGGGGCTGCAGAGCCCGTGTGCTCCGAGGGCACGGGGATCCGCCGGGCAGGGGCTGGCTGCAGAGCCCGTGTGCCCGCAGGGCACAGGGACACCGCCGGGCAGGGGCTGCAGAGCCCGTGTGCTCCGAGGGCACGGGGACACCGCCGGGCAGGGGCTGGCTGCAGAGCCCGTGTGCTCCGAGGGCACAGGGACACCGCCGGGCCCGGACTGCAGAGCCCGTGTGCCCCCAGGGCACGGGGATCCGCCGGGCAGGGGCTGCAGAGCCCGTGTGCTCCGAGGGCACAGGGACACCGCCGGGCAGGGGCTGGCTGCAGAGCCCGTGTGCCCCCAGGGCACGGGGACACCGCCGGGCCCGGGCTGCAGGGCCCCGGCGGAAGCGCGGCCGCGGCCCCCCGGGAGCCCTGGCAGAGGGCCGGGGCTGCGGGAGCAGCGGCGGGCGGTAAGTGTGAGGCAGACGCAGCGATTGCATTACTGAAGGAGCCCGGGCTGGCAATGCCGAGCTATCGTCCCCGTAATCCTGTTAGCCAGCAATCTCCATTCCGAAAGAGCTTCATTTCTTTGTGAATATTTGTAAACTAGATATCTAATGGAAAATTATAGGAAAATTATAGTGAAATTCATGACGAAGAAATCCGATTAGCCCTAATTCAATTATGCCATCTTAGCCCACACAGCACATTTCCCATTTTTTTCCCATAAATACCAATGCCAGGGGTCCGGGTAATCAAATAAAATTGAAAATCATCTTCCCATTAAATTCAATTAGCTGCAATTTCTAAAGCCTATCAGAGATTTTAATTACTAAATTATAAAATTCTCCAATGCTAAATTGAAACTAAAAAAATTGCACATCCTTATATTTCAGACGAAAAAAACCCAGCAGAAACCTTGAAAAATACCCTTCTCCTCCCATCAACATCCACGTGAACATGGGTCTGGGCAGGCTTCACCAGAGAAATGAGTGTAGAGGGACATGAGCCAGGCCTAGGAAAGAAGGTGGCTACTTCTGGGAGAAAGTGTGTGGATATCAGCTGAGATTAAAACCTAAAATCCAGCCCTAGTTCAACTGAGCTGGGTCGGAAGAGGGAAGGGGAGAGGCTAGCAATCGGAGCAGTGTCTTTGCTCCCTTTTCCCACACGAGCTCCTCGGTTCTGGCAGGTTTTCTGAGCTGCTGTGCCAGGCACCAGTGACAAGCCACTGTGCTCCCGCAGCTAGTGAAACAGCAGAGACTCTCTCTAGGAGCTGGAACGAGCTTTGCCTGCAAATGGGCTCAGGGAGGCAGTCCCTCGAGTCTCCATGTGCCAAAGCCAGGGCAGGAGAGCTGGTGATGCCCAGAGGGAAGCAGGAGGGCAGATGTTAGCTTTGTGCTTCTGATAAAACTTCTTGAATAATGGCCATGCAAGCCTGGTCCTGACACTGAATTAAGGGAAGCTGGAGCCCTCAGCAAACTGATTTAGCTTGAAGCACTACTTCAGCGAACACGTGGGATGTTCCAGAGGAGGGGGATATAATCACCCTTCCCTGATAGCACAGGGAACTCTCGGAGTTCACAGAGGCACCAGGCAGGCAAGCCCATCCCTAAACTGTTCTTTATTCAACAAATAAACCAAGCAGGCAAACGGGGAAACCAGCAAAGCCTGTGCCTACAGATGCTCTCTTCCAGCCCTGCTTCTCTGGGGACCAGCACGGCACAGTGAGGTGTCGAGGGGCAATCAACTGTGTGAAAAAGCAGTGGGAGGAGAAGGGAAGCTCAGGTCTCCAGTTACAATACCTGACCCTCCACGAGGCACCAAGAGTAAGGATTTCCTGACGCTGCTTTTATGCCAGAGAGCACTTTTGCATGGTACCTTAAAGGGTTATTCACGTGCTAACATAAACGAAGCCAGTTTGTTCTCATAGCTCTAAATAGAAGCTCAGGTTGCCCTGAACCAGGCCGATACTTGGTTTAATTTACTGGGCACCCGAAAGTTGCCAGCAGGGAGTTGCCCGCAAACAGAACAACAACAAAAAAAGTTAATGATCTGGGCTTTTTCTTTAATAAATAGGCAAACTGGCTGAGCCGGATTGTTGGCTGGGATTCGTCTCCCCTTTATCACCCTGGAGCTTCTGTGACACATTCTCCAAATCATCAGCATTTTGCAATTTGAGGTCGTTACCAAATAGTATTTTTTTGCCAAGGAAGGGAGAAAAATAAATTAATAATTAAGAAGCCCAAGCAGGGAGAGGCTGTGGGTTGAATGGCGCTGCCACCTCCGCGGGGATTGCTCAGGCACCTGGCAGCCGGCCCAGCGCGCACCTTGGTCGCTGTCTCACCCTGGAATGTGCTGCTGGCACCCAAGTGCTACTTGATTTTACTACGAATTAATCAAAGTCTCTTTTGCAAACGTCTAACACTAAATCACCACTGGCTGAGCTTCAAATGCAATTCCCCGGTTCCCGGGATTTGGTGCAAGGAGATTACCAGCTGCAGGTGAAGAGCTGAAGGGGGTTTCCTCTCTGCACATCTTCTGGTTCTCCAAAGCATCAGCCTCTCCCAGCTGGAAGGACAAGAGATTTCCCACAAGTCTCCTCCTGCTCAGAGCAGGTAACCACACAGACATCCAAGATATGCTGGGATAAATCCATCTGTGCTGCCTGACTGGAGCGCAGTTACACCAAAAAGGCATTTGGCATGACTGCGGGCTGACACAGGTGGCAGAGCACCGCACTGGCAGCTTGGGCGTGCCTGTGACCCCGTGTTTATGGAGCTGTGGAAGCATCTCCACACAGGACGACACACAGAGATGTGTACCTGCCTGCGTGGGTACGGCTGTCTGCTCATCTGTGCACATGGATGTGCACGGCCTTGTGGCACTCTGGGCACTTGGCTACATGTCTACAGGGCTGTGCAGTCAGATGTGGCTGCCCAAAGACATTCTGTGAGGATGTTCTTGCCATGTTAACGTGTGCACGTCTCATTTGTCTCCGAACTTGTAGTACTGAGCAGCCTCCCTGTTCTGTCCAGCCCCACAAAACGTGGCTTGCCATGGCTGATGATCTGGATGGCATCAGCACGTGTCCTTGCACTGCTCCAGCAACACACCACTCCCTGAGCCATGGGTGAGCTGTATTCCCCTCTCCACACTCTGCCTGTCTCAGAGCCCTTTCATATTTTCAGTGCTCACTAGACCGTGAATTCACCTTCATACCACTTACAGGGTTATTTAGCTTCTCCTGACACTGATAACCACCAAACTTTCACTGGCAGCTCAGCTCTCTCCAAAGAGACGTGCAGCCCTCGTCTCTCCTGTGGTGCCCCCACCCACGCACACCCACCAGGAGCACGGGGGCAGATACCAGAGTAGGACACAGCGCCTCAGCGCTCACCTATCAGCCACAGTCACTTATCCCCAGCATATATCTACACCGTGAAAAAAAGGAACAGAGCAGAAGAGTTAAAAACTGGATGGAAAGAATGAAATAGAGAAGGGAAGAGAGAGACAGAAGGGGAAAAGGGTGATAAAGCAAAACCAGTACAAACAGAGGAAAACCCCCTAGGACAACAGAGAAAGGGTGCGGGATGGAGGCAGGAAGAGCACAGGAATATACGGTGCAGTTTTCCCCCTGCATATCCCACAAAGCAACACTGTCCAGCAGTGTCCATAGCTCTCCCTGAAATCTTAGGGATCAACTAGACAGCCCTTGTACAGCAGCTGGACTAGCTGTGCATGGGCTGGGGTACTGCTGAGGAATAATGAGGATGATCAGCCTGTGTGGGAAACATGGGACTGCCCCCAGGGTGCCCAAAGGCCGTGAGAGTGCAGAAACCCCCAAAGAGGAGGATAAAACCTCTCTGCAGGGCCAAGCACAAGGAAGGTGAAGTCCGTCCCTCCTCCCCTGTCACGAGGAAACTGTACTCTCCTTTGCTGGCCCAGAACCACCTCTGCCACTCACCCTCCCACTGTCTCTGAGCCGCTGTTGCCTATTCCCCCTACTGCAGACCTGTGAGGCACCTTTCCCCTGCCACAGCCCCTGTCTCTTGGCATCATGCCTTTGGCACAAGGCCTTGCTGCTCATCCCCGGCCATGTGGGCTTGCCCCCTGGTCCCCTGAACCTTGCCATTCTGACTGAACAATTCCCAGCTGAAGCAAGTGCTGCAGTGACATTTCACTCTGAAACCAAGCAAGTGCTGACAGCGAGTGGCAGGACCAAGAGCTCTTCTTGGCCCCCAGGGCTGTGCAGGGCCAGGCACTGCTGACAAGGGGCACGAGCTGCTGCACACCTTGCGGTGCCTCTTCCCATCTGTGTGGCTCCCCTGGCTCTGCCCCAAGCTGTGCCTGCAGCAAGTCACCCACCCCACTGTGGCCATCCCCATCTCCTGTCCCACACAGCCCCTTGGAGCAGACTGACCCCATAAGCAGGAGACAAAATCCCTCCTTCTTTGGCCCAGGGATTTCATCTCGTTCTAACAAAGAGCTCAAGGTGGGGACTTCGTTATGTTCCCACAGCCGTGGGGTAAGGAAACACGATTCCTGTCACTCCCCCAAGTGTGCAACAATACATTCCCACAAGCACAGGCTGTGCACAGACACAGATCTGCACACATAACACGGAATAACATGGATCTGGGAAGGGAGCTGGTAGGAGGACAGAGCTGCTCTTGTCCCTGAGGCAGCTGTTGCTGACTCCACCTAACACCAGAGACTGCAATAAAAGACGGAACTGGTGTCACTTTTGGGGTTGTCCAGGGCAAAGCCAAGAGCTGGATTGCATGATCCCATGTGGATCCCTTCCAGCTCAGGGTACTCCATCACTCTGGGGTTCTATGATACTGTGAACTGCAAGAGCCCAAAGGGATGAGAACAGGATGGACCAAAGCAGTAGCCCTGGCACAAGTTTATCACAGCCAAATGCTTTTGGCACAAATTCTTCACACCCAAACACTTTTCCCTGTCCTCCAGCTTCTACAGGATGGTTCCTACCACTGGAGCCTCTGCTGGCTTTGCATGGCTATCCTGCAAAGGCAGATGTGTGGAAAGACAGCAGAAACACCCCTGCTGCCTCACCTGCCCCGGGAGCACACCCCAGGGCTCCTGCTTTCCCCATCTCACCAGGAAAAAAAAGCTCTGTGCAAATAATAGATCAATAGAGCCCCTGCCTCTTCGGAAGGAAAACAAACACCCGGATCACCGCAAATTAGAGAATGTTTCGCTTCACTTCATCCAAACAGGCTGACAATTTTTTTGGGTTGTTGCCACGGTGACAGAGTAACACAGCGTTCAGCCTGTTGCAGAACAATCAATTAAGTTAATGCCTCGGAGTGCCTGTTTACCCTTCCATTTAGGAGGTGCTGCTCTCCCTCACGCTTTCTCTCTAGCTAGTTTCAGATTTCTGATCCTTTGCTTCCTGCTCCTAGTTCTTCTTTATTTAATGTAAAAAAAAGTTCCTACCCTAACTACCTTCTGGCTTATAAGGAGCCTCACACTTTTTGGAATGATTGCCTGGAATAAAGTTTTTCCTCCCTCTGACTCCTGTTATTTCGTGTTCTTCCCTGGAAAAACTGGAGATTTACCTTTACCTTGCACGGTACAGGCCCTGTCCCCTCCTCCTGGTGTGCTCAACAGCTTGCCAAGTTTCTAAAGGCCAGCTCTCAACATCCCCTTGGGAGAGTGGGTACCTTTGGAGTAACTGCTTCTAACAAGATGAAGTAACTTGAACTAAAGATCTGTGAAATGATCAGCAATCCTTCCACTATTGCTGTTTTTTACACTGTGAGCTGTAACCATAAATGAAGAACCATCTTGTTCTAAATGCTATCTGAAAAGGAGAACTACAAAGGGGCCTCATAAGAGTCTAGGTCTCATGCTATGGTCCTTATCAAATGGAACTCCTAAATATTTGCTTAAATGATCTTGGCTTAAGCAAAACTCAACCTAGTGCTCAAAGCATTGTGCTGAACTGAGCCTACGGTGAGGAAACTTTAAAGGGGGCACCATGGCCAGGAGACTATGGCAGATCCATCATTGCAATCCTTTAAAATAAAGGATGCCAAAACATCTCTTGGCTCTGCCCTGACCACCAGCAGTCTGCCAGGCTTTTCACAGGCTCACATGCTCCTGCTACTTATCTTGTGGGTTTATTTCCTGCCTCACAGGCAGTGTGAGCAGTCACACTTGGCTGTGTAGCTTCACTGCCTGTTTGCAGCCACTTACTCATCCCTTGCCCAGTGAGCAGCAATAACTGCCCTCCTCCTTCCCCAGCCCACCCAAACAACACCTCCAACATCCTGGGTGAAAATGAGGTACCAGAGAGTGAAAGGATTTATCCAAGGCCAAGCCTGAGACATAATTCAGGGCTTCTGTCTCCTGATCTCTCTGCACCTTGGTGCTGTCTTTCTCATCAACACAATATTCCTATGCTTTTCTTTAAAATCTGAGGAAAAGTGTCCATCTCCCCTGTATCCTCATCCTAAAGGAAAAGGCAGAGGCAAGCATGATGTGAAAACAGGAGGATTCCATGATACTGTCTTCTCATCCTGCCACTAGCAACAAGTGCCCAAATGTAAAGCGTACATTAATTTAGTATTGAATACATGGAAGAAAACTGTAGACCACACAGATACAGAAGAATGGTGCTCAAACACTAGGAAAAATTACAGTAATAGGTCAAATATAACATCTCCTCCCTGCTTCTCAAGCCTGTTCCTTTTTCAAGGACTCCACTCTCACAAGCTAACACAAGCCTGCTCAGGGGGGAGCACTGAGGCCAGGTCTGCACGGGCTGCAGGACAGCCATGCCCCAGGTCCCCCTGGTCCACTCCTCTCCCCCTCCCAGAGAAGTTGTCAGCAGAACCTGTTGGAGCAGGGGCTCGTTGACTGCTCCCTGTCCATTACAGCCTGGATTATAAGCATATTGCACAGCGCTCTCTGCACGGTGCTGGGGAAATCCAATACGCTGAAAGGTTAATGCAATCAATTAGGGTGACAAGGAAGTAGAGTAAAGCCTTCTGAGTAGATGAAAGGGAGAGAGAGATGGAAACAGGGAAAAGCAAAGAGAAGCGGGGGGGGGGGGGAGCAAAGAGTAGGAGGAGGAGAAGGAGGAAGATGGTATACAGGACTTTTGCTGTAGACCTCAGGGTGGTGGTGTGGCCAAGGGCACCATCCTGCCCCAGCGTGGACGGTGTCATTCACAGAAGCAAGGCAGGCCATGGGTCCCCAAGGCAGCAGCTGGGCCAGGACTCCCTGTTTGTGGCTTTTCCTGCCATCTCCTGAAGAATGTGGAGCCCTGCTCAAACTGCAGCTGCCCAGGTTGTCCTGACATCAACCTGCTCCCTAAGGGTGATCGCCGGGGGACTGGCAAAAAGTTCCTGTATCTTTCCTGCCCAGGTACCCAGAAGGCATGAAAGAAACTGATTAGGTTTGCAAGGCAAAGGATCTCAGCAAGCCATGGGGGAGCATCAAGGGAGGAGAAAGAGAGAACAGGAAGGACAAAGAGAACTTCTGGCTGTTCGTACACTCTGCACACAAAGGTAAGGATGAGCACAATCTCTCTGTAGACTTCCTAGTTAGAAACTGGTCATCATCACAGGCCACTTCCCTGCACCTATTCCCTCATGTCTGTAAGCATCTGTAACTTAGATGCTCTCTTACTTTTCCAGCCTCCTTCCCAGTGTGGCCACCTGGGCTCTCCTGCAAGGCCAGAGGACAAGCCCCAGCCAGTGCCCAGCCGCAGCAGTTTCACCCCTGCCTGCAGACAGTTTGATGAGGGCGTTGTGGCACTCAACCCACCAGCACAGCACGGAGATCCCAGTGCCATAGCGTACATCCTGCTGCTCCGTCCAGCGTGGCACAGGCCTTCCCCAGGGCATTCAGCTCAGGGAAGAGCCCCATCCTTCCCCTGTGGCCCCCCAGCTGCTGTTGACTGGCTGCACTCCTGCTCTCTGACCCCTGAGCAGAGCGGTACTTCATTAACCTGGGCTGACAGGTCAGCGAGCACAGCCCCTTCCTACCACAGCTCTTGCTCGGGCACAGCTCAGCCAGGGAGAACGTGACACCAGCTCATTAGAACAAATTATTACTCTATAACCCCTGCTGCAATGTCCCTTAATATGCCTATTTAGCAAGAGACAAGTCCTGGTGGGCTCCTCGGCATTAAAACAACCTCACAAATCACCAGAGGCACAAGCACCATGATCTCCGCTTCTAGGGGTGGAGAGAGAGCGGCTGTTCCTTGGATGGGTGCTGGAGGGGCACAGAATCCTGGGCTCTTCCCCTGCAGCAAAATGAAGCTTCAGATATTGCTGGGGGATGTTCTGCAGGCAGGGAGTTTCCATCTGGCTGTGGCTCACTGCGCTGCCAAACATGCCCAAGCTTCAGCACAACCGAGTGTTGTTCCCTCATTGAAATCCACTGAGGAAGTGTTCTGGGATGCCATTAAACTGCTGGGCCTGTTTTTCTCTGCCTTATCCCTGCCTAACTCTGCCCTTAGCACTACCATCAGTGTCATGTCCCATGTTAGACCTACAAGATTTAAATGTTTCCCTGTTATATATATGAAGTCAGTGCCTGGCTTTCCAAATCCATCTACAACACCAACCCCATGTGCTCACTCCTTCAGGTTAACCAGCCAAGCCAAAGAGCAAGTTTGGAAGCTGACATTGATGGTAGGCACTGTGTGCTACCTCCCCATGTGAGGCCAGGCTAAATTTTTGGGGAAAAACCCACTGCACATGAAAGCAGTGGGCTCACACCTTTGCAGGGAGGGCTGCCAGCTCTCTAGGACTAATCCAGAAACTACAGAACTGCCGTAGTTTTGGGCACAGCGAGTGAGATATCACAGGCAAAGACAGAAATGCGGGCAAATGTCAGAGGAAGGCTGCTACTAAACGGGAACAGGGAGCATGAGGAAATCAACCTCCAACCTGACCTTTAGAAGAGAGAAAAGGGAGAAATAAAACAGTGATTCATACAACAGAAAGAAGTGGCAGCAGTGCCAGGCAGGAGACAGTGAGAAAGAAAAGTAATGGAAAGAAGAGAAGAAAGTATGAGAAGTGTGTGATGGTGGGCACAGAGAGGGGCAGGATGAAAGCAAATGAATGGAGAAACGAGGGACCTGAGAGAAACAGAGAGAGAGAGGGCGGGAGGAAAAGGAGGAGAAAAGAGCAAGAATAGCCATGCAGTGAGGAGCACACGGGCGAGGCAGAGTGCTGTAACCAGGGTTGTGAAGCATGAAAAGGGAAGAATCTGCCTGTTCCTTTCAGCACTTGGAGCATGGCACTCAGTGGTGACCTACACTGTGCCTGGCTGTGATCACGTTTTCAGGGCCACTGCCTGCCGATCCCAAACAATGATGAGGAGCCTTTGAAGTCAGAGAAAGAAGCCGCAGTGTGAACTGGGGACTTTTTTTCCCCCCTTTTTTCCTCTCCATTTTTTTAAGGGCCGGGGAAAGAAGGGAGGAAAAGGAAGGCCTGAAGTAGTGGGGGGAAGATTGGGGGAGAGGTTGCAAGGACAGAACAGAGAGTTGCTCTCGGTGGGGTGCCCCGAAACGAGAGAGACAAAAAGAAAACAAACAGTTTATGAGTAGGGCACATGCTGCCTGTGTCTGCATGCCCCATACTGCTGGCCCCCCGTGCTCCAAGGGAGGCTTCTGTTCCCCAGCAATGATGGATGGATGCATAGGGCCATTCAGGCCTGCCATGTTACAGCAGCAGTATTTACATAACACTGGCCTTCCACCGGTCACCTCTGACACTGCCCAGCCCAACTTGGGGCCCCCTCCCACCGCAGCCAGCCTGGGCCCCTCAGACACTGCTCAGACTCAGTCCGTGTGCTCCCCAAAACTGGGCATTGGGGGTCCCCACTGCTGCAGGGATGCTCTAAGTGCGCACACCGCAGTGAGTGCTCCTGGCACCCCCGAGAAATGTCTCACAGGGCAGAGCACTTTCCACCCTCCCCACGGCCCCTCCTGCCCTCAGACCTGTCTTGGTGCCTGGTGATGGAGGGGAAGGAAGAGGAGCCAGGACAGCAGGAATTGCCTCAGCATGGCAGGGACTTCTCAGTAACCATTATCTGAGGTGGCACAGGGAGTGTCTTACCCAGCACACAGAGATCAGGCATTTAAGAGACAATATTATATTCCATTTCCCTGGGCTCTAGACCTCTAACTCTTACCAGGCACAGTCCAAGTCACCTTCCAAGCTCTAGGAGACTGCAAAGCTGTTTTTTTTTTTTTCCTAAGACAGACCATGAGGGTCTAGGTAAAGGAAAAACCCAGGAAAACCCTGATTCTGCTGGACACGTGGAAATGCTTCCACACTACCACCATGGTTCTGCAGTTTGAATAGATAAAAATGTGCCAGAAGAGGAGAACATGCACATGACCATCTGAATTATGTGGACTGAGCTCAACAAAACTTCACAGTAGATGGAGACTGCAAACTGTTCAGTGAAAGGACCTTATATCCATCTCCTCCATCACACATGCATGTAGATAAAGCAGCTTCCTTTCACCAAAATCCTTACACTTCTTTAGCTGTAAAGATAGGGGCAGTAGAGAAGATATTAAGGAACACCCTCAGTGACAAAACCAGGTTCCCACAACAACTGCTGTACAAAGACAAAGACAGGATTAGGACACACATATGCCATGTCTGCGCTTGACCTTCTTCTGTTTCCATCTCTCTTCATGAGTAACAATAGTCCAACCCCAGAAGGTCTAGTGGAGACATGGCCACAGTGAGCAGGCTGTAAGTGTGAGAGAGGCAGAGGAAAAGAGAACCCAGGAGGGCATAGTGACATACCCATTGCAGTCTGAAGTCTCTCCTACCTTTCGGAGATTTCAAGGCCTCGTTTCTTGCCTCGTTTTTAGCTCTAAATTCACTTCATTCTGCAGTGAGAAAAGAAAGGATCCAGTTAACAAAAGGGCACACCTGAGTAAAAGCCAAGACTCACAAAAGCTGTGTAAGAACATGGTGCAGCATGGGACAGTCAGACTCCACAAGGGAACAAAATGCTTTCCTGCTCCTGGCTGTACCCCACACTGCCATGCACCCCACGGCACTTCTCCGTGAAAAAGGTTCCTAATGAGGGTTGGGCATAATTTCACATAGAGAGCAGCCATTACTGGCCTGAATCCTGCTCCCCAGGTACCAGAGACACACCTTGTGCTGGTCTGCTCTGTACTTTGCCCACACATCTAAGGTTGCGCTCTGCTCCGTGTCAGATTTTCCCTTCCCAATCTTCACATTTTTTCTGCTGACCCCTCTTTCCCAGAGGTTCCCCTGCATGCTAATGGTGAGGCCCTCCTTGCACACCTTGTGGGGCACTCAATGACGGGGTGCAGGACCGGGTCCTGTGTCACTGAACCCCCGTATCCGCTCATCTGTGCATTTTCCACCCCGGAGAATAGAGAGAGTGAGGACAAAGGAGAAAAGGGACAGGGAAAAAAAGTCGCAGCAAAATACACGAAAAGTAAATTGAATTATTTAAAACCATATGTTCCAAAAATGTGACAGAGCATAAAAGCCGTGCCATGAGACTTCTGGAGGGGGTTATTCTGCATAGGCAGGGTGGGAGGACAGCTCATGGCTGGGGAAAGACTGCTCTGCAGCCAGACAGGGTCTTCCCTCTCCCAGAGCTGGGAGGTGGCCAGGAGCACAGGGCGGCTGCATGCACAGTGGCAAGGGTGCCTGGCCCATTCCTGTAGCCTCTGATTTGCAGCCCTGCCCAAACAGCTCTCACAGCTGCACAGGGTGGCAGTAGTGTGACAAACTGCCCCGAGGTCCTGCCCAGCATGCCCGTGGTCGAGTCCAGGACCCCCAGCTGTCCCCATGTTCCCTTCTCTGGGTGCAGCAGCGACTCAGCCCTTCCGAGACCTTCTCGAGTCCCTTGTAGGACAAAAGTGAGATGGATTCAGGGGACTCCGTGCTGCTGCCATGGCTCACCCCTGCGTTCCAGGGCCCTGGCACTCTGTGCATGTGGACGACCTCCTCCTGTCACTTATACTCTGCCACTGCCAAAGATAGATGCCTTGTGTTGGCCGGGACCCAGAGCAGGAAGGAGCTGGTGAGATATCCCAGATGGATGCATGGACAGGAGGACAGAGCCCCTCGGGTGAGGAAGGTGCATAACCAGCCTGGCTCCTTCCTTTCCCACTCAAATCCTGATGCTAAAAAGGCTGAGGGCATGGCTGGAGTAACAGCTCCCTGATTTGAGGTGCCTCTCCCACTCTGGCATCCCTTCTTTCACCTTCTCTTTCCCTTTGTTCTCCCTTTTTTCCTTGCTCTTTCCACTGCTTTCTCTGCCACTGTCACACTGTTTTTTCCTTCCCTCTCTTTTGTTCTCTCCCTCCTTCCCAAGCTCTCTGCCTGTAACTCTCTGCCTTCCTGCCTTCACTCCCTAACCCCTGTGCACGATCAATTCTTGGGATTGGGTTTTTAATTGTTTTTTTTTTTACTCCTCTTCTTTTGGCTGCAGCTTATCAATGATGCAAGAGGAATAACGCCAATTTACTTAGAATGTGTAATCCCCAAATCAGATTGGGGGATTGTATGAGGCAATATGACCTTGCATATGTCTCCATTAAAGCCAGCCAGGCCTCCTCTTGTATTCTGTGTTCCCAGTACATATTTAGACAGATAACGCTAATTGTACTTGACATGTCCTCTTAAGGATGGACTCTTCCCTCCCCCAGCTCTGCTTCCCTGCCTGACAATGTGCCAGAGCCAAGCCCGCTCCCCGGCAGCGTGGCACGGCACAGCACCTGTGGGAACGGCCGAGTGGGCATCGGGCACGGCCCCCACGGCCAGCCCCACTGCGGGAACGCTGCACCCTCCAGGTGGGAAGGGGCCAGAGAGCACAAGGACCAGGGGGAGGGCTGCTGGGACACAGTTAATCTGAGATTACACACTGTTACTGTGTCAATTGTGGCTTCCGCAGGAAAAAGCCTTCAGACAAAACCAGGAGACTTGCTCACCATTAACATCTTTGAAGTCTCCCTCCTTTCCAATGATGGGCCTCTACCCCACACCTCTTAGTTCCCACCTCTGCTTTGGATAAGTATTTGGACACTGGACCCCAGATGCAGCTTCTAGGGAACATCACTGGAAAATCATAAACTCCTATAGCAGTTTGGGTTGGAAGGGACCTTTAAAGGTCATATAGTCCAACTCCCCTGCCATAGGCAGGGACACTTTACACTAGACTGGTTTGCTCCAAGCTCCATCCAACCTGGCCTTGAGCACTTCCAGGGATGGTGCAGAGACACAGCTTCACTGAGCAACCTGTGCCAGGGTCTCACTACCCTCCCCATAACAATTTTCTTCCTTATATCTAGGCTAAATTGTACCTCTTTTAGCTTAAAACCATCACCCCTTGTCCAATCACCATAGGCCATGCTAAAAAGTTTGTCCCTATCTTTCTTGTAAGCCTCCCTGAAGAAACACTGAAAGGCTGCTTCTTCCCTGTGCCTGTCGTTCATCACTCTCCAGAGCAGACATGCAGGACGCAGGAGGAGGAGGAGGGGAGCTTATTCCAAGGAAACCAATGGATCCAAACTCTTCGCCAAAGTGGACTCAGTTTTTTTTTTTCCCCTTGACACAACATCCTAATTCGACTTTTTCAGTATCTTTCCTTCAACAACCTTTTTTCCTTCCTCCCCTTCCTACCCGGCAACTGCGCATTTATTAATTCATGAGGCACTAATTAGTTCTTTGTTTAATTTTGTGTTAAACAGACTGACCGGAATGATAACGACTTGCAGCGTTGCATTACGGTCCCCAACCGCCCCTGTTTTCTGACAACAAGGGAGCGCAGTGAGACTGGCGTGATGAACCCCAATTCCCACTCCAGTTGCACTTCATTAAGTCAAAATGTGACAAGAAGCTTAGAGAGCAACTTTCAGATCGGATCGCACATAACAATTGGGCAGGAAACTTTCCAAGGGGGAAGCGCGAGAGGCACTCACAGTGAAGGCTGGCACGGCGTGCAATCCCCATGCGTGCCTGCCTTAAAGGAGCCAGCTCAGGCTGTCCAGGCAGGAGTCAGGGCATGTGCTGGGAGCAGCGAGTGCCAGAGGAAGAAGAGGAAAGGAAGGGCAGCAAGACAAGCCAAAGGCACAGCAGGGCAAGACAGGAGGCATCACATGCTCCCATTGTTTCCTCTGCAATGATGGGTTGTGTTGGCAGCCTGTGGGATGGGTTGTGACGAGAACCTTGGAGCACAGCTGGGATAATCCCTCAGTGTGTCACTTCATGAGCTTTGAGGACATCTTCAGGCACTTTCAAATCCATGCCTCAGTTTCCCCCCTGCAGCTCTACAGTGAAATAGCTGGTGACCCTCAGCTGCTCTTCAGTTGTCAAGAGCTACACGATTATCATGGAGCTCCTTAGCTGCAAAGGGAGAGGGTGAATCCTGGCACCCACATTGCTAAAATCGGATGGGAAGAGACAGCTCTGACAGCAGGGAGAGGGATGGCTGCCCTCCTGGAGAGGAAGCTGTGCCTCCCTTCAACCTTGCGCAGTGCCTGACACTCCAGTGGCACTACCAAGTTTTGAAAAGGTCCCGATCAGTATAGCAGCAGCAATAAATCTGATAGACTGCAAAGCAAGCAGAGGAGGTGGTTCACTGAAGGGCAGCGAGATGCAAACAGGAAAGCGGAAAGGGTCTTAAAACACCACCTCAGAGGGGGTGGGGTATGAAAAAGAAAAGGAGACTATCCAAGTGCACAGAACATGGAAGTTTTGCCACAAATCAAATGTATCTTCTGCTATTGCAGAGACATCTTGGTTTATGACCAAGACGTCTCTGCAATAGCCAAGACCACCTAAAAGTGAAATGGGCAGCAAGGTCTCAATGACTTTTCTAGCAAATATTTTTCCCATACTTCTCCTCATCCCTCTCCCTCCTCCCTCAGGATAGGAAAACTCATCCCCTAGCCTTGCTCTGCAGAAACCCAAAGCTCAGATAAGATCCAAAACACTGGCAAAGCCATGTGAGGGACTTTGAGAGTGTCATCAGGACTGGGAAGGGACATGAGAGCTGTGGGGGAGTGCACAGCCATATGTCCCGGGCAGGGCAGGGGGAGAGGAGGAAGCCCTGCAACTGAATCTCTGAGCCCCACAGGAGACCTGCCAGCTCCAGTCTCTACATGCATTATCAGTGTTGTCACCTGAGTGAGCTATAATCGTACCAATCTTTGGGAAAGAGGCCAGGCTGCAGCAAGGTAGCACAGCATGGTGTTTGCCAGTACACTCACAGCTGAACAACACGCAGATCTGAGAGCAGACGTGTTTGCACTGGCTTCCATCTTTCATGAATCTGGAATGCAGCAGGGACCTCTGTGACTGACAAAAAGGCTGTTCCTCCATGACAGAAATCCCAGGAAGACAGCACATCCCTCTGATTTCACTTATATATGTGCTCTGGATCCCATAAAAAGGCATTTGTAGATATTAACACTCAGTTGGAGGGTTGGAATGGTGTCCAGTAAGGGCAAATCCCCCATTTAACACCTGAAGCAAGGGCAGCTGACAGTCCAGGATTCCTGGGGACAAGAAACACATCCTGCTGTCACCAGCCCAACAAACCTTCCTGGTTTTCCAGAGGGGTTGGAATATTCTGGCTGCTCTATAGATCCAGTTGAGCAGCCTCACCCAGCTATTGTCTCCTGCCACTCTTGGACTGCTCAGCTGAAAAGGCCTGGGAAGGAGAGGGAAACTTGTGTTATTTCCCATTTCTCCCTTTTTTGGCTGCTATTACAAGGCAACACCAGCAGCGCAGCACAAACCAACTCCATCCCCAGTTGTAGGGCTACACAGCTGCCAACGCTCCCAGCAAAGTTTTGTGCTGAAAATTCACAAGCATCCCAAATAGGTCATGGTCTGCCCCTTCTTCATAAAACAGCATGCTGAAATGTCCTAGACTCTATCCCCAATCCTCTTTAACTAGGAAAACTCTCCTCCCAGGATTATGGGCCCACTGCCCCCCTTCTTTTCCCCTCCATCTGGCTGGGAGCAGCCTGGGACCAAGCACTCTTCCCAGCCCTGGGAGAACCCTGCAGTTTCTCTCTCATAAAAAAGAAAAATGGAAGCTATAAAAAAGGCAAAGAAAAGAAAAGCAAAGGGAAATCACTGCAAAGCAGGAAAAGAGCAAAGCCCCCCTCTCTCCGCACCCCGTCCCCATTACCTGCCTTTAGCACTGGCTAGAGCCACCTGCTTTGCTGGGCTGGAGAGTCCCCTGGGTACAGCGCTCCCTGGGACATCCTGCCCTGCCTCTTACCCTGCGCCCTCTGCTCAAACCTGCTGAGCAGAGCCCAGCTCCATACAGGTGATCATGCAAAAAGGAGGAGGAAAACCAGCACTGGGCTGTAGGAAAGGGACACAGACCATTACAGAGGTAACCCCGCAGCTCAGTGCCTGCTGGGCACTCAGGGAGTGCTGGAGCCAGGCAAGGGACAGAGGACCAGGGACAGAGGACCAGGGACAGCATCCACTGCCAGTCCCAGCTTCCCAGCACAGATGGCACCAAGGACCAGGGAAGGCCCTGGACCCCCAGCTCATAGCACAGCTACAGCAGAGCAGGAGGGGAGTGCCAAGGGGGGATCCTAAGGAGTTCATCTCCTGCTGCAGCATCTGTAAAGCATAGCAGTCCCCAAACTTGGCATTCGGCAGCCCTGGGCTGGCTCCTGCTAATTTGCTGTCAGGCTGCCTAAGCAAACCAATTAAAGCTAATCATTAATTATAAAAAAGAGAGAAAGCAAAGGCCCTGCACAAATGAAGAACTGGAAAGGGCGTGGGGAAAAGAAGGACAGGAGGGAGAAGAATGAGAGAATAAAGCTTGAGAAACGGGCTGGGGGAGAAGAAAAGGGTTTTAAAATCCTGGTGCACAGCTTTGGACAAAATCAGCAGAAGGGCAAGTGGCTTCCTAGGGCAGGGTGGGGAGAGGCAAAGGTGAGGGAATCAGGAAGGACCCAAGGAAAAAGCGACAGTGCCCAGGACGCTGCGGCATATGCCGGGCCAAGGTGGGAGCCGGCAGTGACACAGCCACGAGGCTGGCTCCACACCCCTTCCATGCCGGCCCCAGCAGCATGAGCTACATCTGACAGGGGGTCGGGCACCTGCCTGCCTGCAGGGACAGGGCAGAGGAGGACGAGGGTGCGGGAGAGCAGAGCGTGTGAGGAGGCAGAGCCAGGGGTGCGCACCAGGACCGGGACGCGCTAGGCGCGGTCCCTCCGTGCCAGGGTGACCGGCTCTCCCGGAGCAAATGTCTTCGATGGCGATGAAAAATGGGGCATTTATGAAAAGCGCCTGATTATGCAGATTCGGCTGGGGCCCTGGCTCCGTGGCTGCCGCTCCCGCTGGCTCCCCACGAGCTCCGGAGCAGGAGCCGGCAGCTGTCGGCGCAGCCCCCGCCGCCGCCGCCCCCGCGCCTCCGTTTGTTCCCGGCCCCGCACACACGCCCGCTTCCCAACGCCCCTTTTGAAGAGCCTCGGGCCCACGTCGGGCTGGCGGATGGCGGAGAGGCGGGGGCAGTGCCATGGAAACGGGTTCTTTCCTGGGGAAACGCGCTGCCGCCCCCCCTCCCCATCCCGGGTGCCCCCTTTGAGGAGCTGTCAGGACCCTGAGTGAGTGTCACACGACCCAAGGACCAGGCGTGACCAAGCCTATTTTCTGCCTCAAATTTGATTGATTAAAAAACTTTTTAGGAAAACCATGTTAAAAGAAAAAAAAAAAAAAAAAGAAAAAAAAGAAAAAAGAAAAAAAAATTAAACAGAAAGGGACAAGGGGGTGGGGGAAAAGGGAAAGGCCTCAGTGCTGAGTTTCCCTGGCAATAGGGACAAGTGTCAGAGGCATATAAACAGCATAACCAGGCCAAAAATAAAGGTCAAAGGAAGCATGAAACTTAACACAACACTGATTAAGATAATGATGAAGCAGGGGACCCTAGAAAAAAAATAAGTGTGACACACAGAAACATGCACACAGAAATGCTCCAAGTGATGGCCGAGAAACCTGGTATGTGGGAAGAGTACCTGATTCCCTCACTCCAGGGCTTGCTAGGCTCTGGGGGTACCTGGAGAAGAGTGGAAATGGAAGAAAAGCCCAAGTGGAGAATTTGAGAAGTCTGTGCTATCCCCCCAGGCTGGTTGGTATAGGTTGAGCTTGCCAAATGACAACAAGCCCCAGAGCCAAGAGGTCCCTCCCATAACACAGACACTCTGTCCCAGCCAAGCCATGCTTGAATTTGCAACCAAATTCCTCAAAAGAGTTTCCCTGACACTGGGAGGAGAGCCTGAGTGTGTGTGAATCACAGAGGCCCTGCTGATACCAATGCTGGCTCAGGATCTGGCTCTTTGCCCTTTAACAACTGGTATAAAAAGCCTCAGAGATGCCAAGAGGGGCGGATTCTGGTCAGACCTCCCTGCCCACCTCCTCCCCCTTGCCGAGGCTAATTCTGCAGAAAGCCCAGAAAGGCTGAAGGACTCAGAATGCAAGTCCAAGAATGTCATACCCTTCGGCATTTCCCTACTCCATCTCCTAACCTCCAGGATGATCTCACATTTTTGGAGCCCAGCTCACAAATTGCAATTTCCTGGGACTGGCTGTGTTACTCTTGCCAAGAGGTAGCAAAGAAACTGCAAATTGTTCACCAGTTTCTTCCTCTGTGAGTTTGGGACTTAAAGTTTGTGCAATATAAACTGCAGAAGCACAAAAGGTTTTCCACTTTTTCTGTACCCCTTCTCCATTGGAAGTAACTCTCATTCCCTAGAAAATGTCCTTGTTCTGCCTTTTCTGGCATATCAGAGTCCTGGCAGAGTTGTCTCTGGGAATTCAGTGGCACAGGGATATGCATGGGCTTACTTGCCCCTTGCATTTGGCCTCCAGGGAGGCCATTACATCTCACTCATTTCCTTAGATTTGCCCAAGTAAAATTCTGATAGAATTCTGGACAGAAAAGGTTGTTCTTTTTCCTGGAAAATATCTTGGGGAAAATAAGTTTTTAGTTGAAAATTTTCTTCCATGTAGTCTTTATCATGAAGAAAAGCAAAGAAATGTTTTCACAAAAAAGCTGACAAAGTGCTCCATGTATGTTTACCCCCACACTCTCTGCATTTCACTTGGTCAGAAGGCGGTTTTCTATCAAATACACTTCAATGCAAAATTTCCAGCATCATATTCATGTGTCTCCACCCTCCTCCATCATTGATATTCATGGTCTTTTGTAAAGAATGATTCAATTAAACCACTGATGTTCCTCACTAGAGGAGTCTGAACAGTGAGAGGAACTACCCAAAAGTAGTGCCAGGACATGCTTTGTTCAAATATTCACCAAAGATGTGCAGGTTAGGAGGGGCTGGCCACCGCCACCTCACGCTTCCAGAAAAACTGCTATGGAAAAAAACCTAAAATCACTGCTCTGATCCCTGACATTACTGGCTGAAAAATGGGATTTGAAAAATAATAATGGAGAACAAGGTCTTTTAATTTCATTTTTGAGCCATTATGGTTCATGTTTGCATTCTCTTTTTTTTTTTTTTTTTTTTCCCTTGGTAATCAGAAGAGAAAGAAATGTGATTAAAAACTAAAAAAAAATCTCCCCCCAAACAAACAATGAAAGCTGAGATTCTCATGGGTGCAGGAACTGGACCTGTGTCTATGGATTTGAAGGGAAAACACCAAATGCCCTCAGGGTAAAAGGAAAGGCTGGCAATTTTATATTTTGGTTAATGTTTTTACAAAATGTACAGAAAGTCAAAGATACCAAAGAC
The DNA here is from genome assembly GCF_963513975.1 of Fringilla coelebs. Taxonomy (NCBI): domain Eukaryota; kingdom Metazoa; phylum Chordata; class Aves; order Passeriformes; family Fringillidae; genus Fringilla; species Fringilla coelebs. The sequence continues at coordinate 10,075,567 of NC_140048.1, forward strand.
ACTTGAAAAGGTATTCTTTAAAGGTATTTTGTAGAAGTTTGTGCCCTCCACATCTGATAACAATGATTTGACACCTGCTCAGATGTGTGCACAGCCCTGAGATGGGGTGAGAAACTAGTGCTGGGGTCACGTGTGCAAAACTGCATTAAAGTTAAAATCCCTTTACTGAATCCCTGGTTCTTTCCTACTTTTTGCAAGGAAAACCAACCCCATCTCTCCAAACCAACAGTGGAACTTTGAGATTTTCTGCCCAGATGCTGGATTACAACAGTATGACAAACCCTTCTATCAAGATCTTTTTTGCATTTTCCAATGAAAACAATACTCTGCATTCACAAAAGCTTTGTGAGCAAATATCTGTTTTACTTTATAATGTGCTTAAACTGATTTCTCTTGTTCAGAAAGAAAACAGAGCAACTTTTGCAATTAAACTGGAAGGGAAAAGGAACATGCCAGATCAGAAAATGACCTGGAGTGAAGGCACAGATGCTTTTCCAGCAGCACACATTCCCTCCCCTCTTCTGGCAGCCTCAGCTCAGCAAAGGAGCAACTTTCCCTGGCTGCTGCTCTCTGAGGCAGCACCATTTGGACCCCTCTGGCACAGAAAACCCTGCTAGTGCCCATGGTGTGCCAGAGGGTTCCAGGCACCCAGGCAGCGGTCTCGTAGGGATCAGACCCTGACTCCCGTGTGTCCCTGTACATGCAGGACCCAATAATCACACGCACCTTGCAAACATGTGCAGAGCACACAAAACTCCCTAGCCATGGCCAAGGAACTGTCAGGAGAACACTAGCAAAAGCTGCTTCTTGACAGCGAGTCATTTATATTTTAGCTTCGTTCCATTATCCTAACGAATCCTTCATCAGCAGATGCAATATTAACAGCAGAAAATCAGCTCATTACATCCGGGGGGATTTCATCAAGATGACAATCATATATGCAGCTACCCGAGCCTGGAGAGGACACGGCTCCTGTTACTTAGTTATCCCGGTTTCATCTTAGAGGCTTTTGCTTTTTTTTTTTACCTTTTGGGGGGACAGAGGTTGGTAGTTAAAGAGGAGGGTGTCCCGAACAACCACCAGATCCCAGAGCTTTTAGGATGCTGGTCCACAGAAAGATCCACTCAGCTGGGAAATGCTCCAGCCCATCCACAGGAGCAGCACATTTCTGAAAGGACAAAAACCCCCTCACAAAATCTGCACCCTCTGTAGGTCAGAGGGCATTTCTCTGTGAAGTTCTGACTCAGGGAAGTGATTTGCATCCTATACATCCTGCCTTGTGTCCAGGAGCACCTGAAGTGGCTGTTCTGGTTCTGCTTCTGGCAGGACTCCCCCTCCATGCTCCAAATGGTCTCTCGCTGCAGTGTCCCCACAGGGATAAGACACATTTAGAGGGTCTGGGATTTTGTGATGAAATTCCCAGGCAAGGAGCAAAAAAGTCAGTCTAGATGAGTTGAAGGTGAGGAGAATGGAGTAACAGGGAGAGTTAAAGGATGAAATCGGAAGATTGTGGGGCTACTTTCTCTCCTGACTTGTCTAGGGAGCATTAAACAACTGAGGCATCCAGAACAGGCTGTCAGAGCACCTTTAGGTTCTGCACTAGAATATATCTGAAACAATCAACAGGCCATCCTGTGCAATATCATGGTGAAAACTTTGAGTCTTTGTTCTTCCCCCATATACTCTTGATTTAAAATGAGGGAAATGGGCACACACATTTCAGGGTTACTTCTGTTTTTCGCAGTCATCCCAGGCACTACAGGCCAAGAATTCCTGCAGCAAAGAGGCTGCCAGGGTGCAGAGCATCCATCAGAGCAGCCAGATGAGGGGCTGAGTGAGCTCCCCACACCTGCCTGCTGCACCAGACACACCAGCAGCTCCCCAGGCAACGCAGCGTGGGCCATGGAGCCCTCACAGGGTTGCCAAAAACCAACAACACTGCAAAGCTTGTTTCTCACTGCCTGCACAGCTGGGGCCTGGCTACTACTGCTTGAAAATTACTTTCCTGCTCTGCCTCCCCTATTAAGGGTCTTCCTCAACAACAGCAACCCAAGAAGTCCTTGGCAGCCCCAGTCTGAAGAGTCACTGCCTGCAGCTTCAGACCTCCTCCCTGCATGCTAAGGAGCTTTCGTGCCCGCCCTAAGATTCCTTGAGGAACAAAGATCTCCTGCCCAGTTCTCACTGACATATGGTGGGCGCCTTTGCCACCATATGCAACAAAGCCTGGCGATTTCAGCTGGCTTTCAGGACTGGTGATTTCCTGGCTTTCAGGACTTCCTCTCCATTAGGGGCTGAAGCTGGAGAGACCAGTATGGAACTCAATACAGATCACTCATGGCAGATCCTGGCTTCTGGACAAGCCTCTCTGCTCAGCCCCAACCACCCAACGGAGCTAAAGGAAGACGTTGAGCTCATCTCCTCCAACTTAGAGGGGGCTGGGGTGGGCATTTCACATTTCCCCAGCAGGGCTGGATTTCTGCACAGCAAGGAATATGTTCCTGGGATGTCAACTCCAATCTCTACTGCGCTCTGACAGATTTAAGCTCCAGTTTGTCTGACAACATCCCAAAGTGTAAGAAACTGGGGGCAGACTCTCTAATCAGGCTGTAGGACAAAGGCCCGGTCTGACCCTGTCACTTCCACTTACTCTTGCTGTCCATCTTGCTGCCCCCACCCTCTCGGCAGCCTCCCGGCCCACCCTGGGCAGCCCTCCCTTCTCTAACACAGCTGGGCTAATCCTGCTCCTCCTGCGTCCAGCACAAATCCTCCCCAGAGTAAACCAATCCTGGGAATTTTTATTAGATTATCAGCCTGCCAGCTCAGTGCTGGCTGGACTAATCCTAATCAGGACTGATTTCTATTAGCCAGCTTCAGGGAGGAGCTGTGCTATCCCAGCACCCCAGGCCCACACTGGGGTAGCCTGAGGCTTTTTAGCCAGTTCTATACAAATTTTCCTTTCAGAAAGGAACAAATTTTGCCCAGGATCATCAGCAAATGCAAAGTTTGCATGTGGGCTGTGTGGGCAGCCATGGGGCAAACGTGTCCCCACCTCATCACTGAGCTGCAAGAGAAGCCAACGGGGTCCAGGATCCACAGCCCCTCCAGTCCCAGCTCCTGGCTGGTGTGGCCAGTTAGTGCCACATGGAAAGATGCACTGTGGCAGAGGACATGAGCCTGCTAGGTTGCAGGCTGAGATGATGGGCTTATTTCAGACAAGAGGACAAGCAGCCACAGCTTGAGAGACTAGGACAGAGTTCACAGTGCTGGCTGAGTCAGTGAGGTCTCCATGCCCCATTACCCATGCCCAAAGCAATCTACTCTCACCTCCTTCCCCATTCTACTAAAGCAAACTGTCGCTCAGGTACTTCCCTCCTAACCCCATCCCTGGCCCTAGAACTGACCTGACTGAAAATGTTTGCTGTTTATCGAGGCTGGTGAAAGTTTTGCTGCTGACTTAACAAGATTTGAGACAAGCCACGAGGGCAGCTCGGGCAGCAGTTCATGAGAAGGGTGTTGGGAAGAGCAGGCTGTGTCCCTGCCTCTGTCCCTTTGTCCCATCCAGCCGCTCTGTGCTGAAAGCACAAATATTCCCAGCAGCCCCCAGGGGACTCCAGCGCACTTGGGAGCTCAGCCAGCTGCGCTGCAGCCGCACAGAGACATCACACAGCGAGCACTCAGGAAAGCCTCTCTTCCCAAAACTGACCGTGGATCTTTAAAACCTTCCAGAGATGAGGGGTCATTTACACCCAGTTGCTGTTAAGCCTTTTCAAACTTCTCTACTCACCCTCTCGCAATCACACCATCTTTGTGTGGCCTGCCTGAGGAGGAATTAATTGCCTGTGTGACTGACAGCTGTGTTTCCTGGGGACCATGGACGGTTCTCTCTGACATGGTGCTCAAGTGAACAGGTTGTCCTCCCTGTCAGAGGGACAGCATTGCACCAGACAGGGCTTCAAAAAAACCAAGAGATGTCCCAGGCTGAGGGCAAGAGAAAATGTGCTTTTAAATTCTTACAAGAAGCCCCAAAATGGGAGCTGAGAGGCAGAGCCCTGCCTGGAGCTCAGGGGACTGCTCCTATGCAGCCAGCTTTGCAGAGGGAAAGCAACCATACAACCCCAACAAGAGAAATATCTTCTGAAGGAGCAGCTCTGTAGTCAGTACCTCCAGACACTCCATCAGCTCAGAACCTTGTTCTGTGCTCATGCAAATCAGTGTAAATCCTGAGTAACTCTAGAACATCAGGCTGTAACGCAGCGCAGATCAAGCCCTCTTTCTCCTTTCCAGCCAGGCTCAGAGCACTAGTTGTACTCTGGTAGGTGGCAAGGTTTCCTAAGAGAGTTAACCAGATCCGGCTGGAGTCAGAGGCTGCAGCAGGCTTCCTGATGTCAGAGAGAGAAATGGGGGACTTGGCCCAAACCCTCCAGAAACCACATCAAAAAGAGATGTGGGTGAGAGCCAAGAACAGATGATCCAACTGTGAAAGGGCTTTGTATCCGTATGTGTTTGCCTGTGTGCATGCGTGCAAGCCGAGGGGAGAGGAAAAATCAAACGAAAGAGAGAAAGGAAAGAGGAGGAGTAAGAATGAACACAAAAATGGAAAGAAAAGGTGTGGAGGCACGACATCAAGAAGGGACCAAAGCTGTCACAATGTGTGTGGCCTGCATGCAGGCACGCGATGAACAACAAAACACAGCAATGTTATATATAATAGATGTCATGTGTTAATGATAAATGCAGATCAGGAGAAATACTGGGTCTGTCTTGAGCACCTCCCAACCCAGATCTCAGACAGCTGCACAACCATGGGGCCAGGTTTGTGTCAGTAAGGAGGCGCAACTGCTTCAACCTTGATGCAGCCCTGGCAATGGGCATCTTCTGGAAAACGCTGCACACTCCTTGCTCTGCTGCAAACCCAGGCACTGCTCTGCTCACGTGCATAGAGTGCTCCCACAGAGGCAAAGAGAAGGCAGTAGATTTCCATGGAGGGGAGTTGGAAGTGCTGTGGCTAGGGACTAGGACACTTGACTCCCAGTTCTGTGAATTAACTACAAAATTGACGTTTAGCCTGCTTAGAAGGAAAGCAGTGGTAGCATTACACAGTGCAGGCAGGATGGGGTTGTGATCCCAGACTCCTCACTCAGCACTGCTTTCCCCAAACCCATCAACAGTGCATGAAGGAAGATTTCTGTGACTTGGCTTTGCTCTCACTGCAGGAGGTCCCCAGGATACAGGGGTCTGCAAGAGATAAATCAGATCACGTATCTCTGCTGTGGGAGAGCAACATCTCGCACAAACCAGCTCCTCAACTCTGTCCACTCCCCCTCTGAGGGATGCCCATCAGTAGGAGAACCGGGGTGAGCACTGACAGACATCCTCTCACAGCCCAGTGGGACACTGGAAGGACTGCAAAATCCAAGGGTGGATATGCCCCTCAAATGCCAGCCTGTCCTCTTGCAGCTGGACTAGTAATGCGGGCTGGGACAAAACCTGATCTGGGGGTGGTTTCCTATTCCAGCTGTGAATGTTCCATGGTGAAGAAGGAATACTTTGCAGAATTCACTTCCATACCGTGTCTAATGACCCCATCAGACACCTCTCCTTTCCCACTTTACTGCTGTGCCTCCCACTCACATAACCTGGCAGGGAAACTCCAGGTAAGGCAGAGATTCAGGAAACAGCCAAATTCAAACCTCTTGTTGAAATCCATAGTCTGAGGGACTGAGAAAGAATAGTGAGGCCTTTATATCCAAAGGCTTGTACTATAGCCCAGATGTTGCCCTAAAAATGCTTGAGTACCATGGGTGGAGGTAAAAGGAAAGATAATCCATCCAGCAAACTGGGGACAAAAGAAGAAAAGGGATAATGCAAGAGATACAATCAGGTGAACAGTGGGGACAGCAGAAGAGAAAATGGGACAAACCCAAGCTGCTTCTGTGCTTCACAAGAGCTCTAGTCTCGATCAAGGACACTAACATGCACCTGGCCTCACCATCCAAAGGGGCTGTGGTCATGTTTGGACTGTGTCCAGCTGCACGTTCTCTGGAAGTTGAGCCATGCCCAAATACAATAATGGAAAGTTTAGACTTTCCTCTTCCCACTGCCTTTTTCTCTTTTCTCTTTTCTTTTCTTTTCTTTTCTTTTCTTTTCTTTTCTTTTCTTTTCTTTTCTTTTCTTTTCTTTTCTTTTCTTTTCTTTTCTTTTCTTTTCTTTTCTTTTCTTTTCTTTTCTTTTCTTTTCTTTTCTTTTCTTTTCTTTTCTTTTCTTTTTTCTTTTCTTTTCTTTTCTTTTCTTTTCTTTTCTTTTCTTTTCTTTTCTTTTCTTTTCTTTTCTTTTCTTTTCTTTTCTTTTCTTTTCTTTTCTTTTCTTTTCTTTTCTTTTCTTTTCTTTTCTTTTCTTTTCTTTTCTTTTCCTCTTTCTTTTCTTTCCAATTTATCAGCAGATTGTGAGGGGCTGAGTGGCGCTCGCCTCACCCTGCTAAATAAAGCTTTGGTATTTCTGATAAAGCCATCAAATTCCTTATCACGCTGACAGAAAGAGCATTTAAAGAGACACACACACTCTCCAGCACCCTCCACTTCCCAGTCCCCGGCGCCTCAGGGTAACCTTTCTGAGCTAAAATGAAAGGGAATGTGTGTAGAGGGAGGTAGGTGTTTGGAGCCCTGTGTTTCCCAAGCCCTGAGCCCATGTTGTGAGGGGACCTGGCCTGTTTAACCTTTGAAGAGGGAGGCTGGGCTCTGTCAAGCTGTCCTGAATAATGGGACAGATTCAATAGCTCTGTGTAAATAATGCAAGGCTGAGATGTGGCATCAATAGAAATGCCCTGCAACAACAAGAATATTGATAGCCGGAAAATCCTATGAGGAGTACAGCAAATCCAAGTGTCTGTAGGTGCTTTAAAACTAGGAGAAGAGGAAGAGAACCAGCGATCTTTGGCTGCCATGAGGACACAACTGGGGCTGCCACTTGGATGTGCCCTTCTTCATTATGGCCTTGACAGGGTGTGAAGGCGTATGACTGTGCCACAGGCTGGACTTTGGCACTGCCTTTTCCCTGTTACACCAGCCTGAAACCTGCCCCCAGCCCTCAAGTGATGTGACAGTGGCGCAGGCAGCTGTTGGGAACCCCTGTTTCCCTCCCTGCAAACAGAGCCCAGAAACATTCTCTCTCCTTTGCCCCAGCACAGGCTGTTGTTTAACCTTCAAATTTATTATTTTTAATTATTTTGATTTATAAAAGCACGCAGCAGTTAAAACCACATTAAATAAACTCAGCGTTATGGCGCTTAACAAACACACATAACTTTGGACTTCTGAGGACTCCATAAAATAATCATCCGCCTGGAAGTCGCTGCAGCCGCCCGCCCGCGCCTGCCCCAGCGCACTCCCGCCCGACTGGGCTCCCTACCACCACCCACCCACGGCCACGCATCTGCTCGCCGCTCCGGCCAAACAGGATCTGCGCTGGCATGGCTCCACCGCTGCACGCAGTCCCACTCTGTGCCCAGCCTTGGCCTCCTGGCATCCCTCCTCACCACCCTCACCCCATTCCTCTTCCCCCTCCACAGTGTCCATGCCTCTCACCTTTCCAGCCTGGCTTTCTGCCCTTCTCCAGAAAGATATTTCAGTCTCTGACCTTCCCTTCCCCAAAGGTGTTTCATTCCACCTCACACACTGATGATATTTCAAAAGAAGAGCTCATAATGTTTTGATACCATGAAAATCAAACAGCATTAGGTGCCGCCTGCCTTAGCAGGTTCTTTTACTCAGTTTCAAATCCACCTCTGAACACCAGTGCCTCTCCTTGCTAAGCACACAAACAAGCCTGGAAGAGATGAAGAAGAGGAAACAAGGAGAGGAAGGAGAAAAAGAATGAATAAGAAAGTGAGAACACCTGTCTGGTAAACTCCACCCAGGAACCCATTGGGAAAGGCTGTTTTAGGACCTAATCCAGCATTAATGAGATCTCTGCTTCTCTCCATGAAACCTCTGCCATCAGCTGAATGCTGGAGGTGTGGGTGCTGTCTTGCAGCCCCTCTCCCCACCTTCCTGTGGATCACAGAGACATGAGGAGCCCACACTAGCTTCCTCCCATCCTTCCCTAGGTTCCAGAGGCAATAAAACATGCCACTGCTTTTAAATCCGAATCACTGGCTGCTTCTCAGAATGACAGGGCCATCCCTAGAAACTCAGTGGGTGGGCCTGAGACACAGGCAGAAAGTCGAGGGAAAAGACTCCTGCTCCTTGGTTTCACTAGCATCTGCAGTGAAACATCAGTGATTTATACAGGAAGTAGGTGAAGAGCAATTATAATTGATTGGGAATCATTTCCTGATGGTGTCTGGATATGACTGATCATGCTGTCCGACTGCTAAAGGACAGCAGGTGCTGAAGAGACAATCTGTAGTTCCCGTCTGCTGAGCTGAATGTGCCACAAACCACCAAACCCTCTTCTACTACAAACTACTGCTTGGAGAGATGCAGTTATCCCCAAACCAATCCTGTCCTCAGAGATGAGCCTCTGAGCCTCTTGGTGGCCATGGTCTGACACTGAACCTTTCTGTGCTTTGGTACAGCATGAGCCTGAGAGATAGCTGCCTCCCATGAGAACCGCAAGGGAAAAATTTCTGTGTGCAATTCAACTGCTAACGCACATCCTACACCCTTCTTTTCTCTAGATCCTAATACATATATAGTACAGTGACATTTCACATCTCTACAGCAACTCACGCCTAAGCCCATGCTACCTCACAGATTATATTCCTGAGGTGCCTACCCTTCCTCATAAGGAAGAGCAGAAAAAAATTCATAAACATATCCTTTTGTTGAAAGTCACAAGCAAGCATCCCAAATCCCTGCTTCAAGTTCCCAACAAAAACTACAGGAGCTCCATGAACCTCTCCAGGAATTCACCAAAAGACATGAAAGGCTTTTGGAGGCTGCAGTGATGGTAGAGATCTACAAAAGGGGAAACTTAGTCATTAAAGATTAACATGTCCTGTCCCCAGCAGAGCCAACAAGGGGCTCATTTTCATCCACCAACTCATCCTGCCTTGCACTGGAGCAATGAGGACAGCAACCCTCTGCCCCAATTTGAGCTCAGGAAAAGAACTTTTAGGCTGGGTAGTGTTGGGATTTTGTTGTCTTTGTTGTTTTTCCTCCCTGTTTGTATTGAGCTACAGGAGACAACAGAGAGGACTGGCAGACTAGGAGGACACTGTGCTGACCTCCTTGCCCACAGTTGCAGTTTGTTCCTCTGGGAAGGCTCCTGACCGTGCTGCAACTGTTGGGAGCTGAGACAAGGGACCCAGACGCACTAAATATAAAGGCTAAAGGACTGAAGAGGGTTTTTGGGTTGTTGTTCATGGGGAGGGGTGGAGGTAAAGGAAGGGGCTGGGTCACAAATTGCCTGCGGTCACAGTAGCCTGTCAATAAATTTTGCGTCCACTTCACTTTCTGACAGGGATTCATTCCCTAATATGGGGCTGGCAGCTTTCTGGGTTATTTTGAGTGTGTGTGATAAAGTTCCCTGGATACTGATGGCTTCCTAGGATCGGGATTCTGAAAAAACCCCAGCAACATACCTTGATGTGTGGGGTAAAGAGAGGAATCATGGCTAATTACAGGCCTTTCTGCAAAATGAGGCAGTACAGGGGTGTGAAACACAGTCCATCATCAGAGGACAGAGCTCTCTGGAGCCAGGAGCTGAATCTTCCTACTGAAGAGTGCCCTGAAGATTTTATCATGCGCCAAAGCCTTTCCTGCAGAGAGTCTAAGCACAGAGGAAAGGCAACCTTGCACCCTTCTTTATGGCTGCTCCATTACACCTGACCCCTTGTGCACCAGGTGATTTTTGAGGATGAGACCGCCTGAGGCGGTTGGGCTAAAATATCAGAGGCAGGCAAAGGGAAATCAAGGCTGGGAGAGGTGATTTCATCTCTTGATGACTTGTTTAAGGTTAAATGGGTCATGGTAAAGCCAAGAAAAGAAGCTAGGCCCCAAACCAGCACTCACATGCTCTAGGTTGCACTATGTTCCCCACCTTCTGGAAGTGATTTCAGAAGCCCAGAGAGACCTGCTCCTTGCACTTTGATAAGGCAAGTTATCTCTCATCTATTCCCATCTGATTTCCTTAAACCTACCCTAGCAGCCCCCACACTGCATTACTGACAGCTCCGGCGTACTTGTCGAACCAGAGCCTCTGCTTTGTCCTTACTCTCAGCTTCAAGACCAAGTTTTCCATGTTTCCATGTTTTTGGCACATGGGGAAACTCCTCCAGGAAAACATGGCCTCAGAGGGATCTATCTGCTCATGCCAGGCTGTACCACAGTGAGCACCATGCTCTGCTCAAAAGGCAGATGGGCTTTCTGAACCAAATTCTCTGTTTTCTAATGCACAAAATTGGAGAATCCTGAAAACTGATCCCAGCAGATGTCTTCAGGGGTCCTTCTGACTTGGATGAGCTCTTAAAAGTAGAATAAAGCAAAGCATGACATAGGTGATGTGCCATGATTGCAAACACGCCCACCTCTCTCCACCTTCTCCCTGACTCAGTCCCAGGAAGCATTTCTGTTGGGAGCTAGAGCTCTGCCACGCAAACCACTGTTCAGGAATGGCAGGGAGCCCTCCATGGGCTCCTCTCCAAGAGTGCTGGGGCCAGAGGACACTTTCTGCCGTGCCTTGATGAGGCTGCCAGCTCCTGTCATCCTTAGCACTGGGCAGGGAATCCCAAGATTGTGTTTCTCTGCAATGCTCAGCTGAGACTCCTGAGGGCAGCTCTGAAGATAAAGGGATTGGGAACCTGTAAAACCAAGGCTGCTGCCACACCTGCTGGTTTGGAGCAACTTGTCTTTAGGGACACCTCAGCGAAATGAGCTCGGTGAGATCTGGGTCCACATCATTAGACTGGCTGGAAAGGATAGGACTGGGCTGAAGGGAGGGAGTCTTCTGTGGGAGCAGGTGGACAAGGGTACTCGGCAATGCTGTGGAAACTTGCAAAGGAGAAGCCAGTCCCTCAATTCATGTCTGCATCAGTTTCAGGCAAATACATTTTACCTGGAATTTGCAACAGGCAAGTAGTGTTCTCAGAGTCCCACAGCAGCACAGCTAACAAGCAGCAACTTGCTGATCTGCCATAACATGATCATTTACATTCATGTGAATGTACCCGTGGAACCATTGCAGTGTTAACCTCAGTGTCCTAGCCAAAATCCATCTCAAGCCACAGCATGCTGCATACAGAAATTCCCCAGTCAGTTTCCAAAGTAGAGGGTCAAGTTCCTTACATCGTGCCCTGGGCTGCTGCCAAAGGTACCAAAGGCTAGCACAGGGGTAGAAATCCAGGAGTTAAAGAGGGGACTCTCCTATCGACCACGTACACCACCACTGACTTCAACTGGGGAAATTTTTACCCCTGCCTCGAATCAGAATAGACCACAGAAAGAGAGAAGAAGGTCACAGCTGTGGAACCAACACGTCCCAGCCCTCTGGCACGTCCCTCAGCTAAGCTGGGAGTAATGGAAGCAGGACCTGAGCATAAGAATCTCCCTCCCTTGTGACCAGGGTGTTCCCCCAGGCACATGGTCGCCCTCCCATTACCACTGCTTGCTTCAGGCACACCGGCCACCCGCTGCACACAGATCCTGCAGCCCTGCCATCTGCAAGGCATAATACTGGCACAGCCTGAGAGGAGGAAGCCATCAGGATGGCCAAGGTGCTATCAGGAAGGGGAGATGACAAGGAGAGCCCTGTAACAACCCAGCTCCGTGGCTGGACAGAGTAGACAAGGGAAGATGTTTTGGAAGTGTGTTTGTGGCTACCTAGCAACTCTGTGGCCTCAAAAACAAAGCTATGGAGAGAATGGTGCAGTTCTCTACAAGCTGCTCTGAGACCCAGCAATTTATTTATTTATATTATTATTATTTTTGCTTTGGGCACCAGCTAGTTCTGGGCCACAAGGGGTTAACCACAAAAGCTGCTTTCTCTGCCTTCACTCTACCTCAATTTCCACTGCTCCCATCACCTTCCTCCCCCACCCCCTGATCTTATGAAAAAAACCCATCAAAATAACTATTTTATGTCTCCAAATATGCAGATCATTTTCTTTAATGAAAGATGCTTGACGTCTCCGATCCAATTAATATGCAAATGCAGGCGAGGATTTATTTGTGACATTCTGTCTGGGTGAGAGAAAACAAAAAAGGCCTGTTAACCAAAACACTAATTGCTGTGACTGATTGTCACATATCATCATTTTCATAGGATCTCCTCCATCCCTGGCTTGCAGGGAGCTGTGAACCAGGACTCAGAGACTAGCAGACACCAAGGAGAAACAGGGCAACCAGCTACCTGCCTGGCACGCTCGGATGAGCCGAGGCCTCCTTCCTGCTGTACGTCAAGCCCCTCCAGCTTGCATCCCTCCCCAGCCCAACCAGCAGAGGTATCGGAAGCAGTTTTTCATGGCCCCTTTTGTGCTTTCTGGGCAAGATATTCTGTTATCCTCCAAAAGCCTCGGGAGTTACCAATGTCAGTCTTCTCTTGTTCTTTTTGCACATTTACAAACTGTGCTTAGGAAGCATCATACTACCTTGAAGTTTCAAGAAGTGCCCGTATAAGATGTACTGAACTGGAATCTCATCATCACCGCCCAGCTCGGCATTCCTGGTTCACATTCTCCACTTCCACAACTTATTCATACTTAGCAGTTCAGCCAGGAAGTGGTTTTGGTTCAAAGATACTGAAAAGAAAGAGCACACCCAAACTTTCAGATGTGCCCTTGGATATTGAACTGGACAAATTACCCATCTCGGTCTCAGCCAAAAGAAGCGAATGACTGTTTACAGCATGCACCATCTTTTTGTCCGCCTGAGCATAAGGCACAGAGGACAGTGCAAGAAAGAGGGTGGAAAAGGGAACAGCAAGTCACCAAGGCTGTATCTACACTGCAGTTCTCTTGAGAACCTCAGGCTGAGCAGCTCTGGCACTAAAACCTTTCAGAAAAGCTGAGTGGAGCCCTGGGCAATCAGCCTGTACCAGAGTCTGTGCTGTTCACACTGTGGCCAGCTGGTTTAAAGGCACTACTGAGCACACCCATGTGAGCTGTGAGACTTTAGACTTGGTCAAAGCCCACAGCAGAGGGTGGAGGCTGCCAAGCTGTGCTGCTTACCTGACACCGCACAGGCTGTGCTGTCTCTGCGGGTAAACATGCACCTCCCTCTGCCCTGCACCCTTTGATGAGCAGAAGACCCAAAGATTAACATATTTTATAGTCGAAGATGCTTCAGGACACAGGAGAAGACATATCCCAGAGGCAGAAGGGTTAAAAGCAGAGATTCCCAGTGTTTGCTAGTGTTTTGATACTTGCCCTGGAATATCACCTAATGGAAAGGTGACTTCTGTGGATGGCTCCCCCTCATTCCCTCAGCTCCCCCCACCTGCTTTCAAAGCAACTGAGAAGACACAAATTTGCAAAACTGCCCAGCACTTGGGTCAATTCTGCTGGCAGTGAAGTGTTGAGTCAAACTTCTAGGACTTCAAGGAGATCAGGTTTAGCAAACACAAAGCACATACAAATCCTACCAAGAGTATTTTCCTGCCATTACCTCCCACGTAAGCAATTGCTGGAATTGCCAGAGGGAGATTCTGTGATTATGTACAGAAAGGGCATCAATCAGGCCAACTCTCTATTCAGCTGCCTCCCATCCACTGAAAAAAGTCTGGGAACGTTTGATCTAGAAGTTAGAGCACAGGATTGAGAGGTGGGTGCTCAAGCACCACTCCCTGCTCTGCCAAAGGCTCATGAACACCTGAAAATTATTCATGTACCTATTCCTGTGACTTGATTTCCCCTTTGCTTGAAAAGGGCAATTAATTCTCCTTCACTTTGCATAAAGTCTGAACTTTTGCTGATCATTACAAGAGGAATAAGGGCACTAGACCCGAATTAAATGGCACCATGGCTGTCAGGGTGTGTGCTCCTGTTCCACTAAAACCCTTTCCAACACAGGATCTTTAAATTTTCTCTAAACCTTCATCAACTCAGCACATCAGCCTACACAGTCATGAGCAGGGGGTGGGAGAAAGCTGAAAGGGCTGGCTAGTAACATAAGCACATCTCAGCCCCATAATCCAGACTAACTGCCAAACGGCATTCCTGTTCCAGGGGAAGATCTCCCTGCATGCTTCCAGGTCCAGCACTCCCTAGAAAAAATAAGCAAAAAATTCTCACCACCACCTGTAGCTTAGTGAGCAGCGGGTAGAAACATTTTGTTAACTTTCAGGGTGTTAGGATAAGTCAGCGCTAAGAAAGACAGCAGATTCCTGACACCATTAAAACTGAAGTGAAATCTGTGTCTTAATGAAGTCACCAGTTCTGGCATCTAGTTCAACAGAGACATGCTTTGTGTGGATAACGCAGGTTGTACCTTTAACGTGAATCTGAGAGGCTCTCCAGGGTTTAGCCTGACCAGCTAATACATATAAAAATAAATTTTAACCTTTTTTACACAAGACTTTTCATAAGGGTTAACAGAAAACTGCTCTACACAAATCCTTTTCTTTCCTCCTTGCAAGGAAAAGACCCAGGAGATGAACCCTGCAGAGACTAGAGAAACAATTTCTGCTTTACAGCACACGTGCCTTGACATCTGGTTTAAAACCAACCCAGATCAAAAGGGACTGTAAGTTACTACTCTGATGGCTGCCCAGTGGTCTGTACAAAACACAGAGTCACACACCACATCTGTATCCACATCCACCCCCTTTAAACAGGTCAGAGCAGCTGTGTAAGGCATGTGAAGTATAATCTCAGAGAAAATACAAATCTGTGATGGTACTGATAAAAATTTCCCAGCATAGGCAAGAATATGAAATGGACAGAGCCAGGTATTCAGGCCCGAAGCTGGGAAACCTACAGATGCAGATAAAGTGTAATATGCTTCCTGCATGTCCAGATTCCTTGTTGGAGCAGAACTGGGGACATCACCCTCAAAAGTGCTTGTTTCCCTAAATGCAATTCAATGACACATTTCCTGATAAAGCCAACTTCCAGGGGATCTGGTTCACAGACAGTCAAGACAACAAAGTCAGCTCTGGGCTGTGCACCCTTGCAATGCAGGGACACACAAAAACCAACTCGTCAGCACGCTCAGCCTTTCAGCAGTTCTGGATTGCTCCCAAATGGGATGTCTGCTGCACCCTGCCACCCAGCTCTGGGATAAGGCAGCACTCAACTGGAAGAGTAAAGGGCCCCTGAAGAGATGCCTGAGGGATTTGGTGGGCTGGGAACCCGGAAACTGTCTGGGATGTGGGTGGAGAGATCAGCGTGAAATAGCAGAGCTGTGACACATACACTTTCCATTCATCAAAGTCCAGGGAGAGAAAAAAAGTCTTTTTTTCCCTTGCACACATGGAGGAACTGAGGCACTGAGACCACCTGGAGACTCCACTCCAGGAGCCGCACCAGGCCCAGCTCTTCAGTATGGCAGAGTTTGACACCCTTCCTATTAACTTTACTTTACTATTAACATATCCTTCCTATTAACTTTACTCCAACAGTGTTATTTCAACTACACAGGCAGAAAACTGAGGCACAAATTGGGTAAGAGATTTGTTTTAGATCAACACAAAACTTGGCATTGTACAGAGCTGAGACAAATCTTAGATCTCCTGAGCTCCAAGATAACACCTTAACAGCCTCTGTTCATCAGAAAAGACTCCCAGTTCTGTGATTCAACTAGTTCATTATCCCACCCCAAGAGCTGAAGGAAGATCTCAGCTTCGGCTTCTCTAATCACTTAAAGGAATGATTAGACTAGTTTCAGACCTGTTCAGAAAGTTGTCAATGATCTGATCCTGTTATGGGTAGGACTCTCATGGAAATGTTGGATAAATCCCACAGGGATTCTCCAGCCACAGATCCACAACATGGACAGGGTTCCCGTGATCTTACTCGTAGACAGAAGAAGAAGAATAGGTGAAGGGGACCAAATCCCTTTTCAGCAAGAGGAATACTTGTTGAATAAAAGAGGGATACAGGAAGAGGGACAGAGTGGCACAAAGGCCTTTGGCCAGTAAATGTAGAAGAGGAGTGGGAAAGCAGTCGTCCCCAGGTGCCCACCCCTGTTTTAGCTCCTTTGGGCTGGCAGCCTCCCTTTCTAGAGCATCTAAATGCTTGACAACTTCAGCAAACCCACTCTCAAAAGGCATGGTGCTGTTCCCAGCATAGGAAAGTGATGGACAGAGAGGTAATGTCCTTAGCTCCAGAGCCCAGGGAATGTTTGTGCAGCTGCCACTCAAGCTCATGACAGACATGATCACAGACTGAAAAGAAACTGTCAGGACCAGGGCGTTCCCTCTTGCGCCATGGAAGTGGTCAATCAGTCTGGGGACTTCCAAAAGGCATCATTCTGTGATCACTGACACCCCTCATACAGAACTAGCAGATTGCTGCAGCTCACCTCTATGGCCCGCATCACCCCTGCTACCAGCAAAGGTGGTGGGAAAGGCAGCACTGCGGTGGGGGCAAGAGACACTGTGGCAGTGACACTGGAGAAGAGACAAGCAAGGGCTGCTAAACAACCCCCTCCCATCCCCAATCCCAGTACTTTGAAGATCCGTGTGTTTTGAATTTAATTTTGATTTTCTCGACTTCAGCAGATTAAAGTTGAAATAACCTACAAATTACTTAATGTGTTGTAAATCTTCTGAAATTAAGGCCTAATGGGTAACACATGTCGGCAGGCAGGAGACACAGAGGGGAAGCTGGGTTTCTCACCAGCTCAAGGAATGCTGTGAGGATCTGAGCCAAAGGAGAGGGGGCTGGGGCAGGGTATGTGGAGTGGCAGCTCTTCCCAACCAGCCTCTCAGTTCCCACCTTACTTTTGGGTCAGAGCTAAGAAGCCACCCCTCCTCCATGCCACCCACAATTCCTGGCAAGAGGGACAACCAGCAGAGAGGCTGCACTGGGAGGCTGCTGAAGGAACTGGGTGGCAGGACACTTGTGGGCCAGCAAGGGGCACAGACACCACAGAAAACCCACTTAAACCTCATTTCCCACTTGCCCTCACTGCTCAGCCCTCCTGTGTTCCCTATGCAGCTCCCAATGCCCCTTCACACCAATGCCTACGGGGCCCTTGAGAACAGCTCCACTACCTTCCGCCTGGGATGCCTTGGCATGCGGGTCTCTGCAGAGCTGTCCCTGCTCCTTAGGGCTGTCCTCTCCATGCACCTGTCTTGCTGGTCCCTGCACCGGGCAGCCTCAGCTCCTCTCTCACACAAGCCGCCAGCTCTCCCGCTGCTCCTGCCTGCCTGGGTTCCCCCTCCCCTCCCTCCTCTTCAGCAGATTTCTCTCAAGTGCGCTGCCATATGGTTCCAGTTAAGCCCCATATTTTTTCTTGTCGATTGAAAAGACACACTTTCCTCTGTGCCAGACAGTTTACAGATTGCTCCGTTGGCTCAATTTCTTATTGGATTTCTCAAAAAAACTGACATTTTAAATTAATTTACAGCCACAACAAAAAGAGTTCAGAATTTTAATGGTGTTGTAAGTAATTTTTAGGTAATCCACTCCAGATTTTGATATTAACCTTTGAATCAAAGTTCAGGCAGCTACTATGTTACAGCACACTTTAGCTGGCCTGGGTTTTGGGGAGGGGGAGGTGGGTTGCAGAGGGGGAGATAATTTACTGCATGGCAGCATGCGAGCCGAGTGCATGGGAAAGCACATGGCAGCCTGCGCACAGGGGAGGCAGCCCGGGCGCATGTCAGAGTGGTGTGTATGCCGGTGACATGTGAGTGCAGATGTGCACAGGCATGTGCCTTCCCAAAATGTGTGCCAAGGCCGGTAAGCGTGTGTGGGAGCTGCTGGAGGACAGGCAGCACCCGGGCCCACGGGCAGGCCGCGGGCACACACCTCCGCACGGGCGTCAGCACGCGCAGGCAGGTGCGTGGGGAGCCCAACCTGTGGCTCAGTGCTCCGCAGCCGCCAGAATCTGCTCAGAGCAAGGCGGGCCAAGGGAAGCGGGAGCGGAGGCGGGTTGGAGGCAGGTGCTGGCACCTCAGCACCAGCACAGATGAGCGCAGCAGCACGTGCAGGTGCGCCCACCGCCAAGGCCCACCCCGGCAGCCAGGGCCTTCCACACCCCTGCGTATGTACGCATCGCCCAGGTGAAGGTCACAGACATGACTCTGCCGCTCCCTCACCCCTCCTCTGCCAGGGCCACATGCAGCACAGCACCCCACAAGGGTGAGGAGCTACCGCCATTCCCTAACCTTGCACTTCTGCTCAGGGCAGGATATGAGTGTGGTTTTCTCCTTCCCTTCTCAATGTCAGCCCCATGAAGGGCTCACGCACTGTGGCTACCTTCAAAGTTTAAAGCCCAAAGGTAAGGGACACCTGCCAACTGCAGCACCAAAGGGGCAGCAGCTTAAGGAGCTCTGCATGGAACAGTGAGGTGTCTCTGAAGGAAATCAACTCACTTGGGATTAGAAACAAAACCAGAAAAAAGCCACAGATACTGAAAATGCCCAGGGGAGGAGGGAGGGAAGAGGAGAAAAAAGTAGAAGGAATGAGAGAGGACAACTAAGAGTGACAGGAACGAAGGAAGGAAATTAGGTGGCAAACAACAGCAACAAAGGAAAGAAAAAGCAAATGAGAGAGCAGATGACTGAGAGAACAAATTGAGGAAGAAGGGAAGGAAATTAACAAATAATTAAGAACAAATGAGTGAGAGAACTGAGACAGAGTGACGAAGATGCAAAGCAACAAAGGGAAGGAGCCAGCATCCCTCCTCCCTGCCCCAGCCAACAGTTACCATGCTTGTAACAGGATTTCCACAGAGCCTAGCAGCTCCTTGCTTGCCTTCCTGAGCTCCCTCAGACCCCAGCTTCATCAGCAGCCAAGGGATCCAGCCACCTGTGGAGCAACACATCCTGGCACCACCAGCCATGGGATGGGGCACATCCATCCTCAGCATCTCCCCAGCCACAGTGAATGTGCCAGGGTTAGCAAAACGCCTGGCATGCCCCTGGCCTGCTGCCACAGACCCGCACATTCCATTTCCCTTTATCATTTGCTCTGCCTGGAAATCCCTTTTCACTTTCCAGCTGCATATGGGCAGCAAAGCTCCTGTACCACCCTGAGCTGTGTTACCACCATGCAATTGCCAAACCAACTGAGACAAAAGGGGAAGGGGGGAGCCTGAGTACAGAGCTGCAGTCCTCGCCAACATTTTACTAAGCCCTGGCACAGAGCAGACGGTGGCTGGATATGGTGCCAACTTACTACAAGAGCGGATTTTTAACATTCCTCTCCTCCAGGAGTCACTCAAGGCAGCCAGGGATCCTCAAGTAGAGAGATGTGACGACAACAATGGCAGCCCGAGGTCTGCTCTCTTAGAAACTCTGCCATGGGATAGCAGTGACAGCCAGTATAATCTTCTGGAGCATAGGCCATTGCTATCTGCACAGGTGGGAGCAGTCCAGCCAGAACTGGCTGCCCAGTTATGGGCTCTGGGCTAAGTCTAGGACAGTGGCTCACAAGATTCATGAAATGTTCAAGACATAAAAGAAAAGCCAACAGAATCATAAAAGCAGAGTTGTAACAGCCCAAGAGCATTGAGGTTCTCCAAAGGCAAGAAGAGATGGGATGGGAGGAGCAGAGGAGATCCTCCCTATGCTTGCTCCCAGTGGCAGCTGGACCCTGCACCACTGGGGGGGTCCATCCTGCTTCCCTAACCATATGCCATCACAGAGGTGTGACTTACAGCTCGCTAAGCACTGCTGTCTCTTTCCAGCTGTGCCACCTCCTTCATTCATGCAAGAACCTGTGGGATTCACGCATCTTCCTGTAAAACCAGGAGTTTAAAGAAGTGCCAAGTTACTTCCTGGTCCTACATCCTGCAAGACACAACAGTGGTCGATACTGCTGATCAGACCTGGCATGGAGCCACTTGCTAGGACAGTGTGCCATGTTCTGATCCACCTGGCACAGCGCCAGGGGCAGAGGGACTCAGATGCCCTGTGACAAGATGCCATGCATGGGGGGGGATTCAGATGCCCCCTGGCACTGTGCCGAACGGAGGGGAGCTTTGGATGCCCCCTCTGGCATGATGCCAGGTGCCGAGGGATTCTCCCTATGGCACTCTGCCAGCAGGAGCAGGGACCCTGTAGCCTGGGTCCAAGCTCAGGGAAGTTCTGGGATGGAGGACTGGATATCTTCTGTTCCTGTGCCAGCTCTGCACAGTGAAGGCGTCTGCATTTCACTAACATAGGAAGCAGGCTGATGAGTCTTGGTGACAGGGATCCCTGAGAGCTCCCTGCTCAGGGCTCCTCTGGAGCGGGGCGGCCCTGCCACTCAGAGCACCCCTTGGCAGGCTGCCTCACCAGTGATTGACTAGGGGAAGTTGCTATGACGACCCTGGTTTGAAAAAACCCTCAGTAGTTGCCAACTATTTGTGTTGTTGTTTTACAACTGTGGCCAGTGTCACATGAGTGGGAGCCGGCTGGGGGCCTGGGGATACAAAAGCAAATGGCTTTTTAATGGAGTGTCCTGCCAGCGCTTGAAGACTCAATAAAGAGGAACTGGCGAGACCCCTTCATGCGGAAGGCCCCGTGCACGGGGCCAGGGCCTCTTTGTAGAGCCGCAGCCAGGGTGGGAAAGTTTGGAGAAATCAGAAGAAAAGCCTCCGCCTGTAGCTCTGGGCTCACAGCACTGTCTCCCTGGGGATGGATCTCTCCCCAGCTGGCCTGGATGTTTCAATGGAGCTCTCTCTGGGCACTTGTCTCACCCAGAGCTGGTGCTGCCCAGTAGAGCAGGATGGCAGCATCTGGGGAAGATGCAGGAAGGTGTGGGAGGAGACAAAAAGAGTTTTCCTCTTTGCAGCAGGAGGAATGCAACTCAAAGAGCTGGAAGGGAAAAATTAAAGAGAAGGAAGAGCTGCATATCCCCACACCTCCCAGGAGCTGTCCCTGCTGACAGCGAGACTCTGACAAGGGCTGTACTGAATCCAGAAGATATACAGACCTCCAAAGCCAGTAGGTTTGAACTCAGGAGCAGATGCCCCTCTCAATTTTGAAAGCCTAGGAACAGTTTCATGAAGACCAGCAGCAAAGACCAGAGACACGTTCAGAAGCAAAGAGCACCTGAGGGCAAGGAAAGTCCTGAATTTAAAAGTAAGGGGAAACATGGGGGCTCAAAGAATACTCTTCCCAATCCCATGCAATTTTCACAGACCTCTTTGACTCCAGGACCTTTTCTTACAGAAGCTATAATTATATTATACAGAGTTCCTGCGCTAGCTACTGAGCTTTATAAACTAATCCTTCTTGGTTTCACCCCAGCCAGAGCCTTGGCCTCATGCAGAGATGTGCAATTTTCCAGGAAAACTTGAAAATCATCATAAAGGAGAAGAAAATGTTTACAGTTAGAGCTTTAAGTGCAAGATGGAGAAAGGGCTCATTTCTCTGATTCAGCTGTAAGGTGGGAATAGGCAGTGAACACACAGTACAGATCCGGGGCATCCCTGACAAGAGCTGTCCAGAATTAGCGTGCCATTTTCCTAGAGAACACCCTGAACATGAAAATTTGGTTGGGGATTCCTAACTGCAGACTTCGATATGGATAAAGAGAGGCTTAAAAACACACCTTGCTTTTAAATCCCTCTGAGCTCTCAATTAAGCTTTCTCAGTCCAGACTTCAACCCTTGGAGTCAGCCGAACAGAGGCAAGGGGGGCCCCATTAGCTTTTGGGTAGTCTGAAACAAGCTGATTTCTCAAATGACATGGGAGCAGACATCAAACAAGGCAGAAGTTACCAGGCAGAAATGGAAGCAGCCGAAATGCAACCTCTCTAAAGGGGTTTTGTGTAGGGATATGAGAGTCTGAATCCCTGGAGAACTCCATAGATTATAAAATAAAAAATGTTACCTAATGTCATGGCATATAATGGGGAACTAATGCCATCAGACTGACTCCCTTTTCCCAACTCTCATCAGGCCACAACAGAGAGGAGGGAACAGTACTGCCTGCAGCCTGTGCATACCCTCTCACTCCTTTCCCAGGCATTTGTACTTGAGAAGGTGTACCTGCCTGCCAAGAAGCTGGTCCTGGAGGACAGGCAGAGACACTCCTCACCCTGGTATAAGCTACAGCTGAAAAACAAGAGGCCAGAATCTTATAACAAGGATCACAGAGAAAAGTTTGGCTTCATAAGACAGTGCTAATTTTTTCTGCAGTGGCCAGGATGAATAAAAAGCTCACCTGATGAAAGCATTTTACTTCAGAGCTCAGGGAATCACCCTCCTTCTTTCTTCACACTAGAAACCCCTTGTGCACCAAAGATTTAGCATCCCACCATGCTCTGCTTATAGAAGGGTTGTGTATATCCCTATGCCTGTCACTGAATCGTTCAGAAACACATTCAAAGGTGCCTACCTACACTTGTGCACACACAGCAGTGGCACTTAGGCACTTACAACTGCACACAGGCACGTTCTCCTATCTGCTCATGACTCCTATCAATCGCACTGATGAAACTCTACAACTTAAGAAACGGCACCAAAGCAGCAAAACACAAACTCTCAAGTAGAGATGTCCCTCCTTAGCACACTCTACTCACCCACAGTGGCTAGAATCCTGGGAGTGTCTAGTTCTGTCCCAGCTTAATCTCTTGCCC
Source organism: Fringilla coelebs (assembly GCF_963513975.1). Lineage (NCBI taxonomy): Eukaryota > Metazoa > Chordata > Aves > Passeriformes > Fringillidae > Fringilla > Fringilla coelebs. Next base: position 10,098,236 of record NC_140048.1, read on the forward strand.
TAAATTAGGTAAACTCACTCACTGGCTTCTGCTTCCACCCAAAAGTAAAGGTGAGTCAGTGATCAACAAAATAAATTAAAACAGAGAAAAAGGCAGTAATTGGTGAGCACCTGCCTGCAAGGAATGGGAAAAATATCCCCCTCAAAAAAAAAAAAATCCTCTAGGAAAACAAAATGCACCAACATCTTTTTATTTTGTTTTTTTCGGTAATTATACTAAAGATGAAAAACTCATAATAAACATCTCCCAGTCCCCACCTGCTAACAGTAATTATAATAGACTCAACAATAAATGGTAAAGCAGAGCAGTGCTGCATCTCGGGAATTCTCTAGGGTATGTGGATTAGCTCGGAAAGCCTGAATGATTAAAATACACTAATTAAAATTTTGTGTTCCTTGGTAACTCGTCTGCCTGGGCCCCTGGTGTTGGCAAAATGGGAATTAACGTGACAAAAGCAACACAGAGGGTTTTTGTTTTAAATAAAGAAGGGGGGGGAGATCTATATAAACAAGTTCTCTCTGCACACACACACACGAATTCAGAGGGACACAAACTTAGGGAAGGACTGAGGCATGTTGCTGGTGTTTAGGATGAAAGCAGCAGTGAAAGCGTTCCCTCAATGCCTAGTTTCTCCCCAAACCATCAAGGAGGAAAGCCTGGGAGAGGGGAAGGGAGAAGACAGAAAGCGGTGGCTTAAGACAAACAGGGTCATGCGTGACCAGGAGCCCAGCTCCTTTAAAACAATTAGAAAAATAAACACATGGAGAGGTGGAGAGGCTCACACAGGGAAACCCCAGCACAGGACACTCTTCCGCTCCATCTCCCTCACGCACATTCCTCTGTGGTCTTGTCTGCCCTGCTCTTTACCAAAGAAAACAGGACTTTGGGATAACACACGAGAGCTTCTACCCCACTGCAGATACACAAAAGAAATTGAACACTTTTGGGTTGCCCTTAGCAACCTAATTGCATCAGTACATTGCACACAGGAGCCAAAGTAACTGAATTTTGATGAAAAGACGGCGGTAATTTACGGCATCACGAAATTAGTTGTCATAGCGACGGGTTAATTACATCTCAAATTAACAATGCAAGTGTGGTGAAATTAAATATAAATCATATTTTCTGCATAAATTATAGGGGTTGATTAGACCGGGGCTCAGGGAGAGGGAAAGGTTGAGCCGCCATGGGCCTACGCAGCTTTCTGAGCCGACGAGAGAGTCTCCTGGAAACACCGTGAGGAAGACAGAGTAGGGGGGGAATAAGAAAGTGTCAAAGAAAAAAACACATTGCCTTGATGCTCATCTTCTGTGGGGTTTTCTTTGGCTTTTTAATTGCCATCTGAACTTTCCCTTAGTTTCCCCTCAAGGCTTCTGGAGGAAGTGGGGAGAGAAGCTGGGCCCATGCACGGCGAGGAGCTGCAGCTCCCAGCCCACCCCGGCACAGCCGCTTGGAGCTGGGGAAAACTGAGCTGTGCGTGGGCTGCCTGCTGCCTGCCCTCAACACCTCCCTGCCCTCTCCATGGGACAAACGAGGGGCTGGCTCTCACCAGCACTGCTTGGGATCTTTGTGCCCAGCAAAGAAGCCTTGAGGCCAGCCCAGCCCCTTTGGTGCAGGTCACCACATGCCATCTTACACCTCCGGAGTTGGACTGCAGCTGCCTGGGCTCTTGACACATCCCTAAGCTCTAATTTCTTGCCTGGTTCACAGCAACAACATGAAATGCAGTCGGCCAAACTGAGGAAATCCATTCCGGGCAGAGTTTCTGCCTTGAGGAGTGGCACAGCCTGACCTGACGCTGGACAGGCAGAAGAAGGCAATCTTTGATGCACTCTCACCTGCAGTTTCTGTTTGGAGAACATATCGAAAACCAAGTGCTGAAATCAGGGGCTAAAGGGAGTAGGAGAAAGCATGTGATACTGCTAAGAAATAGTAGCAGGTAAAGGAGAGCTCTAGTGCCCAGCTGCAGTTCAGACATGCCAAAACAGCAGAGCAAAGCCCCCTTGTGCCCGGACAGCGGTCCCATGCCCTGCCAGCACGGGACTCGGGCAGGAACGGCTCTGCTCTGGGGCAGCGGCACGGCTGTGGCAGAGACTGCAAGCAAGCTGGGAGTCAGTCACCAGCTGCACCACCGAGGAGCTGTGTGGCTGCTCTATTAAACTCTTGGTGACCCTTGGTGAGTGTGGAGCATCGCCACTCACAGTGGGATACAGCTAACAACAAACAGCGACTACAGAAAGAGTGGCTAAAAATACCCGCTCCGCCCATGCCCCGCGAGGCCCCGCAGCCCGGGGAGCTGGGTGCCTGCAGGAGCTCCAGCCCTCCTCGCACAGATGGCCTCCCCTTGGCTTCCAGGGGCTCGCAGGCCACAGTCACGGGCCATAGTCACAGTCCATGGCAGAGGGCGTGCAACAAGCCTGCGGCCCGGCTGCCAACCAGCCCCGGCCCAGGCTGGGGATGATGTTCAAGAGCTCGGCACTGCTCTTGGGCCCTGGCTTCTGCTTTCAGGCTGGGTGATGAGGGGCACTGGGCACCTTTGTACAGGGCCCCAGTGCTGTGTCCAGGCAGCCCCTGGCAGCTGCAGCACAGCACTGCAGAGGAGAGGGGATGTGGTCAGTCTCGACTTAGGAAAGACAGGACATATTTGTCAGGAAAGAACACAAGCGAGTCAAACCCTACAAGCATAGTCCTTTGCTTTCTGCTTTTGTGAGCAGAGTGAGGAAAAGCTTAAAACTAAGTTTGCAGAAGGCAAACAAAATATACCTGCGGCACAGGCAGAGGATTAGCACCAGGAGGAGCCAGGTGGGCTCCATGAGCCAACAAGGCCTCCCACGGGCCTGCAGGACTTGCTGCAGTCCCTAACTCAAAGGGAGACTGCCATGTTTAGCTCATCAGACATCTACTATCCCTGAAGAAAATGCATCCAGGAACCTTTCTCACTGTGTCACTCTTGCAGAATTCAGTGACAAAGTTCCCACAGGCTACTCTCAGCCCAAAAGCTCATGCTGCATGTTTGTTTGCCCATCCCAGTCCAGCTAACTTTGCCTGGAGCCACCACCACAGGAGTGACTGGAGATACAAGGCTCTTGGGTGACTTCCCTAAAATAACAGTTGCCTTCCACTTTAAAAATGTTTTTCACTTAGCCTGCATCTGCCATGACTTCTTGCCCTTACATAGGCCATCTGCTCATAGTGTAACACCACTCTGCCAGCTCCCAAGTACCTTCTCAGTTTCCAGCTCCTCACCTGCACTGCCACACTGCCTTGTCTTCTGCACAGAAAAGCTCGCAGGCAGCACGCAGACAAAATACTGAGATCCTCACAAAATCCTGCCACATTTCATCCAGTCCTGCATGAGGAATTTCTCATGTAGGGGATTTTGGGGTTTGGGTTTTTTTTCTAGAGGGGAAGGAGGGAGAGCATATGAAAGAAAGGAAGGAAAAAGCCTAAAAGCGAAAAGCCCCTCTGGTTCTGGCAGCCAGCATGATCGATGGTGGTGGATTTGCATGTACATTTCATTAATTTTTCAGCATGCATTTTATTTATCTATGCGCCATACATCTGCTGAAGTTTATATACTTGATAATATATAAATATAGACACACAGCAATCAATACGACATCCGCTTCGCAGAAGCTTCCATTAGGCACACACCACCCCCCTCCCCGCTCTTTCCCTTCCTCATTTCCACAACCTGCTGCCTGGGCACCTTGTGCTGTTCAATCGGTTTCCGATTTTCATTAGCGGTGGAGCACCAGCTCCCCCGGCCCCCGGCCCTCCCTGTGCCAATCCCATTCACATCCATGCAGGCCAGGGAATGGCACCCACAGCCAGCAGGCATCTGCCCTGCCGTGGGGAGCCTCTCCTGCTGACCCTCCCCGACTCCCGAGCCTCAGGTGCCGGGATGCTGGGGTTGCCTCGAGCCTAAGGGACACCTCAGAGTGCTCGCAGCCATCCCCATCTTTCCAGCCATTGAGTGGGATTGTCTCAGCAGGAGATGGGAGCAGCAGTGGGGGCAGCACACAACCTCACCTGGGCCACAGACACTCCTGAGTACTTTCAAACTGACTTCTTGTTCACTTCCCAGCTAAGCCAAAGCCAAGGCCTGAATGTCAGCACTGGGCAGCAAATACTCTTGATCCTTTGGCCGTCTGTTTTCCTCACTCATCATCCCATCTCATCAGCCCTCATCTTCACTGTGCTGCATGTGATATGTGTGTGTACATGGGTGCAAGAGAGGGAGAGAACATCCAAACAATTCCCTAGAGGGAAACTTTACAAGGAGGAGGAGAGCTCTGCCCCCAGAGCCCGCTGAGCCAAACAGGGCGCCCTGGCACACTGCTGCCCAACCGAATTACCTCCTGCGACATGGCCTAGAAGCTTGTTAAGTGGCTTTGTAGCCAGGATCAAACCACAGCTGCTAAGAACAGCCTGGGTCAGTGTAAACTGCGGCCTGAATTCCCAGTTTTATCTTGGCCTACTGTCTTTGTCTTAGTTTCTCCTCAAAGGTTGGGAATTTGATGTGACCATCCAATCTGTCCCCATTGTATCTTTGTCTTGGGAAAAGCTCTTCTACACTCAATTTCTGTCCTGTCACACACCTTGGGTCCAGCACTCCTTATGGAATATTTCTAGTCCTCCTTTCCATCCCAGGTTTCAACTCCATAGGAAGGAGTGTTTCTCATTATTCATATATCTGTCTTCACTACAGTCTTTATCTCAAATTGGCTGGTCCATCTATAGCACAGCTTACAAACATTTGCAGTCTGGAACAAAACACTTGGGAGCCACTCAAACTACTTTTTGTAGCAGCTAGGCTGCACATCATGTAAGACAGAAACTGTAGTGTGGAAGTGCCTTGCATCACAAGGAAACACAACTGGGAAATTTATTTTAAAGAGTAATTGTTCCTATTATTATTATAACTGACTACAAGGAAATCAGTGCAAAGCCTGAGGAAGTTTATAAAAGCTTTCTGCCTGATTTAGGCTGGGAAAAAAATATTTTCACAGGAGAGAATGTATGGGAAGGTGTGTAAAAGCAGAGCAAAGAAATTAAAGCCCAAGTGACAGATTTCTAGGGAACAGGCCTGAATCACAAGTGCATCTTTCCTGTGTGACTAACGAGCCACACAACCTCTTTAACAAGCCACTGTATGTGCATGGGCCAAACCTTCCCTCTCCCAAACAGCAGCCTGTCACACTGCTTCCTCATGCAGGAGGTCACTGGCCTATGTCAAGGTACAAGTGGAGGATTTGGCAGCAGACCCTGCCCTGTGCAGGGGCCACAGCTGCCTCACCACAGCCTGTCCTTGCCACTTGGAGATGGCCACAGGCACCCAAACCTCAACTTGTCCACCACAAACCACTTGCTTGTGTCCCAACAGCCATCCTTCCTGGCTGCATCCCACTCCAGGCAGCAAAACTCCATTCAGCTACTGGTCAAGAGGAGGTTTGCAAAGGGGAGAGAGACTAAAAATAAATAAAAGGATGCCTGTGCCTTTAAAAGAATTTTCATTTATAGGCTCTTCTCCTCTTCCACCATTTCAGTGATCTATATGCAAATATGCTAATGAATGCAAATTAAGACACCACTTTTAGTCCCAATTTAATAGAAAGCATTAAAATACCTTTTTTTTTTTTCCCAAAAACTCCATATGCATGAAGGAAAGGCATTTTAAAATTTATTTTATTTATTTTTTAATTTTTTAACTTTTTGTTTAAGTCACATCCAGCAGCAAATACACCATCAAAGTGCTGGAGACAAGGAGGGGAAATCTGACTGACATTTCCAGGTGCCAATTACTACAATCTTGTTCTTCTGGGAAGACTGTGAATTAATTTCTTCTATTTTTTAAAAGAAGCTATTAAAGCGGATGGTTCAGCTACGCTGTTCTCACTCTGAGTCTCCCCCACACCTCAGCATAAGCCCACTGTGGAAGGAAGCCCATCACATCCATAAAGATGTTATACTGTGCACTAGGTTACACTCACTTTTTGGAGGGGCAGGTGTGGAAAAGCAACACACATCATCCTGGGAGCAATGCACACACATCCTGGCTCTGTGGGAGGGACGGTCGTGACCGTGAGCTGTAACTAAAGCCTGGTACTTAGAGGGGCTGTCATAGCACTAAAAACTGACACAATTGCCACAGGATCTCCCAGCCTCCCACTCCCAGAGAAGTCTTCATCCCAAGATCAGCCTTCCCAGCCTATTCAAAATCTGCTTAGCTTAGTTCAGTGAATAAAACCGTCCAAAACCCAGCAGATGCAATGCTAGGTTATGTTAGCAATGATGTGAAAGTCAATAGGAAAATAAACTATGACTCATATTTTTTAAAGTATTTTAAATACAAATCTTTCCACTCAAGCAAAATCACAGTTTTTAACAAAACTTTTTGTGATGAAAAATGTAAATGAAGGAACAGCCAAACTTTTCACAAATCCAAAGTAATTCTGTATCATACAGAATGCTCAGTGTACAGAAGGAAACACCATTTTCCTTTGAGTATTTAATTTAGTTGTTGCCTGAATGAAAACTTTCTGCTTTTACCACCTTGTCACTACCACTGTCATTTCATTTTAAAATCTAACACTCAAAACTGTGTAAAATCAGAATGGTTCCCTCCATTTAACTCAAAATTTACACATATTTATACATACATTTTAACTGAGAAGCAGGAAATTACTCTTCACCCAGCCGTACCTGCTGCACAGCCCCTTGCCTCAGCACTGCACACCAAGTGCCACAAGGCCTAAGCAGAGAACAAAAGCAGACAGACTCCACTCTGCTGACTGGGGTTTATCTGTGGTAATTTTACCTCCTCTACAAGGCAACGGGCCAGACTCTTTTTGCAGCAACACTCGAGTAAATCAAGTTCAAAGACTCAGGAAAATGGTACTGTTACTTAGGGATTTACACAGCTTGGACATGGATGAGAACCCCATCCCTGCAGAGAGCGCCTACCCTACATCTCCTTGCTGAATGCCCTTCAAATGCTTAGAGCATGGCACTTCCAGGTGAAAACTGTAACAATAATCAATAGGCAGAACTGGCAACTTGCTGCACGCCAACATTTCTTCCTGGACGAGACCAGGGAAGATCATTCTGTCTGCTTCAGCCCTCCCTGTGGCAGCTGAATGCCTGTGCTACCAACAGGGAGCCTGCTGCTGGCCCCACTCCCATGCCAAGGTGGCCACTCACTGGGTGGCACAAGTAGAGGGGATTTCCTTATCTAGCCAGGAGGGCAACAAGATGCCCAGGGCCCCAGTGGCTCCAGGAGCCAGAGCAAAGCAGCTGCAAGGTGCCTCGCCCGGGGCCAGGGGCAGCGATGCCGGATGCGCCTTGTGCTGGGGGTGCCGAGCCTCGGCGCGTCTCCAGCTCCCTGCCCACCTCGGGCGTTTGCCCAGGGCTCTGGCTGCCCTTGCCAAGGGGCGTCTGGGCTGGGGCTGCCCCAGAGCCATCGCCCAGGCCCCGTGGCACAGCCTTGGTGACGGATGTGGCTGCTTTGCCCAGGGACAGCAATCACCCTCTTGGCTTAGAGTTTGCTGCGTTTCTCCTCCCCATAAAGTGCACTGCAGGTAACATGAAAGCAAAAAGTGCATAAATAGGCTCCCCGGACATGACTGGGCACATCTCTCAATGTTTATGGCAGAGAACAGATATTTAGATATTTACAGGGAATATCTTTTATTGGTGCCAAACCCTAGGTTTTACTGTCAGAAAAAACAAACACAAGGACCGAAACTTGCCTTCAAATGGAAATCTGCACAGGAGAAAGTGATTTCCCCATCAAACCAGTTTTATTAGATCTAAATATCTAATTATTTGTACCAAGTGTTGGGTTACCAAATATTTAACATGCAACTTTCAGATCATGTGTAGGAGTCATTTTAGAAAAAGACCTATATATCTACATATATATGATGAACCTGATTTGAATGCCATCTGATTTTTTTTTCTTTTTCTGATTTTTCCTGGGTGTTTTTTTGTTGTTTGTTTTTTTCTTTTTGTTTAGTTGGGTTTTTTTGTATGTTTCTTTTTTTGTTTGTTTGTTTTTGAACAAAGATTTTTAAAAAAATCTCTCTCAGTTAGTAGGAATTTTCCTGGTTCTGAACACCTCCCACTCCAGTAATGTTACTAATGAGACATTTGCACCTCTGAATATTCCAGCAGGCTATGTTCCTTGATCGCTTTTCTAACATATTTTCAGTGTTGTTCTTGTAATTTTGTAAATGCACAGTCATGAAAAACACATTCTAAACACACACAAGACTCACCAAAGCCCATCCCTCCAAAGACCAGAATTAATGAAATTAGCAAACATCACAAACACTACATCCAAAACTCAATGTAATACAAAGAGTGTGTATCCTAAAACACACAGAATCCTTATGAGTCAAGCCCAAACTCCTCCACTTGCTTCACACAAGGAAAAACATACACAAATCTCCATACATACAATCTACACACTATAGAGGTATGTGCCCACACAACAAACACTGAGCCAGAATAAAAGCACACACAAACAGCTTGATAAACACACACATCTCGTTCATACATAACCTACCCAAACCACAAAAAACAGAGCCTAAATATAAACTCCTCCCCAACAATACACAAACATCCCCCAAAAACACACCATGCACACCAACACCTGCCAAGTATACACAAATACACACAGCAAATACCTGCTTCAAAACATACAACTCATCAGAGGGAGCCCACTAACTACAGAAAAAAGGAGCTCAATGCGCATATTTAAAAGCTCAACACCTTATGTCAGCTTCTTCTTTCTATGGAGCAGGGAAAACGAGACAGACAGACGGACAGAGGGGAAGGAGAGAGTAGGCAGAAGGCGATAGGGAGGAGGAAAATGGAAGCTGCTTTGTGGGGAAGGATATGGATCGGGCTGTCATGTGGAGACTCATCTTCATCCAGAATTAATGCCCTAAAGTTCTCTGGTTTTACTCTAAATGGTTTTAAAGAGACAGCAAAAGCTGCACCCTGGCTGCCAGGCACAGGGGTACCGCAGATGGCTCAAGCACTTGGGAACAGAAAAGGCAGCAGGTCCAGCATTTTGGGGGTAAGCTGGAGAGCCTGAGCACACACTGGAGAACCTAAACTCGAAGGAGGGATGTTATTTTTAAGACTCCTACAACAACTTCTAAGAAGTTTAACCCATAACCTCACTCAGAGGGCTCAACAGAGAGCAGGATGAGAGGGAAGTGTAGACTTACACCACTGCCAGCAGCTGTGTCCTAGAGCTGTGGGAGAGGGATCAGCACTGGGATCCCTGCTCCGACCGGCGGGAAGGCGCTGGCTGTGCAGAGCAGCTGCAGAGAGCTGCACAGCACTGCGGGGAGGGCTGGCACAGCAGGTCCCCATCCTGCTCAGCTCTGCCATGGAGCGGGCATCAGACAGAAAGTCTCTGAGGCACTGGAGCAAGCAGGCAGAGAGGAAGACGCTGTGGGGAGACCAAAATCTGTCACCACTTCGGAGGGCCATGCTGTGGCAGCTGGAGTCTGGCAGAAAGGCCGATGGCACTGTTGGGCTATTGTTGGGAGTTGCCTTGGGAAGGACTCCTGGGCCAGCCAGGGCAGGCCTCACGTGGATACAGGGAAAGCAACCCTCCCATCCCCTGTGCCACTCAAACCACACACTGTCCTCAGGACAGGGCTCTGGAAGAATGGTATGAGCTGCACACTGACCCCCCTTACCACCTCCCTCAAGGGAATCAATACATCCTTACCTCCAACTCCCATATCCCGGGGGGATGCTATGGTTGGGGCGGGGGAGGAAGAACTGAGAGCAAACAACAGCAACAGGAACAGAGTTGAGCCATTTCAATTATTCATATGCCAGATGGATTCTTTTCCTGCCCTTTTTTTTTTTCCTTTTGCTACAAAAATAAAAAAAAGGGGAGGGGGGGCAGAGAGCACTGATGTTTGGGTAGTGATGGGAGGAAAACATATTTTCCCCAAAACAAAGTGCAGAAAAGAGAGGGGAAAGCCCCAGCATACCCATCTCTGTGTTAGGAGACCACAGGGAGTGCAAATTTCCACTCATGGGGGAACTCACAAATAACTGATCTTTTATTTTATGTTCACAGAGCAACATAGAAGGAGAAAGTGCACCAAAAAAGTAAGAGAGAGAGAGAGAGAGAGAGAGAGTGTGTGTGTGTGTGTGTGTGTGTGTGTGGGATGGTGACAGAGAGAAAGGGACGAGGAATAAAAGAGAGACAACAGAGAGAGGGAGGAGTGCAGGCAGAAGAGGGCTTTGACCTTCTGTGAAGGATATAAAAAATCCAGCAGCCTCAGGGGACACCCAACTATCTAGCATATTGCTGTTAAAATGTCTGCAAAATTTAATACACTTGGCATGCCGTCTCATCAGTCCTTGGAAACCTCTGTTTCTCTCCCTGCTGCACTCCAACTGTCTCAGACCTCCAGCATTTGGGCATGAAGTTAGGTATTTTCTACAGACGACAGAAAGTTTGCTGTATGCACACAGGTTAGGTTGAAGGCTTTAATTTGTGTTTCATTTGCTTTTTTATTTTCTTTTTTTGAAACAAACATTTTCCCTTTTTAAACAAAGTTTATACAGATCCCTGCATGCCGCTGGATGCGCAGGGTGGAAGTGCCTGGCGCAGCATGCTGCAGGCCCACAACTGCGTATGTGTACACAGACAGGATGAGTGGGAGAGGATGGATGGATGGATGGATGGATGGATGGATGGATGGATGGATGGATGGATGGATGGCACAGGGGCACACACACCATGACCAGCTGATGCCAGGAGGAGCATGCATGGCAGAGGACGGACAGATGGGAAGCAGTGGCACACACCCCCACAGCCCGGCTGGTGCCAAGGGGAGTGTGCACGGCAGTGCCGGCACAGCCGCCAGCACCGGCGTGTGTGTGCAGGTGCTGCAGGTGCGCTCCCCCAGCAAGCCAAAGCTCGTGCATGCCTGCCTGGCGTGGGCACACTCACCACAGGGAATGGGCTGGGGGGGCAAGGGAGGGTGAAACCAGCCCGAGGAGGGGGAGGCACTTTGGTGCTGACACTCCTTATTGAAAGGGACAGCTGCCTACACCACTGCACAACAGCAAAGGAAACGGCTCTCAGGGAAGACAACAACAACAAAAAACCACTAATCCTCAAAACAACAAATATGTCCAACACTTGTTATCATGACAGGGGCTAAGGGGGCTACAGGGTTTCAGAACAGCTGGGGAAAGAGTTTCCAAGCTGAGTGGCCACCTTTGCACTGCATGGCAGGGGGTGATGGAGGAGCTGATGCAGAGTGAGGGACATGATGCGCTTTTAGCTGTGCCAGGACAGTTGGCAAAGAGCTCAAGGTAATAAAGATCAGGCCCTTCAGGACAGGAGGCCAATGCCTCCAGCTGAGTGTGCAGATTCATGACCATGGTCATCCAAAGTGGAATCCCTGGCAGGTGAGGACAGGCACCAGCTCTAAGAGCAGAGCATGGGGTCTCAGAAAACATAGGGGCACTGCAAGGTCCCACTGCAAGTGAGTTCTGAGCCAGGTGATTCTGGCACATGGGCAGCCTCCCACCTGGACAGCGCCGCAGACTAGAAAGGGAACCTAGGAGCCCTTCTTGGTGTGAGGAAAGGGACAGATGGGCTGGGTAAAGGGCTTAGGCGCCAGGCAAGGAGGAAACTGAGCCCACAAAAACCCTGAGACACCAGAGCGGAACAGGCACAGCTGCTTGCAGACAGGCTGGTCTTGCAGTTCAGGTTCTTCCCAGCCCATTGGGACTATGTCATGGGAAAGCCTCTAAACAGAGGGAAGCCTCTGCAACTTGGAACAAGCAGTGTTCCTGGCCCTCTGAAGATGGAGCAAAAAGGCTCCTGGGTCCTCCTTTTCTCTGCAGAACAAGGGGCTTGATGAGAGTGAAGAAAGCACAGAGGTGGGGGACAGCATTGGGAAGAATTACCAGTGATGGAAGAGAAGGTGGCACTGAGCCATGAATGGGATAGGAAAGGGCATGGATTCAGAGGGCTATGGAGAAATTTTAAACCAAGACATGGGCCCCAGCTCAATCAAAACTTTTTTCAGTAAAAAAGTTAATTGCTGAGGAACCAAATAAAAGAAACCCCACAGGCTGAAAACTGCTCAGAGTCTTTAATTAGCCAAAAAAATGAAAGTGGTTACAGGAAAATGAGAGTGTAAGAGGGGATCCCAAGGGAGTACTTATGCTACTCCCCTTTCTCTCCTTCATCACCAAACAGCCCAATGTAGGGCCATGGTAGCAGCCTCTTTGATAGCGGATTTGGGAAAAGCATTTGGGGTTGGTTTCTTTTGATTGTCCAGAAGAAAAGAGTCCCAGCCAGTCAAATTCAGATTTGAATCACACATTTAGTAAGCCCAGGGGTTCCAGAGCCTTGTTCAACCCTGCACCAGTGCCTTCCAAAAAGGCAGGGAATTCCCTCCCCTATTTGCATTGGGACAGCTGGTTCTCTGGCCCCCTTAGGGCCAAATAAAATAAATTACCCCCAGGGCATAACCCTCAAAAAAAAAAAAAAAAAAAAAAAAAAAAAAAAAAAAAAAAAGGCAAGCAGCTACAGGTTGGAAGTAAAGGGTCTTCCATAGAAATTTACCCATTTCTTCTCAATTCCACCAAAAAATTCACATTTCTTCCTAATCCCTATGCAGGCTGGCAACTGTCTGACCAGTCACATGGAATTCCAAGTGCCCAGTAACTTACCAGCCATTTCTCCTACTGCTTTAAGACAAAAGCAAAGTGAAGATGAGAGAAGAAATGACTGAGTGGCTTAGCTCTTCTGCTACCCCCACATACAGGTCACACCTTACCCCTCAATTCCTGCCCAAGGCAACTGGACAGGGCTTTGCATCTCACCCACACAATTCTCCTCTCTCTCCCTTCTGCAAAAGGTTCACAGACTCTTAGTGTGAAAGCTCTCCACTCCATACAGGCAACACACAGATTCACTCTATGACCACGTGCAACGAAAGGAGGACAACCTGGAATCAGGGTGCGAGAGCCAGCAACGCCAGTACCTAACCTGTGAATGGCACTGGAATCTGTGACAACCCCTAGGCGCTGGTAATGGATCCTGCAGTCAGCCAAGCTAAGAGCCTTCCCAGAGTAATGACTGCATGCATGAAAATAAATAGAAAGAAAAGAAAGACTCAAGAACAGCACACATGAGAAAATAACACCTTATAGAGGAAGCATCCAGCCCATCCTGATTTCCAGGCTGATTCCGCCCTGCTCCAGCCTACCCCCTTCTCCTGGGGCCCATCTAGCTGGGAAATCACAGACAATCAGGGAGGCTGTTCCAGCCAATTTCCTTCAGGGAACCTGCAACTTCCTCCTGGGACTGTCCTCCTGCTGGCTTATTATTGCCTCACAGAAAAAACTGAGGGCCACAATCTTTCCCAGAACTGACTCTACCTTTGCTCTTCTCTCTGAGGCAGCGCTGAGGGTCACAAATCTGACACATGGGGTTTGGACAGAGGTAATGAAGTGGAGGAGGGCTTGAGGAATGAGACTGGTAACGGTAGGAAACAGGGTAAACACAGGCAATATGCAAAGAGAGAGAAGGAGGGAGGTACTCCAGGAGGCTGTAAATTCATATTTGTAATTACTTCCTCATGTTTTTCAGCACTCCTCAGTCAAGTTTGATTAAAATTCCTTCCAAGGGAAGACACTCCATAGAGAGAGCTGCAATGGAACAGGCAGCTTGTGGAGTTTGCAGAATTGCTGGGGTGGGCACTAATAGCAGTAGTTTGGGAGCTGGGTACAGATCATCTTCCCCCTCAGCATGGCTCCATGCCCTGTGGGAAGCCATCCTTTGGACACAGAGCACCAGTGCAGGTCTCCTTGTTCTCATACTTTCAGTGTATGAAATAGGACATGGCTCCCTTAGCCCTCAGACACAGATCTGATGTGAGAAAGCTTCCACAATAACCTTCCAAAGTGGCAGAGAGTGTCCTCCCAGGAGCATGTAACAATTTCCTCTGAATAGTATGCCTCAGCAGCTGGGGGAAGTTTATGCTTCCTTCCACCCAAGCGTCCCTTCCACAGGGGCTATTCTCCATAGTGAAAAGCAGGGTTCAAGACATCACATCCTTTTTTGGTTATTCAGGGGAGAGAAAGCCCAAGATCTGGCAGGTGACAGTAATTCATGTGTAACAGAGATCCTTACAAAAGAATGAAAAGGAAGCACAGTAACAGAGAAGGACCAAGGGAGAGGCCATTTTTGTCACTTTCAGTCCTAAGCAGCCTTGACACCACCCTTACTGGCACTGTCACTGGGCAGGGGTGGTGTTCCTAGTGGACAGGACAGTTTAATAGTGTTAACTCAGGGATATTTCCAGGAATGGCTTCAGGGTGAACAGCTCAAAGGCTCAGAAACTTTCCCCTTGCCATCTCATGGTTACTAATTGTGCAGGGCATTTCTGTCTGATGCACTCCTGTTTCTGCTGGCTGTAGGAATCTCTACTGCCTACAGTTAAGCCAGGTTCCTGTGTTCTCTCTGTGTTCTTTGTCCATCCACAGTCAAGATGCTTATCCAGCACTACGGCCAACTCCCATGCCACGTCTCCCAATCTCTGAGTCCTTCCAAGCCCCTAGAAAAAAGGGTTTGAGTACAACCAATTCTCCCTCCTGACCCTGACCCTGCTTTGCCAAATTCTCTGCAGGAAGGGATGCTCCAGGATTGGGCCTGAGACCACAGAAGGTAAGCAGCATCAGCTGCTTTTTATTTATCCTCAGTGCTGTGGTAAGAGTGGGATGAAGAGACGCTGCTGGATATCAGCCTTTGAGTTCCCTTCATGGCTCTGGGGAAATCATGATTATCTTGATGCCTGGTTTCTTTCCCTTCTCTTCCCCTCCCCTCCCTGCTCTGAATATCCGATTATCTTAGTGCTCATGTCAGTTAAGGGACAGACCCTGCGACAATCAGCTGAGTGGGAACAGGCAGGTTGTGATGAGTTTCCTCTCTTACATGCCTCTTCCAGGGCACACACTGGAGACATGTGACCCATGATACTGCCCATGCTGGCAGGAAAACAAATGATGAAACACCCTGTCTCATGTTCTGGTTGCTCTCCATCATATGGAAGACACAGGTCAGGGAGGTGACTCCAGCCAGCTCTGCAATCTTTTTGTGCTCCCCGTCCAACCTGTGCCTGGCCTGTGTCAGAACCACCTAAGGATGAGGAGAGGAAAAAGCAGAAAGATGCCAGCTGCACCTCAAATCCTACCAGCTGCAGCTCAGATCCTACATTCAGGACTACCCCTGTCCTTAGAATAGAAGTGCAGAAAATTATATTTGATGTCAACTTGACCATGATCAGGCTGGGGAAGAGGGCTCGTTCTCCATGAAAAGCCCTTGTAGGATGCAAGCTGAGAGGTCAGTATATCAGTCCAAAGCAGGGAGAGCACAAAGTTACTGTCTAAAACCTGCAAACACTGCAGCCTAAGCCATTAAGGTACATTCAGGCAGAGTATTGCAGATGAGCATGACTAAGTCAAGAGCTGCCCAGTCTTTGGCATCGCGGCATGCCTGCGCAGGCAGTGCAGTACAGGAGCGTGCCCAGGACCTGATGCTGCCCCGCTGCCTCTGGAGATAACATGCCTGGGATGGAGGGTGCACATGCTGCTGAGCACACTGCATCTAGGAGAGTGGGGGGACCCAAATGTCCTGGGAGCAGGGGAGTATGTCTGGATCACAGAATCACAGAATCATTGGGTTGGAAGAGACCTTTAAGGTCATTGAGTCCAACTCATGCCCCAACCCCTCAGCTAAACCATGGCACCAAGCTGCCACATCCAGTCTTTTTTTAAACACATCCAGGGATGGTGACTCCACCACCTCCCCAGGCAGATGATTCCAGTACTTTATCACTCTTTCAGTAAAAAACGGAACATTTTTCCTAACATCCAACCAAAATTTCCTTTGGCACAGGTTAAGGGAAACCCTTAAGACTGTCCTCTTGTTCTGTCAGTTGCTGCCTGGAAAAAGAGACCAACCCCCACTGGACTACAACCATCTTTCAGGAAGTTGTAGGGAGTGATAAGGTCACCTCTGAGTCTCCTTTTCTGCAGGCTAAACAACCCCAGCTCCCTCAGTTGTTCCTCACAGGGCTTGTGTTCCAGGCCCTTCACCAGCCTTGTTGCCCTCCTCTGGACATACTCAAGAATCTCAATGTCCTTCCTAAACTGAGGGCCCAGAACTGGACCCAGGATGCAAAGGAGGCAGCAGCTTGTGCTGCATGGTAGGAGTATGGTGAAGCAAGGCAAAGCCCTATACTTTGTCCTCCCCACTGGAAAAGTGCCCAGAAGGTGCATGGAGAGGGGAACCTCACTGAGAAACCTGGAGGTGGTTTAAGGGGGGGGGCTTTTAACTCCAGATTCATTCAAGTTTCTGAGTTAATTAATTTACTATGGAAAGAGGGAGCAGGAAGAGCAAGAAAAGAGCCTTTGTACTTCGGGTAGGACAGAAGCATAGGAAGCAATTTCACAGAATAGGGAGTTGGGGGCAAACAAAACCAGAAAATAAAAATAATAAGCTGATTGACAAGCTTACAAGAAAAGCCGCATTTTTAACATTCTTAATCCCTAGAATAAACACACAGGAAGGAACAGTGCTGGCGGTCCTCAGACGTCACTGGAAGAGACTGGCTGTGGTGCAAGCAAGACATTTTGTGCTGGTGGCTGTTGTGGACGGTCCTGTCCAAGCCAGCAGAGGTGTGTGAAAGAGTGTAGGGGAAACAGAGGAGAGGACACTAAAATCAAAGGCAGACACTCGAATCTTCACTCTCTCTCTTTTTTTTTTTTTTTTTCATGCTTTCTATACTACTGCTGTTTTAACACAATCAAAATTTCATTAGAAACACAACCGAGCAAGTTCCACACAACAATGGAAATGCAACAGCACTTAGAGAAATCTACATCTTCCCACCCTACTCAGCTGTCTTAGGAAAAACCAAACTATATGACACTGTGTGCCCCCACCGCCTGCCTTCATCTGAGTACCATCCACCCCCAAAACATTCATCAAATTTCTCCAGATTAGCAGGAGTTAAAAGGCTGGTTTTAGTGGTAGAGACCTATTTAGGAAGGGATTGAATTTGTGCGTGGTACAGCCCATTCCCTGTTTATTAATAAGGTATTTATCACTGGTGTTGCTTTTAATGCCATTTTGGTTTAATGTTGTTAATGAAATATAAATACCCGCACTAATGATGTTGGTCAGGAGCAGTGTGGGCTACTGGCAGCTTTGCAGGAGGGAGGCCAAACCACGACTGTGTAGATGAGAGGCTGCAATGGTGTGACTGCCAGCCCAGCCTCCAGGAGAGCTTCCCCACATGCTCCCAACATGAGACTGTCCAAGCACAGCAGGATGAGGAATGGGATGGGATGGTGCAGTGCTGGTAGCAGATTTCCAGACCACTCTGGCAGCCCAGACCCAAGCAATTCCCTCCCAGAAAGATGTCTCACAGTCACAGTGCAGCTCCAGCACGGCACAGGACTGCTCCCTCTCCACTCTCTGCCTTTTGAGATCACAAGAAGAAGCCACCTGAGCTCAACATGTCTGTGTGGGGGACCCTGCAAGCCGCGAGGTAGCTCTCTAGATGGAAATATGTCAAAGTAGTCAGATGAGTTTTGTTGGCTTAATGCAGTTGCCCCACTGGAAGAGCAATCCGCAGGCTCTGCGCTGCGCTCCCCCAGGGCAACACCCACATGATCCCAACACCTCTTGAGCCAAGGGTGCTCACAGCGACCACCTCAGGGCTGCTTGTGGCTCACGTGGGACCGGATGCGGGGCCTTGGGCTGGCTGCAGGCCATCGGGTGGGGTGGGGTGAGGTGTGGTGGGATGGGATGGGCCAGGAGGAGCTCACCTGGCTCCTGGACAGCCAGCTACTCCACAGCCACTGCCTCACTCCCCGGGCCTGTGCTGCCCTGGGTCTGCTGCAGGCTGGGCGGGGATGGAGGAAATAGTCTCCTGCCCTTGCAAGGAACAGTGCCAAAAGCTTGGCCTTTGGCAAAGACTCGGAGGTTTGCTCTGGCTCTGCAGAGGGCTCGCACAGGCCCCTCTCCATTAGCTTGTGTCTAGCATCGTCATGGGGCAGGGATTACAAATCCCCCTAAGGCGGCTTTTGGAAATCCCATCTTGCATTGCCATTTACATTACAGCAGCCCCTAGAGAGAGCTGAGGCCCAGGCACACTCTCAGAAAGAACTGCGGGCCAGGAGAGGTTTCAAGGCACCCAAAGAGACTGGTATGGAAAGGCAAACTAGCTTTGGGACTGGGCAGTGGAAGAGGCAGGGGGGAAAACCTGTGCCCACGGCCACTGCCCTGCCCAGCAGGAACGACAGCTCTTGAAATCAGAAGAGAATCAGATATTCACCACCAGGAAGTTCCAGACATCTACAAGGCTCCAGAATAAAACCAAGCATTTTCCTCAGGAGGAAACTTCAAACCTCACAATCACCCGAAGACTCAGTGAAGGGGAAAATTTGGAGAAAAAAAGGTATCACACGGTCTTGAGACAGCTTTCTTGATAATAATTTTGCCTTGCTGCAAGTTGACCCTCTCCACTAATCCCACTTAAAAAGTGCTGCCCCACAGAAATCCTAATTGAATGGGATGACTAACCCTAACCAAGCCCCCCTTACCCATTTACTTCTCCCAGGCCAGGGGCACCACAGCCCCTGCGTTCTGCAAACAAAAGAGGTGCCCTCTGCCACAA
This sequence comes from Fringilla coelebs, assembly GCF_963513975.1. NCBI lineage: Eukaryota > Metazoa > Chordata > Aves > Passeriformes > Fringillidae > Fringilla > Fringilla coelebs. The sequence goes on from NC_140048.1 coordinate 10,116,985, forward strand.
AAGCCAAACCATCAACTGTTTGCATGCACTGCAAAAAGATGCATCTCTCTTCCTCTCAATCCTCATCAACACCCCTTTTTCTTCTGCTTTGCAGTCTCTCTTCCTCTCTCCCAGGTAGCCAGTGCAGAGGAAGCTACAACTGGTCTGTACTGGGAATTCTCCTAGTGCCCCTGCCACAAGGAGCACCATCAATTTACACTGTTCCTTTAAGACGTTATCTTTTAATTTGGTGCTTCCCTCTTTCCCCTCTTCAACTAACTGATTTATTAGTTTATATCTCATAAATTGTAACCCCTCACCTCCTCCTTCACCCTCCCAGCTGCCATAAATCCCCTTCAGGGCTCTGACACCCTTCTACATGTGGTGCAACCCCCTGCCCCCCAAAGTCACCTCTCAGTCCCCAGGGAGCATGGGGCTCATTTGCTGGGGGTTTGGTCTAGCTCGTCTCAGCAGCTAATCCCTTGGGTGGCTCCTGTCAGATTATTAATTAGCTAAAGCGGATCGGCCCTGGAACAACATGCGGTTGGACTTCAGATAAAACAGGATGGCAGAGGCTTGGCATATAGTTCTTTAAAGGGACTTTGTCCCTTTTTTTCTTTTGCCTTCTCTGGGAGTGGGGGAAAGGAGAGGAGAAGGAGATGGGCTGCTCCCGCAGCTGCTCACAGCCCCCAGCAGTTTGTCACCCTGGTAACAGGGCCCTGCTGTTCAGAGTGGAGCGAGCACAGGCCTGGAGGTGCAGAGGACAGGAACGGCAGGTATCATCCCCATCCTAACCCTGTGCCAGCTAAAACTTTCCCCATGTTAGAAGAGGCTCATGAACCTGTTCAGAGGCATGCAGCACTGATCTGGGGGGTCTCACTGCTCCTCAGTGTCACCTTGCTTCTGCTGTTCCTTGTCGTCTCATTGCTTCCTGTTGAAAACTTAGTGTTTGCACTACCCCAAAAAATGAGGAAAAGTCTGTTCCAAGGCACCATGGCCATTCTCATGTTGAGAAGAGGTATTTTGAACAAGAAGCCATCCAGTCTGTGTGGCAGATTTTAAAGCTTACTTTCTCATCCTGGACAGGATAAAGAGTGAGTGGTCTCCTGTGCATTACCCTGGAAATCGGCAAGAATGAGCTGGAGCAAGACTCAGCACTACAGATGCTGGGGAGCAGCTCATCTCTTTGCTCCCTTCCCACTTTGGATTGTTTTGACTCAAACAGATGAAGCTGAAATATCGAGTCACAACGGCACTAAACTTCATTACAAGCTCTTAACACAGATTACTTAATAAAAACCAGGCTGCTTTAATTGCTTTCCCCCCATTAGCATTTCTGGAGGAGAAATTTTTGATTAATTTGAAGATGCACATTTCCCCCACCCCTGGTGCTGGCCTGTGAACCAGACCTCCTCCCCACACCAGCACTGTCCAGAAGAGCATCCCAGAGAGTGTAAATTGCACCCAAATCCACATGACTCTGAAAAACAAAGGAACTGAGAGCCAGGATGAACAGATGGGAGTAATGGTGTGAAGCAAACAAGGGGAAGAAAAATCTCCCCTCCTTTCTGGTGAACACATAAAAAGTGACACAGGGGAATGAGGAAGAAGCAGGCAGAAGAGGATAATGGGAGGACAGCCAGTGTGGCAGGGTTCAAAGAGCAAGAACAGAAGTTGGTAGGTGACTGACTTGGTGGGGTCCCAGGAAGAACTTTCACCTTTCTCTGCAGCTAAGAAAGGAGAGGCAACTCTGCTGGAGGAGCACTGTGTGGATTTTCAAAATTTGGACCAAAAGCCTGAGAGCTCAATGCTCTCCAAATGCACGTGAAATGCTCCCTGTTCCTTGTTCAGGCCTGGATTTCCAGTTCTAGGGGAGGATAACTGTTCTTTCCCCCTGGCTAGTCTCCCACAGGTTAGGAGTGCTAGGAAGTCAGGGACAGGCGGGGGAAGCAACCCTCACGGTCCAGCAGCTCCCTCCGGGCTGGGAAAACCAGGGATACAAAAGTCTCATGGGCAAAGGAAGGAGCCTCTTGGGGGGAAAGCCAGAGCCCTAGGCTGTGCTGCTACAGCAGATGATGCCAAACAGCTCTCCTCACTTTATTCCTGTATCAGGGGTCAAGGACATCCAGTTCCTAATTCCTCCAGTATGGATGTAGAGAGGACAAATACCATGTGTGAGCAGCTGAGGTAGGATCTGCACTATTCCACTGCCAGATAGCCCCAGGTAAAACAAGTCTACCAAGAAAACCATTCCTGGCTTTTGGAGCAACTGGATTCAGCTCCTATTGTAACTAGCCCTGGCAAGGGAAGATGGCAACCAGGCTCCTGAGTAGGCTGTTCTCTAGGACAGCATACTTCAGGGACATGGTAATCAAGTAGAAATTGCTCCTATGTGACAACTCTTGTCAGCCTTGTAAACCTTCATGATTTTCTTAAAGTCGGAGATCTTGCAAGTTACGCAACATTTTTGTTTTGTACAAATATGTGTGTACAGTGCTATCCCTCCCTTTGCTCCCTCTGTTCTCCCACTTTCAGGGCACAGCAACCTGAAATGCGATCTGTGTGTATGCTGAACCATAGAAACCTTGGTATTGTTAAGTCTTATAATTGCAGGGAGGAGAGTAGCTTTTGACTTCTGAAAGGACAAAGCTAGCAATATTGTTTGCTCATTTTACTTTTAAACTCACCTTAGTTTGTCCTCTCCCCTTTTCTCTTGCATGTTCTATCAACGTACAGCTTAGACAAACTCAGCAAGAATCACAAGAAAGACACTGGGACTGATTGTAAACTGCCTGGCAAAAATCAGGATAGTCTGCTGACAAGAAATGCAGCTCTGGTATATCAGCAGATGGCTTACCTGTAGCTCTTAATAGTTAATATATAACTTCAGTAATAGAAAAAAGAGTCTCAGCATTACCACATAATTTGTCAGAGGCAATATGCTAAAACAGCCTTTCCATATTCACCTCAAGTAGTGAGATAAGCCTCACCTCCAGCACTGCCCATGGGCTGAGCACCAGCTCTGGAATGAGCCCCCAGCAGAAGACATCAGAGAATTGCTACCATTCACTTTACACTATTTGTTCATTTTTAAAATTTTTAAGTTTTATCAACAGATTTCTATGGTCTGCATTTTGAACATGCATTTCCCTCGAACACTCATGTGCATACTTAGCACTGATTGCTCCAAGTGTTTTCCAACTGGTTTTCCTTGAGGAACTCTGCAGGTCAGCGTCCCTGCTGGCTGGAGAGCTGCCTGACGGACAGACAGAAAGACGGTGTATATGCAGTGCCTACCAGAGCTGAATGTGCTCCTGAGTGTTAATGGAACCCTGCAAACTCTCAAAGCACAATTATTATTTTTTCAGCCAGCTTTTTCATCAGGGTGCCACAGAACTACTGCCTGTATCCCACCTCAGAAAACTGGTGTTGGATCTAAGGACAGGAAGAAATACTGTTGGATGGTTAAAGGAATCAGAAGTTCTGGCTTCCCCTCCCAACTCTGCTTCTGAGTCATTATTAACAAAATCAGGTTTGTTACATCAGTTAAGCTTGAGTAAATAAACCACGACTCATTACTTGTTTTGTTTTGCAATATTTCAGTGGGCTTCCCTCTACAAATAAACACTATTAAAGATCAGTGCAATTGCAGGTATATGGGAAAGGAGAGAAATGAAAGCATCTAAACTGCTCTAAAACCTTTATGAAGAGCAGGGCAAAATCTCAGCTTTTTGGAGGATAATGATTTTCACAGGACAGACATGGAAAATTAAGGCAACCCTTATGTGGGGACACTAAAATATGAATGAGTCATGCCTGCAGGTCTGACAGAGTTGATGGGTTAAAAAATATTGGGAAACATCCTAATCCCCTCCTGAGGAGCCAAGGCTGAAATCACAATGCTACTGAAGTTTACAGTAAAACTGGTGCTTGCTTCCCTAGACCAGGATTTAACCTCTATAAATCTCAACCATGAAGACAGAAGCCTTGGGAAGGAGATAGCCAACTTCATAAGCAGCAGTTCCAGGAGACTGAGGACATCACAAATTCCAAAAAATGACTGAAGGTGACAGGGAAAGCGAGCTCTGAACGCATGAAGGCCTGGCTCAGTCCTGTCTCCTCCTGTACTGAACATCCCTTTATCCATCTGAGTTTTTGGGGCAGGCTGGTCTCCAGTGTGACAGTCACCCAGGCAACTGCCAGCCTCCACTGAAGCCCCTGGGCTTCTTTAGAGCTAAGCTGCTCCACATATCCACACGTGTGTGCTTGCACCTAAGTGCACCACAGGCTCTGTAGTCAGGCCTCCTTCAGCACTGGGAGGGATCCTGTTCAGCCAACTTCCTCACTGCCAGAACACCTCTTCAGCTTCTGTCCCTTGAACGACTATTCCCTCTCATGAGTGGAGGGAATCAAAATCACCAGCTGCTGGGCACTGCTGGGCTTCTGGAAGGGCTTTGGGCTGCCCTTACCTTTATTTTAAGCTGACTCATTCCATGTCTCTCAAGAGCCTTTTAAATGTTCTCCATTGAACTCTGGCACCAAGGCCCTTTCCTGAACATCCAAGACCTTTCAACCTGCTTAGACCCCATCGGTGGACTTCACCCTCCATCAAAAGGTTACATGAGCGCCCGCTGTTATCCAAGCGAGCAGGAGGTGCTGAGGACCTCAGTGGATAAATCTTCAGTCCCACTCCCAGACCAGATATGGTGAGGACAGCTATAAGGCCTGCCAAGCACATGATCCTCTTTCCCCTCCTTTGACTTTCCCCCATTCAGCTTTCCAACTAAACATCTGATCGAAGGCCCGGGGGAGGGAGTCAGAACTGTCCAGTCTGGTTATGAGTGAAGGTCATTGATCTAGCACAGACCAGGGATGCAGAAAACAGGGGAGAGAGGGAAAACATCCTCAGAGAGACAGAAGAGACGGAGTGTGGCAGGCAGAGGCAGCGCCGGAGTAAGTGCAGGGGAAGGCAGCGGAAGTGGCTGAAACATGGTTTCACACTCCAAGACCCAAGGGCTGTTGTCAACCCGTCCTTCATGCTCACATCTTGTCACACTAGAGGTCAGGTCTCCCAAGCGTTCCTGAAGAGCTGAGCTAGCCCATATGGCAGGCAATATGTTAACAATATGGATCAGCTGCTCGTCAGGGCCTGAGCAGATGGATGTGACAACCCTGTTCTTACCCAGACAGGCTTTTAGCATCTTCCCTCCTCTCTACTCAGCCCTGCTGGAAGAGCTCTGCCTGGGAACCGCTGCCTCCAGCCTACCTGAACTGTGGGGCCACAGGTCAGGACAAGCAGCATGGAAATGCCTGCCTGGCTGTACCCGGATGGAAGCAAGCAGGGCAGAGCCCCATTGAGACCAGTGCTGGCAGGAACCAGGCCAAGCGTTTATCCAAGGATAGCCTGCTGCAAACGGAAAGGCCTCGCTCTAATCCAGATATGTGCTATTAACTCTCAAGCAAGGTGATACAGGAGATACTGTATTCAGATATACGTATATGGCATGTTACCACCAGATGCCACACTTTGCAGTCTAGACAGAGTTTTGTAACTGCCTGGGAAAAATTTCTCTCACAGAACATGTAATACATAAATAGATGTGTATTTTAATGGGCAAGTTAAACTCCTCCTGGCAAAGGTAGGCAGGTCGATTTCATACACAGGTGGGTAAATTTCCACAATGATTTTGCAAGGCTGTTTCATATTCCCCAGCCCAGCTCAGGATCTGAGCCATCAGGGCTGGTTGGGCTGGCCCTGCTGCACTTCTGTGGAAGGCAGTGTTCCCATCTCATCCCCTTTGCAGCTGTGCCCATGCAGTAATCCCAAAGATCCTAGCAAAAATAACTCCATCAGTCCAAGCTAACAAAAAAATTTAGCTTTACTTTAGGATTTAAATGGGGGGGGGGGGGGGTGTGTGGATATTTTGCAAATTCAAACAGAGACAGAGCAGATATTTCTAATCCCTTCCTGCACTTTTTTCCAGCTCACACACCCCCCCCCCCCGCCCCCACACACATAAAAGTCTACCTTCATTAACTGAACAAGAAAACTCCCTCCAACCCTTATAGCTCTAGGACTAAACAGTCAGCTTGTGCTTATAAACAGTGAAAAAGCAATCACAGCCTAGGGATGGGCTCTGGAGAACGTGCAAACAGCCTCTGCAGCCCAAAGTAAATTGAGCTTGTTTTGAAAGTAGAAGCCATACAACTTGCTCTAGGGCAGAAGATTGGAACACAGGGATTTCTAGTCCAGAGCATGAGAGATCACAAAGCCACATGCCTGAAAGGCTAAATGCATCTCCTTCACTGCAGTGATGTTTGTAGAACTACGGGAACCTCAGAAAACTGCTGGAGTCCAGGGAAATATTTCTATTGTCACTAATGAGCTGCTATCCCTCAGGAAGCAGCCCCTGAAGAACACTGAGCAACGCACCCAGTAGGTACTGGGAGGAGACAAATGTGGAAAAGGATAACTGATTTACAAGAGCCTGAACCACAAGGATCACTTCAGCATTTAAAGAATTCCTGACATATCAGTCTCCTCCTCTTACTTTATTGTCTCAGAGGTTCTCTGCTCATCGCAGGTCCAGATCAGATGCACAACACAGGGTTTTCAATATCAGGAGCTACACAAGCAGAAACCTGTGACAGGGATCAGAGTGAAAGCTCCTTGGTGATGAAAAAATCGCCTAGAACCTATGAGGCAGCTTCCTCAGCACAGTTTCCCCTCCTGGATGCTGGACCTCTCTGGAGAGGCACATAAGGATGTTTGGTGGAAAATTCACCTGCTGCAGTCAAACCTGAGAATTTGTGTCTTATTTGGTAAAACCTCAAGGCTCTTCATGTTCCTTTACCTTATTCCCTCAGGCAGAGCTCCTATTTAGGAAGCTCTCTTGCCTCTGGAGGCCTGGGAAGGCGTTGCTCTAAAAGGGGACACAAGCACCAGAGCAGCTCACACAGGGATAAAGGCCAGAGTTCGCTACATTAACAGTTCAAAACCAGGCTTTCCAAATAAAGCATGCCAGACCCTGGAGGTGTTTCTAGGAAGGTGTGGGAAGGCACAGCTCACCCCTATCCCATCCTGAAGCACACTCCTTTCTGGCAGACTTACTGAAAGCACTCAGGTCTGTAGGCTCTTTACTAAGACTACTGAGCCTTAGAGTATCATGGCTGTTGCTCTTTCAGGCAGGGCTAGGGCACTCAGAACATGAGTAAATTCCTCTGTGCCATACACAGCCAGCAATGGAGACAGACTGCTGGAGGCCCAGACCAACATCTGAGTCCTGTGACTGTTGTCATCTCCCCTCTTGCTAAACCAATACAGTCCCTCTACCTAGACCCTTCCAGCCTGAGGTCTCAGCTGCACCCATGACTCACAACAGCTTTGCACACACTGCACTGCACAGGTATCGTTCATGACATGGTGGCAAAAAATAGAGGAAGATGATGATACAGGATCCCCTCAGGCACTTCAGGTGCTGATCTTCATTCATTCAGGCATCATCAGCATTTAATGATGTCAGCAAAGTACGGAGATAGCCCCTGACAATACCTCTGTGCCCTACAGAGCACATGTGTTGTCACACAAAGGCCAGACACAGTGAGGATCCTCAGCCCCTTCTACCTGCAGCAGTATGGAAGTGCCACCAGGCACCTCCCAAATCCCCAGCCCACTGAGAAGAAATATATTATCCCACTGTTGTGTCATACCTTTCTTTGCAGAGAAGCTGTAATGGCAGCCAAGCAGAGAAGAAAGTAAAACGACTTTTAGGAACAGAGTCCCACCCCCTCACAACTGCTCGGAGTTACCCACCGTGACCACAGACATCCTCCAGCTCCTTCTGTGAAACAAGTCAATCAGAAGTTGTCCCACACAACACTTACCCAGGGGACTCCCATGCGTACTACTTGGCCAACTGCTAACACTGCACAGCAGCTCATTAGGAAGAGGAGGTGAAGAGAAAGAGAAAGAACTGCTCAAACCAGCACCCTGCTGTGTCAGTTGGGTGTCTGTACAGAGGTGGGCAGTGATGGCAGGGGTAAACCCAGTCCTACTTGTAAGCCAGCCCAAACCAACACCCCACCATGCATTTACCACCTAAGCCACTGACTTCCCACTGCTCTTTCAAACTTCATAGGCGAGAGATTTCCCACAAACTGGAGTGAAAACTCTGGAGAACCAAAATCACTCACTCCAGTCCTACTTCAGAGCAGTTTGATCACAGAACAAAAGCTAGTACCTTGCATTGAGAAGTCACAGGCTCCAAGGTCCATTCCAGTGTACAAAGCCAGGACAGAAGTCAGGTTCTTTGTTTTGGAGATGGTCTCAGATGAAGACAGTGTGAATTAGATGGCCTTCCTTCACTTGGTGAAGTCTCTTTTCCCTGAGGAGAGTTTCAAAAGGAAATTAATATTCCCTCCTGAGCAGTACCAAAGCTCAGGTGAATCACAAGCACAAGCAGTGACGCCAGCCTCAAATGCTGCAGCCACCCACAGACCTGAGCCCTTGGTCACAACACAACAGGCCAGCAAGACAAGGCATTTCATGCCCTCCTGAACACACTGCATATCTCCATCTCCTTGTCTGCCACGTGTGGTACTAGCAACTCAAAAGCCAAGGTACAAGCCATACAGACTATTCGGCGGGCTGCACACTCCAACTTTCCCCAGAAAAAAAACCAGGTCAGTCAGTAGCAGAAGCAGCCTCTAGTACTAAGCCACTTACAGCAAAGCACTAACTGTAGCCAGTTAAGTATTCCTGCCCACATGAGCCTTTGCTGCCATCCCTCCTTTGGGGGGAATCCAGAAGCACAGAACTCCTTGTCCACCCCCACATCAAATCTCATGCCCAAAAATGTTACACATACAACCAGATGAGACAAAGGAGAATTATTATTTGCAGTTTAGTGAGGCCCACAGTAATTAAGGGACTTGTCAAAGCTCACTTGGTAAAGCTGAGGCAGAACTGGGAACTAGAGCTAAATCTCTCAAATTTTGGTTTAACAGCTGGACTGCAAAAGCCCTCTGCTCCTTCACTGTTATACTGCTATCTCTGCAACAGGTTTCACCCCTCTCCTTGCTCTCCCTAGACAGTTAAGACAATTCCCTTCTACTCCTGCATTGAAGGAAATGAACAAACGCACAGATTAAAATAAAAGAACTTTTACCTTACTTCCAAAATTATAAAATGTCTTAGCTCCAACCTTTGTCAGAAGCTCAGAAGCTTCACGCTCTTCTATGAGGTGATATTTGTAGACTGGAGGGTTCTGTTGTTGGTGTTTTGTTTTTTTTTTAAATTTCCATCAGACAATAATAAAAGCAAAACAAAAGAGGGCTGTTGAGATCAACTTGTGATAGGTGTCTGGCCAAAGAAAATGGAGCCAAAGAAGTCAGAACCCTGCAACCAGCAACCTTTGTGTCAATTTAAGCAAATATTGTGGCGTTTCCATGGCAATTCCTGTTTTGAATATCCACTACACTCACTTTTTAAAGGGCTTTTCCTGTTTGTGTTTCAACTTCAAAACCTGTAAATATTTTCAGCCTTAACACATCCCGACCTCCCCCAGCCTCTGAAATGAGATACTATCAATGCTCTGTCATGAGGTCTACTGTCTGCAGTACCCCAAAGCTGTGAAAATTCATGGCAAAGGCACGGTGGCAACCCAGGACAACTGGGGACAGCAGAGGCTTGGCTGGCCCTTTGACACACTCTCAGTGCCAGCCCCCACAGCTGTAGGTACAGGAGCCTGTTCGATGCTTTTCCAAAACTGATGAGTGAAAAGAGCTGTTGCAAACATTCAGCACTGATAGCATCAGCCCAAGGTGAGCAGCAGGCAGCAGGTATTTTGCCAGTCTCCTTCCATCTCACTCTGCCAGCTCAGGCTGCCTCTGACTCGCCACTCCAGCTGCAATTTCTGCTGGGAGGCTCTTCCTGTGACCTGCTCGGGGCCAGCTGCTCACACAGCCCCAGAGCTGCCCCCTGCCCTGACCCCGTTCTCCTCCCTTCCCTTCTACCTCAGCTGAGCTAAGGCTGTCAGTCACACTGATTTATGGGATGCTGCGTCATGCACAAGTGAGAATGAAGAGTCAACTTTGTCCTCACTTGTAACCTGGGCTAGGGTGTAAATTAGCCAGCGTCCTCAGCAGCAGCCTGCAGGTTCCTGATGCATTGCTCTACCCCTGCTCCACCAACACAGAGCCCATGGGGAAAAGTCCTGGGGAAGGAGCCCTAGTCAGGTACTGGTGTCACTTGTCACATCTGAGCATCAGGAGCCTGCTGTTAACCCTCTCCCCAAAGAATAAAGCTGTGCCTGCATCTAATGCTGGGTTGCAGGGGGGGGGCAGTCTTTGGCATGCATGGAGGTGCATGAAAACACCTTCAGAGACACGTTAAGGACTTCCATCCCCAAGTCCCCGAGTCTGAAAGCTTCGGCCTGTCCTGCTGGAATACAGCCCTTCCTAGCAGCCATGGGAGTGCACTGGTTAATGCTGAGTTTCCTGGCTGTGATGGATTTGTGCCAGGCCTCCAATGTTAGCTTAGTGTAATTTTTGGGAAGTCAATTTCCTTTTTTTTTGTGCGTGTGTGGTTTTTTTCAGGTTTTTTGGGGGGTTTTTTGTTTTTTTATTGTGGTGGTGGTTTTTTTTTGTTTTGTTTTAATTTTTTGTTTGGTTTGTTTTGTTTGTTGTTGTGGTGGGGTTTTTTGTTTTGTTTTTTGATTTTTTTGTTCAAGGTTCTTTCCTCTTTTAAATCAAAAAGTAGGAGCATTTGAATGGGGGTCAGGATAAGGCTACCCATCCATGGGCTGTAGCTTCCCAAGAGCATTTTATAGGCACCATGGCACCTGCACAGAACAGCCATGGAAACAAACACCAAGTGACTCCAAAGCTGTTATGCTGAATGCCCACAGAGGCAGCCTCCCGGGAGCGGTTCTATCCTCGCACGAGCATCACTCCTTGTCCTGACCACCTTTCCTGCAATGCTGGGTGCGTCTGATACCACCAGAAGATGATACACAATGCCTGCTGTCCTGGCCAGCTTCCAGCTTAGGTAATTACATCCTACAGGAGTTTCAGCTGGATATTTTATCCCTTCTTCACTTCCGGCCCTGAGCTGCTTCAGTGGGAGTTGCTAAAACTCTGTCCAGATCCACCCCGGATGTGAGTGCGTGGAGGGAATTCTGTGCATCCCAACAGGTCCCAAGAGCCCAGTGTTTCAGCAAACAACCTCCAAAAACATGTGACAGCATACCTTCTTGTGTACATCCCATAACACCTCCACCTAAGAACAAGGTGCAGAGCTGGGAAAACAATTGCCCTACCACACCAGGAACCAACAATTTCTGCACACACGTGCTTAACACTGCCCAATGGAGCATGATCTGGGACGTGGACACTGGCTCCCGTGCTTTGCTGAAGCAAGAACTTTCCTCCCATCATCTCAGGCTTGGCAAAATGAGAACTTGTGGTGGCAGTGGTGTGAGGCTGAAGCCACAGCTGCTGGTCAGCCTTTGTCAGTGGCATTACATGCTGCAAGGGATACAAGTGATTTTGAATGTACAGGAAAAGGTGTGCCAGGTTTAGAGCAGCCATGAGAATGAGCCTAGGGTCCATGACAAGCCAGGTCAACAGGTGTCAGTGAGCAGGAAACACTGGCAGGGTGACACTCTCACCAGTTCCTGACAACACAAGCTCCAAAGTACAGGCAAAGAGGTGAGTCCACCTCCCTGCCGAGGGAGCGGTCTCTTGGCATTTGCCACAGCCACAAGAATTCAGAGCCCTTCCAAGCTGTCCAAGACATGTGGAAATGATGTGCTGACCCACCCTCCACTCAGTACAGCCCAAGAGTCCCCAGGCTTGTAAGTGGGCTCTACGTAACCTCTGTTTTGTGCCCTCTTTGTGTTATTCTTTCAGCAGATTCTGCACCAGATGCTCAGCTGGTATAAAATCAGTACAGTTTCGGTGGCTTTAGTGAAGTCATGCCAAATTAAATGAGTTGAGGATCCGGCCCTCCAAGTTACTCGAGCTGCCAATTCTTCCTTTGGATAATCCTGAGGGTGATTTCACAGCAAGCAGCAGCACAGGCCCAGCCAGCCTGGCAGGATCAGCTGTGCTTTCCTACCTCCCCTCTACCCCTCCACCCTCCCTGCCCCAAGTCAGGCAGTCCCTGCTGTGAGACCCTGCTGCAACAAAGCTGGACCCATCATCATCTGCTTTGTGTACTGAGTTTCCTTCTCTTTGTTGCTTAATTAAAGATAGATACAGCACAGAGTAAATTACTCTGGGCTTTCGATCAGGGCTTTCTACTTGCTTTTTGCAGGAGAGTTTTTGCCTTTACAGGGCACTATGTCATACCTTGCCAAGTATTTGGAGAGGGTGCTGGTTGCTCGCCTAGCAGCAAACTCCAGCCAGTTTAGGTTGACGGTGAAACAGCATGTCTTTATGAAGAAACTAAATACTGTCTTCCCTTCTCTCTACTCTCACCAGTCTCTACTCCAAGAAATGTAAAGAGCCCATCGCTGCCTGGCAGCTGCTGAATGAGCAGCTACGAATCCCTTCCTCACCCCCAGTTCCACCGTTGTCCTGCCATCCTCACCACGTCCCAGTGTGAGGGAAGCAGGCAATATCGGCACAGGGAACACGGCAAGGCTTCAGCAGGCACTGGATGCACAAGAACTTTACATGCTCTGCCCTCACAAGTCCTTTGTTATCCCCCCAGAGCAATTTTCTAGGCAACAGCGTGGTTGCATTCCCTTCTCTATCTCCTAATAAATATCATGCTAAGCAAGATGAGTATCTTCTTCCCAGACCAAGCAGCATGACCCACTTTCTGAATCAGGGCAGATGCAATTGGGCCCTGGAGTCCTGGACCCCTCCCAAAGCACAGAGATTTTGTAACAATTACAGCAAGAAGCAGAAGGAATAGCAAAGTAAAAAGTGATCAAAGAGTGCAGTGGTGGAGTTGAAGCTGTGGGGTAAGTACTGCTCCTTGCCATCCTGTGCTATGACATTTTCCTAGGACACTGAGGCAAGAGCTGACATTCACACAGCATCTCTCCTCCACTGCCCTACATTCCTCAAAAGTAACAGGTCCAATTTCAAATTCTGGCTAATGGCTCAGGCAAGCCAACCGTTGCCCTGCCTACACATCCACCCTGATTCTTCCCCTTCTTTTTTCTCTTCTGCACAGCAGAGCAGGAATACAGGATTCACATTCCAGCAGTGCCAATCCCCCTTACACATAAATACACATACAAATATCCTCCCCTGCCCCAGTGACGGCCTTGAGGCTTTTAACAAAGCAGCTGTGCTCAGCGTCCCAGCACTGACACCTGGCTTGTGGGGCAACTTCCCAGTGGTCCGTGAGCTTGCAGGGGTGTCACTGCCTCTGCCCCCTCGCCCCCAAGTCTCTCATGACCCAGAGGTTCTAGACCTGTTGCTCATAGTGGGGACGCTTGAGCTGGGATCCTTTACAGGTGCAGTAAAACCAAAAGCCCCTACAGAAAACTCGTGGTTTGGGCCAAGCCCAGCCTGGCTCACTAGAGAGGAGGTGGCTGGATCCTGATCCCAGCAGTACTATTCTGTTTGGAGATGCTCCATTTTTCCACAGAACAGCTCTGTACTTTCCCAGATGTAGACGGGATCAGATTATGACCCAATGGGCATGGAAAGCAATTAAAAGGAGGTGGGGGAACGCCGGTAGTGCTTTCATTACTTGAATCCACAAAGAAAACTTCCCTCCCAGGGGAGCATTCAGTCTCTATGGCCAAAAAGCATACAGAGAATCCCATACCAAAGAGGACAACATGGCAGTGCCCAGACTGAGTCCTGGGTCATGCTCAGCCCTTGGGTGGCCCACAATCATCTGTGCCAGCGGTGCTGGGACACCCACCAAAGGGTCACTGCCCTGAAAAGCTCAGTGGGAAACTCACCTGCGAGTGTTACAGCAGAAGCCTAGCACTATGAACAAGACGAGACTCCTGTGCCAGGGCTGCACAAACAGCAAAGACAACACTCAAAGCAAGTCTGACAGACAGGAACAACAGGCAGGGAAAGGAGCGGAGCTGCCGTCGCACACTCAGGAGTTCAGAGCTGGCTCTGGCTTCCAGACTCTGGATTTCTTCTCTGCTCACTGCCTACCTGCTGAAACACACCACCATGCAGCAAACAGCACAGAAACACACAATAATGGGGGCTCTGACCAGCACCAACAACTGTCTTTGATGTTTGACATGATGAGATAAAGCAAAAGTAACTTTTAAAGGATTTCCGTGACATTTTTTCTTCCCAGTTAAGGGAAAGAATTTTAAAAAGAAACAGAAAAAGAAGACCCTTTCACCCAAACTTCAGAGATAAAAAGAGAGGGAAAAAATCTTAATCTTAATTCAAAATCCTATTTGATGTGTCGTGGCATGAAAATGTTTTTCACTGCATTTTTTCAGTGTGATCTCATGCACCCTGCAAACGGGGTACGCCCAAAACACCAGGTATTTTATGGGACACAAACAGAACACAAACACACAATTAAAAAAAAAAAAGGGATTGGTAAATATTTAAATTAATCTGAGCTGGCATCTGTGCAGCCTTCCCTCCCAGAGAGAGGGATGTTTGCAGCTTTGAAAAAAATAAAAGTGAATAACATGACCTTTTCCTTCATGTTTGTTAGCTCACTGCAGCTTGGTGAGTTGGGGCAGCCCAGGCACCTCCCAAACGAAGTCCAACAAGTGCAGCTGGGGCTGCTCCCCTGCCTGGCTCCAGGGGCTTGAGGGGACAGAGCTGGTGGGGATAGAGCTGGTGGGGGAATTGCTTCAACCTGTCTCACGCCATAATGCATGGGTTTTGTTGTGTTTGGTTTGGTTATTTTTTTCTTTCCAGTTTAATTGTTGGAGGAGTTTATGAAGCTGTTTGCCAAAAAACAATCGACTCCAGGGAGCCAGCTTACACAAAAAGGGTGTGCCGCCCGAGTGAGGCTGCGGAGCCATGGAAACCACCACCTTTTGCATTTGCCCAGGTGAAGCCAAAGTTTGGTGGATGTCTTGTGAAATCAGCAAGGATCTGCAAGGAAGTGAAACACATACACACAAGTGTGCATTCAGCACTCAGAACGGGGGTCCCGCTCACCAGCACCACAGCCTGCCACAAGCAAGGGGGAATGTTCACACCTGGGTACAGCTGGTTTATCTCACGGCTCACACAGACACACCGACGAGTGCACAAGGTGTTCCAAGCAGACCCCGAGTACCTGTGCTCCTCCAGGGCAGCTCTGGCAGAGGCAGCGCTGCCCAGCAGCACACTCAGAGTGCATCGGCAGAACTGCGTGACCGGATAACCGGGAATCTGCAGGCATGGGTGAAAAAGGGCACCCTTGCAGCTCCAGAAAATATCCTAAAAGCAGAGATCGTGCTTTAGGTGCTTGATCTGACCTGCAGGAGAGCAGCCAGTGGTGGTGGCAGGCAGGGGATGGTGAGGGGACAAGGGGGGGGTCCCCCCACATTTCTCTTCAGTAGTGGAGTATGAGGACTGTGCCACACAGGACCCCGTGTCCAGACAGAGAAGAGCATTTGGGAGGGGGATGTTTGTCTTGTGGGTGGCTGGAGAGGGACCCTGGCTGCATTCTTCTCAGTCTTAGAAAAGAAAACAGAGAATTCCTCAGGAGCACTGACTGACAGAAAACAATCCAGGAACAAAGCACAGAGAAGGGATTTCACAGCCACCCAGCTCCTGTGTGTCTGCTCCAGAACTCTCCTGCTACCACTGGGAAACAGAAGAGTGCTCTTAACTGTGATTCTCTTCAAAGGGATAACATCCATTATTCCCCACTGCCAGCTGCTGAAAGCGTGCTGATGGCCTTTCAGGTTACAGGATTTCAAACACTCTTGTGGAATACAGGCAGGGAAGTGAGCAGAGGACAAACCTTACCAAGCCAACTCCTGGGCAGAGCATTGTGTGACATATGGTACAACCTGGAAAAACTGAATGGGCACAGAAAGTCCACTGGAACAAAATTCAAGGATCATCCTCAAAACCAGAACTGGCCAGAGCCAGGTGAGAAGCCAGAAGTTTCTTTGGCTGGTTTGACTTCAGTGTGCCACACAAACAGTGGGATGATTCAATCCTGACACTTTTCTTACATGAAGCCAAAGGTCCCTGACCACAAACCCCAACAAGAATTACTTCCCATGCTCCATGAACGCTGCAGAGACAAGTACTGACCCCTCAGCACAGGAGAGATGAGGGCAATGACCTTTCCTTTGGTGCAGGGAAGGAGGGAAACCTTGCAAAGCCCATCACTACTTTCATGATTCACTCTTGGCCTCCACACATATATTTACACCAGATCCAAATGTGTCACCAAATGCAATAACCTGGCTTTTTCCCATCTACTCCCTGGCCATTTTCCTGCCCCTCATTCTCCCCTTTTGTTCAAGAATCCCAAAATAGGTGCCAGACAGACACCTGTGATTACTTTCTAAGTGGAAGGGGCTTGGGGTAACCTCCCAGAGAAGGCAGAACTTGTGGCCATGGGGCAGGACACTGAAAGAGTCCCCAAGTCTTCCAGCCATTGTCTGCACCTCTGAGCTGTCCCTTGGCCTAGCCCACGGCCACTGCAGAGCCTGCTGCTCCCCAAGGGCACCTGAAAGGAACAAGGGGAGCTCCTTGGGCAAGGTCCCCCAAGGGGGACCGTGGCAAGGGCCCAGCAGATCCACAAAGCACGAAACTGTCGGTAAGGCTTGGTGCGTCAGCCCTTCTGGCATCGACCTCCCAAACTCATTCAAATATTTCCCTTTTTTTTCTAATTTAATGTTCCCTATAATTCATCTGTCCCAAAAGATAATCAATAGAGGCCGTAATGAAAATTTGAGCCATATTTTATGATCCGCTGCAGGAGAAAGGGCCACATCAGCAGGACTAGCCTTGGCTTCCAGCATCATTTCTGTGTGCTTTCACCTGCTCGCTGGCCAGATTCCCTCCTCCATGCACCCAAGGCTGCTGACAGGGGCAGGCCCTCTAAGATAAACTTCCACCCTTCCCTCCAACTTCCAACAGCTGCTGCTGGATCCGCAGTTGAAGATGAACATGAGGGGGTAAGGGAATTTCCTACAGATTGCAAAGGGCCCTGACCCTGTGGCCCTAGGGAGCCTCCAGACCATCCCTCATATTCTCAGCTCTCAAATAAGTCCTATGACCCTCTACCAGGTCCACGGGGATGTGATGATCATGTAGCCAGATATGAAGAATTACTTAAACCCTTCACAGTAATTCCATAATGCCTGGCACTGTCTCTCAGTCAAAAGGGGACTTTATGCTCCTCTTCTCCCAAATATGAGGGCAGTCACTAATGGGGAAAGAGGAGGGATTCCCCCAGGAACTGCCCGAGTCACGAGCCTGCTGTGCTGCGCGGCAGCCCTTCATTGACAGTAAAGACCAAAGAAGCACCTTTGGGCTCCCTGTTTCATGAGCAGCCACACAGTTGCAAATGAGGGATCACGGTAAATTCAGTACTGTCCAATTCCAGACACTGAACATTAGCAAGCACAGGAGCATACTCCATAGCATCACTCCAGCAAAACACTCATCTCTTCTCCCTCCTGGGCACTATCATCTGGGTCTCAGTCCTACAGATGCATTCAAGCTTTTGAATGGTTTGAAAACAAGTATCTGAAATCCCAACTTTGTTGAGCACCACTGGAAAAACAAGAAGAGAAACACTACAGGAACCTAAAACACATTCTCATATCTACCATAAAAATCCACGTCCAGTCACTAGGACTGTATTCCTCCATATCTAGTTCCAGGGGAAGCGCAAACAAACCCAGCTACTTCCCTTTTTTCCTTTTGGGCACAAATACTACAACTAATCCCAAATCAATCCATTTCATTATAGAATGGATTAATTTAGGAGCCATGCTGACCTTGCTTGCCCAAGTGGGGAGTGGCAAGGAGAGTCAATCATGTCTCAGTGCCACCCACACACGCTGCTGTGTGTTTTTCAATCCACACTGTAAATCCTACAGCTCTCCAGAGTACCTTGATCTATCCTCCCAGCACACAACTAGCAGGCTTGTTGGTTTTGCACATGCACATGGATGCAGCCAGGGCTGTATGAAGGCAAAAGCCTTGGTCATGTTCCCGGAACCCTTCTCCATCTCAGATTCCCAGCAGCAGGTTCCCTGTCCTCCCTTTAAAGGCTGGAGCATATTTCATTGCCTGAAGCTGCCGCATCTGCAGGGAGCCGGAGGTAACAAAACCGTCTTTGATTTGGCCAAGGGAAAAATATCAGAAGTGAAAGGCCAGAGTGAGGAATTTATAACAGCAAAGGCAGCAAAAATACAAGTGCCTGACCAGAAGCTGCCCTCCTTCTCAGCATGCCATGTTGTTTAGATTCCCATGTGTCTTGAGGGGGCAGGATATGGCAGAGAGCCTAGCCAGAAAACACCAATTTCCTACACACACGAGTGTACTGACACCCTCACTGGACCCCTGCACAACATCAACCTGGAGGCATAAGCTGCAATTCCAGGGAACCGCTGCTCACCCAGAGGTGCAGGTGGGAATCTTGTACAATGTTATTGCTCAAGACATTACTTAAAAAATGATGTAGCACCATTGCACAGGTATAGTGATGGTAATTTACCTCCCAAGACAGAAATGCCCTCTGTCCTGGATGGACAGACTGAATCTCCACAACCAGCAGTAGCAAGAGCAACAGCTTAATATTCCCACTTTTCATTTCTCATGGAAACTTGGACATCAACCACCCTTTTTTAAAAAACAGAACACAATAATCAAATTAATTGCTGTTTGCACTACATAAATGAGGTGAGAGACTTGCAAGATGTGTTACTTAAGGACTGTGAATCCAGAGAACATGGATAAGCAGTTTCATGCTTTAAACTTACACTGGAAAGGAGACCGAAATCCCAAGCAGAACTGGGAAAGCACTGCCTGCCATCTCTGAAGACCTGTGTCAGCACCACACAAAGCGATCCTCCTTTTTTAATCCAGCTGCCAGCAAAGCAGTGACAGGGATACCTGCCTGCGAGAACTCGCAGAAATGCACGCAGGGCTGTAACGTGGCTGTTGCAGTCACTGCTAACTTGCCCCAGATTTGAACTGGTGACCCTTACTAACATCATCCAGTCCCTTGATATCCTCAGGGAGCAATCAGCACGTTTTATTAACCCAGCCAATTTTGGAAGTGCATAGGCACTATTCTAGTTACTTGTTACAATTATGCATTATAGGTCCATTTCACCCATATGCCTGTGCTCAAGTGATGTGCAGCAGAGCTTTCTGCTGTCAGACTGACGGCACAAGGAGCCCAGGGCTGAGCCAGCCCTGGTGTTCTCAGAGCACAGAGCAAACCCAGTGCCTACAGACATCACTTGCAGCACTGATATTCCAGCCTAATACAAAGCCCCAGAGATCCCCACAAACAAATCCATTTTTTAAAATTACATGTTTCCACCTATTGGTCCCTGGACTGATCTAATTGCTTTTGCTAGTTCTAAAAGCCAGAGCTGTTTCACTGAAAAAAAAATGAGCAAGTGCATGGGAACTCAGAGACATCCTCAGATTTCTGACATAAAATCCCCATATATGCAGAAGCATTTGTTGCCCAGTCAAAATTCCAGCTTTACAGCATAGCATGCTGCAGGGAATTCTTCGCTCCACAGTGAAGGTGGGAAAACAAGGAGTTAAAGTAACCAGACCAAACACAAACAGCAATTCAGTCAAAGCTACAAGATTTCTTGTCTGTGCTCTAACCACTGGGTTATCCCTTTCTTTGCTAAATAAACTTCTCAGTCTAAGGGGAAAGTGCTATTTCCACATAATGACTAGTGTTTTGTGAGGGGGGGTTAATTTATAATTTTTTGTTAAAGATGACACCCTACAACAGGGAAGCTGCTTAGCAGGGGATCAATCCAAGACCAGCTTTGGTTACTATTTGGTTCAGAGAAAGACTCACTGAAAGAATGACCAGCAAGAAAAGAAACTGTTTTCTGAAACAGCAAGACAGTTTGAGTGTACCACCCCAAGACACAGATCCATGAGTTCAGATGCCCCGTGAAGTAGCAGAGAGTCCAGCTCTAGACCCGCCTGCTCTGCTGTATGGGCTGGATGGTCATTTACAGACCAGAACAAACTGCTTCTACTTAAAGACAAAATAAATGCACAAAGTAGGTACAGTTACAAAATCTGAAAAAAAATCTGTTAAAAAAAGAGAGCAACTAAGAAGAAATAAATATAAAGGAAATGTTTCAGGGATGATAAGTGGAGGAAAAAAGTGCATGTCTTTTTAGTAACCAGTACTTACCTGATCAGGAAGCAGCCGTAAGCTCTGGGTGCAGTTTCTGGGGAAATGAGTTCTCACCGTTGAGCATGAGCAGAAACCCAGTGGAAAGCAAGAACACCCTACCTCTTTCTAGGCAAAAGTAGTTTAGCCCTACCATTTGCTGGGAAATTTTTATGTGAGACTCCTTTCCCCACGTCTGAGTGAACTGCTTTTTACTTTGATGCTCAGCTCTGTTTCAAAGAAACCAAAGCTGAAGGTGACCATTGCTAATTTTTTTATCATCATTTTATGACCATGTTAACCTTCATTCACAAATGCTCTACAGAGTGAATTTCCTTCTATTCTTTTTTTCATCCTTGATAACAGTATTTCAAAACCACAGATTTCTAAAAAGGCGTATAGGAAGACACCTCATACAAACTTGTAATGGTTTAATACAGAGCTACCTAGCCCTACAAAATCCAAAAACAAATAAGGTTTTCACCAATTAATTTGAACTGAGCCAAAAAAGCTGTTTCAGTACAAACTATCAGTTTAACTACCAAACCTCAAATTAAACAGATATAAATGTTTATAGATAAAAGGGTCTAGATTATAGAACACAAACAGAACTTCTACCTTCTCCTCCTTTTCACCACTTACACTCCAAATTTCCTTTGGGAATGATGTTTTGTACAGTGTGAAAAAAGTGTTTCACATGTGCATGTGGAGGTCACTTTGCTCTCATGTCTGCAACATGAAGTTTGGAAAACTTGTTTAAAGTAAAATGCTTTCTCCTCCCGTTCATTGTTTATTGGATATTTCCCTTTCCAGATTTTTATTCATAAAGATCCTCTTTTGTTTTTCTAAACCCCAGATTTTATAGAGAAAACACTCTGCCCTAAATCATCTCCAGGCAAAGGAAAGCTGCTTACGATGTTCCCACTTATTGCACACACATAACTATACGTGGAGATTCTTAATCTTCACCCACCCAAGATTAAGGCAACACAAATTATGAAATCGATACCGATACAGAGAGCAACATCTATTACAGTTTCAATGTTTTTGTTATATTTTTTTCTAAAGTATTAAAGCAGTATGAGTTTAATGTGGTTGTTGTTGTTTATGCAATAGAAATTCTCTGTTGTTTGACGCTGTGGGTACTTATGCAAATGCCCCATTTTCCTCATAGAAATCTTTCCTTTGACACCTCATATGAGTAAAGAAAATATTTGAGTGTTTGTAAGATAAGGATCCATTTATATTTAAGGCTCCATTACTATCAGGAGGCAAAGAGCATCCTTATGGTGGATATAAATTATAGTTATACTAATTTTAAAGACCCTTACTCTCTGTTCTAGTGATGGAGCAGAAGAGCTTTCAAATAAAGGAGATTCTTCTCTCACAGCAGTTTCAGTTCCTTTCTTTCATTAATCAAAAGCTATCCTATAGATAAATATATTTTCTCTCCACATGCATATCTGAATACCTCTTTGAGGTCTAACACTCCTGCACTTGATTCAAACATAACAAATCAAAAATCATTTTGCCACCAACTGCAACAGGCATTTCCAGAAGTTACATCACACAAGTCAAGCAATTAAACTTTAATGAAAACATAAAAACAAAAACACCAAGCAGCCCCTAGTGCTTGCTTTGTCTTTCACACAGTCTATCATAAAAAGGCAGGACATTAAAATGGAAGATCCTCTAGCTAAAGCTGTGCCGTAAACAATTTTTTCCTAATGAATTCCACCTCTTTACTCCACTGAATCAGCAGACCCAGATGGAATTTCTCTCCTCTCTTCCTTCTCTGTGAAAAGGATGGACTGCTGATAAAACTAGTAACCCACGAGGATCGCTTCCCCGAGGTGAGATGCCTGCTGCCAGGAGCTCTGCTCTGTGCGGGCACAACACCCTCCCTGGCCGGCAGCTGCGGCGCTGAGCCAGCCCTGGAAACCAGCAGCACCGCCGTGCTGTAAGAGCACAGCTCACCAGAGCTTGTGCAGGCAGGAGGAACAGCAACTTGAAATGTTCATCCACATTGGCCATATAAAACCTACAGACCTGAGTCTTCCAAATGTCTCGGGAAGGCTTCAGCCAGAGCTCCAAGTGTTAAACACCTCTCCACAACGGGTGCCTGAATCTCAACATGCTGCTCCTCTCCTGCAACCTCACCTTCTCTAACCTATTTCCACTCCTGCGAATGATATCCCTTTAAAATAAAACCTTTTATTTAGCATCTGCTCAGATCGTATCATCTGATGAAAGGTAACAGGGGCTTACACAAGGACAAGGGTACAGAAATGGGCTGTCATTTCCAAAACAGAGTCAGGAAAGGCAAAAAGGAAGCAGCAGAAGTGTCACAGTTGGATCATAAAAGCCATTAAGGCCCCAAACTAGGGAGTTTCACTGGCTCCAGCTCATTCACAGCTGCCGAAACAGGACTTTGCACAGTGAGGAGTAAATTCAAGCTTGCAAAAAGGAGGACAAGTCCAGCTTTCCTGTGTCTCTTACAGCATTTTTCCTGTTAGGATTTTTCTATCTTCTAGAGTGTATAAAAAAAGCACATCTAAAATCAGGATGAATTTTAGAATATTTCACGTAAGAATTTACCTGTCATCATGTATTTTTCCCACTGTAACTCTTTTGAATAGTGAGATAATCAGTTTGTTTAAGGGTTTGGTTTTCTTGAACTATCACCCTAGACCACTATATCAGGACTATAAATACTGCAGAGAAAGCGCAAAATAAATTGAAAGCCAGCAAAATGCTGAAGAAAAAAATGAATTGGAAAAGTGTCTTAGATCATACTTTTGTCTTGAAGAATTTTTTCATCTGTTTATATAACAAAGAAGAGTTTGGTCTAATCAGTAACATTACTCTTTCCCTTACCTGCCAAAAGGGATTTCAGTTTTGAACAGAGTTTCCTTACTGTATTTACATTATTTTCAGTGAAATCTAACATTTGGATAGGGGTTGGGTTTTTTTCAGGTCACTGTATTGTATTACAAAATCAAACATCTGTCTAGAAGAGGAGAATATTTTCTCATATTTACAAAGCACCTTTCCTCCCGAAGTGCTCATGGTAAGGTGACGTCAGTGCCAAGAAAGTGCAGGCAGCACTGGCAAAGTCTCACTTTGTATGGATTTGCCACTAAGCAGAGCAGAGGAAGAGTACTGTCCTTTCCCAGTACTTTTCAAACCATGTGTAAACCAACCATGAATGTACTGGGGTTTGCCTTCTACATACCACATTTCATCCTC
This sequence comes from Fringilla coelebs, assembly GCF_963513975.1. Taxonomy (NCBI): domain Eukaryota; kingdom Metazoa; phylum Chordata; class Aves; order Passeriformes; family Fringillidae; genus Fringilla; species Fringilla coelebs. The sequence continues at coordinate 10,140,506 of NC_140048.1, forward strand.
CGGCTCTGAACGTGCCACAGATGAAAAAGGGCAACACATCTGGCAAAGGTGTAGCAGATGCTGTAGCAGCACAGCACCAAGTAAGGCTCTTCTGTAGTGTAAATGAAGACTTCATTTCAGCACAAAAACTCACCCATTTAAAATGAGCAGAGAAGAAGAGATCGATTGCATTCCTTATCCTTCCTGTCTGGTACACAGTTCCAGACATCTTAGCACACTCACTACACATCCTTCCACACTCAGGTGTCCAACAGACGTGTAGAGACACAACTTACTTGTCGATGACAAGAAGGGAGGGAGACACAAGGAGGAACTAGGAGAACAGGACAAATTAAACGAGGCAGACAAACACCAGAAGGCAGGTGACAGGTGCAGCGGTGCCAGAAGCAGAAGGGACAAACTGGAATCCACAAAGTATTTTGAGGTACTGCAGGAAGCAGCTCGAACCAGAGAGCAAACCTGGGAGCCTGAACTGTGAGTGCAGGTGTGTGGTAAATTCCCCAGCTAGGTAGTACTGGCTTGGTCATGCCAAACAAGACAGACTCTTTCAGAGTCTGAAGGTAGGCACAGAATGATTCTTCTACCTCAAAGGCAGTTTTAAACACAGCTCTCTAGGTTAGAAAGAACTTCCTGTTTGCAGTCTGGAGCTTTCCAGTTTTCTTAAGGATGAGCAGTTATGAGTCCAAAACACTGATCTGATAGCAAAACAGAAAAAGAGAGAAAGCTTGTAGGCCTGGGGGTTCCCACGACTGCCTGAGCTGAGCAGTTCTTCCTGCCTGGAGCCAGGAAGAGTTGCCCAGGGAGATCAAACCTGCCCTGCAAAGTCCCAAATCCAAATCATGCAAATTCCAATCTTCCTCCAAGCACTGATACCAGCACAGGGACTCTGACTTCATCAGATGCATGAAGGAAATGTAAAAAGGAGGAGGTGCCTCACTGCCTACACAGATACACACCCCACCTGCGGCAATAGAGGGGGTGTAAATAATGGAGCAGGTTCAGCACCCAACAGCACTCAGGGTCGAGTCAGTAATCCCCTTTTTCCATTTCCGTTTGCTATTTGATGTAATTATAGTTTTTGATTGAAATCCACCCGGAGTGTAACCCCTCTGCTTAATGCACTGTTTAAATCCTTGGGTACACAACCAAGCTGCTCCCCAGACTCGCCTGGAATAGGAAACCATTTCAATGCCAAAAATAAGTCTTTGCTTTCTTTGGTAACGCCCTCAGTCTTGGCTCAGCCTCTGCTACACCCACCAAAGAAGCAGGGCAGGGAGTTTAAGAGGGCTGCCCGATACCACCCTTGGCTGGTGACTGCTGTAAGCTGAACTTGCAAGAGGGTTAAACTTTTGAAAACTTTCTTTAATGCCCAGACACTAGAAGAAGTGGCACAGCTGAACAGACAAAGGACCTGGAGCCTGGCCTCAACTTTCCCAGTAGATTTTTCAGCTATCCAGACCATAAATAGTAACAAGTCAAAGCCCTATCCAGCCACCGCGTGGGGTAAACAGTGGCTTCTCTCCTGAAAGGCCTCCTGAGGATAAAATTAATACAATATTCATAGTCCAAAGGAGGGCTGGGAGATCTACCTCTCTGCAAAATCAGATCACCAGAGCAGGTTTTTCTTCTCCAGTTCACTCGGTACCACTTGGCCAGGAATGCAGGGCAACAGCTAGACCAGGCAGCCAGACACCAACCAGGCACCTGAGCAATTCCATCCCGCAGAAGCAGAGCCCACAGCGGTGTGACCGGGCTAGCTGCAAAACCACTAACAGCGCTGGAGAGAAACTTCCTCCGAACGAGCAGCGTTTGAGTGCCCGTCAGCCGGCTGGACAGCAGAGGGAAAAGGATCCTCTGAGGGCTTCATACCCAAATCAGTACCTCTGTTGCTGTAAAAAGTCTGATGTGGGCTGGAGAGGTACGCAATACAATACATGGACTTGCTTCATACAACCATCTCAGGACAATGAACAAATGTACAATTCCACTCAAGATTAAGAAAAATTATCACAGTTCTCCCATACAGGAGAAACTCAGCATGGGCTCCCTTCAACCCTAGTATTGTGTGAAGACTGAGGTATAGGCAAGGTGAACATGACTATAAAACAGTAACTCAAAGCCTTCCCCAGCAGGGGAATGGAACCTCTGGCGTTGGAAAATAGGGATGTTACAACTCCTCTTCCACATTTTCCTTTGCACAAGAAGAATGAAGGCCTCAAAGTTACGCCATGAGATTTTCAGACCTGTTGCAGAAACTCTAAGTCTAAGAAAGCTGTTGTGTTTGGATGCTTCTACACCCTGAGACACCCCCCTCCAGGAGATATATGGTCAGCTCAGTGCAGGACCTTTGGAACCAAACAAGGCTCTTTGGACCTGATTTTGTGTGGCTCAGCCTTTATAGCATCCATTTATGTCAAGGCCAAGAGCTGGCAAAAGTGTGATGAGAACAGCACTGTTATAAACAACTTTACAAAGGTGAAAGGGACCAGATAATCAGCCCATCCCTTTCTATTTCATGCCACAGAGGAGTTCTGGGTGAAGGAGGAGGTCACTGAACCAGTCTCTTGGGATGCAGGCACCCTCTCTTGCAGCACTGTGACTCAGTGGGGAAGCAGAGCCAGTAGGGCCTGGCAGCCAGATGGGCTGGGCTATGACACGGACATGAAGACAGCCAAGCAAGAGAGAGGTACAGGCAGCATGGGAAGTGCGGGTCCCCTGGGCCAGAATGCAAAACCTGCCCTAGGCTTCCACACTTCTAGGAACCGTCTGTCATTGACAGTACCTGGCAATCAGATGAGCCCCAGCTGCTGCACCTCCTTCACCAGAGGAACCACATGGCCAGCACAGGGCAGGGTACACCATGTCCACTGGAACCTCCATGCCCTGTTCTGCCCTTTCCTGATGCAGCTGAAGCTGCTCACCAGCATAAACCAGCTTCTCAGCAGCTCTTCCCACTCTGCTCCAGCCCTTACACTCAATGGGCACAAGCAGTCAGATTTTTTTCTCTCTCACCTCATCAGATATCTCTGTCTCTCTGAAATATTCAGATGATTTGGTTTTGTTCTCTTCTCCCCCACACCAAATCCTCCCCCTGCTTGTGGAAGCAGCGGATTTCACCCAGGCACAGAAGGCTAATTTACACCCTTCAGGGTTTAAAATAGCAGTGGTGTAAATGAAAAGTCCAATTTCTTCAAATTTGCATTGTAAAACCATCCTTCAACTTCCTTGAAATAAATTTTACTATTTTATTAGTGCAAACAAAATGGTAATAAAACACTAATACAGCGCCTTGTATCCAGGGGAAGAGCTAAAATTAACATAGACCGAGCAGTGTTTGCTATTACATTCAATTACCTTTTTACTTGAGATTTACATTCTCATCCCCTTAATCTCCATAGTGGTGGCTTTGAAATCATTCCGCGCAGTCCCTCCTGTGCTTGGAATGGACGGCAGAAAAGCTGCTCACTCGCCACTGCCACTCCTGCTGCCAGCACCCCAGTACCTCTTCCCTTGAGACCCCTGAGCAAGTCTTCTGCATCTCTGAAGAGAAAGTACAGCAAGTGTGTTCACCTGCCTTCCTTAGTCTCACTAGGGCCCTAATTTCTAAACTCCAGGCAAATACACTAGCACCAAAAATACAGCCTGTGTTCTACAGCTGCCTTCAATCTGGCTCTGGAAACTGTTCTTATTTCTCAGCTACAAGCCATGTTGCAGGCAATTTTTATTATCTCCACTGTACAGATAACTAAGGCAAAGACTGAGGACCAAAGTCAGAGTGCAGCTGCTCTTGGTGTAAAACTGGAATAGCCTATTTTGTAGCGGAAGTATTCCAGCTTTCACCTAGGGCTCACTGAATTCAGATTCTGCTCTCGAGTTAACTGGGATTGTGTCCTGCAGCCCAGGCTTAGAGGTAGAGTCAGCAAAAGAGCAGCTCCAGGGCTGTCTGATGAAACTCAGAGGGAACCTGCACTGGAAAGAAAGGCCCATATTCCTACTAATACAATTCAGGGAATCCATTTCCCCAGCATCAGGGCAAGTTGACAGCATCTCTTGATGCTTTAACATAGTAGGCATAGCAGTGATTTGGCCATTATCAAAAGAATAGAAAGACTTCCACAGGACACCACAGGAAAGTCCCACATCAGTCCAGCTCCAGAGAGAGACTTTCATTCTTGGTTCCTCTTTCTTCTTTTTTTATATACTGGAAGTTGGACACCTCTGCACTTTAAGCCATGTCAAAATATTTAATCTTTCTTTGAAGAACAAGGGCCAGCATCTGCAATACAGGTGATATCCACAACGTTGCTCACTCATTTTGATGCAATGTTTTGTGATACACAAATGAGATAACAGAGATTAACTGAGCATTGTGTAACATATTTCTAAGCTCGGCAAGAAAGGACTGAACAGTCTTTCATCCCAGTCTCCTCGCTACCCAGTCATTCCAGCATTGCCAGACCACTACAACACCACACAGTCAACAGCTAAGAAGTACAGGGCTGGGAAGGTACCAGACAGACTCCCAGGGAGGAGCATCCCCTGAGAGAAACAGATCCCCTAAGTGTCACCCCAGCCCAGGCCAGCTGTAACACATCTGGACTGCCAGGTGCCTGACAGAGAGAGCTGTCATCACCTGTTTGGATGGAAAAACACTTCTACGTGCTCCAACCGAGTTCCAGGAGTGCTGCATGGCCCTGATCATACCATACTGTGCCACCAATGAACTGGCTGTAATGGCCCCGCTGAACCCAACCCCACCAGAATCCACTTTGTCCCACACAGGAGCAGATTACTCTAATTTCCAGTGCCCCTTGGGCAGCTATCTCACAACTCCCAATTCTTCTTTTTGAAGAACAACATTGCAAGAAGATTCATTAAGAGATTTTGTGCCAGCCTGAAAAAATGGGTGGTCTGTGGCGCAGCACTTGGTGGTACTCAGGGGTCTCCTAGGCAGTATCCCTGACAGCTGCCTTCATGGCTCTCTTCGTTTTCTCCTCAACAAAACCCTCTGGTTTCTGCATTTCAATCAGGATTTGTCTGCCTAGCCCCTAAATTGCTCATCTGTCTCTCCTCCTGAGAAGTATGGTCCTCCATGCTTTCCCTCTAGCCATCTTGATCTTCATGGCTGGAGGAGAAGGATCATGCAAAGCATGAATAAATGATAGATAATGATAGATAAATGATAGATCAACTGACAAATCCTCCCCATCCAAATAACAAATGTGTCCCCAGGAAACCTTTCATCTGTCCACCTTCTAGAAAGCAGTACACAAAAGCCCTTGTGCAAACAAAATTATCACAAGACACCAGGCAATACAAAAGACCCCAGACAATAAAGAGTAGGAAAAAGAAACCTGCCCAAGAGCACAGGGCTAAGTTTGGTTTCAACTGGTCTTCTCTCCCTTTTTTCTGTTCTCTTTCCCCTGCTCCCCTGAACAAAGGAAGTTTGTTGTCAGGTTCAAACATTTCCTGGGCCTTGTCTGAGTTCCACCTTGTTTTCTTTTTCTCTTTTCCCCACCCTGTACAAATAAAGCAAAAACCAACTGGCACCACCTGTGATGAAAGGACAACTAAATGCAGAATTTTATCTTTTCTTTCTTTTCTCCCTCCTCCTTTTTCCCTTTTTCTTGGCCAGAAGTTTTGGGCAAAGGACAAAAGGTATTGTTGGGTAAGCATAATTCCAGGGGCTGAGTCACTAAAGCGCTGGCTGCTGCTGGGGTACAGTAAGCCAAGCCACTGCTTCACTAAATGCAACAAAAATTTACCAGCAGCACCACTGCAAGCTCAGCCAGCCCCAAAGCACAAGGGACAATAGCAGATTCACATAGCACAAAGAGGTGCAAAGAAATTAAATAAAATCCTGGTACAAATATCCTCACCTAAGAAATCTTAGGAGAAAAGACTGTCACACTACAGAGACTGGGATCTTCCCTGAAAACAGTAAAGGTTGTGAAGGGCACAGCAAGAAGTTACAGCCTTTACTTATGGCAAGGGAAGGCTCAGATGCCTTCTTTAGTACTTCATCCAGGCCTACATTTTTTGATTTCACAACCCAAGTCAGACCTACAGCTGGTCATTCTTTTAAGTGGCCTCTTTCCCCACCACTGTAAGCTCTGGAGGCAGGGAGCTCCCAGTGCTCCTGCGGCCCCAAGCACAACAGAAGGGACACGGGGCTTCCAGACACCCCGAAGATGCTGAAAATTATTAACCCATTTCTGGCTGCAAATTAAATGATGCCCCAAGTGGGTACTTGCTCAGAGCTAGTTCTAAAGCACACTGCAGACCCTTGGAACTACACGGCGCATTTGGGGGAGCTGGAGCACTGGCTGTTTGTTTATTTTATGATGCACTTTGGTCTCTTTCAGTTGCACTGTTATCCTACACCTGTTTGCTCCCTTTCTCCAGGCTGATAACAGGCAGCACATTGTGCAGTGGTGGCCTGGCATGGCTCTTTTTGTGTTTAATGAGACATATGTATTTAGTTCCAGACTATCAAGAGTCAGGGAGAGGGAAGAGGCAGAAAATTTCCCTCAATAGACATAATCAGTTCAGCGTGATGTGAGCAAGGTCTTGAAATGGACAGAAAGAGATCAAATGCCTTTGTTGAACAACTCTCAGGAGGGCAAATCCTGCTTCCTCAGAGCAGCACATCTCCTTTGGAAACCCACAATCATGCAGGTCAGTTTCCTTAAGGCAGACACAGGCCTGGCCTCTTGCAACAGTTCTGGCATCTCTTCATGGCAGACCCCATGACACACGGAGGCGGCTGAGAACAAGGGATCACGCTTTTCCAGGAACGGGGAATCCAGATTTTCTGGTTTACAAATTTTCCCATCTGGATTTGTTTTGTTGTTCGTAGGGTAGATCACCATAGATAAGGAGAGAAAAATAAAGAAATATCAGAGCAGTTGCAGCCCTGATGGGTCAGATGAATTTCTTGCATGTCACCATCTCCTGTTTGGGCAGAAATTTGAATGCATTTTCCAGCAGCAGCATAGATAAACTGGCATCTCCCCTGGGGAATGTTTCCGTTTCTGCAGCTGCCTACAAGTTCTGTGATGCAGAAACTGAGGAGCTTGGACCTGTCCACTCTCAAGGCTAACTCCATAAGGACATGGTAACTTCTCTATCACTTGCACGGCAAAAATTAAAACCATCTCAGACTTCTTCACATGAAACCCCTTAGAAGAACCTATAGATAAGCAGGTTATTATTACCTGAAACAACTCCATTGCAAGACTGTGTGGGGGAAGTCCTGCACAAGCTTCCAAGTGACATAGGAAAGAATGGTTAGGTCATCTTCACATAATAGAACCAGTAGCTTCACCACTCAGTGGCACAGGGCCTGTCAGAGCCTGTTTTCTGGGGAAGAATCCACCAGCATTGCAGTCAGATGGTCTTGGGAACAGATCTCCCAAGCTCCACCAAGTCGTACCCCTGCTCTCAGGTAAGACCAGGCCCTATGGAACCTGTCAGGATCTCTCTTCCCACCTCTGCAGCCATGTCCTAAGGCTCTGAACTGGCTTCCAATGCCAGCAGCTGTCTAGATACAGAAAGGCACGTGCAGACTAGAGTAGATACGGGTCTGGAGCCCAAAGGCAAGAGTATTCTGAAGAGTGGAACCAAGGGGCCAGGAACTGTGATGCTGAGCATATTTGTCCTCCCCCGCTACCTCCAAGCCCAGCTGCTGAATTTACACACAGCAAGGACAACTTGGTAAAGCCAGCCCAGCGCTGTCAGCTGGAGCCTCTGCACACTAAGCTCCTGGTTAAATGTTTTCATCAAAACCAGAGTGAGAAAGTGCAGAGCAAACACCACCAATTAGTGGCTGGGATGAATGTTCCTGCCAGCATATCTGGTGAGAGGGGCATGAGTCACCTTAACCCTTTGGGAGCCAGAGGCAGAGCCAGCACAACTCCACAGAGGAGACAAGGAAGACAAGAGAGGAAACCCCTCCTGGATCTTTTATTTGCAACCACTCCTTTTCATTTATTTGTAGGGAGCTGAATTCAGGAGGGAACTCTTGCTGTGTTTGGGACCACACTGTCCCCATAGCCTCTGCAGTCACCATCTTGCTGCATTGAAGATGGACATGAGCTGGTTCAGAGCCAGGCAGCACCCCAGTGCAGAGGCTGCAGATGCATGGTGAGGAGGTCTGAGGTTGGTCATCCCTCAAGCCATCTCTACCTTCCAAGCTCATTCTAGGTAACAGAAAATATCACCTCACTTTTGCTGAAGACCAAGGTGTCAGTGAGAGTAACATGACAATACCTGATGTCTCATTCCAAGACAAAATGCGTCCCCATGAGAAACATGAGGAAGTCAGCAGTAAGAGGACACGTGGGCTCAGGTCCCTCTTTCTCTACACTGCTATAAACTGTCCCATTTCTGAACATGTAAGAGCCAAAGTTAACTGTGTGACTAGGCTAAATTCTCTTTCAATATAAATAACATGCTGCTGTTTGTGGCAGGATTCAGTGCCTCAAATACAAGCTAAAAGTTCAGCTATGTAGGAGTATCCAATGTTGCAACACTACAGGTGTTCAGAGAGATCAGCCACTTCTGCAGCAAAAAACCCTGAAGTCAGAGCACTCCTTTTACTCTCAGTCACTCAAGCAAACACCCACTGAGTCCACCTCAGCAAGGACTGAGCAGACACTGGAGGAAGGGCCCAGGACTGTGTATGGACCAACTCCTGCCCACCTACTACAGCATCCCACAGAGATGGCACTGCTGCTCCGTGCCGTGTTTTGCAAACACTGTGCAAGAGAATCTATCTTGGACCAAGCTCCCCATCTCAAGGTGAGGGACAGAAAAGGCACAGGGGCAGTGGACCTGCAGCTATGGAGATCAAGAAGCATTCACCCAAGGCAAGGAAGCAAAATGCCAGGGAAGGATAAATTAACACCATGGTTCATACTGGGGAGGTTCCTTTCAATCTGGAGCTGCGTGGGATGCAGCCCATGATCTGGTCCTCCACAGTTTCATGTGTCTAAAGCAGGGGCCCCCCAAATGTGAATTTCGAGCATAGCAAGACTACTGGAGCAGAGAGCTTCAGATCCTGCTGAGCCAGCTTGTGGCTGTATTCAAAATTGAGTAAATTTACAGCTGTAAGCTGGGAGTTTATACAACCCGTAACTTGTTAGGGATGGCTGACCAAGCCAGAACGATTGCTCCCCAGCCAACAGAGCTCCTATTGGTTAGCCCTCTGAGTGCCTGGTAGGTTCTATTATTTTTCTTTCTCTTTTGCTTAGGTGGGGGGGTAGAAAAGAAACTATCTATTTTTGTTCCTTTACTCACCAAACACAAATTAAAATTAAATCTCAGGTTCAATCCAATACAGATTCCTCAGTGTATCTGCTGGGGACTGCGGAATGCCCAGTGACCATCTCCTTGGATGAGGCTGCTGTATTTTTCTCACTCTGTGCAGAGTCTTGCACCATGAACAGCTCCACAGAATTCAATGTATTATCACCAGAGGTCACAAGGCTACTCTTATGCTGCCCCTTTTGCATGGACACTTCCGTCTCCACAGATGCTACTCTGTGGCTACCTCTGGGCTGCAAGAGAACGTCTGAGCTGTCGGAGTTTAGTGCAGCAAATATGGTGCCCTGAGAAAATGTTCCTTCCATCTCCTTTGCTAGGATAAACAGCTGGAGCAGTACCAGACCTGAAGGGATCTGAACCTGGATTCACACACAGGAACACAAGGAGCTGCCAAATAATGGGAAAGCAGCAGGCAGAGAGCGTGAGCAGGACTCCAGGAGCCCTCTGATGGGAACAAAACCAGCATCATCTGCTGTGCCTGCAAGTGTGAAAAATATCCAGTCCGAGGGAAGCATGGGACTTGCCTGCATGTAACTGCCTTAACCTAAGATCCTCTGTTTTCATTACAGCATGGTCCCGGTCCCAGTTCTTGTCTAAACGGCATTTTTAGCAGGAAGTCCAAACATGATCCGACTGCAACAAGGCTGGATGAAGGGATAGGGGGCTCTCCTGGGACTCACTGTTCTTTCTGACCACACATAAGACAAGGACAGTCACACCAGCTTCCACAGCACACAAATTCAGGAGCATGAGGTGCCCAAGCCTGGTGAGAGGGCTACCTACCCTCTCTGAGGTATACCTACCTCAGTCATTACATGGCTGCAGGCACACCATTCACTGTCCTGGGAGGATGCAGTTTTTCCAGTACATGGCTAAGGAGCATAAGTAGGTCTCTCCTTCACCTTCTGCTCCATCCTGAACACGTAACAGCCCAGAACACCAATAGTTTACATGAGTTAAACAGCCAGCTAAGGCTTTAGGGACTCAGGCAGGATAAAACACTCTTTAGGACCCAGCCACCAAGTAAGAAAATTAGGTAAATGGGGACCTTTGGTGAAGTCTTAAACAGGAGACTGGAAAAGGGGAAATTTCCTCTTTCCCTGCTCTGCGAGCAGGGATCACACCAGCTACTGCTGCTCCCAGAGTTTAAAATACTTAAGTCCTCCAAGGTGCAGCTTAATTTTCTTTTTTAAAAAAGAAAAGTGTCAGTCTAATTAGATAAATCCTCCAAGCACGTGGCCCAGAGTTCGTCATGGAAATTAACCTCCTTGAAAGATCACAGTGACTGAAATAAGAAACTGTGTGTTTTGGCATAGTGCAGTGAAATGGGAGATGCAGGCTGCATTTCATACACCTTCCCTTTCATAAACCTGCCGCATTTCTTATCTGCCCTACTGGCCCTGAGCTCGGCAGCAAGACTTTATCTCCGAATGCCTGTTTGCAAATCGCTGCTGAGAGGTTACAATAACCCCTGGAAGAGATTCTGCTGGCTCACTAGTGTGAAAGGACACTGCTCCCCTGGTATAAAGTTGGACCAGCCTGAGGCACTGGTAGAGGGAGGGGGTCATCACCAGCAGCCCTCCGGAGAGCAGACACAGCTCCCAAGGGGAGGCAGCCAGGCTGGGAGCTGTTTGCCAGCCTCCCAACTCTTCTGCCAGCCTCATCATGCATCACGCAGGCAAGCATGATTCTGTGCAGCCCTCGCTCTTCCTGGCATGGGGATGGGCTGAGTGGGGCAGGAGGGAGATACCTCGAGGCCTCACAGGCTGTGATCACATAGCTCAGTTTGCATTTATGCCAGGTACATTCACGTCTTCTTATTTAGAAAGCTCTGCCTGTCCACACTGGGAAAGGTGTAGGGCTGGCAGTTCATACTGCTTAGGAATAAAACATCCCAGTACCTTTGCCATTGGAAGCAAAAGCAAAACCAAGAAAGAAAAGAACTGGCTCATAAGTGAAAGTCAATTGCCACCCCCACCTTCAAATACAAGCAGGGATCAGAACCAAGCTATCATGTACTTTTAGGACGCATTTTCCAGTCAACTATTCTCCAAACCCAGCAGTCAAACTTACGCTTGGGTCACACTCTTAGCACTTGTTCCTCAGGCCCCTCCCAAGTGTCACTACACAACACATTTTAATAGACAGCTGAAACAAGACCTCTCTTCACAGTTCCAAGGGACAGTCCATCAAGGTACTCTCTTAAGTCTTACAGTTCCTCCTGTTCTTTCAAAGGATAGCATCCAAAACAAAAAACTCGTTGAAAACCCTGTAGAGTTCATCTAACTCGTTCCTTCCCGAGTCTGACGGATGATGGTATGTGTGACAATGTGCTGCCCTCCCAGCACTGAGACCAACCTTGCCAGCTGACTTCACACACAAAAGGATCAGGAGCAGCCTCAGAGACCAACTCTGAGGTGACTTGTTGTATTGTCATTGAAATGACAAGCCCTATGGCTTAGAATCCGGGAGTTGTTTCCAATGTTTGTTCAAAATAGCATCACTGGCGGCAGAACAAAAATAGGATACCTTCTGGAGAGAAAACTACCCCAAATTGCCATGGTGGGCAAGGAGCCAAAGGCCCCCAAAGGCCCCTAAGAACTGACAGTTCTGCTATGCCTTTTCCTACAGCAGTTATTATGCACGAGGTCTTGGCGGCTGGGTGGCTCTAGAGCTAACCCTGTGAGCACAGACTCTTGTATCTCCGGGTCCTATTCTAGACCAGCTCAATCACGCGTGAAAGGTATTAGCTGACACCTCATTAGCAGAGTGAGTGAGAGGGGTTTCAGGCAGACCCCTCTGTACAAGAAATGGAGCTTCCTTGATACAATTCATTAGCTGTCTCAGGAAAGAGTTCAAAACACAGATGATGCACAAAAACTGCATTTAAGTTTCCTCCTGCTCCTTCCACATCAGGGCTGAGGCATGCTGGAAGGACACTACTGGAGAAACCAGGATGAATTCAGGTCTAACACAGTTCCTTAGCAGTTCTCTGTCAAGCACAGGCAAGCTCCACAGTTCCATTACTAATAACCTAATACCTAATAATATTACAATAACAGAATACCTTATAATATTACCAATGTAATACTTTAACTTGATGCCAAGCACCTGGACCCAGAAAAATAAGCACTTAGCAAGACTTCCACCTCACTGCATTTGGCTTCTGTCAACTGATCAAAACTCAGCATCCACACCTCCTTCCCACCTGTTCCAAGGTATTTGGAATAATTTTTTAAAATGTAAAGCTCCTACTTCAGCCAGAAGCTAAGGACTGAACCAGAGAGACAACACAGACTGCAGAAGGGGTAAAAAACATTCAAGTGCGATTCTACTCCCCTTCTCTAGGCTTTGAATGCATTAGGCAAATTCCCAATTACAGCAATCCCTTCTGCCTGCAACTGGAGTTGAGATAAGAGACCAGAAAGAAGGGCCAGTGGGCATCACTGAAAGCTCAGCATCTTCCATTACACATCAGCACTGTAAAAAGGGTGATGCCAACCCTGAAATGTTTTTTTCCAAAAGGAACACACACACACACACCCTTTAGAATGGCTATGGTGAAATATGCCTGGAGAGGGAAGGACTCAGCAACACCAGCAGGTTCCTGACTCCTTATCATCAAAGCAAGCCCAGCCTCTAACTTAATTTCATCAATGTCCTCTTTCTTCCTTCTCCAAGGGCTCATATGTCCGAACGCGACTGCAAACACACTGCCAAGGAGGTCGTGCGATATCTGAATCCACAACCGACTCAAAGACATCTCCATGTTTTGCTGTCAGCCTGAAGTCTGAATAAGGGAGCCCACCAGTAAGAGTGAATGAACGCTGGCAGCTGCCAGCAGAGCAGAGCCGAGCCTGTGCTTTAAGCCACCTAGTGTCCGAGCCGCGCAGGGAGATGCTTCACGAAATTCAGGCGAAGAGGAGTTGAGACATCCAACCACAACGACGCGGAAAGGAGCAAAGGACGGGGTGCAGCGACTGAGAAGCGACCCCGAGCCGAGGAAGCAGGCGGCAGAGCGGAGCACGGCAGAGCGGAGCACGGCAGAGCGGAGCACGGCAAAGCCAGCACCCGCCCGGGGCCGCTGCTCCCCCGCTCCGGCCCGGGGCTGAGCGCCGCAGCACCGGGCCGAGCAGCGTGGGCAGCCGGCTGCTCTCAGACTGATCTCCGCCGGGGAACGGCACCTTTACAGGCCAGCATTTCAGTCCCAAGGTCCAGCTGGGTTGCTCGGGTGCAAACCTGGGAGATCTCTGGGACGCAAACTTGGAGATAACTTGCCCCAGCATAGGCCTGTGGAACGAATCCAGGGTCCCAGAGGCGCAAGCCCTACTAACCTGTGCCCCCTCCCCTAAAAACCACTTTCATCCACATCTCCTCTCCTGCTCCCACAGTAGCCCCCTCCTCCTCACTCTCTTTCTCTGTGTCCTCGAGACTCCTCTCACCTTGAGGAGTGTTAGGATTACCCAGCATTTACACTCAATGCTCCTCTTTATTCCTTAAGACTTATTAAGAATGATAATGAGCTCCAAAGCAGTGACACGTCTCTCTCTCCCCCTCTGTCGCACTCTCTCTCTCTCTCTCTCTACGTGCCTTTTCCATCAAAGGCACACAGGACAAATCCGACCAAAAAAAAAAAAAAAAAAATCAAACCAAAAAAACCCCTGACAATATGGATCAAGGACATATGAGGATTTATACTCTACAAATCCAGCCTTTTTTGTTTTTATTATTTCTCTTCAAATTCCATTCCTTTCCTCTTCCTACTCATGTTCGCCCCTCCTCTACCTCAAACCTCTCAGACTTTGAATGAAAAAGAAGAAGAAGAAAAGAAAGCTGCTTGCCTGGAAGACCTCGTTAACGTGGAGCTCTTAAACGGTTGATTAATTTTAGCAAAATTTATGATGCACCCTTGCTTTTCTTTGAAGCTGCAGTCATATATACCAAAAGCAAGTTAACTTTGAGATGTCTGTGCAAACCAACTGCCCCCTGATTCTTAGATACCCTATTTAGGTGCAACAAATGTACGGGAGAGAAATGCTACACCAGAGCATGGAAACAGTCACCCTGTCTGATGTTTGAAGTGGTTAGATTCAAATCCCTTTAGCACAGCCTGGTAATCACAACCTGAAAACTTCCAACTTCTAGCTATTTAACTTCCCATAAAGATTAAAAAAAAAAATCACTAATGAGTCCTTCAAAAACAAAAAGAAAGAGGAAAATATAAACACAAATGCCAAGAGAAGTCTCTCCCAAGTTACATCTGCACACACCACAGAAACACCAGACTCTCGGCTGCACTGGAAACACCAGGTTCTCCCGAAGGCACCTTTAAACCAGCTACATTTCACCAGAGGGAAACATCATAATGCTGATCTATACATATCCTGAACTATACCTCAGAATTTCAGTCATCTCCTCAGCTTCCTCCAACCCAGTATTTGCTTTTATTCTTTGTCTCCCTCTTCTAGACTCTGTTTTTCTGATACAGACACCAGAAGGTTAAGGGCTCAATTACCAAGTCTGTTGAATCCTCAGCTTCACATTACTTAGGAGGTTCTCTGTTGCTCTTTGGAACTACACTGCAAAATCTCCTTCCTTCTCGGCTTTTCTTTTTCCTACTTGTAACGTCTATTTCCGACATACCCCTGTATGTGAACCCACAAATGTATTTGGGATAAATGGAGAGAAATCCTGAATTGGTTTGGGAGACAGAAACATTAATAAGAATAACCTTAAGAGTACCTAGCCAGACTAAACCTGAAGCACTCGTAATTTTGAAACCTAAAGTAACATCCACATGGAATTTACAAAATATGATTCGAGTGGTTCTAATTAGCCCCAGTCTGTGGAAATTTGGAAGGAAGCGGCTCTTTGATTAATGTTACAAACCAGAAAGGAAACATATTTTAAAAGTTAAAGTAGCAGCATTGTGGAATACAGAATCATTACCAGCATGCATTTATGATACCTGCTTCAATCGTATGGCTTGGGGTTTTGTTTTTAGGGTTTTTTTCCTTTTTACTTTAAGAAAAAAAGGAAGGCAGGATGCAAGTAAAAGCCTTTGTTTATGGAAGTGTGTGGCACTTTTATCTCCCAAGGAATTTATATAGCTGGACTGTGTATAAATCCTTCTGAAAATGAAATTAGCAAAAACAAAACGGGGGTGAAGGTGCTGGGGGGAGTGTGGGAGGGGGCAACCATCACCTCAGTAAATCATAGTGGATAACCAGCCTCTGGCTTGGACAGATAGCAAATTCAGCTTTAATAGGAAGAAACATAGTTGGAAAGGGAAAGAACAAGATTCATACCTGCAGAAAACTCCTTGCAAAAATGGGGGGCTATTTTTAATAAGCTTTTTAAAGTTACTGTGCAAGTTTGCTTGGGCTTGAAAAGAAAAAGGAAATAAGGTTTTTTTTCCAGCTCGCTTGATTATTTTGGGTGGAGCTCAAGCATGTGTGTATATATGCTGTATATAAAAATGAATTACTAATTCTTTCCTGGAAACTGTTTGAATTACAATCTGCAAGATACAAAAACACACCTTTATTTTAACACTAATTTTAATACAGATAGAATTGGAGGGAAGGGGGAAAAGTGAGGGAAACGTTTTTAATCCCAGCACACAGCAAAACCCTTAAGCAAGAATAACATCCCACCACATGTACCCAGAGACACTTTGCTCAGCTGTACAACACCAACTTAACTCCAGCTTTCAGTGGCTTCTCCCTGTACAAAGGATTCGCTCTGAAACTGCAAGAATGACAATGTCATGTGTGTGGAAAGCTGACACTTAGATCTTTTAAAAAGAAATGAGGAAAAATAAGCTGTTGACTTCTTGGTTAAAGTATTTTCTTGTTCTAACTCATGTTCTTATGTCACTGGGCTAAAAAAAAAAGAGAGAGAAGGGGAGAGAGAGATATGACTTTCCTTGAATGATCTGTTTAACCTAAGCCAGAGGAAAAAAAAGAAGTCATTAATTACTTATGTGAGCTATTGCTTCTGAAAGACAATAAACCTGCCTGGTCGCCATGGATATGACATATTTGCTCTGAAAACAACACAATAATTAGCAAAGGGGAAAGATACAAGGAGAATATGCAAACTCCTGAGTTTAAAGCCATAGTGTTTCCTTTTTTCCCCCTCCTCTTTTTACTTGTCAGAGTCAATTCTGTTTGCAATTCAAATCAAACAAATAAACAGAATACTTACAAAAAATTTTAAATGATCTCCCACACATCAAATCACACACACAAACACACACACAGAGAAAAAAACCAAAGCAAACAATTTACAAGGAAAAAATATTTAAATCTAGTATGGACAGATCATAAACCACTTGATGTTTTCCGTACATGTGTATGCATGTATGTATGTGTGTGTGTGTGTGTGTGTGCATATACCGATATAGATATATATATATATGTGTGTGTGTATACATATATGAAATATAAATGCATATACACACACAAATATATATGAGTTATGAGGGTTCCATACACTATTTCCTCTAGGACTATTATTTTTAGGATCAGTATAGAAGCACACTAAGAGGAAAAACATCTCTCATTTAGGGAGTGGAAACATTTTGAAGATACACTAGAAGAAAGTACAACAAGGGGTTCTTTTACTGTGTCAAAGATGCATTGTGTTGGTAGCATATTTTTTGCAAATCTTTGAATTTTTCTCTAAAAGATGAGCAAAAATCCACAACTGGTGTACACCATGCATCAACCTAATCAACACACCGGCTTACCAGGACTTCTCAAATTTTAAGCATAAAAAAAAAATTCTCACCTCAATTACTTTAGTTCTAAAGTGATATCCCACTGAATCACATGTAATAATGCAAGGGATAAGTTAAGAAATAATGAAAATTGAGTTATATGCAGAGAGTCTTCTTTGAAATAATTTATAAACGTTGCAGGGAAAATGTTTTTTAGACTGCTCTCTCATTAAGATGAGACAAAGACTATTAAAACCTTCTCTAATGCAGTAGCTTTCTGTATTCTGACCTTCCACATTTAGAAACCAAGTAATAAAAACACCCTAACAAGCACTTTATCTTTGGAGATATTTGACTTTGAACTTATTTTAACTTTAAAAAGACTTGGAAGGTATAAAAATAACAATATAGTTGCCACAAGTTTCTGTTGTTGTTGTTGTTGTGTTGACAAAGCTAAAAAAAAAATCTTTAGAACAAAATAAGCAGATTAAGGAAGCATCCCCTTAATTTAACTGTATCTTTTACTGGTTTTTTTTTTTGTTTTGTTTTGTTTTGTTTTTTCAAACAATAGTTTTTAGCTGGACGCTTTGATCTTGAAAGGGTTCTGCTATCTTGTGTGATGAGGGGGGAAAAATGATCTGTTTTAAATGATGATGCAAAAAAAAGGATCAAAGCCCTGACTTTCTGTTAGCCATAATAAGTTCTGTCTTGCTCAAAGCTTCAACTTCAGGCTTTAATATATAAAATGTACAGGAGCCCAGTAAAAGCGCTGAAAAGGTGCAAAGTCTGAAAACAAAAGGGGACGCTGCTCCTTTAAACGTTTTAGTGCATATGGAGTTTGATTTCTGAAAGAGATCAGTTTAACATCTCCATAGAAACCAGCAACAGATTATCATCAACAGAATAAATAACTAGTCTAATAAATTAAACAGGAGGCATAAGATCTGGAAACTTGATTACTCAAGTTCAACAATATTCTCCCATAAACTCTTCCAAGCCACCTTTAGGGTAGCTAACAAGGTGGCAGCGACACACAGAAAAAAGGTAGATGGGAAGCAGGCAGGACTTCTGAAATGAGACGTCCGAAACCTTCGCAAGAAATTATACCACCCTGACAGTCAGCAAATCAATAGAGGAAATAAATTCATCAATGAAGTTTTGGGAGAGACAGCTACTCTTCCAGGGAGCGAGCTGCCAGGACCCGCTGTGCAGTGCAGCGCGGACAGGAGGGGGCACACAGAAGGTGGACGTGCAGTTCCTGAGAAGTTTCACCTTTCCGACCCGAAAGAGCAGGAGGGCTCGAGTCGATCGATCCAACCTGCCGTGATTCGGAGCGGCCTCCGGCCGCAGACCACCCCTCAAAGTTTGCCGCACAAGTTGCCCGCCGCACTGCCAGGCGCTCACGGCGCCGGCCCCGAGGCAAGCGGCAGCGCCAGTCCCGTGCCCGCCCGAGCTTCTTGACAGCTCTCCCGCCGCTCCGGGCCGCCGCCGAGCCCGCCTCTGCTCTGCGCCCCTCGCTCCTCCTCTGCTCCCCGGGACTGATGCTCCGCGGCCGGTGGCGCTCGGGGCCCCAGCACGCCACCGCTCCTCGCCTTCCCCGTCCGCGCCCCGCGCCCCCCCACCGGCCCGGCTTATGAGTGACGGCTCGGACACCTGTTCCCCGTCCCCAGAGCCTCCAGCGCGGGCAGCCGCTCCCCCGGGAGTCCCGGCCTGTGCCCCCCACCCGCCGCCACCCCGGTCGGCCGTGCCCCCGCCCGCCACTACCCCGCCGAGCACGGGGGAAAGAAAGGGGGAAAGGGGAAGGAGGCGGAAGGGGGAAACTTCCTGGCTCCGGATGGCAAATCAGCTGCACATTCTGCAAATACCACCGGGTAAAAATAACCTGCTGCTTCGCCCGGGGGGCCGGGCACCGGCTGCCCCGACCCGCGCTCCCGGCCGCCGCGGCCCCTGCCCACCGCGACCCTGCTGCGGGGCTGCGGCCGTGCCGCTGCGGGCACCGGGGGAAGCGCTGCCGACCCCGGCCCGGCCACTTTGCAGAAAGTTCCCCGGCACGGCTCGCCGCGCCGCACCCGGCCCTGTCCGCGGAGCGCTCCAGCTGCCGCTCGCCCAACTTTGCTGCCGCCTTTCCCCTCCCACCTCTCAGTGCTTCGCCGGGACCCTCGGGTGGTCCCGGCGCGGCGGGGCTGCGGTTACCTGCCCTCGGCGCGGAGCGGGAGCACGTGTTCCCCCGTCCCCTGCCCGGGCTCCTGCCAAAGTCTTGGAAATTGACGGGCGCCGCCACGGCCGCGGCTCCGCCGCCGAGCGGGCACGGCGCTACCCCGCCGCCGCCGTCGGCCCCCCACGGCACCTCCCTCCTCCGGCGGGGCCGGGCGGCCGCCGCTGTCCCCGCTGTCGGCCGGCGCCCGCAGAGGCTGCCCGCTGCCCGCGGAGGTGGGCACTGCCCCACGGGAACCGGCTCGGAGCGCGGAGCGCTGCCCACCTGCCGGGCAGCGCCGCCCGCCCGCGCAGCGCCCCGGCCCCGGGGCTGCCGGCGGCGGGGCCGGGGCCGGGCGGGAGCGGACGGGCTTACCTGCACTTGGGGCTGCTTTGGTTGACTTTCCAAGTCAAGGGAAATGTGTGTGTGTTTGGGATGGAGGCAGCAGCGCGCATGCGCCATCAAACTTGCCCTGATCCCGGATTTTTCCTCCTCGCGCTCCCCTTTGCTTTGATTATTGAATTTTCCTATTTCTAACAGGAGGGCGGGCGTCGCGCAAAACCCGGCCTGGAGCCCGCCGCCGCCCGCCCCGGCCCGCCCGGGGTGGGGAAGGGGGGAGCGCCGGGAGGGAGCGGGCACGGAGCGGACTCGGTCTCCAGGCAGGCAGGGCAGGCAGTCAAGGGAGAGGCACCTGCAAAACACGGACTGGATCACCCTCCCCTGGCAAGGGAGAAGGCGAGAGTGTCCCCATTTCCCTGCCCGCGCGCGCAGCTGCCTGTCCCCTACCCTGTTCCTGCACCGGCGGTTACTCTTACCCATCTGTCCTCCTTCCCAGAGAACCACTGTAAATTTTACAGAATTTTCTATTTTGCAGTCTGCTGACCCCGTTCACCTTAGTTCCCTGAGACCGAACTCCATGGAGATGATGAATAACTAGGTTGTGTGTACCGCTTTATTCTCCTGCTGGCTTTCCTAGGCATGATGTTCAGTTGCTATTTCACAAACTTCTAAACTTCAGTATTTTTCTTTTGCTAATGTTCTTTGTCTGAATTTCACTCAAGTTTAGAACTAACTGTTGTCTCAGATCTACAACTGTAGTATTTCTCAGTTTGGCTGTGCTGGCTTTGCTGGCAATTGCACACAGGACTAATTTTTTGCGGGTCTGGATCCTAGCAAAAATGCCAAGGAACAAATGTGCAAGCTGTGAGCAGCCTTGTAGACTAGGCTGGTTTTGGGTGATGTCTTTGCAGGATCAGAGACAAGAGCTCTCACACACCTTAATTTCCAACAGGCAGGCATCACATTTCTGTGTTAAACTACTTTCCCCAGCTCCACCTTTCATTTCACTGAGACAGTGGGTATGCATTACAGTTGCATGTGCACATTTTGTGGTGGTGATTCCATAGAAGCATCCACAGAAACCTTTTCTGTCATGCCCTGGTTGCCTCTACAGGAGCCAAGAGCCTGGGCTCACTGGCACCTTGCACTCAGCACAGGGGTTTGGAGGTACAGCTGCCTGCCTGCCCAGACAGTAGGTGTGTGGGGTGGATCTGCCTCCACTGTAGGGCTTGCAGGATTTGGGCCCTAGGCCCCAGGTAGGCAAACCTGAACACTCTTGGATAATTTTGTTCATTGGCAGCAGGGAATTCCGCATCAGCACACCCACACAGAAGCCCTTGCAGGAGCGTCTTGCTCTCTCCGTGTGCTTCCCTGTCTGTGTCTGTCTCCACCTGTTGCCTCTTGTCTGGTGTTTACACCATCAGCTCTTTGGGGCAGAAACCATGGTTTTGCTCTGGATTTGTCAGTGCCTTGCACAATGTGGCCCAGCTCCATAACCACAACTCCTATGTGCTATTGCTACACACATAAATAATAATAATTAATAATAATAGGCTAATTCCTCTGATTTTGATGTGACTACTCATGTGAGTAAAAGTGACTCACATACATGAGCGTGTGTGGGACCACTGCCAGGTCTTGAGCTTTTATTGCGAGTCTTCCAATATTTGGTGTTCTCTTTTGATTCCCAGCTCCTGGAATGACTTGTTTCCAGCACTTGCCTTTACACAAGGACACTTGGAAATGTGGCCTAGTGCTGTCAAAAGCCTCAGAAGCCAGTGAACAAATAGGAAAGTTCCAAAGAAATAAATTTTTAATGGCTTTTGTGAAATTCCTGTGATTTGGCAGCTCAGGGAGGAGTGGAGTCTGACTCATGAATTTTGAGCAGTCAAGTTTAGGAATATGCATCAATTGAGTTAAATATTTAGGTCCCTGTAAAGAATAGACTTCTACTAACCAGGCCAAACTTATAGTGCAGAGACATATTTTGTGGAAATAATGTTTATAAAGCTGGTGTCTTTGCAAAATCTGAGTTTTTTTATATTTGCATATTGTTTGGGATTTGTCATCCTGTAGTTATTTATTTTTACCTGTTCACAGTAAGAAAGCAAGAAAAAAGACATGAAAGTGGGATTATTAAAGTAAATAGGACTGTGTGAAACTGTTTTAATAACTGTGGCAAGTATTTATAAGTTGCTGAAAATGCAACCAGCAAAATTCTTGAGTTTGGTATGCTGAAGAGACACTGCCAGGTTAAACCCCATGTGCTTCTGAAAGTAAATGTCCCAACTTCTTCTTACAAAAGTAAAAGAGAGCAGGTCCCAAGCTATGAATTCTTGCTTATGAGGCATCCCTGAAGAATGAAGGGTTGGGAGAATAGGGCTCTTTAATTAAACCTGCATAGTTACATTTAATTGCATTTACTTACTATTTTCTCTTGTTCATGTTTTTGCATTTCTCTCATCTAGGGTGTTGAACGCAGACTGAATGGTCTTCCTTCTGTTTGGAAGTTTTCTAATTTTGAAGTGCTGTGGAGCTGGCCTAGTTAGGAGGAGCATTTGGGCAAGTGTTTTTGAGGTGGTCCTGTTGATCACCACAGATCGATCCTCTTCTGCCTGTGCTCCCCTGACTGTGGTGGGAGGCTCGGACACCATTGTGAGCTGTGCCTCTGACAGCTTTGAGTCTCCTTCCAGACCACAGCTTGCTCAAAGCCCAGTCAGCCCTCTGATGTTCACTATACGAGCCCCAGAGTGCTCAGCTCCTCAGCCAGATAGAACAGGAGGTAATGACACCTTACACAGCCCGTTCTAGATAGAAAGAATATAATTTAGCAAATTGCAAATGATGCATACTTAACTATTTATGCAGCATCTTCCTGTCATCAACCCAAAGCAATTTTACTTCCGTGTTGAACTGTGGAGGAAAATGTTCTATAGATTTAACCATTGCGGGAGTTCCTTTTAAGTGGTGCAGTAATCTCTCTCCAGCTAATTTAGTGTTGTAATAAGGCACCACCCTCACAAGTCCTTTGTGTTCTTGTGTCAATACTGCCCCCAAACCAAAAGTGCTGGCATCTGCATCTGTCAGAAAAGTGGGTCTGAAATACAGACCAAGAAAGGAGCAACATGCCCATCCGTGGAGCAATATGGCCATCAGCAGAGCGATCTCAAAAGCTTTTTGCTAATTTTGAACATACCCAATTTCATTCAGATTTCCTCTAAAATGCAAATTTACTTTCTCAGCAAGACCATGATAGGGTTTAACAGTGCTGTAAAAGCCAACAATAAACCTCAAACAGAAGCTGACTGAGATGTACCTGGCAAACCAGAATGCTTCAGTACAGATTCAGTTTTGTTCTTGCCCATGGACGTTCCTTGCCCACTGCTCAGGATTCAGCTTGAGCCACATCATGTCTCTCGTTGGGATTGAAGATCCGTAACCAAAGACCTCTAAGGAAAACGTCTCTCAGTTTTGCGCTTTTCTGTTTCAAGCATACAACACAACAGTGGAAAAAAATCCAAAAGGAATCTTGGACATTACTTTCATTTCCTTTCCTCTTATGGTTTTCTTTGCTGGCATTTACTAAACCTGTGAGCCCTTACACAGTTGTGGTTCCCATCTTCAGTAGTTCCTGCTTGCCTGAGCATTTAACAAACAGTTCAGTTGCACAAGATCATTGGCAGCTCAGGTTCCACATGCTTCTCCACCTCTAAAGAGGTTTCATCTATTCCCAGCCTTTCTTTAGCTACCGTAGCATGTAGTGATGCCGTTAGTTGCTGCCCTTGGGGGAAGGACATCCTGCACACTGCAAGCTTAGTGCCCATAAGATATTGGTTCTATTGAGCTACATATTTCAAATTAATTTCGATGGACTGGAGTTGCAGGACACATTTTTTGCTATTTATCATTCAGCAATTAGCAATGATAGTGTCCAAACTCATTGTTAGGTCATCTCTCCACAACTCTTGGTTAAACCCAGAAATTTGTCTCTTAAGCCTAACTTCATAGAAGTTGCTTTGCTTTTGCTCAGAGACCTCATTTCCACTGTGGAGTGGGGTGGGTGCAGCTGTGTAGACATGCAGGACATGGTGTCTGTCAAATCCCCTTGTGAGCTGCTGGGCAGCAGTGAGATGTGAGCATGAGGAGGTAATACAAGTCATTCAGCACAGAAGTGAGCACAACATTTAGACTGATGACAGGACAGCTGTGGGTCAAGCATACAGGCTGTGTCTTTACTGCAGAGTAGAGGTTAATGTATTTTATTCACACCCAGCACATACCCCAGAACACTCCATCTGGCTATGCTCTGCAAGTGCAGCCTGAGAAAACTACATACCCTTAAAAAATTACTCACACAAGAAAAATGATGCTAAAACAACATGAGAAGGGCATGGATTAAAATGCCATAAGCAGAGAAATACATGCTGAGGGTTCTAACTTTGTCCTCAGGTCACCCTGCTTTCAGTAGAAGGGAAGAGAAAGGAATGCAAAGGTAGTTCCCATAGCTCTGAGGCTCATGGCAATACTCAGGCTGAGATGCCTTGTTCCCGCCCACTCAGAGCAGGCGACATGCTCTCCATAGGCCTACATGCCACATTAATTCCTCAAAGAGGCACTTCATCTCTAGTAAATGAGGAGCTGGATGAGGTCTAGACTGACCAAACTACTAAACTGGACTGACTCAGTCACTCATATCCCATGTGGACTACCCAAGAGCCATAAGGCGGTAGGAGTGACATTTTCCAAACCCAGCGCAGAGCAGGGTGCTGTCCAGGACCTCTGATCCTGCTTCACAACTCACTGGAAGAATGAAGAAATCACTCAGACATGCACTATAAAAAGCCAGTGTATTTACTTAGTTTCATAGTGGAAAATTAAAAGTAATTGCAGAGGAGGAGGAGGCATTTTTTCAGTTGCAAGTGCAATATTATCCACTTCCATATTTTATCATTGGAATGGCACAAGTAATCAGGGAGTACCATGTGGTCATTTTTGTCAAGTGCCTTTTTGTCACAGGCAACTATTTCTTTGCATGTGCCCATTTCAGAAGAAGGAATTGGTTAGATCCCCATTGTGTCCTGCTCCAAATCCTCTGTGCAAAGGAAGCATTGCTTCACACTGGCAGTACTGGGGCAAGAATTATTTGTATTGAAGAGGATCACGCTCTGCATTTTGAAACGTCTTTGCTTAGAAATACATATGATTAATACCAGGATGCAAGTATGTTATATAAATATTGAAACCTTGTGGACCTAATTAAAGGCCTACAGACTGATACTGACTTTTGGTTGGTATAAATGAGTGTGTACAAGAATTTGACATGCTCAGAATCTGTCCTTACCTGTTTTATTTGCCTCAAATATATACGAAGGTTCAAGCAAAAGACTTGACACTTAACAAGAAACATCCTGCATTTAACCCCGGTTCTGCTGCAAAATTTCCCAGTGACTTCACTACTCCATGTGTCTGGGTAACGTCCACTGGTTTGGGGCTTAGTCCTAAGAGAGACTACTAAAGGTAACTAATAAATACAGGAGGAAACAATAATAAATAAACAACAACAATAATAAAACTGGAATTCAAGTGTGACGTATGTTTGTAATTGTCTGTCTGTGTTAGAAAATAATCAACTAAATAGCAATAAATAATAAAAATTTATATTAACAATTCATTTGTGCTGATACAGACCTTCAAGTTCATTATATTAATTTACTAATTAATTAGGCACTACATCACCTGACACCTACATAGATTTTATTACACTTATGGATGGAAAACCTAAGAGTTTTGCCTAGGGACACAGTGAATCAGTGGCAGGGCTGGACACAGAACTGGAATATCCTCCACAACTCTATGTCTGTTTACAGCATAAAGTTGCCCTGATTTTCTGACTAATTTAGTTCAGCAGATGCAATTCTCAGTGTGGGGACTTCAATTTGGGCGCAAGATGGAGTTATTTTGTTTGAACTTAAATCAGTTCTTAATTATATCAAGCTAGTTATATAAAGGCAGTTTTAAAAATATCTTTGTAGGCATCTACATTTTGGACTGTTGGTTTAAAAACACAACTTTAGTTTAATTGCTGCAATTTTCCTGATAGGTCCCAAGTCACAGCAGTTCTTGAGGTCCCTCCCTTCAGCATTTCACCAGCAAACCTCACCTGCTGAACTGAGATGTGCAATTTTGAGTGTCTCCACCTAAACAGTGCAAATATTGGCCCTGAATTTGGTTTAAGACAGAGCTAGTGCAATTTCGTTTGGCCTTTTAATAAATGGTTTAAAATTCTTCAAAGTCAGGGTTTGCAACCGAGTCTCAATTGCCTAAGGTGATGCTGTTAGTGCTTGGAGCTGAGTTAATTACAAGACAATGACCCTTCTACACTCCCTCTCCCAGGTATCACAGGACACTTCCATCAGGGAACATTCATTGATGGACTTTTCTGAAACGGAGCTCCTTCCATTTGGTCACCTGCACCTGTGTCTGGGCAAGAGGAGGTGACTTGGCCATCCCCGCCTTGCTCAGTGTCTCCGCGGGTCACGCTGGCCCTGGGACACAGACACAAGGACTCCTGGGCCCTCTCCCTTCGCTAGCAGTGCGTGCCAGCCTGGCAGGAGGGTATGGGAGTTTCGCACTGGCCCAGTGGGATGGAGGCAAACCAAGGGCTGCGTAAGGAATGCAGGAGAACTGCACAGTATAATGGGAAACATTATTTATAGCCTGAATGCAGAAAACCTCCCCTTCCTCCCCCCTCGCCAACAGACAAACCCATGTCCAGTAATGACAAAGTCATTACCTTTTTATTATTTTTCAATAGGATTCAGATGTAGCGTGTCTGTTCCTTACAGGCTGATCTGATGGCTCCGGTCTCCTGTCACGCTGGGAGCACTCATCTAAACGCACCAAGTGGGTGTGGAGTCACCAGCCATGCTTTAGAAAATTTGGGCTATACCCTCCCAGAAGCCTGTTATCTCACTTATTAGGGGAGAATTATAATGTTTCCCTTCCTCCCGAGAGGCATTTGGGACTACAATAAAGGCCTTGTGAGAACTGCTGCAAGATCAAAGCAGGGATCCCATTGGAGAAGTTCAGCATAGTGCTGTCCCTGATAAGACGTGGATTTGGGGGCTCCTAATAGAAACAATGGGCTTTTCAATATTTTTTTCCTAGCACAAATGTTATTCTTGAGAAAAATAATTTTTTTCATGTGAAAATCCTAAATTTATATCATCCTCAGATACTAAAAAGGTTGAAGTTCTTTTAGATTTGATGCTTTTCAAGCTTTCCATCCTAATATTGTATTTCCCATGAGAACTCCCTATTCTGACATGCTGTTGCTCACTGTTCCGCCACTGATCATTCTCTGAAAAGCTTCCTCCTTCACCTGCTGCCCCTCTGTAACTCCAATCCTCCTTTTTTTTCTTGCATTTAATGCCACAGTGTGCTTGGTCTTTGTTTTTATGCTTTGTAAATGTCCTTCCCTCACTTTGTATCCTCAACAAGACCCCTGTGTGTGGGTCTGATAACCCACGTAGCACCTATGTCTCTGGGATTTATTTTGAGATCTCCTGCTTGTTTATTTATTTCCCTTTTAGCACACCCAGCGAGGCCTGTGTGGCAGGAGATGTGAAGGGAGGTGATTATGGGAGACTATTTCCCCTCGCTGCTCATTCATGACAAACAAAGAGCAGTGATTGATGATTAAAAATGCATTCTCTGGGCTTGTTTTCTTTTGTTTTACCATTATGGAGATATTATAAATACGGAATACTAATCAATTCAGACCTGGTGGGACCTCACAGACCTTCTACAATCCCAGGGCTTTGCTCTTCCTTATAACCTCTGCAGCTTTCTCCTCCCTCCTTTGTTTCTAAATGACAGACCTCCATCCCAACCAAAAAGAATTAAGTTAACTTTGGAGGAATTTGGACTGTCTGGGCTCTCGCCTCTGCCAAACACCCATAGTCTCCCCTGAAAGGATAGGCTCTATGCTAAGGCACCTGGGCATTTCCATGCCCTTTTTTTGCCCTTCAGTGGGGTGGAAACAAAAATTAATTCCTCAGATCAAAGGAAAATATTTAGGAAGCCCAAAGTGCCACAAATTTGCTTGCAAAGTGGATACCTTGTGGGGAGGAGAAGACATCAGGAAGTCCCCTCTAAAAAGTCATTATTCATAGCACTAAGGCTGGATTTCTCCCTGGGCATTTCTGTGCAAAAGCCAGAGCGCCACATCTGATTCTGCAACATTTCACAATGTCCAGATAAACAGCAAACTCGGTGGCGCTTGCATTCTTTTATCTTTATTCAGTCAAATTAACTGCTTTCTCTTTCCCTTCCCGCACCCCCGCCCTCACCTCGTTCTCCCTCATTCATGTAAAATAGAGACACGCCACACACTGGCCTCTGCAAAAAATTGATCAAAATCATCTATCCCAATGGGATGAGAAGATTTCTCTTCACTTTGACCTAAACTACTACTTTTCTCTAATCACCTATTTCCTGTGAGATTTTTCCAGTGTTCTGCTGAAGTCAATATTAAATCTCCCATACAACAAAGCTCTGACTGACTCCAGTGTGAGCACAGTTATGTTGAGGCTCAGCTTTTGCTGAAATCCCCCCAGAGAGCAGAGTGAGGTCCCTCTTTTGTTCCTGGCTACACATGGGCAGAGCCAAGGTGCTGACGGGGACACCGAGACAGCAGCAGAGTGTAACAGCAAGCAGCACAAGGGTTTGGTCGCCTGCGTAGCTCAGATTACAGAAAATAAAATACAGTGGGCGCTGACACAGATTTTTCTTAATATGCTTAGAACCAGCCCAGGAATAGCTGAGCTCAGCTGGAACATATCAGGAAGGAGAAGGAAGAGAATCTGAGCTGGGCTAGCAAGGAATTTTAGTCTGAACCATATGGCAAGAAACTGCAGCGTGTTCTTATCTTGAAGCCTGAGGATTTATTTTATGCACAGAATTCCCTGATCATCTTGATGTAGCATCTCCTAGGAGGAGGGTGTTACACTATCTAACCACCACTGCTGGAAGTTGACAATCTCTCTATCATCTTAACTTTCTTAAATAATTTTAAATATATATCTGTGTTTATGAAATATCAGGGGCCTGATCCCATTGAAGTCTGGGGAAGGACTCTAATCAGTTTGAGTAGGCATTTGGATCAAGCCTATAGATGCTCACTACTTTTTTCGTTAAGTATTGTATCTCTGCATCACATCTTTGCATGCTACTTTTCTGTAGTACACCCAGGGTCTTCCTCTCCCTTTGAAATCTGTGATTTTTTTTTTCTATTAGAACAGCATTTCTCTATAATCTGTGTTCAAAAATGAAAGTCACTGCTTGCAAGTAATGAGGGAGCCTAAAATGCTGATTTTTAGACAATACGCTTTATCCCTCTGTTTCCAAATTTACCTCTTCCCTCTTCTCAGAGCAGTGTGTAACCAACTCAAAGTGAAGGGGGCTTTGCAGCAGTAATGATAATTAAATATGCTTCAGACTTTTGAGTTGAGCCTGAAGTCTGCAAGCTGCCTTCAGCTGCAACATAGTTACCATCGGTTCACCAGCAAATTCCATTTGCAGACTTGATTCACCCAGGTTCAGCACACAGATGGATCGAAGCCACTCTTTGGTGAGCCTCTGCAATGCAATGGTAGCTTTACACAGTGGTCTGTTCAAAGGAAATGTTGTTATTGATGTATTTTCAAACATACACACTTTCACCCAAAGATCCTAACTCATCTGGCAGTTTGTTTCAATGATACCACTTAGCATAAGCTTGGCAGAGACAGAAATGCATGTGTATGCATGTCTGCATGTATATGTATGCACATGTCCTACACCCACCCACACCACTTACTAATCCACTGGCTGATGTATTTATGGCTAGTTTGCTTACAAACCATTGCCCTCTGAGGAGCTCACAGCCACCTCCTGCAACCATGGCACATGCTTGTCTCAGCAGTAAAACCTGCACTTCAGAAAGAGAAAGGCTGTTTATAATCTGGTTAAGGCCAGTGCCCTTCATGCACATGTGAAGTCCAGACCAGACATGCTTTTTGGCAATGCCGCATTTAAGGTGTACCTCTCCTTGCTGCCCGGTTCATGCACCTCCCAGCCCGTTTCCTTGCCGTCACAGTGAACTCCCAGAGGTCCCAGGGACAGGAGGACCTGCCTTCCCTCTCCATTTAGCTGATAGCCTCTCTTCTCTCTCTCCTTCAGAAGATTTTTCTCATATTCTGAACTCTTATGAAAAACAGGCCATGCCTGGGGTTACATAGCATAGCAAAGCCAAGAAGCATCACTCTGAAGCTGGATTAGAGAATGAGCTTGGAACATTTTCTCTAGAAAAATGAATCTAGAACTTGAAGAGAGGAAAATATGGCCAGTTCCCATCTGGATTGATTTGCTCAGACTAGAACAGAGGCTGAGGCAATTCTTCAGTCCCTGATATTAAAGAGGTCAGAGAGAAAATCACACTGGTCCTAGGAATAAATGAATAGGATTACAGAGTATGACGACACTGCACAGTGCAATGCTGGTTAAAGATACCTAAGCCACTGCTGAGTAAGTTCAGCAAGCAGTGGAAAATTATTCCAGACAGATCACTGTACTAATACAGCCATACTCTTCTGATATCAAGCTACTCAGGTATCTCTAAAACTGCGAGGTGTACATATGTACTAAACACTGCAACTGCCACTTCAACTGTTGTGTTACTGTACCTCAACATCCTAATCTGTAACATTGGAAGAAGGGGGGAGAAGATCACTGCTGCTATATTCGGAAGGAGCTATGAGACTTATTTGATGTTTTTTAAGAGCCCTGAAACCTCAGAGAAGGGCAATTTATTGTTCTTATTTTCCTGTGATCACACTATTCCCACTGGGATTGTTTATTTCTCAGCTCTGGGTTTCAATTTATTTATTTCTCATTGTGCTCTGGGTTTTCACACAGAGCAATTTCCCCTAGCAAAGACTGAAGGGACTATTTTCCCTTTCTGGCTTCAACTTAACAAACGTACAGGCTGATAAATCCTCTTGTGAAAATCCTACAGGGTGAAGCAGGCTCTAGATCAAAGGGAAGAAACATTTGTCCTCTAGCATGCTACCAATATCAGCAGAACCTCCTCACCTTCATAAAATGATCCTTCATAAAAGCTCATGTCCCACCCTCCCACTCTCAGTTCTTAGATCCAGACTTCTGACTTTGCCACACATTTCTGCCACCCAGATCTGACAGTGTCATCTGGCTCTATTGGCATTAAAAGTTCCATTTCCTTGTGAAAGACACATCTGAGAGCAGCAGGAAATAAGGAAGCAGAAAGAATAATTCTGGATCCCAGGCTGGCTGGTATGTGGAGCTACAGGTCCTATGTGAGTTTGGGGGGAAACCCCACCCAACTCCACAACCTAGCTCCACCTGGGAATGCCATGCAGAGAGCAGCCACCTCCGTGCACTCTCAGGATACCAGATCTGGGCAGACTTTTCTTGTCTCTGCTTTGGTCTGGTTCCAGGTAGCTCTCCTTCCTGCTCCAACGTCACAAACATGCTGTACCTGAGACACCTATGGAAATACAAAGGTCACTGCACCACTGTGTGTGAGTGCAGAGCTTGTTCCAAGCAGCCGACACACCCAGCACACCCAAGGACCTGCCTCCACGCGATGCACTCAGTCCTGGCAGAAGCTGAAAGCAGGTCCTCGGTAACCCCAGCTCAGTCTAGCTCCTTCTGCATGCTGGAGCCATTATTATACACAACTCAGGAATGGTCCCGGGCCCAGTCCCAAAGTCCTTGCTCTAATTCAGATATCAGGGAAGGTCATAAAGTTGAATACATACAAAACTTGACCAAAGGAATCAGGGAATAGCCTTTGGATGTAAAAAGACTGGGCCATTTATATTGCCAAAGTCAGCAGGGTATTTAAAGTGGGAAGTGTCTGATGTCTTTATATGTCCCTTGGCTCTACTGCACATGGCAGCCCCAGAGCAGAGGAGTAGCTAAAGCACTTGCTTAACCAGAAGTACTGGAAAGGTCCCAAGTGGTATCAAAGAGTTTTGAGTAACTGTTGAACCATCTGCTTTCGGGGGTGTATCTCACATTCTTAAGATCTGAATCATGATTCACAAACCCAGATAATCCCTTCAGTGTATTTAGGAGAAAATTATGGATTTTTGGTGCTATGCAAACTACACCTATCCTCTGTTATTAAACTGTTTCTATCTGCGACCATTATGAAGTAATCTGAGTGTCCACAATTGATTCATGTACTTGAAAAAGTAGATAATAACGTCATGAAAATGTGTAGAAAAGGTTTGGAGCTTGCCAGTACACTAAGGGTATGTACAGATTATCTCAAGCGGTTGAATTATTACAGCTCATTGTTCCCCTCTCCCTAGCTGAGACACAGGACCTGACCATACTCCTGAGCATTTGAAATGGCAAAGTAAAATACATTTGTCTGAACCAACATAAATACCAGCATGGTTCTACCAGCATGGCAAATTTTACTCTGGAACTGCACTGATAATTACTGTAGCAACTTTACTGGTTACCTATTAAACTAAGGTTTGACTTGAATCATACCCCTATACCAATAAATTTGGTTTGGTGGTATTGGAGACACACTGCTTTTCCGGGGGTTGAAATAGTTTATTGGTTTCAATGGTTTATATGATAAAACAGGTTATATAATAACGCATATCAAACTGTGCCCAGCAGACTTATAGCCAGATTTTAATATCCTAACTTTAGCTGAAGAGCCCTAAATGTTAAACCTCAGACTCCCTAAGAGTAAACTGGGGTAACTTCCTGTAGATGAATGGAAATCTAGTGCAAACTTTGCCTCTTGTTATTAAAATTAAACTCTCTGATAATCAAACAGACTCAAAACTGACTCAGTAATTTTAGGGGCTCAGTGGGAACAACAGTCAGGAATCCTTGTAGGCGCTTCCATAAAAATGCCCCTATAAGTGTAGCTAAAATGGAGAAAACAATTCAGGTAAAAAATTAAAAGGAAAATTCTAGAAAACTTTGGTGAGACACAGCTGCTAATCAGTCCAAAAGGGTGGGGAGGATAATTTATTGCTATAAAGTGGACTTATGTTCCCTTACCTGTGAATGTTATCATCTTTGATAAGCCATATGCATGCATATTTTATATTTCTATGTTAAAAAGCAAAGTACAATCTTATAATAAAAAAAAAAAACCCAGTAAGTACAAGGCCAGGTTGCCCATGGAGGCAGGGGTGTGTGTGCATATGTGTGTGTGTGTGTTCATGAAATGCTCTTTCCTCCCTGCCCAAAGAGCCTGCCTTTATAGCATG
This sequence comes from Fringilla coelebs, assembly GCF_963513975.1. Lineage (NCBI taxonomy): Eukaryota > Metazoa > Chordata > Aves > Passeriformes > Fringillidae > Fringilla > Fringilla coelebs. The sequence goes on from NC_140048.1 coordinate 10,173,414, forward strand.
GTCACGAGATGGAGTTACTGTAAACATGGCCTTCTAAAGTCACCAAAAAAGTTCAGCACCCCTTGCAGGAAGGATCAGTTTACACCATCTAATTTTTCTGTCTGACTAAGACATTAAGTCAGATATCGTTTCCTGCTCACAGCCCATTTATCCGTTCAACCAGGCTTTCTCCCTGTCCTCTCCTGGATTACTTCCTGAATCTTTCTGTCCCCTTTCTGTTCTCTGTGTTTCCAATGTGCTCACTATTTTTCCCCAAACACATTTCTCCTGAGCTTTTTCTAATATGAAGCTGAACATCTTCATAGGTATCTGCAATTTGCTTTGGCCCAAATCCTGAGACACCCATTCTGTTTTTATTCCAGAAAATTCCTGTCATAGCCACTAGGCACACTGAGCTTCTAGCACACCTTGGGATTTGACCAGCAGAAAAAGCTCAGCTACCCCATGCGCAGGGAGGAGAGGAAATCAGTGGTGAGAGTCCAGAGACAGGGGTCAGCTTGCTGTCCATTGGTGATGAGCACACAAAACCTCTTCCACAAGCAGTGAGGAGCGGGAGTGCTCGGTGGAACGCACAGCTTGTCTGTCCCTAGGTGAAGCAGCACTAAATACTGTTTCCTGCTAAACTCCTGTGCTCATACAACACTGAACAACTTCTAGGCACAGGACAGCTGTTGCTGCTACCACAGAGACAATACCAAAACACTTAGGAAAGGCAAGGAAAAGGATGCTAGTTTTAAAAGAGCATCATCTGACTCTGTGGTGAGAGAACAGTATCATCAAGCGCCTGCAGCACTGTGTTGGTCTGCTGGGAAACCCAGTGGGAATCAGGTCACTTGCACCTCTCTGCAAAGTGGGGAAAGCTGTGAGTGCTGTCCACACATCCACGCTGCTCACAGAGGGCAACAGTGCCCAAAATATTTCTAGATGGGCAAATTTTATTCAACCCTAGCCCCCAGTAAGGGGCAGCTCTGATCCAGACACCTGTCCACTCACAAGTCTGAGTTCAGTTTATTCTCAACGGGTCAGCTTGGGGAGGTTTCCTTCAGGAAATCTACTACTGATTTCAGCTGGATTTTCCAGCTTCCATAGCCCAGACCATCACAGCTTGCAGTGGACTGTGGTGGGTGCCTGCTTCTCTCTCACTGCATCATGGGGCCTGAAGGAGAGGGTGTCCTATTAGCTCAAATGCTGCGAGTTTGCAGCCCCTTGGATGATCTTGACTGGAATTTCACTAGTCCCAGTAAAGCTCCCTGCAGACAGAAAGGGGAAATAGCTCTGTGCTCTGTTCCCCTCCTGCACCCAAACATGGTATCTGCATCCCGGGAACAATGACTTAAAAAGGACTTCAAAAACAGGCATTATTTGTCATCTGGAAGAGCTATAAAAAGAAACACTTCTCAAGTAGTGAGTGTGAATACCATTACTTTACAGATTCAAGGGAAAAAAAGCAGATAACCTTGGGGAGACCCGACCTTCAAACAGGTTCAAATGACTTTGCCATGTTTTCCCTTCCTCTCTCCCACACAAGCACAAAATTACATACATGTACACATTCCCACACGTATATAGTCCCACATAAACAGAAGTTTGCAGACGTGTATGTCCTCTCCTGCACACACACACACAGACACACACGTAAAACCTCCTGTCCACGTCCTTATGTACAGGCACTTGCCCCCATTCACATTTCTACACATTTTTCTGCCCTGCAATGGCACTCTCACTTGTGCACACACACACAAAGCATAAAATGCAAACACAGTATGATAACTGCAGAAGAAAGATCCGACCTCTCAATGCTATAATTGTTGAGATTTATTTCGGAAAAGAATTCCAGTACTTGTTTCAGACCCACAGTGTTTAAATCATCAGAATATAATTATATGAACTTACATAGTTAAAAATCAGACTATCTAAAAACAAACCAAACCAAACCGAAACAAAACAAAACAAAAACAAAAAAACCCCACAAACCAAAACTAAAAAAAAAAAAAAAAATCCCCCAAAAACCAAAAAAAGCCGCACCAAAACCCTGACTTTTGCAGTTTCCCATCCCTTCACATCCAGCTTTCTAGGCAGTCCAGATCAGCAGCAGATCCTAATAATGCTTCCAGAACAGGATGTATACCTGTTTTAGGAGATTAGCTAACTGTGCACAGATTCCTATCCAGACCAGGACTTTGCAGGGTGTTGCTAGCACATTATCTGACCCTGGGGCACATTGCGTGGCTGTTCTCTCAGGTACTCCTGGTTTTGTGACCAGCCACATTTATGCTCTTTGCATGCACTGGGGGTACAATCCTCCATCAGCTACACCACACATCCAGCTTGTGACCATGCAAAGTCTCAAAGCCAAGGAGGAGATTAAGAACAACTCACCCAAATTCTCAAAGCTGAGATATGGCTACCCATTGTGTCTTTTTTTTGCCAGAACCAGCTGAAACATTCTTCCCTACAACTTTCAACATCAGCTGAACAGATTTTAACCTTCCTTTGGGGTCCTGAAAAGCTGAGGCTATGGTATCCACCATCAGTGTTTTTTTCTGGAAGTCACAATGAACTGTTTTCTCTACTGTTTTTCACAGTTGAAACTAGCCAAGCCATCCAAAACCTGGTAGACTCTCTCACCTCTGCTTTCTGTGGAACAGTACAACTGTCCTTAGAGAACAGACTTACCTACCTTCAGTGGGTTTGGCAAAGGGAGTGATTGTATTTTTGTATATTTATTGCCCACTGCAAGGCAGGCATAAGGAAAATCAGGTGGATGGAAGGAAAGAGAAGACATACTGTGAGGCCAGTCTACTGGTATGAGAGTTTATGCTGTTGGTCTAGAAGGTCTTTATCTTACCATAAACTTTGACCAGAGAGAACTGAGCCACTGTGAAAATGAGAAGCAATGTCAACTCTCACATGCAATGTGCCAGTGAGAAGGGCTGCCTGGACTCTGAGAAATAATTTGGGTCAGACAGCAATGCCTGAAAATGTTCCTGCTCACCCAGACATCGATAGAAATGTCTTTACTGGCTTTTAGGGAGAGCAGTTACACTCCATAGCCTGGATGACTCCTAAAAATATGTCTTGGTAAACTACTGCAGAAGTTGTTTCAGATTGTACAGAAAGCAATGGGAAGATCTCTCTTGCTAGGTCTTGCTGACTAGCAGAGAGAACCTTCTGGCTACAGAGTCAGCTGGAAAAGCCTGTGCCTTGTTCAGTCTCAGAGTATTTCCAGTTTTAGAACAGATTTTATTGAGATCTTTATCGTTTGTTCCAGAGGATGTGACAAAAGGTCTCCAGAAATCTTGTGAATGGCCAGTTCTGTCACTGAGCACTGCCTGCCCCTCCTGGCATCACGGATGTGATAAAAATCTTGCAACGGAATAGCAGTGAAGCAGAAATTTAAGAAAAAAAAAATCCTTCACTCTAGTGCCTGACATTCTTTTTAGGATGCCAATAAAAGATAATGTTACCTGTAAAATGTGCAAGCTGCTTCTGGCTCTGCACCTCCCTCCTCTCCTACGCCCTTCTTCTGAATTGTACTATCCCCACAGTGGACAGAGACTCAGGAGAAAATAGCTCCAGGGCAAGAATGTCACAGACAGACCCTCACAATTAAATCATCAGTTAAAGGAAAAACCAAGAGAGGTGCTGAGAATCCAACAGCTCTGCTGTCCATGCCATTTATAGCCTTAATTGTTTCGAGGAAGCTTTTGGACTCTCTGATTGAGTTTTGGATCAAGCTGTGAATATCTCAGTGAATATACTAACATCCAGGTCAAATACAGGACAGGTATGAGGAAATGCTGGGGGAGACGATGCTGGGAAAAACACACTCAACACTGCAGAACAGAACCAGTGCGTCAAGCTGAGCTCTAAGAGCGCTCCAGTGGTTGTGTCTATCCCGGTGTGAGCCATTTCAGCTGCCTCACGCTCTTGCACGGTCATATGTTCAAGGACAAATGCTTCAATTTGCAAAATGTTCCTGTTTTCCAGCGGCATAAACTATTTGTAAAAGTGCTCAGAAAGTTTGGCTGCTCCTTTTTTTAGTTTTCCCATGCATTTGGGATGCTCCTGCTACTGGGATCTCAGTATGTAATACAGATTAAATGACTTTGTGCTGATGCAGTGCATTTCATCAGAAGATCTCACAACATTTGAAAATTAATTAATTAAACTCTCATGGCACCCTACTGCTAGTATTACCGTCTTACTCAGATGGCAACAGAGGCATGGAGAAAGAACTGCTTTATTGTGGACCACCCAGAACATCTTCAGAAAAGCTGGAAAAAGAGCTCTGTGGGCCTGTCGCAAAGTCCCTTCTTCAAGTGACTCAACCAATTCCCTCCCTGCCAATTATCACACAGATTGCTAAGGATCTTTGGTGCAGCATGAAAAGGTTCATCAGAGGAGATTTTTGTTGGAGGATACAGAATTGCTTTGGAGAAAAGCAAAACTTAAAGCATACTCAAAGTATGATAATTAGGAGGGGTCCAGTGGGAAAAAGCAGAGGTTGGTTCCTTGGTCTGAATTGAATTGTACAGATAATGCCTACAAGACTTTTCTTACTCTGGCAGAGGACACCTTGGACTTGAGCTTTGCTGCTTTCATCTGCCTTGCAGTGCCTCCAATGAATAGGATTTGTCTGAATGAAGCATTTTCCCTGTGGGAAGCTGCTGTGGTGCCTTTAAGATTTGGAGTGATGCCCTCTGAAAGGGAAGGAAGAATATTTCAGAGGGACTCTATCCTTCAGGAAAAAAGCCCAAACCATGTCTTTCCAAGATGGGGTCAACTCGTCAGCCCTTTATCTGGAAGCACTTACTACACAATTAATGGAAGGAACCCTCATCAAATGAGGGACAAATCATAAAATTAGGGAGATGGAAATTAGGCATGGACAAATGATCCAGGTGGAGGGGAGATTTATGGAGGAGGTTGTATTAGAGCTAATGATTTCTACTAATGATCCTCCAAAGTATAAAGTGGCACAGAGCCCACTCTCAATGGGACGAGAGAAAATCCTGCGTGCAGAGGGAAGGGCATTCCTCTTGGGGAAGGGAAGCTGGATTTACAGCACAACAGCAACAGCAGACCACTCCCTCCATCTCCTAATCCAGAGATGTGGGTTGTGGAACTTGCCAGCCAGAAGACTGTGAGAACAGTGGGAACCCCTCTGCTATAATGAATGTCACCCAAAAAGGAACACCTTTTCCTGAGCTTCTCCTTTAGCAGCTTCCAAGGCTCTATGCTTGACTCTGGGCCTAGGCACAACAACCCACCTCTTACTGCCTCTGTGAAAGTAATAACCATTTTGAAATCAAAATAATGATCCTGACCTGATTCACACAAAGTTCTGAGATCTAATCTAAGTGGAAGGTGTTATTAATGATTTGTATCTCTCAGACTCTCCATAATCATTTCAGCATCTATTTTCATTCACAAAGACAGCATTATTCCAGAATTTAAGAATGCTTTTCACAGGACATAGAAATTATAGGATCTGAGTTCTTAAAAGAAAATATAGGATGGGAGAGCTGGAAGTAAGTTGTGGTTCCTTTCCTACTGTCAGGGAAAATGGGGGGGGAAAAAGACAATTAACACTGTCCAGCACTCCCCTGGGAGCCCTATCCTGCCAGCTCCAGTGATTCGCAGTTCAGACTATTACTTCACTGTTCTTGAGCAATAAAAATTCCCGGTGAGTTTCATTTGGAGCTCTGATCACGAATGGCACAGTGATTCACAGAAATATGGGTAGGACTGGATGCCAAAACATCCAGTTTGTACTGAGTAAAATCTGCTGAGCTGGTGGGTTCATGTGTTATGGGTTTGGTTTTCTTCCTGCCCCTCGAAATAATTGGATCTATGTGTGACAGGGATGAGAAGAAAAAAAGAGGGAACTGGGGGAAAATGTATGTGAGAGAAAATGATTCAGGACTACGAATGAGGATATGGAGGTAACAGGAGTAGAGAGCTACACTGAACACTGCAGAAAGAAATTACAGTGGCTTAAATCAGGAGGTCAGTGGATATCTGGGCCAATGATGGATGTTAGCAACTGATACTGTGAAGTGATACATGTAGAAAAGACATAAAGGAGATATTCTCAGAAGGCACATAGCCTGTCCAATCCCTCAATGAGCTCCTCGAGTCTCTACTAGCACTGTGCTTGTTTCTCTTTATACCTTGCTGGATGTAACCCAGACATGTACCATATAACAAGAAGTATCTCCTTCCCTCAACATTGTCGTTAATTATAACCAGGGTCCTACTCTAGCCTGTAATTTGGTACACAGAGTTCCTTCAAAAGCCCTTTTGTAGCCACGCCCTTTGAAGGAATAGCATTTTTATAAGAGAAGAAAGGGATCTTCAAGATTGCCCCTCCTTCTGCTGGAAGAGTTTCAATTAACACCGACTGCAGTCAGAAGCCATACACCTCAGCAAAGTGTTTCCAAGGAGGGAAAGGACTGCAGGATTAATGAACAAGAAGAGGGAGGTGGTTAAAAATGAACACTATGGAAAAGAAAATATTCCCTAGAATTATGTTTGTGTCTTGTTTTCTTTCTCATTTGTATCTTTGCACTCTCTTTAGTTCTGCTAGGTGGAGGACTTTCCGGGGAGGGGGGGGCGGGCAGGGGTTTACTATAGGAATTCTTGTTTCCTATCTTTTCTATTTACCTTTTTTCCTGTAAAGGAGGTGAAGTTGAGCAATTCACCCACAAGTAAGACAGTCCTCATCATACTCTTCTTCCCAGATCTGCTCTCACCCAATGTAACAAACACATCAGCATGTGGAGTTGTCTCTACCTTGGGCAGGGAAACAATCCCTGAGACCCCACACCAATATTGCCAGTCTATTTAAGGTTCAACACTGATAGGCAGCAGTATATAACATTTCAGGTGGACAGATAAACATGTTGGTTTGTACTTAAATAGAAAATATAATGAATAGACAACAATGATATAAACTTCCTTTTTATCAACTTGATCTGGGATTGTTTTCATGCTCTGATCAAGAAGAATAAGCAGTTTGATCTAAACAACATTGACATGACGTTGAAAAGGGTCAGGATGAAATGGGTCCCCTGAAGTCTATAAATTAAAACCTACAGACTCTGTACATTGTCTCCCAATTCTCTTTCTCTCTCAAAACAAAAACAAACCCCCCATCACCCCCACCAAAAAAACCAAAACCCAAAAACCGAAACAAAACCCCCCAAAAAACCAACCAACTACAAAAAAAAAAAACACCAAAAAACTCAAAACCATCACCAACAAACAAACAAACAAAATCCCAACCCCAAAGTTAGGTAACCTCTATTTGTTATGAACATACACCATGTCCAGGATAGTATTTTACATACTGCCTTTGGGTCAGGCTCACAAACACCTTGAGTTTCTTCCAGAGAAAAGCATACACATCGGCCCTGCCTTGTGCATTTTTTCCTGCTTCCATTTTCATGTTTTATTCCCTCAAGGGTATCACAAGTCTTGACCATAGCACCCTTACTCCTGCCACCCTTCTCCACACAGAGGCCCTCTGAAATAAAGAGCAGCACAGCAGCCTAAGCCTGCTGGATGCTGAGACCTCCCAGACCTAGGTTACAGGACTATATATAGTGCAATTTGGATGTCCCTGTAGTATTGATCAGAGCATTTGTAATGTTTCTGCATATACAAAGAGCAAAAGGATGCTGTCATTCAGAATAACACTCATTTTAGATTATATGGACAACCGAAGTAGAAGCAAAATGTCCATGAGATAGCTCTGTGTGTGAGCATGGATCTCTTTTTGTTTCTCTCTGCTCTGGCATACTGCAATGAATTAACACCAAATAGGCTTTCAATACTGACAAAGTGGAAACAATGCATAGCCCTCATTGCAATGCTTTTCATTTGAAAATCTCGGGGCAAACTTCATTCTTCATATTGCACAGCCTGAGTAGTTGGGGCACAAAGGGAGAAGGTTGGTGTGTACAAGGCTGCAGAAGAAGTGAATGGCAGAGCTGGAAAGGCCCCTGTGACTCTCCAGACTGACTGCCAGTCAGTGCCTGAAAGCCCACTGGTCCTATACCTATGACCACAGCAGGCAAACGGGCATGGAAGACCCACTGCTGGCCCTTCTCCTTGCAGGCCTGCTTTTGGCACTTTTGTTCTCTTGTCAGATTTTATTCCTGAACCCAGATGGACCTGCTTATTGTGATTACTCACACATCATTGTAAGGTGAAATATACAGCTTCACCCCACTGACTAAGAAAAATAAATAGGACTCTCTCCCCACCACCCACACCCACTCCCACACTTCCCTCTGAACTTGAAATAAAAAACCTGCAGAAAGATTCCCGATGGCTTTGTCAGGGAGGGGGGATGGTGAGGATTGGTACAGTATATAACATCGCAGCTCTCCTGGATCAGTCACGCTTCCTAATTCAATAAGGTGAGAAGGAGCATAATTTGATCATATTTGTTTTGCATCACTGCAAAAACAGAAAATGAGGGGCTGCAGAGCTGCACCAATTTACTTCATCCGACCTTGATTAAAAGAAAATTAATTGCCGCATCTCTCTGGATATCTCAGGCAGCAGCCAATGGCTTTCCAGAATGGCACAAGGAAAAAAAAAAGGAATGAAAGGGAGAGAGGGAGAGAGAGAAGGAGGAGAGAGGGAAGGGAAGGGAAGGGAAGGGAAGGGAAGGGAAGGGAAGGGAAGGGAAGGGAAGGGAAGGGAAGGGAAGGGAAGGGAAGGGAAGGGAAGGGAAGGGAAGGGAAGGGAAGGGAAGGGAAGGGAAGGGAAGGGAAGGGAAGGGAAGGGAAGGGAAGGGAAGGGAAGGGAAGGGAAGGGAAGGGAAGGGAAGGGAAGGGAAGGGAAGGGAAGGGAAGGGAAGGGAAGGGAAGGGAAGGGAAGGGAAGGGAAGGGAAGGGAAGGGAAGGGAAGGAGAAAGAGAGAGAGAGAGAAAGGGAGAAAGAGAGAAAGAGAGAAACAAGGAAAAAAGGAAGGAAAGAAGGAAAGAAGGAAAGAAGGAAAGAAGGAAAGAAAGGAAAAGAAGAAAAGAAAGGGAAAAAACAGGGAGCAAGGCAAAGAGAATCTTTGCCCTTCATTTCATAGCACAACTGTCTTACTAGGAGTGTTGTTGCACTGAGGGGAAAAAAACGAGCCTAAATTTCCCTCTGTGGTAACCACTGTATTCCCAACTGTTTGGGATTGTACCAGTCTCACAAGGTCTGTTTTGTGAAACTGCAGGAGCTAGGCTGGGAAGAACTCAAGACAAGACTTGGCTTAGGGCAGCTGGTAATAGGACGCAGATACTTTTCTTGCTGTACTTCCCCATTTACTCAGAGCCAGGCCTATGCTAGAAATTATTTATGGTAATGTCAATTAGGGCCATGATTTTTTAACTGTATTTCTACACTGTGAAAAGCTGTAGTGTAGCTGCAGTGAATCAGAAACCAAAGTGCTTTTACCAAGATAGCTGATTTCCCTCAAGAAACTAATTTAAGCCATGCCAAGCCAACAAAAGCACTCTTTGGCTGATCCAAGCTCTGCCTCACTGGTAGGATGCGCTGATAGCAATACCAGCCAATATGTTTCAGTGTCAATTAGGAAAGACACTAAGATATTGCAATGAGACTGGTATAGCCTTAAAAGAAAAAAGGGAAATACATTTCAAGTATTATTCCAATACCCTCTAATAGGGTATTCCAAAGGGCTAACTTTTGTCTAGGGAACTTTAGCCTGAACCTTTCAAAACCAAGGAAGTACACAGGTGAATCAGTGGCCAGGTTGGCTTCTCCTCTGAGCTGCCATCTAGGCAGACATGCCTCTATCTGTGTTTGCACTGGGAATAGAGAGATTAACCTCAGTAGGTTGCAAATAAACTCTGTGAACCACCCATAAAGGCTGCACTGAGGAGGAAGAACCTTTCGAAGTTTCACTTGCTCTTTAAAGTCAGTGGCTGCCCAAACAGCAGCTCCTACAATGCTCCTGCTTTGGAAAGCAAAGTACAAAGGAAAAGAAATGTCTGTGTTCAAAACAACATATATATCTATATATTTATATCTATATCCCTACATCTAGATATATGTGTGTATGTGTGTATATATATATTTTTTAAATTTTTTTTCATGCTTGGTCCTTTGGGCTCAGCCATCGAAGTCACCTTTTCTGGCAATGTCACTACAGGTCACAGATTAAATAAACTGAGAATTTCTCTTGACCTTCCTTCTACTGACTGGATACAAAGGGATGAGAACTGGCAGCTGTTGGCTGCCCATGCCTTAAGGGCCCAACCTGTCCATGCTGCTGCCCACTTCCCCCATTCTCCAGCTACCTGGAGACATTATAAACACTCAGCCTGAGAACCTTCCTCAGTACTAAAGTCTTACAAAAAATTTCTGAAGGGAAAAAAAGATTATGACTGTGGCTGATCCAGTGCAATTATCAGATCAGAAGTGCCTGCTGCAATCCCACTCAAATCTGTATTAAAAATTCATTTCAAGTGTTCTTGGTTTTTTTTTTTTTTTCCTCCTTTAGCTGCAAGCAGAAGAATTTACCCAGCTGTTTTATTAGGAAATTAAAGGGCACATTTTTCTAAGCAATGCACTGGAATTTAGATGGACCATAACCATGACTAGTGTTAATGTGAGAAAGGATATATGTGTCCTCAACATCCAACTATCCATCACACTGCACATATCACTGTACTAGCTATAACCCAAGCAATGCTAAATCTTAGACCTTTAATATAATAGGAATATAGGATTAGAAGGGAGCGCTAGAGGTCACTTACTCTGGCCAGCCACTCTTACTTCTATGCCAGCGACAGCCACATTATTCTTGTTTGCCTAGGCTATTCTTAAAATCTTCTTTTGGTGGAGATTGTACAACCTGCCTAGACCATATATTCCAATGCTTAACTATCCTTATTGCAAGAAAGTTTTTCCTAATGGCTAAATTTTTTTTTGCTGCAATTTAAAGCCAATATTTCCTGCAATTGAATTCCTACTTTCAAGGTCTCATTCTTTACATAAGAACATTTCCAGAAAGCCTCAAAGTTTTTGTAAGTTAATATTTCTAGATTCTATCCTGATGAAGGTTAATCTATTTCACACAGAAATAGGAGACATGTTCTGTCCCTTTTGGGGTAAAAAAAAACCAAACAGAACATTGCACAGACAAAAAACTTCTGTGCAACAGAAGACTCCTGTTTAACAAAGTGGAATATTTTAAAGTGGTGTTTTTACAACTAAATTAAGGCAAAGTGTTTATTCTGTCCATGTTATCCCTTCTGAAAATCTGTAGCTTACTGTATCACTTGATCTGCTATTCTGGGATGGGTGGTAAAAAAAAAACAAAACACAAATATTTATTGAAGAGTCCTGATTTAAATGCAAATAATTTGGGCAATGCACAGGCCTGTCCTGGTCCCTGAAATCAAAGGAATGATCCCCACATGCCCACATTAGTCACAGATTTAGCCCCAACTGCCAGCTGCAGAGTAGAATATGGGTCATAATTAAGATGAATAGGTGCAAAGATCAAAACTGGAGTCAGGTCTATATCTCTCAGTGCTCCAGGATGCAGATATAACCCTTTGATTTGGACTGTTACAGAGCTTTACAACAGTGATCGCATTCCCAAAGACAAGGGGCTGCCTGGTGCCCAGTTCCTTACCAATTCTCCCATCAGCAGCATGCCAGTAAAGCCCCAGTGCCACAAATGAGTGCTTCCTACTTGGAAACCTGCAGCTGCTCTTATGTTTCCCAAATTATAGGAAAATTTTATTTCACTTATAAATTGTGAGAAATGGTGAAACTCTGCCTGTTTAAATGAACTGCTCTTTTGGGTGTTTTTGCTGAGGAATCTCATAGAGAAAAGAACAGTTCTAAGCTCTGATTCCTCAAATTTGAGGTGTCTCTTTATAATAAGCAATGCTGTGCAAATCCATTGAGACGCGCTGAGAGTATGTGGAGCATCAGAGACCAACAGAAAACAAACACACTTTACACTTCAAATCAAATTAATACTCTTATGGTCATGCAGACAGTAGAGTCAACCAACAGTGGGAGTTACAGTGGAATGAACTCAAATAGCACTCCTGTTTTTAACTAAGCTGTCCATTTCTTCCAGAAAACCCATGTAGACTTTAATGTTGCTTGGAAATTCCCTAAAACCCTCCAGTGAAATGGAGAATGACGTACAAGACCGAATTTTTCACTGAGAGGACATTGCCCATCAATAGAGTATATGCAAACACACAGTGCAGCAAGTCTGTGCACACACAGGCAAAGTTTGTAAGCTCACAATTTGCAAGTTAACGAAGATTACAACACGAGTTCATATGGGAACTTGCACAGAATTTTGCTCAGTATGAATAATTTACACAACTATTTATGTAAAAGAGTGTGAATTTTGATTACAATTTGTGGATGCCTATGAAACCTAAGATTACTATAATAAAGTATTTGTGCATATCTAAATGAGTCTGCAGAAGTATTTCAAGTGGTATAAGCATGGTGGGAACAGGCTATATTTATCACTTGTCATTCTATGTGCAACATTTAAGTAGAGTATTCCAACTATTTGTGTGACACATACCAGGTCTGACTGCTTCTATCCTGAATGTGCAGGGAGGTTTGTATATAAAGGATAAGAAGCCCTTATGCCTATATGTACTGTGCATGTAGCAAGAACAATTACAGACTCTGTTCTGCGTGTATGCATGAATGCGCATATGTGTGCATAAACATGTGTCTGCAGTATATGAGATGCAATGGGGGACCTAATATTGCAACCACATGTGCTCCTATACAAGAACATGTGTCCCAGAAAACATCATCCTCATGTTCTTTCCCTGCTCTACAAGGTTAACTTAAATAAAACAAAGAAAGCAGTTTCCCTTCTCCATAATTCATGGCTTGCTTTAATAGCCCATCTTAAAAACATACATAATTTCCCCCAATTTTCTGATACACTAATTACCTCACTCTAAAGCCAGTGGTGTTCTACGTTTGACCTAGGTGATATATTATCTGGAAACCCCTTCTAGCCCAGACACAAAACCATTTTCTTTCATAATCCATCACCTTTGATTTCCTTGGTCTTTGTCACTACCTACAGCTTGAACTCCCTGGTCCTGATCCTGCTTAGATAGGAGTCAACAGTATAATTCTAGTGGGAGCAGGACAGGAGGAACACCCAACTTTCCCTTTCTTCAACTCTGTTCATTTTTCATCTTTGCTGCCTAAATTAGCCAGTAACAGCAATATCTTGCACTGGTAGACTCAGGAGTCCTTCAAAGATCTCAAAGCACTCTAATAGACTGCACAGACAAGTATCTGCTAGCTCAGTAAATCTCAAATCACTTTCCAAAAGTTCATATTACTGGCCTCATTTTACAGATGATGAAACCGAGGCAACTGGCATAAAATGGCCTGACTTCTTCCAGTGGCGAGGGACAGATATGAGGAAGAGCTGTTATCTCCCAAGCCCCCACCAAGGCACCACTGACTTGGCCGTGCTCCTACCACTGCCCTTTGTGCCACGCAGCTGTTCCTGTGGTAAAGCACAACTGCTGCTCAGCAGCTCACAGGAACAGTTACACCAGCACAGCCTGGAATAGGAAACGAAGGAATATCCTGTTAGTAGCTGAAAGTGCCAGGAAAACTTAGAGAAGTTGAATACAGGTTTTTACATTGAAATTTGCCCACAAATTCCAGTCTATTGTTACTGCTAGATGTTCCCTGTCAAAAGGCAGGGAAGTCTTCGGAAGAGGAGATAGCATCCCCAGAGCAGTGATCCAGATATCAACAGAGTGAGCAGCACGACTTCCCCCCTAATAGTGTGGTGTCTACATAGGAGCTATCAAAAACATACTCAGTTGTGGGTGCAAAATATCTGAAAATCTGACCATGTAAGAACAGAAATTGTAAAGGCTGTGGTTAGGGCTGTTGTACACCTCTTGTTTCAGAGCACTGTGTGCAACAAAAACTATTAATAAATTTATCACATGTATTAATAAATAAATCACACATCATGTGCTTGCTCCAGGTGAGGGACTACATGGTGACATTCAGCAACAGAAGAGAAAAAATACCTACTTGCTGGCTAGGAGCTAGAGTCAACTCTTATTCTTTTAGTGTCTGACCAGAAGCAGGGCATAAACAAGTCATTTCTGTCTCTCTTACATTTCTGTAAGCAGATGTATGACTCCAGAGGAGGAATACATGTTATAACACACATGTCCCTTCCATGTGCAATGGCCAAAAGACATTGGTGCAGTGCAGTGTGAATCCTCTACTTCCAAAACACAATCTGTGTGCAATGTGGATTCAGTAAGGTGCATGGCAGAGTGCAGTAGGTGTGACTCTGTGTGCATGAGTCTTATATGTGCTTGTGAGTACAGTAGGTGTGGTGTATATGTACAGTACAGCATGTGTTTGGATTCTGGGAGTAGGGGATGTTTAGTAATTAAATCCCTTTTCATCCTTCTGCACCTGTCTCCTTCTGAAAACTGAGAGAACAGACGTCAACCGGGACAAGGGCTGGATTGAATACAGCCAATTCTGAAATATTTATTAGCTTGTGACACCACTCAATGGAGGAGAAGGAATGCTGGTTAATCCACCCAGCAAGTGCTCACTTGGTGGTGGGGCATTTTTCTACAGTGCCTCATTATATTTCAACTACTGTCTACTTTGTCAAAAATGGTATAATTTTAACTTGTGTCTATATTTATTTTCATATGCTTTTGCTAGTAATCAGAGATTTTAGTGCACTGAGTTCTGAATCCTGGACATCAATGGCTTTCTAGCCATTTCTATTACAGAGCTGCTTTAGTTCTTCTGTTTTGTGTGTTTACTTTCTTCACACTGAACTCTTCCATCTGCCCTTCCCACCAGTGCTGGACCTCCCTGTGCTTCGGGAACTCCAGCAGTTTATTAAAGCCTGTCTTAAGCAGTGTGAGTCCTCAACCAGGGTATGCTTTATCTTTGAACTGCCACAGACTGAGTTTGTATATATCCATTTACCTTCCTATAAATGTCCAGATAATGTATATACATGTATATATATACACATATATATATTCCTTCATATACATGTGTATACATGCGTACAAGCAGGCATCCATCTTACAGCCATACACCTGTATGAAGCATGACACTATCTTTTTGCTTGTTCTAAGTGGCCACACACTAATCCCTGAAAAATGATAATTTTTGAAGGTAAAACTTTACTGAGGAGATGATAACCAGGGCTTATAGTGTCAGACAAAGGATTCAGATAGAGCAAAGATTAGTCAGCTCTTGTAGCAGCAAACAGAAACATTAGTTTGCTTTCAAATGGGAGTTTATACACCTGGTTAGATGCCTTTTCAAAGACACTATCACAGGAGAGAGCTCGTCCCTTCCTGTCAAAGTGCTCTTAGAGATAACTTCAGTCCAGAGGGTGACTTTAGTTGAAAGGGAGGAATGGACTTTGATTTCTAGCGGAGAACAAAATCTGTCCGCACCAAAAGCTTCTGTGTGCAGAGACTTCCTGGGAAGGAGCTGTCTCTTCACCAAAATAGAAAATACGCAGTGATCCTCATGGAGCTCTGAAGTAGCCTTCTCTTTAGAATCTCTTAGGGATTTGGCAAATGCCAGTTAGATGCAGATGCTGTAGATCCCTGAATAGGGATTGGGTTTAAAAAGTTTTCTTGCCTCCACTGTGAAAAAAAAAACAAAAAAACCAAAAAAAACCCCAAAACCCAAAAACATAAAAGCCACCCCAAACAAACAAAAAATCCCACCACCAGTAAAGATAAACCAATAAAATAAACCAATAAAAACCACCAAAAACCAACCAACCAAACAAAAACCCTCAAGACTGCCAACAAACCTCACTGTGTGAGGCTTATTCTGAATGGTTTTGGCATGATGCATAGTTGCAACTATTGTGTTTGAGCAGTAATTAGATGTGGCCCAGGGGGACCACAAATGCATTAGAAGGGACCAGGCTCACCATGAGCCAAATGGCTGCTCTTACTGTTTTCTGTAGGTTACTCGGGATGTTCTTAGAACCAAATCCTTCCATAATACTACAGAAAAGGAAATATTACTGCAGCATGAGACTTGCAGCACCACCACCAGTTCTCTACATCTGACTCCTCACTCCTTTTAGCCCTTGTGCACACCCCACCCACCCACTCACCTGCCCCATGTGGACAAGTGCAACTCATTGCCGTAGATCCACCTGACACTGTGCACCACAGCTCACACTTTGAAAACTGTATGGCTTATATGTAGTAACAAATATTCTTTAAAGCAATTCTCAGTGTAAAGAACAGGCAACATGAGGTTTGAAAGCCAGAAGACCTGATGTCCCATTGACAATGTCCTTATCATCTCCACAGCCCCCACAAGCATTCAACACCTTTTTCAATTGATTACACTGGGTTCCTCATATCTGTTGAGCATATTAAACCTCTTGGATGTGGAATTTTTCTGTTTGTTCCACAGTACACCATCACACCAGCTTCATAACACTATAGCACATATTGATTGTACCAGGTATTCCCCATCACACTGATTGTACTGATTCCTTTTACTGCACTGAGCAGATTGGGTCTTCCTCTCTCTTTTGCCACAGTGGCATCCTCA
Organism: Fringilla coelebs; assembly: GCF_963513975.1. Classification (NCBI taxonomy): domain Eukaryota; kingdom Metazoa; phylum Chordata; class Aves; order Passeriformes; family Fringillidae; genus Fringilla; species Fringilla coelebs. The sequence continues at coordinate 10,190,042 of NC_140048.1, forward strand.
GCTGTCCTTATTGGGTATTTTCCTGTCAATCTCTGTCACAATGATACTGAGATCCACTTACCACTGTTTATATTGGGACTGAAGTGACCCCTGTGTTCTGCTGTCTCAATATCTCAACGGCATCTTTCCCTGAATACCATACAGCTACTTTATATGGAGTAATGGTCTACACCAAGAAGACCACTTGGACACTTCAAGTCATTTGTTTCCTTTGAAATGTAAATGTAATCTAATGAATAATCAGAAAAAATCATACAGTTTTGTAGAACACAGAGAGTGAGAAATAGTATTTCCCATTGGTTAATTCCCCAGTTTTACAGTTTCTGCTGAGATTATAGAATCACAGAATCCTTAAGGTTGGAAAAGACTTCTTCAAGATCACTAAGGTCAACCTTTGAATACCACCATGCCAACTAAGCACTGTCACATCCAGTTGTTTCTTGAACATTTTTAGGAATGGTGACTCCACCACTGCCCTGGATAGCCTGTTCCAATGTTTAACCTGCCTTATCAGAGAAACTAATTCCTGATGTCCAATCTGAACCTTCCCTGGTTGAGCTAAATGGCGGGAGGGAGAATTGATAGGAGCCTCTTACAAAGTCAGAAGCCTCATTCTTGTCTCAATCTCACCCACAGAATGAAACTACAATCTCAGATTTCAGTTCTTCAAGACCCTGGTTTCTCTCTAACATCAGAAAGACAGCAGAAAAGGAGCAGACTGAATGCATGTACTGTGGCATGCCAGAAATTAGGAGAATAAGCAAATCCAGACAAGACTGTCTACTTTGGAGTTTACTGGAGAACTTGTTCCCTCCTTCTCCACTCAATGTTGCCAATGTCCCATTGACATATTGGCAGGAAGCCAAATAAAAGTGAGGAGATTCTGGTAGTGCATCTTCTGCTTATGGTAAAAATCTCCCAGCAATCTCATCTCTCAGCCAGGCAGACCGTGCTCAGAACCCACCATAATCAATTCCGGAGTTAGTGTGTGGGACAGCCTGGGAATGTCATGCTAATGTAGGGCATGGTGAGCACCATTCCGCTCTGTGTCTCTGGCTCTTGTTTAAAGGGCCACCTAAAAGGCACAGCTGACCCCAGACTATGGCCACACAATCCCTTCTTGCAATGGGCCAATCCTTCTATTGAGAGTATCAGGGCCTCTACAGTGCTCTCCAGAGTGCTTCCCCTTTAAGACAGGACTGTGCAGTCTTTATTTGCTTGTTGAAACTGTTCAGTTTTAGGACAGGGGGGGAGGTCACACCTGTTGTGGAACTTGATAGAAGGCTTATTTATAAACTTTCAGAGCTTGGGATTCTTGCAGAGCTGAATGCGCTGATGTCCGGAGGGGAAGGTCACCGAAATGCTTGTTTATAAAAGCAGCAGCAACTGGAAAAACCATAAAAGTCTGAAATGATGAAATTACCAAGCTATTTGGTCAGGCGTATGGGCTATGTGCTCTGTGGTCAGCCAGAAAAACCTCGCACGTAAGAGTCAACCCTGCTGGCTGCTGCCCTGAATTCTCCTTCAGAGGCGAATGCAGTGTGCCTGAAGAGGGCAAAAAATAATCAGCTGCTTAGTATGGTCTACTTTTGGGTTGCTGGCTGGTCCACTCTTAATTTGACCTTGCATGGAAAGGGGAAAGCCTACTCTGCACTTGGTATCACAGCTAATCCACTCTTTAGTTTCACAACTTCAAAGAGCTACACCACTTGTTAATATTCAGAGTGCTCTTTTAGCAAGGAGTCAGTCACACCCCAAAAATCTGCCACTATTTGGGGGGGGGGGGGTGGGAGAAGAGAGATGGCAGCTTCAGAAACACTTTTGGATTTCTGCAAAAATGTTGCGTGAAAGGTGTTGCCTTTTTTGATTGTATGTTTGTGCTACTGTTTGAAAAAACACTTTTTATATTACAGTTTGGGGAGAAGGGGAAGTAAAAACCTTCCCTTGGGTTTCAGCTTTAGTTTCTAGTCTCATTTTACAGTAGAGTAAATTCAGAATAATTTCCTTTTCTCCTCTTTTTATTTTTTTCTTTTATTTTTTTTCTGTATGTCAAAATCTTCGTTTAAGGAAAGCTTCATTTTCACTTGGTGACTGATAGCTGAACAGGTGGCTTCTGAGCTTGCAAGTGTCAGATGAACAGGCAGTTTAGAAATGGACAATTTGCAGCTCACTTTCTCTTGCTGACGGCCCTTTTTCTGCTGACAGATTCTTGGTTCTACCAGCCAAATCATGCACACTCTATCTGCCCTTCACCCCCGGTGGAAAAAAAAACAACTTCAAGAGAGAAAAACCCTAAGACAAAAGACGATGGTCTCTGGGGAACTCCTATCCATAAAATGGAAAGAACTTCACACTTGAAGGCATTCTTGCCAGCTCAGCCTACTTGGACATAATTTATAAGAGGGGCAGGATTTTCTGCTTAATTTTCTTTCCAGCAAATATTGTTTGTTTATGGTGTTTTTCTGCAGAATCCTACATAAACTGGTAGATGCCAGAACCAGCACCAGTGACTGCCTACTGAACGTGATGAGTTTATTCAAATACCAGAGCCATCAACCCCTCCACATAAAGTTTTTCCTTGACCACAGCTAGAAATACGGTCAACCAGGGGATTCTGACATGTGAATGCCCTTCTGCCTCTTAATGATTAAGACTTTCAATGATTATAACAAATAGGGCTGTATATAACTTTCTGCTGAGACTCATATATGGCACAGGCATTCCATTTCCAGGAACGTGGGCAGGAGCTGCACAGGTCCAGTCCTGCTGCCTGAGTTGCCAAGAGATTCTCATGCTGTATTTTTACAATATCATGGGATTTCGGTAAGTAAAAAAGATACTAGAGTAACCTTTTTCATAAACTGCATCGCTAGAATATGGATTTACCTAAGGTAGCAGTCATTCTTCTGATGTTTGGTTATGAGTAACTTAAGAACTGTTTTTTACAGGATCTTAGAGGCTCTTGGTAGTAATTTTTCAAAAGGATTTAGATGCCTTTGAAAGATAAGTGCCCAGAGGGGTCTTAAAATTTTCTAGGCAAGCTACATTAAAATCATTTGGATTTATGTGCCTATCTTAAACAGTTTTGATAATCTACAAGGTGCCTATCTGAATATTTAGACAAAGAGAGCACTTTGAAAATATGACACTTACAGACCTGAGGAATTCTAATCTGGAGAACACATCTTGCTGACTTTCAGTGACATTTAAACTCCTAAGCCTCTCTCCAAAGTGAAACTTCAGATCCTAAGTCACTTAAGTGCTTAAAAAATGTTGCTATGTGTCTGTAGGAGCTGGATGAGGAGAGATGAGGAGAGCAGGATTAGATGCATGCATCTGTCTTTCTGTGTAGCTCTCATAATACTTGAGTGTCTCTGCATATGGATAAAGGTGGATTGATGAGTGCATGACCATATGCATGAGCATATAATATGGCCGATTGGATGGGACAGGGAGGAACAAAAATTGGGTGGAAGTGACAGGTGATTACATGGATAAATAACTTCATCTTGCTGAACATTTATTTAGTGCTTTTCATCCAAAGGTACCCTTAAGTGCCTTACAAACTGTTATGGATATAAGAATAACTCCACCAGCCACAGCAGCTCTTTAAGAGTACACAGCCAAATTATATGATCAAGTTATGACCAGATATGAAGAGTATCAAGTCCCACTGAAATTACTTAGAAATTTTTGGCCATCAGCCATTTAGGATTCAGTCAATACACCCAGGTTAGAGCTGTTATGCAGGAAGAAAGTGCTATGGAAGTTTAACAATGACAAATGGCAAGGACTTAGTTTTCAACACCATTTAAAAATGAGCACTGCCAACAGTATATGAGCTATGGAAACTGGCTTAATATTAAGGCAGAGAGAGGAGTACTGGCTTTCCATGGGTGGCAAAAGGGAAGATGTTTATATGGTATTTTAATGGGGAACAAAATTACAGGAGTTTGTTTTGAAATAAACCTGCATAATCAGAAAAGAAGCAGAACGATGAATGGATGAGAGATCCAAGGGGGAGAGGGGTTTTTCAGACCTGAGAGGATTTTCAGCACTGCCTGTCTGAAGCTCCAAGCCCATGTTCTCACTGAGAGAAGCTCCCATCTCTTCCCACATTAGCTAACCTGGGCTGTCTCTCTCAAGGGCAGCACATGCACTCCAAAGGCAAGTGGTGCCAGCTGCTCTCTTGCCAAACAGTGGAGTTAAAAGCTGTACAAAGTTATAGACAGTAAACAATGAAACAGAAGCAACAACAGCAGTTTCCTCTCCTGCCTCCACCTCTGTGCCTTGCTGCTTCCCTCTTTCACACTCCTCCTCCTCCGCCTGCCAAAAGGATAAAAGCATGATTGAATCGGTACTCTGTGACAGGCTGGGGAAAAGCAGCTGCCCAGTACACATATTTATTTAAGTGCAGTAGATGAATCAAGACTATGATTATAAGACAACATAAAAACTGGGATACACTGGGCAAATAGGGGAAAATGTGTTAATCTGCTCTTCTATTCTCCTACCTGCACTTCCACTATCCACAACATCAAAACAACCAGTCTCTGACAGGTTTAATGCTAGTGAGTTAGTGTTGGGAATAGATGTACCATCTTTGTAAAGCTAGCCTGTACAGAAGTCTTTTCCCACCATGAGGATGATTTTGGGAAATGCTGTCATTGCAATGTATAGTTTCCTCATCAGTTCAAGGAGACAGTGATCCACCAAACAGAGCATGCAAGGGGCTAGCTGTGTACCGCAGCTGTAATAAAGAATATCCTACTGTCATGGTAAGTGAGTGCTGGTTCTTTGCTGTAGGAGATCTGTCCTTGAGTATGGGCCAGGCTGTACAGTTTGCACACAAAGCACTCCTTGATTTTGGGCGATTCAGGCAATGGATGATGAGTGACTTACAGAACCAGTTTCCAGTAATATGCATTGTACGCTATTGTCCACTGACATCTCTGTGCTGTTCCCTTCCCTTTACCACTTCTTCATCTTCATTTCCCAGATCCTCCTCAGAGAGCCCTGCTCCCTGGCATGCTCTCCCTTCCTTCCCCACAGCTGTCACCAGTAGTGCCTGAGCAGCCCTGCCTGCGGCCATCCTGCCCATACCAAGCGGTGCTTGCCATCAGAGAGATATTTGGAAGTACTAGTTATGGCTAGTGCTGGGACTGGGATCCTTCCCAGGTAACTGTACTTCTGGAGCCCAAGCACACAGGTGGTTATGCTGACAAGCTAATGGTCCTGTGATAGACATTATTTCCTCTGAGGAAGTGGTACACACTGGCCAGTTGTTCCCAGGCCAGGTAAGCGATGTCAGGGCTGAGAGGTTCTCATGGCACAGCGACACTGATACAGCCCTTCGTATACTCAAGTTTAGCTCAAACACTGTTCATGCTTTAGTGTTTCTTTGGGTCTCATGACTGGATCATACAAATACTAACTGACTAGTGGCCCACGCTAAAGGATATTTAAATCAGGAAAGGAGGATGATCTCATTTGTGAAGCAATGGCCTGTGAATCAGGAGATGCAGCTCCAGTTCCTAGCTCTGCCAAGACTCTTTGGCTAGCCTGAGCAAGGCACTTCCTTGGAGCTCCACTGGTAAATGAGAGATACTTCTGTTCCCTTTTCCTGCTCTTCCACCTGCAATGCAAGTTTTCAGGACAAGGACTGTTTCTAGCAATGCAATTACGTGGTACAAAGCATAGTGGGTCTCAGAACTGGTTGAAGCTTTCATACTAAGATATGAATCTTAATTATAGCAGGGAAAATAAACAAAACCAACAAATATCAAATATGGTTATATTTTTGGTAAACGCTCAGGTTGCAGTTTTGTGTACCAAAAGGAAATACTTTTTAAGTAAGATTTTTAACATTTGCTTTTATCAAAAAACCTGTAACTGGGGGAAAACTGATCATAAAAATAAGTATCAATGCTTTTGTTCTCCCTCACCAATTTTTGCCCACTTAGAAATGCTCTCTCTACACTTTTTTTGTATGTATTCAGCCACAGTGAGACTACAGAAACAGAGTCTAAGTGCAAAGGGGCTACGTTGGCTGTCAGACTACATCGGACATTGAAACATTGGAAACAGCTCAGAAACCATCTTTTACTCAGCTCTCCTCTCAGCATTTGCTGCATCTGCCTGGAAAGGACCAAGTTTCTTTTGCTTAGAGCACTGGTTAGCAGGGCACTGGTTAGCAGCCTGTGGTGCCCAATTGAGATGCTGTGGGTTGGTGTTTTGGTCTAACACTTACAGACATTTTTACCTGCCTCTGGGATGACTCCATGGTCAGGAACTGCGCCTTCTACTCTTTGAGTTTGCTTTCATTTCTCAGCAGACACATCCTTTGGGCACAAATGGCACTTACTACGTCCATGCAGGAGTGTTTCTGCTACAGCTTGGACTGTTAATGCCTGTGAGTAGACTTCACACTCGTGAGTAAACAGATCTCCCTGTGCCTTTGAATGTCTGTCAGTGAGTGAAATCATTTTGCTGCTCTAATCAACATTCTCCCCTGAATTTCTGAGCTGGGACGACTTGTGGAGGATTTTGGCAAGCATATTTTACTCACACCTGGCTATATTTCTTTCTCTATTATTTCACTAACTTTGTGTCACACTTACTGACAAGGGAGATCTGCAACGCCTAATGCAAGTGTCTGCATTTGTGTATGTGTCATGACATGTTTACAACCGTGTATCCTTGTGTTTGTCAGCACGTATCAGTATGTGCACCTGTTTAACTGCATTTGATTTTGGTTCTTGGTTTTGGCTTTGTGTGAGAATCTGTGAACATAATCTTTTTCACCCCAGAAGTGGACCTTTTTCCTGGGGGGGTTGTGTATATATATGTGAAGTGTTCCTTCGGTATCTGTTTTGCTTTTTGTATGTTCCCTTGCAGTTGTGTTGAGACGCTCGTGCAGGCATGTTTGAGTATAGTTGTGCATTGATATTTGTTTCGAGTCGTGTGTCTTTTCCCATGTGTGTAATTCCCTGTCTCTGTCTCTGTGCTTCCCTGTATTTTCTTTCCATTTCCCCATCTATGCTGTGTGCAGTTACCTGGATTTGTGCATGTATGTATCTCCCTGCTTTTATTGTCTGAAGGTTGTATTTTTAATGGGGTGGGTGCTGGTGAAATTGTTCATTATTTTGCTTTGTATTTATCTTTCAGTGTTTTCCCTATGTTTGCATAAAGTAGAGGCAGACTACAATTTGGTGATGAATTCTATGAATACTAATCTTAGGCTACCCTTGACCCTAGGGTCAGCTAAAGATCAAAACCAAACCATTTAATATTTTCCTTTTGCAGATCAATAGAAGCATAAATTCACTCTCAATGACAACTATAATTTCAAACAGATCTATAGGAGGCATGCATGCATTTCCAGGATGAGCTGCTCATGCGCCTGTTGGGGAGCACAAGAAAAGGAGTTTCTCTGCTGTTGTGGTTTTGGAGGTTGTTTTTACCATTGAATCTCTTTTACCTTTTTTCTTTTATTGCTCTGAAACGCTATTTTCAGCAGTGCCTGTCATATAAATATCTCTTGTTTTTCTTCTCCTCTTTCCCTCCTAGTGAAAAGGGCAGGGGACCTATTGAAAATTCTGCTTTATCTCTTTCAGGAGAGTTCAAGTGCGGGTCGAACAATCGATTCCTCCTCCTTTTCTTTTTCAAGTTTCCTGTCGTTCTTTTGCCCAGATCAGCACTGAAGGAAAATAGGAAGGGCAGCCTGTAGTATGTTCATCTATACATCCAGCGACAGAAAGGGAGAGCATGCAAGTGTGCATTTGTGAGCATTTATAAAAATGTTTTTTTACATATATAGCATATATATATATATATATATATATTCACACTCATGTGCAAACATATACATACATATTTTTTTCCTGTAGCTGTCTGCATGTCACAAACTCCTGACATGTTCTTACAGTAAAATCATTAGAGACATAGAAGAAAAAAAAAGCTGAGAATGGGAAAAGTTTGGAAGTACTGTTCAGTTCTAAACCAAAATATTAACCCTTCAAAAAATTCTCCTCTAAGAATTGCAAAAGCTTTTAAAGAAATGCGTTAAGATCCCAGACAGTTCCTACAATTTTCCATTGTTGGGGGGGGAAAGAAGGGTTATTCTTCAAGCAGCATTGTTTCAGTAAAATAAATTCACCTGATAATCCACAAATCTTTAAAGCTGCATTTCTTCTAAAAAAGGTACTTCTCAAACATTTTCACCAAATCAAAGTGGCAGGGGGGAGTGGGGTTGGGGAGTGGGGGGGGAAGACAAATATAAAAAAAGCAAAACAAATGACACCATTAATCTGCCTGGATTTTCCACCTCATAGAACAATCTGTTTAGGAATGACTGAAATAAAGTGGAATGTGGTTTAGATTTTTTTCCTCAGCAATATCGCTCTGTAAATTCCTTGTTTATGGAGAAACACTGAAAAGAGGAGTTAGTCCCACTACCCCTTTAGTAAAATTTAAAAAAAGAAAATTAAAAAGGTACTATAGGCACAGGGAAAGAAGAGGGGGATGTTTGCTTTGTGTAGGAAATAAAGACCGTAAAGTGAGGACTTTTATTGCTGGCAATCAGAGTATTGCTGCTGGCAGTGGCTAAAGGTGGAAAGCAAAGATGATTTAATTTATAGAAAGGACAAAGATGTCATGTAGCAGATTTAATCACTGAAAAGAAAAAAAAAGAAAAAAATCTAGCTAACGTCATAATTTACATTTTCGGATAATAAAGAAGAGTGAAAGAAAGAAACAACTGAAAAACCCTGATGGGTGAAAAAAAAAATGAAGGAAGATAAATAGATTTGCCTGTAAAACTAATAAATTTAAAAACAAATCCAGAAAGCAAAACACAGCCCCTTGAAAGTGCTGGTAAAATGGACCATCGATTTTGGAATTCATCTGCATTTTGTATTTTAATAATGCTTACTCTCTCTCTCTCTTCCTCTCTCTCTTTTGCAAAATATAAAAGCTGATCTGATAAATATTAATTTGAACCATCATAATGTATTTGAAAATTCCAGCTAAAATGTCACCACATGGAACATTAATGTAATATTTCAAGGCCCTGAGAGCAATACTCATATTGATTGCATTTATTTCACTCTAGGGAGGAGAAATAATTCTTCAATGTGGGACACATCTGGTAGCCAAAGATGCAAAAGGCTGAGGGTAGAAATGCAAAATTATATGGGAAAAAACCCCCATAACCTAACACCCCAAAACCAAAACAGAAGTGTAAGTGAACCTGACAAATGCAAGCCATTCAATCTTGTGTTTCAGTTGAAGCAATCTTTTTTTTTTTTTTTCCAGAATAGTTCTCTATGATTTTTTAGTTTGGAGAAAAAAAAATCACAAAGTAACAAAAATTCCCATCATGTTTCTATGAATCTTTTGGCATGAAAATCAACAGTATCCTCACAAGTCTAATGAAAGAATGTGTGTAATTGAATTGCTTATTGGAAACACAGAAGCCAGGCTGAGAAGACAGCACAGGACTTAATCCTGCGAAACTTGGACAGAGGTTTCCAAGAAAGATGGTCTTATCTAGGGAAGGGCTTGAACTTTGCAACACTGCTATCCCAAACATGTGCAAGACTGGGACAATTTTCCTGTGATTCTGCAGAAGGAGCATGGAGACGCTGCCTGTCTGGGGTCCCATAAAACAGATCTTTTCCTTGTCATTAAGAATATTGATGTTCATTAGGCCCAGGCGTCAATGAGTCTTTGTGCAAATGAAACGAAATCTGAGTCAAATTTTGACCCTGAGCCCAACACATAACAGCAACTGGCTGCAGCTGGGGGGTTGGGGATTAGAGGGGTTCCCCCCAGCACCAAAAACTCAGCATCCTTACTCTGAGACAAAACATCTCTGCAAACACAGCCAAAATGCATAAGGAAATGGTCCTGTCCCTCCTGCCTGCCAAAAAACCTCATCATGTAAGGCGGTTTCTGATAAAGATGGAACAGATCAGGGCAACTTTTTGCATTCTGTCAAGGCAAGATCTCTCCAGGTAAGGTAAAGGTGCTCTCTGCCCCAGCTCCTGTCAGAGCAGTATCATTTCTGCAGGTAATGCTCCTTCTTTTAATTTGTTACCAGGGTTTTTCTCTTCCACTGTGGGTCTGGGATTGACGTTCCTGCTGGACAAACTCCAGGCTAATGAAGCAAGCTCAAGCCCTGTAATTCACGGGGAGCTGCTTTGATGGAGCACTTTCAGTGTTAACAGTGTGATGGGTGCTTTTCAGAGCTAATGCCTCACTGATATTAACAGCCATGCCATAGAGCAAAATCTGCAATGTAAAAGCGAGTGGCTTGCTAAATATTTAGAGGCATGCACATCTTGCTGTCCCATTCATTTCCTTGACCTTTCATGAAGGGGGATGGGAAAGGAGATGCCAGAGAATGGTCCCGTCTGTGGTACAAATGCACTAGAGCCAAACTGGCTCCCCAGCTGCTGATAGCAAGACCTTGAGCTGATCCCACTCTTTCCTCCCCAGCAGTTCATAAAATTAAGTCAAGCAAAGTCACTACATGCAGTGGGCAGGCTTTGGCCTGAGCTTTCTGAGCCGGGATAGAGGAATAGCTCCCCAAAGGAGAAGAGCCTTGTTACGAACTGTGTGTAGGTCACTGGAGCATTTCACTGCAGATCAGCACAGAGGCCAGTTAGATCCCCAAACCCTCAAAAGTTGATCCCAGGCGCAGCTGTTCCCAGAGAAAGGCAGCATTCCTGGAGAATTAAAGATGGGAACCAAATAAGGAGACTCCTCAGTTCTGCATCCAGCTCTGCCACTGATGCGCTGGATGATTTTGGGCAAGCCTTTTCCCATCGCTGCACCTCAGTTTCTACTGACAGCATTTAAAATAAATACAGAACGGGTGTAGCAAACCCTCCTACATGAAGACGGGAGAGGGCATTGTGAGGCTTGTTTAATGCTTAGAAAGCACTTTGAGATCTGCAGATAGAAAGCGGTACACGGAAGCCAAGTATTATAATTAAACTTTATATAACCGGGCTTTGTAGAAGCCATGGGGGTAGGAGCAGCAGCTCCGGTTCCTGCAGCACCGTGCAGTGGAGAGAGCCGGGGCCGGACCTGCGGCCGGGCGGCGCGTGCCGGGGGAGCCGACAGCGACAAAGTCTGGTTTTGTGCGACGCTGAGCCTCACTCAGCACTTGCGCGGCTGAGCAGCCTCTGCATCGCTCAAACTGACGCTCCGCCGAGATGTCAAAATAGTGTGATGGCTGGTGCCGGCGTTGTGTGGCAGCCCGCAGGACCGGCAACCGCGCGGAGCCTCCGCCACAGCGAACCGAGCCGAGGCAGCCAAGCTGGGCCGAGCTGAGCTGAGCTGAGCTGAGCCGGGCCCGCGGCTCCGGCGTGCCCCGCGCGCCCCCTGCTGCCCGCCGGCTCCGGGGCGCCGCAGCCCGGCCCGGCCCCGCCGGAGCCCCGGAGCGCTCTCCGGGGCCCCATAGCCAGGGCCCGAGCTGGGTCCGTTTCGGTCCGGATCCGGCCCGGCCGCTCTCCCCAGGCGGAGTTCCGGTTGCAGATCCCAGCTTGAGCGAGAGGTGGAGGAGGGTTGTCTAAAGAGCAGGCATTAAGAGGTAGTTTAATTAAGTCCACCAGAATCTGCAATTCTTATACAGAGGAGAGAATACTGCAAGGGAACAGTGGATGGAGAGTATCTGGATAAGTCAGCCTCATACACATAACGCTAAAAGTTATAATGGCCCAACCAGTTTGGTACAGAATTTACCGCCCTGTAAAGGACTGAATGTGCACTGTACAGTCTCTCTTACAGATAATCCTACGGGTCTGCAACTCTCCAGCTACTTTAGCCCCAGCATTTTCTCCAAAGACGCACCATCCCCAGAATGACTTTTGTTCACAGATTGAGAGTTTTGTTAGTGCCTGGAACAGGACAAATTAATTCCCTGCAGCTGGTCTGCCCTACTACACCTTGCAAACTCCAGGGCTCAGGGCAGGCAACCACCATGCTTTCTCCAGACAGAGAAAACCTGGAATTAGTTTTTTCCCTGCTGTTCTCCTTATACACACATGCAATACATAAGACTGCTGGGAGGCTCTGTGGAGGAGGCACACCTTCAGGAGGACAGGGGGTTTCAAAGTCCATCATGCCATAAGCCCCCACCAGCTGTGCAGCAGTAAGTAGTATGAACACAGGGCTTCAAGTGGGCCTGCAGAGCACTTAGAGTGGGACTCTGTGAAGGTGGTTGCACCTCAAACCACTCATAGGACAAACTGAAGTGACCCTTTGAGCACCATGGCCTCAAGAGTCATGTTCAGGGATGTGATGATCATTTCCCCAGTCCTTCAAGTATTGCACAAGGAAACGCTCCCTACAGTCTCTGCCTACAATTTCCTCCCTTGTCATTTACATGATTGTCAATTCCAAGTACCAGGACAGAGTTCCAGCTAGTGAACAAACCCCAATGCTCCTACAAGCTTTCACTGAGTGTCTATCACCAGAAGAAGAGGATTAAATGGGATAGTGGTGAAAAGGTTGTGATTCTGGTTTTTCTCAGGAGTGATACTGGATCTGAGTCACAGAGGAAGATGGCATTGGATTAGCCTATAATCCAGAAAAGCAGCACCCTGTCTGGCAACCTGAGCTCAGGGAAAAGCCAGGACAGGAAGAGCAGGTCAGGAAGGAGATGCAGTGGCAGAGCAGCATGTTTGTGGGAGCTCAGATGGTGCATGCTCACTTTTTCTCGGATGCGTCATGCCCACACAAAGGGTGAAAAGCAGCAATGCCTGGGGCAGCATGCAGGGATCAGGATTTCTTTCTCAGGATTCTTGTCAGGCATAGGAACAGGCCATGAACACACAGACCAGGTATTTCAAATCTGATATTGAATTTTCCTAGTGCTTCATAAACCATGGATGAGAAGGAGAGAAGAAAGCCAAGACTGGACATTGCAGAGAACATTTTACAAAGGCCTTGTATCTCCAGATCTCAAGGTCCAAGAGCTACAAACTTGTAAGATGTTGGCAAGAAGTGGCCTATAACCCCTACAACTCCTCCCCCACTGATCTGAAAGCTTTTCAGCAGCCCCATTCTTGCCCCTGAAGGCCACATAGATGACCTTGCGGACCCTCAGAAAGGCAGCCTTCCCATCCAAAGCCAAAGTGCCCACCATGCAGGGTGAGGCAGGAGGTAGTTCCCACAAAGATGCCTTTGCTCGCTTTAGGCATGGCTTCACAGCCTGTGGATGTGCTCAGTGCCATCAAAGGCAGCTCCACCTTGAGGCTAAGATTCAGAGTGCCTCATGAAGAACCACATCTCCAAGATTAATGACTGCCTACACTAGGACTTCTCCTTTATCCCAAGATGATCCCAATGCGTATTTCACATCCATGTGCTGCTGACCTCAAGTTCTGCCTACATCTATGAGTTCATGCCTTTCTTATCCATTTCTACTCCTGGCACCCCACCTAAGACAACTTTTCTCTTTTTTCTTCTGCCATACCTACCATATACTTGTCTCTGTACCAAGGGTGGCATTGCAAGCCAGAGTCCCCAAACATCTATGCCATGACCTGGGACTCCACCTCTTCCAGGAGGCCTACGTACATGCCATTCTAATAGTAAACTTTCCCATAATTAGTGGAGGTGTTGGCATCAGGAGCATAGCACAAACCACAGAGTGTGGACAAGCCATCCCTGGAGAGGAGGGTAGTGCAGCTCAGCCACCATGGGATCAGGCAAGGTAGTCAGATCTCTCTCCTTATCTTCTGTTATTCAGTTTTAGAAGGAAGCTGCTTGCACCCTGAAAGTCATTGTACCTCACACCAAAGAAGAATGCTTCTCCTGGATTGAGAGCCTATCCTGGGAGAGTTTCCCATGCACTTTACACTGAAGAATTGACAGTGTGGGATGAGCCATGAATGCTGCACATGTTATAATATCCCCAATATGTAGAGGAGAACAGGGAGACTGAGATTTGCCTACTAAGTGTTAATGTCAAAGATAAGAAGCACCCTGTGCTCCAGAGGCTGGCACATGGAACATTGGGCTGGGTGGTTTTGAGTCTAGAGCTGATTCATGAGAACCAAGAATGTAGAAACGTTTACAAAACCCCTCAAAGTTATTTCAGACAATTAATGTGGTTGCTTTCTCCTCCTCTAGCCTCACTGCCTTTCTCTGGGGTCCCTCCTAGGTGCTGAGACTGACCATCTCCCCTTGGTGTGCACAGGGTCAGCTACAGTTCTGTGGTGTCCCAGTGCTTCATGGCTGAGACTGTGGCACAGCAAGGCTGAATGATGCATGGGAACAGTGCTCAACACATTTATAAATAATCACCTTTTCTATGCCCTGCAGGAGAGTGTGACTTCCCAGTGATATGTGTCAATGTCACACAGGCCCAAGGAGAGATACTGCTTTGACTACTAGCTTGGTTCCTGGGGGGCTTTCTTCTTCTTTGCCCTCCCTCCAGAGCCAAGGATCAATGTTAGAGGTTGCTGCACAAAGACATAATAGTACTTAACGAGCTAAGACATGTCCATGCAGTGGATGGTTCTCAGCCATCACACTGCAAAGGTTTCTCCACATACATCTATAGACTACAGAGAACCATATTCTTCTTTCTGTCCCAGACTTAGTGACAGATTAAGTCACTGAAATCACCTGGCACTGCAGCCTCCTGCTTGATCCATGGAGTCCTGATGTCCCAGTATATGCGCACTAATGAAGTAGTATAGGAAAGGACTATACCACATTCTTCTGAGGAATTTTTTCCAGGGCAGATCAGGCACAGAAATGTTTCCCTAAATTGACTGTGCCTAAATTACAATATACTGAAGTGCCCTGCAGACTGGTGAATCAGTGAGTGGCAGAGGACTGGCCTCAAGTTTGGGTTAGCACCCAAGCCGCAAAGCAGTGACAGATATACATGAAGACTGGGACACCTGGCAGGGTCTGACACCAATGAACCTCACAGCAATTTATCTCATGCTGTGCCAGACCTTTGCTTAATGTGGTTGTTCTTCTCAGCTGAGGCCACAGTGACATTACTATACTGCATCCCTTCTCGAGCCTGCTGAGACATCGCTCCTGCATGAACCTGCTCTATGTTCTGAGCCAAAACCCTCCAAGTGCCCTGGAGACACCAAGCTGCACACAGTCATAGTTAAGTGACACTGTATGCTCTATGTTCAGCAGAGGATCAGATCCTTACAGAAAATGCTGTAAGTCTCCTTTATTGCTTTCTACAGATCTGACCAAATATTCCTAGGCATTTGCCCTGCACTGTCCTTGCTGTTACCTTAGAGCTCCAAGCATCAGTTCTTCTTCACTCCCTGCCACTGACTCATTCAGTTTCTTGGCAGGTCAAAGAGAAAGGTGGACAGAGAACGTGTACCTAATTTCCTGTAAAAGTATTGTGGCAGAGTAGGGAAAGGGTTAGTATTGAAGCATGAGAGATACTGTAAGATAGAAAAAGCTTTTCCCCAATTCTCTATTGGCCCCCATTCCTTTTTTAAGGGGTATTTCATGAGTGAGATTTCCCCTGTATCCTCTATGGGCAACACATGCCTGGCTCACCTCATTTACTCAGCTAGAGCATGTTTTATTAATCTGAAGTCTCAACAAGGTCCTTTAGTTCTATTAATTTATTAATATTGCTAATTAAATATCATATTCGCAAATGTAAATTTCCTAATAGTGTCCCTTCCATTTTCAAATTAAAAAAAAAAAGAAAAAGCAGCAGCAGCTTGTTATGTTAGTCAATTGAAAGCAATTCAGGCTAATCAGGAGAGCGGGCTGTCTTGTGTCTGCAGAGGGAGGGCCACTGTCAGTTTGCTTTGGGGCAAATATCCACCTTCTACCAAGAGCTTTAAAAATTGGATTTCAAAGCAGGTACAAAATTATGTGAGTGGAGTAAATGGCAGGGGGTGAGAGAAGGGGAAAGCAGAGAGTTTGGTGTATGTGGGAAGAGGTACCAGAAAAAAAAAAAACAATTGGCACAGCAGAATTGATGAGGGCCAGGGGTACACATATGGCCAGAGGCCAGGGCCAGCACAGGTGTAAGAGACAGCACAACTTAATAGGCAGCCAGGAAGCCTGGGGAGTGGCTTGTGAAAAGGGTCATGGGAGGGGACTGGCCCCTCTGGAGGGGACTCGTCCCTCTGGAGAAATGCAGTTGGTGGGCTATGTCCAGCATCTAAATTGTATTTTGCATGTTTTCCCTGCTGACACTTTCAGCTATGTGTATGTAGATGTATATATGTTTGGGAAGATGTGATAATCTGCTTGTTGGGATGACTGGGCTGGTGTTGCATTAAGAAAAGTTTAAAAAATACATTATATTGTTTTTATTATTAATGGTAATGACAGGGCCCTGTTCATTATCTTTCCTTTTGTTATGAGCTCTGTAATCTGAGGATGCTGTGGCAATGTAAAAGGGATAATGCAGTGGTATTGCTCAATTTGGTTCTGTTCTAAAATTCCATCCTTCTTAATATTTATGATCAGAACCCAGGAAAATGACATGCAGTTGCCTTTCTTCAAGAAGTTTATTAAAAGCATAGAAACCTTGTTTTGGATCCACTGTGCAAAACAGACCTCAGTTAAAAAAATCCTTTTGCTCATTGTATGGATGGAGAGACATAAGCCCAGAAGGCAAAATATGAGTCCTAAGGTTGTGGCTGAATGTCTCTTCTGATCCCAGCCCCTTCCCTAGGTTAAATGCTAAACTATTTGCATAAAGGCACAAAACAGTGTATTATGAGAAATTTGGATGCAGAACATGGGCCACCCAGTATTTCACCCCTTGCTTTAAATGCTAGACTGCCCTAGCCCAAAACATGAAAATAGTAAGTGTACACACTGAAACAAGAAAATACAGCTACCTCCAGGCAGGTGATTTTTTTTTCTGTGCACAGAAAGAATTCCCAAATGAAAATCCACTGATGACTCCAGGATGCCTAAATGAATAACAGCATTGACCAGGTCAAAAGCCGATCCATTGCAGCTGAGAGCTGGAGGGTGACACTCCCTCAGATGCAGATGGACCTATACCTTCTGAGAAAACAGGAAAAATAAGTCACCTGTACTGAATCCTAGCAGCTGTCCAACTTTTACTGTTGTGTTGGATGTCACACACCAAGGCTGGTAAAGGGTGAATGCTTTGCAACCTGGTTGGACTGTTTTAGCAGAGGGAGGGATGCGTCATGTGGAGGGGTAGGTCTAAACGGGAAGAGAAGGAAACAAAGTGCTGCAATAAAATGCCTTTTCAATCTCCCTCAGAGAGCAGAGACAACACAGAAAGCTCTGGCTGAACTGGAAGGAACTGGTTCTTGTCACCTCACACACACTGGTCTTTCAGCTGTTAATGATCTCTGTTGATGTGAACATCATCTCCTCTGCCTCTTGGCATATATAATTGAGTGGGTCTGCTATGGGGAGACAGCACCTCCACCTTCCTAGTCAACACTTAGTTTCAGCCTAATATCAGCTCAAGAAATGTTGCCAAGGTCTCCTCTTCTGATGCCATGTTATCACTCCAGTTTGAGAAAGTATAGAGCGCACCTCATGCTGACATAACAGGAGAGGACATCACCTTAATTCCACCTCCATTAGACCTCAGAGAGTCGACTGTGACACCCTGACCTCATCAATATTCAAAAGCTTAACAAAAAAAGGCTATAATTGGGGAAGTCAGAAATAATGTAATGCAGTATTGATTATTTTATGGTAGGATTAGGTGTAATTACATCTCTCAAATTTTATTTTAATGTTACTTTATACTACTTTTAGCCTTTTAAAATTATCCAAAACATCTCTGTTTAATGGAATGAACATGCCTTCAATTTAAATGTGAAACAGTCTTTTTCTGCTAAAGTGTGACCTCAATATATTTGAAAACATAAATTACTGCTATGTATAAACCATAAAAAATGAATGATGAATTTAATTCTGGTGAAGCGTGAGGGACTGGGAATGCAATGGGGAAATACTGTTTATCCGGACGAGAGCGGACAGCCCAGGTGGAGAGAAGGAGGCAAAATATGACCTTCTCTAACACTGAATGGGACAAGTCATACGAAGGACTTGACTTTGGACTTACAGACCAAGGGCAAAAACCATTTATTCCCTGGACCAAGTCCTCAGCTAGCCTTGATCAGCATAACTTCATTGCAATCAAAGGCACGATACTGATTTATGAAGATTTCAGCGCCCTGTATTTGCTTGGTATTTGATTCCTTCCAGCTTTTTCAGATGTACAGAGACAATTGTTCCAGCCAGAGACCCACAGGGTAACCTCCTACCTCCTCATCTTTCAGACCTCTTAGCACTGCCAGACTAATGTAAAGGGACCTTTGCATTAACAAGAACAGGGCCGTTAGAATCCAACTGAACCCTCCTGTCTGTCATTTGCCAGTGTCACCTCACGCATTATTAGAACTAATTATATTCATTACTGGGATCTAGGAGCCTTAGCCTTGAACCAGAGCTCCATTACTGAAGAGATGAGACAGCTGAGTGTCCCTACTCAACCTCTGCTCAGAGCCTTTTCTAACACACCAGTGTTTGCATCCCTGGGCATTATCACAAGTGATTTATTAATAAATTATGGTAGGCCAAACCTGCTTCCTCAGTGACCATAAATGGATGACTCTTTCCACTGGGACCCCTGTTTTAAATGGAAACCATGCCTGGACTTCGCTGTTGGACTCCAGCAGTGCTATCAAGTCCTCTGAGCAGTTACTCTGCAAGTGTGAGTTTGAATTTCATCTTGATAGCAATTCCTATTTCCAACACAAACATTTCCTTGTTTTACCTCTTAATATGCAGGTAAGGAAGAAAGTATGCTGTAACCCATAAGGGTATATAACAGTTGGAGTTTATGCTTGAGGAAAGCAAAAGCAGGGTGGCTAGAAGGGTAGCTGATAATGGTCTTAGACTTCTTTTGGGCCAGTGTGAGACCAGCCAATTTCTGAACTTGAGCATTTGAAATTCATGTACCTCGTCTTAGCACCTCTTCAAGTTGAGAATATGATGGCTGTGTAAAGTGGTAATTGTGGGGATGCTCCTGATAGCTTTGTAAGTCTGTTCTTTGTCCCAGAGCTATTGATATGGACTTAGGGTGAAGGACCTGCCTGTTTAATACACAACTTTTCAAAACACCTGCCAGCAGTTCAGTGAATTCAGCAGCCAAACATCCCAGGATGCTCATCAGTTGGAGTTGCTGATTTGCTGCTATCCATTCTTTCAAGTGTTCCCTTATCTGCTTTACATCAACAGCCAGGGTGCCAAGATGCTCATTACTTCCTAATGGTCTATATTCCATTTCTATATTTTTCTTCTTAAAGACCAATTAAAAAAAAACCCAAAAACAAACAACAAAAAATCCCCAACAAAACTTAAGTAGCTCAGCCATTTTAGAATCACCATTGATTCCAGCTCTCTCCTAATTTATTAATGGGCTTACCCTCTCTATTGTATTTCTTTCCCCTGATATACTTGGAAGAGCTCTCATTATTTATTGTAGCCCTTTGGGCCAACATTTACTCCTTCTGCTTCCTACCTACACTGCAAACTGGAAAGGTTTCTCCATTTGCCTGCTGGCTTCTTCCACATAGCTGGATGAGTTCAGACGTCTAAAGGTTTTCAAATTTGAATATGGAGGAAGTTCTGTGTCATTCCTATTCGAGTCACACAAACTCCAGCAATCCTTGGAGATCAGAAATTGCACAAGTGAGCATGTTCTAGTATCTCAAGAGCAAGGAAATGATGCTGTATTTTAGGAGCAGTCTATCTAAAACAGATTCTGTTACCATTATAAGGGCTTTGAAGAAAAAGCAGAAGAAATCTGACAAAATTGGTTTGAAAATAATTTGAGTCCCCAGAAGACTCCACCAGTTCCAACCAGAAATCAAACAGTCAAGTTCAGCATTATAAAGTTTCCAAGGGAGCTGGGCAGATAATTTCCCTGTTTTTTCTCTGTATTTTGGGAGAATCTCCACCTGTGAGGATAGTTGCACTGGCTGTAGGATTTACTGGATTCTCTTTCTTGTCAGATAAGCAAATTATTCATAAAACAGAACTAGGGAAATCCATTCCTCCCTGGCCACAATCAAGTTTCCCATCCATTAGGCTAATTGACATGAGGTTTAAGATTTTCCCACTTATGATTCCAAAAGTACTGTGAAAACAATCCCTCAAATTGATACCCAAACTAACCTTACCCTGTAAAGCAACTTCAGGAAAAGAAGGTAAGACTGCTAGAAAGTTTTACCAGCAATAGAAAATCAGCCAAATACAAAAAGTGTTTTTAAGATTAAGGAAGAGGAAGGACTGTCTTCCAACAAAGTATATCACACAGATAGGCACTGAGAGAACACAGAGGTAAGATTAACATTCACAAACCCATTCTAGAGAAAAATTATTTCTACAAAGATTTCAGGTAAATCTCTCTAAATTTCCACATTGTAAAATAAATTAAGAAGAAGAGGATGTTTATGAAGGCACAAACAAAAGGTGTAGGTGTGCACAAGTGTGTATGTATGTACACCTGTGAGCAGCAGGTGCGCGTGCGTACACAAAGGGATTAGCTGTGCTTTCCCATTGGTCTCCCTCTACCCTTAGTACGCTTAGTGTGCAGCAGTGACAGAAAAGGCTCTCAAATGGCCTTTCATCACCACACAACCAGTCATGCCAGGCTACGTACAGACACTGCTCTCATCCTGACACAGATTTAGAACAAGGTGACTAAATAATAACTTTTTATTGTGTTTACTTCCATTTTTATCCATAATTTTTCCAGTTTCATCTGCAGAAGCAGGAGAGTAATCCAGTGAGCAGGAATGATAATCCCAAGGGAATGCCAATCCCTGGGGATAGCCAAGGCCCTGCTTCCTGTTTAACGAATGTGCAGTGACTGGTAAGGCAAATTATGTATCTGCATTTCCTATGAATATCCCTGACCATATACTCCCAGCTGTGTTTTCTATTTAAAGTTGGCATGATGCATGCTCAGAGAGATCCCAGATGCTTATCCCTAGCAGGGAGTACAAATATCAGTTCTACTGAGATGATTCAGTTTATCTGTTATCCAACTCTGCAGCACAGTTGCACCTAGATGTCATAGAGGGCTGAATGGACACATGCTAAGAGGCAGCTCCTAGCCAGTAAAAAGGAAGTCTGAACAAACACACAGAGGAGAAAAACAGAAGCAGAGAGATAAAAAGCCTCCCAACCCTGACCAGGCTTACACAGCATGTCAATGGTTGAACTACTAAGGCAGAATTCCTGATCCCAAAATCCACAAGTATAACATGAACAGCAAAAGGCTTGAGTAGCACTCTTTGGGTAGACACTCAAAACTCATTACCAAAAAAGACAGATCACCAGCTTCCCTTCCCTGATGCTTCTGTTCTTTACTGTATCAGCAGTGGATGGCACAGAAATTCCAAATATAGCAGGTCAGGAATCTCTTGCCTATTCCCTACTTGCCAGCAAAAAAAGCCTGTTTTGATATTTGCAGGAGCAATTTAATTTGGTATTCTTGATAAGATCTCAGACACACCCCAATGACACTTACACCCACAGTCACAGAGGCTGATAACATCATCAGCTGACTTCTCAACTCAGCAGCCGTCTTTTTCACCCGTTTCTAGGATTATGAAATACATATTTTGTGTGGCTGGCTAATGCCAAAGTTACAAAATCTATGTAATTAAGATTAATTTAAGAGCTGGATTGGATCAACTTGTGGCATCCACCCATTAATTAAAAGAAACATTTTGAATTTCAAGTGGCTGCCTTAATATTTCACTCTGTGCTGGCACTGTTAACCTCAAATTGGCAGGTGAGATGTGAGCGCCCAGGTGTGAAAGGCTGGGAGCCATTGGTTCGGGAATGCTGCCTGCATCGGGAGACAGGTGCCCTCTTCTGGAAGGTGCCAACATGCTACCTGTACGGGCCACTGGATTCCCTGCTTCCATGAATACCTGTACATACACTCCTGGCTAAAAGCACACAAACGTAAAATCTATGTATGTAAGTCCGTGTAAATGTATGCATGACCACATCTTTCTAAAGACCCGCCTAAGTTTTACATAGATGGTTACCTGTGATGATGAAATTTTATGTATTATGTGAAAGTTTATAAAAGTTTGTGCTTTTTACTACATATGCATATGTATATTAGTTCTGCAGAAGATTATGTAATGTCCACATGTGCTAGATTTTATGAGCCATGCAAAACGAACACTGAAACGGTTAAGTGTTCAAAGCTGTAGAGAAAGTATTTCAACCAAATGGAAAAAGCCAGTGACAAATGTTCTGCACAAGTTTATATGGATGGTTTTGTAGGTTATTTAGGTGTCCTGCCTGCCCAGCTCATCTAATCTTTCCATAGACTATGACCATTTTTATAAACTATTTGCAGTGTCCTAGCATCTAAATTCTTGAACAATGTGACATTGCCTTTGTTGTATAAACAGGAAGGGAATCTACAAACTGCCCTGAAGAGCTCACAGTTGATGGTACAGAGTGTTAAAACCACACTATATGCTGAAATGTAAAACTTCAGGTCCCAAGATTACCTTTCATTTGAAATGGGTCCATTTACCCCTGGGAATGAAATGAGAAATAACACGGATTTGGAATAATCTAATTTTTAAATTTGACTATGTTGATCACCTCATGCATGCATGGGAATATGAACAAAGATACATATATGCACCTTGGGACATACTGATGCATATGCGCATAAGCACATTAATTCAAAGAGGAAGTTAATTTGATAAGATTATATACATGCACATAAAGTGTGTCAAATATCCAATGATGTGGAGATATGTGTATATATATACAGAAATTGCATTTAGATGACCATATGAACATGTCTATGTGAAGTCCCTTAAGCAAACTTGTCAGAGAAGACACAGACTGTGTAAACAGCTGGAAAGATACTTAAGGCCAAATGTTTTTTCTTACTGTCATGTTGCAAAAAAGTTAAGAATCTCTTCCAAATCCAGACTTCTCTTGGATTCTACAGCTGCCAAGTCTAGTTGTTTTATGTATTTTTTATAATCTGAATTGCTCTCATGCAAAGACATAGTTCTAATTCATTTCGAACAAAATCTCTCCCTCTTCTTTTTATGACAGGGGAAAAAAGTTCACCCCAGCAGAGCATGCCGTTCTTTTCAGCACCTTCTGTTGGGTACACTTAGACTGGTCTCTTCAAATATTTCCCATCACTTAACTCACAACCATGGCTGAATCAGAGATCAATAAGGCCCTCGTAACATCTTCTGCTGGATGAGATGTAAACCAGCCACAGTCTTTCCACCTTATTCTCTCTTTCATTCCATCAGCACTCAGTGCTGTCTTGAGTACAAGGCTTTGATCAAACTAGTAGTTTCCCTTCCAGACATCACCATGATACATATCCAACTATCCTTCAGCAGGGCAGGCTCCAACACCCCTTATTAGTAGCTTTGTATTTGCAGAATCGTGGCAAGTACAGGCTGGATAAGAACCTGCATATGTTTAATATAATCTAAATAACTGAGCGAGTCCTGGATTTAGTTTTGCAGATTGGCTATTCCCAATTCTATTATCCTTCCTCACTGTGTCTTCTGACAGCCTGACCAAGAGAGGCAATCCAATAATTTACATTTCTGATACTAAAGCAAGCTACAAGCAAATAAAGTAATTGAATATAATAATAATAATAATCAGACAGGAATAACCTTACTTGTCTATGGAAGGTAGCCACATCCGGAGTGCAGTATAGCAAATGTTCAGATGGCAAAACTGCTGTCCAGCATGTCTGCAAGGGGAAGGAGGAATTTGATTAATGTGTTCTCGTGCACCAACTCTAAATCAATTAACAGATTTTATTTTTAAATAGGTACATCTGTAGTTTTACAGCTTATCTATGAAAGCAGGCTAGGGGTGAAAGGACTTGTTCAATGTTACCAGCAAGCAATCCAATAGTAGCTAGAAGTAGAATCTAGAATTAAGCAACACTACACTGTCTGTATTTCTAGCACCTCTGCTCAGTTATGCTTAAGAGTACAATGAGACCTTTAACAAGCAGAGATGGCCAGAAGGTCACCCAAATGAGCCTGCAGAAACTGGTATAACTAATAACCAACACAAGTTTCCATGGTGAGGATTATAACAGAACCACCTCCTCTGATACCAGCAGATCTCTGCCCTGCTGATAAGAACAAAGCCTACCTGCACCTGAGGCCAGGGCATGGCAGCAGCAGATTTTTAGGTGTCAGTGTACTCTACATGTGTTCTCATTCTTGGGGAAAATGTTCATGATTATTTCATTTTGTGGCAGTAATGGAAAATACATTTTAGTGCTTGTGTTCTGCATTTGCAATTCATGTTCCCATACATGATTACATTAAGTCTGTGTTCTGTCATTTTTGATGAATGTAGCTTGTTTTCTGTAAAAAACAGACTCTGGGATGGAAAGTGACAGAAGTGAAGCTGTAACAAAGGATGATCAATTTTTTATGGCCAGCACCAAATGCACGGAAAGTCCCTGAATGTCTCCCTGAAGCTGGGGACTCTTCAGTCACAGGCTGAAGTATGACCCATTCCTGTCACCATACTGCTTCTGGCTGTCACAGGGCAGCAATGGCTAATACTGCTTTCTTCTTTTGCCAGAGTTGATAGCTTTTTCATTAACAGGTCAGTGGCTGAGAGCAATTTGGCCTCTGCAAACAAATGTACACTGGTAAAGAGTGAGCGGCAAAGCAGGCAGCAGTGGGTGAGTTTGATTCACTTCTTAGCACTTCATAATATCTCTGACCCTCTGGTGTGTTGTGCTGAAAAACTAGCAGAGACCCCCGTCCCTCCCAAAGTAAAAAAAAAAAAAAGAAACAGAAGGAGAAGAAGGAGAAGAAAGGCATGAGGAAGAGACGTGATTTGCTCAAAGATAACTAGATAACTGCTGGAGGCTCCATTGGAGAGTATCAGGAGAGCTGGACTAAGGTGACAACCCAAAGGACTCACTCAACAGTGATTTCAGACTAGAAAACCAGAGTAATGCATAGGCTGGAGTATTTAGCTGATCTTATTCAGACAGAGACCTCAAATAAGAAAAATTGATCCCACATATTTGTAGGAACACAGGGTTCTCTGCTGATGGCAGAACAGTTAGGCTTGTGTGTTGCTTTTGTTCAGATGGTCATGAGTTAGATCTTGACCTCGGAGACTCATCAATAACCACCGTGAACCTGGGGAACTGACAAAGGAGTTTTCCTGCTTCATAAAATCTGAGACTAAAGCCTCTTGACACACAACTCAATCTTCTGCTATTCAAAATTCTGACTCAGGCTACAGTGGAAGAAGTCATAGGGCTGCTGGACTTGCTTCTGCCCCCCCTACCTCCGGGACACGTGCTCACCACAAGCAGATGGTTTCAGAGATTAAGTTCTAAGGAGGCATTAGCAGGAATATCTGCACACAGCACCCCAGCAGCTGCCTGTGCTCACACCTGTTCTAATTTTCACAGCTTTCAAAGAAACAGTGTCCAAGGCTTTTTTGCCCTTTCCTTTTTAGGAAAATAGAAGCTTTGAGGCCAAATGCATAGCCAGCTTCTACAGGCACTCAGGGTTTCTTCCCTTTGCAAACAGATTCCCTGGAGCTTCACCTCAGTCCAGATTTTAGCTACTATAGTCAGGTTCTTAAAGAGAATGCAGCTATTTCCCTAATCCAGAAATTACAATAGCAAAGAGAGCTGCATCTTAGGTAGAAGTCAAAAGCCGTTATCACAGGAAAGGAAAGTCACAACTGTTTTTTATGTTTCAGTACTGAAATAAAAGTTATTGAATCACAACTAAAAGACTAAGGCATCCACCCTTCACACTTGGGTGTATGCCTTTGGTCGTGTTTCTTCTGGTCATAAAATTTAATTCAGAGAGATCAATAAGAAAAGCAGCAGCAGGTATCACTTGGGACTCTAACAGTGGTCTCCAGCTGCTGGGCACATGGGTAAAAAATGTAACCCCAGGTTCTGCACCACTGAGAATGGTGTCTTGTGTGATGTGACATCACTAAATGAAGATGCTGGAGATGCTGAGCTTGAGTCGCTTTCTGCAGGAAATGGGAAATGCAGCCAGCCCATAAACATAACAAAAACATCAGCAGCAAAGCAATTGTGCTGGAATTTCTCCTTGGTTTAGCCATACTCTCCAGTTGCTTGCCATGAAAAAGGTAGGTTTTTCACAGCCTACTGTGCTATTCAAGTTGCCACACAACAGATAGCAGAAAAACCATGTATACATACAATAGTGACCACTTGATTCATTTGGGTGTATCTGTCTGTGCGAAGCGAGGAGATGAGGAGCTCTTCTTGAGCATTCGTGAGGTATAAATAGTATTCCTAGTGCACATAA
The DNA here is from genome assembly GCF_963513975.1 of Fringilla coelebs. Taxonomy (NCBI): domain Eukaryota; kingdom Metazoa; phylum Chordata; class Aves; order Passeriformes; family Fringillidae; genus Fringilla; species Fringilla coelebs. The sequence goes on from NC_140048.1 coordinate 10,216,426, forward strand.
GCACTTACAAATGTACCCAGCACTTCTTAGAGTGAAAGTGCTTATGTGCTTGGATGCATGTGTTCCCTGCTATTGCTGTTCATAGTCTGAGCATGGTAGTGCTGCAAGTTCTGGGCTCCTGTTCTGATAACCGAAGCAAGTCTGATGACAGTTAGAAATCCAATCTAGTAAGCAGTGGTATGTCTGTCACCAGGTCTGGAATCAAAGATGCTTATCCAAAGTGATCCACAGACCTTTTTCCAGATGCAATGTAACACTTACCCTCTTCTACAATAGCCATCAGGAATGTCCTTTGTCTTCCCTCCCTCTTCTACACAACATGATGCAGTGAGGTATAAACATGAAAGGGATGTTACCAGTAGCCAAAAACATTCTAGGCAAAAGTATGAGTATCAAATAAGACAGAAAAAAAGGAGTAGAAATGAGAGAAAAGAGAGATTGGACAAAAAACCATTAAAAAGCAAAGATTCAGAGAGATGGGAAATTTAACGTTCACACAGTCAGAAAAAAGGAATGAATGTCAAGAGGGCAAAGATGGCCAAAGGTGCCCCTTACTTGCCCATGGCATCATGCCACTACACCATCCCACTGATCCAAGCTCTCCTCACAACTCTGCCAGCAGCACTCATTACTTATTAGCAACATGCCATCTGCCTCCACCACTGACAAGGTCCCAACCTTGGAATCAATACAGATCTGTGGGTGACATCTGTTGGGACAGGCCACAGATACCAGTGGCTTTTCACCAAGCACACTTGTTTTAAACAATGCTCAGCTGGTACTCAGTTCAGCTGGTGAGCACTGGGCTGACCCTGCATCCCTCTATTGCCTGCACCCCTTGTGGAGGGGATGCCAGCCAACTCCCCACCCCAGCCTGCATGGTGGGGATGCCAGCCAGACACATGTGCCCCCAAACCCCAGCCAGGACATCCCACACAGAGGGGGCTCCAGACGGCTCCCGACTCCAGCTGGAACACCTTGCACAGAGGGGTTGTTTTCTGTAGAAAACAGACTCTGGGATGGAAAGTGACAGAAGTGAAGCTGTAACAAAGAATGACCAATTTTTAATGGCCAGCCCCAAGTGCAGGGAAAGCCGACGAATGTCTCTCTGAAGCTGGGGACTCATCACTCACGGGCTGAAGTAAGACCGACGCCTGTCACCATACTGCTCCTGGCCCACTCCTGCGTAACACCCCCGCACGGACGGGGCTCCAGCCGCTCCCAAGGCCCCCCCGCAGGGCCAGGGCGCCACCTGCAGCCCACGGGCCGGTCCCAATGAACAACGAGAGCACGAGGGCTTCGCCTCCTCCCTCCATCTGCTGCGACAGGACGATGGTCCTGGAAAGAGAACCGGGTGGTTGCAATATGAGCGGTATCGGGTATCTCGTCAGAACAACGGAAAATAAATTGAAAGGGACAACCACGTTAGCCAGGACAGGAAACTCCTGCTGTTGTGTCATGTGTGGCTATGCAGAATCTGTGAGCAGGCAACTGTGAAAAACCTTCAATATGTTTTGCTGCCAGCTTTTTCTCCAAGTACCTGTACGCCTCCTCTGACACCTCTTGGAGAGCTGTTGGGGATCTTCTGAAGTTCTTCTGCAAGTCCAAGTCTGCCGCTCATCCAGGTGTGCATTCCCCAACAGCTTCCACCAAGCTGAAGTGCTCGATGCCAGTGGACCTTCAACAAGTGCCAATATTCCATTCCCTAACACACAGATCTAGGTGCTCCCTACTGCTCTATACACTGAAAAAACTGGTGAAATAATGCGATGAACTGCATTTGCCATACGCGGTTCCCTTCAGATAAGACTTTGATTCTACTTTTTGAAACTTTGGAGAAGCTCAAAAACAGCCAAGAAAAAAAATCATTAAAACTCCATATGCACCTGCATAATTCTTGCAATTATCTTCCTGACCCTGCCTTTTTTCTTAAAGAGAAACTTGCTATCCCTTCCTCCCCACAGGAAGGTGGACAATATTTGGTATCAGGATTACAAACATATTTTGCAGATCAACACAACAGCCCGACAAAAGAGCTCTAGAACTGTTAGAGGTGAAAGCGGTTCCTGCCTATCAAAGAAAGGAATGTCTGTCTTACACTCCCACAAAATAGAATGAACAGACCTTCAAACTGTGGCAGACAGAATGGCAGCATCTCATCTTGGTTAGAGTTTTCTCCCATCAATTACATCTGTTTCATCCATAGGACTTCACAGGTTTGATGTGATCCTGAGGCAGCAGGAGATGATGCTTTGGCAGATGTATGAGATAAAAACTACTTCCAATGAAACACATTCAATTTCTTTAGAAAACAGTTCTAATGAATTTAGGTGAAATATGGAATATAAGCAAAAACTCAGCCAGATACAGGGTGGCCTGGAGGAGTTCTGGCTGCTTGATTAGGGATTGTGAAGGTGAGCAGTCTGTGTGCCCCTTGACAGACCTTTGCCTTCCCTCTGCCATCAGGGTGGACGGATGCCATCAATCAGGCCATGCTTTGATCCCTAGCCAACAGTGACTTCCAGCCCCACAAAACGATTTATAAAGCATTGCAAGGGCACTGTGTGGCACTGCCAGCATCACCCAGTGACATGGCCATGCCGTCTCCATCAGACACTAGACCTGCACTCCTCTCTTCCCCTACTGACAATTTCCTCACATCTGATAGCAACACATTGAACAAAACTGTCAATTTCCTCACATCTGATAGCAATGCATTAAACAAAACTGGCAAGCCACCCTCAGGACCAGCAGAGTTAATCCCATGCCAATGCCATTGGGATTTACTGCTCTCCTAAAATGTTAGTGCTACTGTATCAGATTCCAGCATTAGATCCTGTTAATCTCTCTTTCCATCATGGTCTCTCAGGACACTGGTGAGAGACAATGGCCATACAGCCTGCACAAAGGGATTAGCATTAGGAACCCAAAGACCCAGCTCTGTCACTGGGACTCTGCCATAACAACTACATCCACCAGTGCCTCAGTTTCCCCATGTGTAAAATGAGGATAATGATAATGACCTACCTCAAAGGGTGTGGTTTGCAGATGGGTGGCGACCAGCACTACAGAAACACCCCCCATCAATAAACAACCCAGCCTGGCACTGAAGGCACTGAGGGCACTGCATCCTTCCCTCACTGATCCTGCTCAGGAAAAATCTGCTTGCCAGAGCCCTCCTGCCTGCGACTGCGCAAATGACCAGCCAGCTCCATCCTCATCGAACCATCCTGCGTCTATTTGATAAAGACAAATATTGCTTTTTAAATAAATATAAAAACTCCGTTTCCTCCTTGGTGAGTTCATTTTGAGTCATTTTATCTCTCTCCTCCCCCTATATTTTTCCCCAAATAATGTGATTAAGTGAGTCAGCGTTCTGCTTTCCCTGACAGCCTCTGGATTTAATTCAGTTTGAGGACTGTGACCTTTGACTCCTTTTTACTATACTAACCCAGCTAAGAGAACACTTAGCGATTTCTCTGCTTCCTACTGGGAGAGTATCTGGTGAAGGGTGAGGAGGGGGAGCAGGGGTGGAGGGGGGAGGAAGAGAAACAAACTTTCACATAAAATTATGGTATATGGATAATTGAGAAGTTTAAAAACATGAATCTAATTGTGCTGTCCCTTGAGAAGCAGATATTGAGCCATCCTATAAAAGGCTTGGAGTATCCCAATGGTGATTTATTGCTAAATCCTAGTATTTTTCAATACATTATAGTTTTTAAATTGTGTTTAAATTGAGTGTAGAAGAGCAGAGGCCATTAGGAGATGCAGAAATGATGATTATATTTAAATATTCATGCACGCAGTACCTTATTATTGAATCTGAACACTAACAAAATCAATATTAAGTGCGGTTTGACATGAATTTATTTATGAATTTCGACTTTCTAAGTACTGTATTTTTTCACTCAAAAATTGTGAGTATAATGTAGTAATGATATCAAAACAGAGTGTCAGAGAGCATTAGCTGAGGAGGTTATAAACCTCCATATTACAGGGCTCCATATTGCCCTCAAAAGTGCTTAGTGCACAAAACCAAAACCAAAATGTTGTGGGGTTGTGTTTTTTTTTTTTTTTTTTTTTTTAATACATAAATACACACACACACACATTCACTCAGAAATAGGAAGGAAATTCTCAGTCGGAAATTGCAATGCAGTGGCTTTGGTTGCTCTCTGAGGCTGCTTCAGGGACCAGGCAAACTGGGATTTGAAGGCAGACAAAACTGAATGGAGTGCTCTGGGCATGTGGTTTGTGGGGGCACTTCAGCACTTTGAGGGGAAGCTGGCAAAAAGAGAACAGCTCACAAGCAGAGGGTGTAGCCGGGGTCCCGGTCAAATCCATCAGTCTGTACCAAGAGCCCACAACTCCTGTTTCACGCAGCAGCGCTGGGTCAGTCACATTGGGATCCCAGAAGGCAACACCAGTCAGTATTCTCATTAAAAGTGTCTGGTGATAAGATGTGCTCAGATTGGCTAGTAGATCTGGTAGAGAAAGATGCTTCACTAATGTATGCTGGCAAAGAGAAAGGAAACAGTTTGGGAGTCCCTCTTCATAAAAACAGGGCCGGATGGCTTGAGCAGTTTTCACTCAGAATGATGTAAATATGAGCAAGCTGGCTAGAAATCACCCCCTTAGTTCTCTCAAAAAAATATGATTCTATATTATTCATGGTTCCTTTCTAAGGTGTATCTCAAGCAGGGCACTTGGTAATCAGGTTGGAACTTCCCCAGGAAAGAGATAGACAGCTTTTGTCCTTTCAATTTCAACGTTGCTACTCCATTACTGTTGCCAGCTCTGGACATTTGGTAGGTTTTTGATGGAGCTACCACTCCCTCCTGCTTAAATGAACAGAGATTTCAGCAGTGGAAGACAGAAATCTTGTTGGTAACAGGAAGGGGAACAGGAATTCAGATTAAAACCTTAACATAAGGGGACGCAAAGGAGGGGCTTGTGCAGATCTATCTATAGTTAAGTCATGTATATTAAAAGCTACACTGCCCTTCCTTCCCTAACAATTCATTTTAAATTTGGAAGATTCATTCACTGTTGTCAGGAATCTGGGCTGAGCCCTCCACATGCTGTATTGTGCATCCTCCTTTGAGTCCAGTCTTGGTTCAAAATACTACAGAGCCCACAGGAGACCCTCACCTCACTTCCTTTCTTTATTATAAAACACTCCTCTGCTGACATCACACCCAAGAGAAAGAAAGGGTTATCCTTTCTGCTTGGGAGCCATATATCTGTAAGTATCATACCACTTAAAGTAAGACAAAACAATTTTGGCAGCTCTCAGTCCAGTCCATTGTCAGAAGCCCACTAGGGGCAGCAATGGATACCACAGCAGCAGATTTTCTTGTTCTTGATCTCTGTAGAGACAGATACATAAACAAAACCAGTCTGATAGAGGAGAAACAAAATTCAGTTTTGTCTGATTTTTGACTATGACAAGGAATTAATATACTTACTGAATCCAATGCAAAGCCATACTGCCTTCAGTAAAACCAAGGACCAGATATTCAAAGGGTTAGTACTTAATAGGGCTCAGGCATTTCATTTGAAGCAGATTGTTGAAGAGCACAGCCCAACTTACTTATAGTTTTCTCAGGTCTCTATAATATCAGGTATTGGCAAGCAAGAACCAGGGATGCCAAGCAAACTGTGCAGTATAGGAGTGGTCTGCAGTAATAAGGGAAAGTTCTTCTGCTAGGAAGTCCTGGTAAGCCATTCAGCAAAGTGAACGGCATTCTGCAAAGTCCGAGCTAAAAACAATATATCCCTCGAAGTCCTTTTTGGATACAGAATTGCTGCTGAGATTATTCTTTCCTTCCACCATATTCTCAGGTTTGCCTCTCTCTTCTGTGCTCAAACTAGCATTTCCCAGTACAGCCTGCCAGGCTCTTAATGGATTGGCAACATTCTTCAGGGACTGGACTTGACACAGAAACACATGTAATCTATCCCCTCTTGGAAGGGGTTTGATCATAGAGCACTGACATCATGGCAGATCACACTGCCTACACAGAGGCCATACACGACAGGGCAAGCAGCAGCAAAAACATCACTCATTAAAATTAATTCCTTTCTCATTTTCATCTTAAAGGGAATGTTCAGATTTACTGGTCTCAGCTGAGTCTCTGATGGATAGAGGTCTGCATTAACAAAGCCCAGCATATTCTGTTGGCTTGGTTTATGCTCTGCAGAATGTATTAATTCAGTGACTTTTCCAGGCGTGAGAACTAATGAAAGACCCCAAGACTAGGGGACAGCATTGGAAAACATTTTGTGGATCACTCTGAAGTTCCCGTTACTGCAAGCATCCACATTGTATCCACATCTCTTGGTCAAACCCAAAGTGAAGCCCTAGGATTCCCGGGAACACTCATCACAATGAAAGCTCACCATCTGAAAGCCTTAAGACATTCCAATTTGACAATGAACCAAAACAGCAAGAGCATCTGGGTGTCAGAAGATGAAGCCTTGATCAAAATCAAGGAATCACAGCACTGAAACCAGTAAAAACACATGGAGAAGGATGCTACATGAAGAAAAAGGTGGGGGGGGGAGGGTGGAAGAATTTTGTAAGTGTAATGCACACGAAAAGTCACGTGCCCAAGGTATATAAACCAAGAAATCTTGCAACTATCCAAGATTGGATAGTGTGTCTGCCAACAAACTGTCTTAATCACAAGCTCTTAGCTCTGAACTCAAAGTGTACCCTTGGTAAGAGATGCAGTATATGGGGCACTTGAGAACATTCAACACCAAACCTTATCTAAGCTTTTGGTAAAAAAAAAGACAGGGCTTCACCACACTAGGGCCTCTATCAGCTCCTCCTGTGGTAATAGACAGGACAGCTTAGATGCCTTGGGAGAAGACACCAGACTGAAGTGTCATGGTCTGATCCAGATAGAGCAATTCCACATTTCTCATGAGATCTCTTTCTCAGAAACGCTAAACACCATCTTGGAAACTCTGCACACAAGAGATGTCTAATGCTGGCATTATTTCTAACACTAACAACTCGTTAAGTTTTTCCACTATGCATCTGTATCAATATTTTAACACAACTGTTACAAGGAAAATTGCTTTTTTTCATGTGTGACTGTGTCTCTTTCCTCTCCTCCTCTCTCATTAAATGAGCATGACAGATTTTAGCCTACTCCATAACTAAGTGAATATCTCAGAAATCTTAAATCCCCAAAGCACAGTGATGGGTTCTGAAAGCTCTCCAGTGGTGCGGAGTATAAACGAACTCAATGGGTTTTGACTGTTCTTTCCCCTTATTGTAATGGCAAGCAGGCTGCTGTTAGAGTGCAAAACAATGGGATCAACACAAATCTCAGTAGGAGTTACAGAGCCCAATGCACAACTTACAGCTGTGAGATCCAGCAGTACAACCACAACAGGACTAACTTCTCAGTTAAGGTTGCCTACATCAGTGTAACACTACCACCAAGTTGGTTCTGATAATCTAACAGCTGGCTGAAGTTGGTTTTAGAGGCAAATATAGAGCAGGGCATGGGGAGGATCCATTACAGTAAAATGGAAGTCAGAAATCAGGATATGGATTGCACAATCTATAGATGGAAAAGGAGTAAAAAGGTCCCATCCAGATCAGTTCCCACTATGAGCAGACCGGCCCTTTACAGTATTTAGAGGTATGACTAAAATGCATTAATGAAAGGTTATTACTTAGGAAGATCAGCATGGACAAATGGTCCATAGCAGGGGCAACAAGCAGAGTATTCTCAGAACCAAGGCGGGAAAATTATCAGGGAACTGACAAAAAAAACCCAACATGAATAACAGAAAACCAACCAACCGAAACCAAGTGAATAAACAAACACCAAAACCCCCCAAAACAAAACAAACAAAAGCCCCAACACCCAAAAAGAAGAAACTGGATGTCTTTTACATGGGATATTCACCAGCCTTTTTAAGGGGTGGGTGGTAGAGAAAGTGCTATCGCCAAGGAAAAAAATCCAAACCCTCTTTTCCAGTAAATCGATGTATTTTGCTCTAATTTTATTAGGAATATAAAAGGAGCCTTTAGAAAAGTGCTTAGAGAGCAGAAAGAAAAAAGAAGAGATAGGGAAGGCTAGCAGTGGAAACATTAGTCTGTCTGTATTAGGAATCCCATACTCACATTTTATTGTTACTGTCAGGATGCAAAAGGCAGCGCTTAAAACAAAATAATACATAATGTATTACAGGGGCATAAACATCAGCAGTCATTTTTATTTTAAAAAGAAAGTGCAAAAAAAAAAAAAAATGGAGATAGCTTGCAAGTGAGGGATCCAAGGTGCAGCATTTATATCTGCGTCCACTGAGATAATCAAAAAGGTATTAGAGCAGCTGATGGAACAGAGTGCCACAAAGGGCCCCTCAGCAGTTTACCACTGTTCTCATTACAAGGTGGCTGTGGAAGCTCTTCCAAAGAAATCACGGGGTCAGTTTTTAGGTTGGGTGGGAATTTACTCCAACTGTAAAGATGAGATGATATTTAGGGAAATAACTCCATGCTTCTGAATGAGTAGTAAAGAAAATGGGTTTTGTACATTTGTGCATGTTTTAGGAGAGAGTGAGGAAAGATGCAGAAATAAGAGTCATTTATGCTTTCCAGCCAGGCCTTTTCAATCATTACTTTTTTAGAGTGCTTGTTTTATCTGTGTTCACTTCTTTTTTAGAGTTTGTTCTCTTGATCTCTGCACAGCAGACCTAAACCTTCTGTCATGGCCATGATACAAATAAACAAACTTTATAATATATTAATAAACAAACATATATATTTTGCTTATTCCTGTGATTGCCTGTCACAGGACTAAGCAATGTGTGTGCCATTGCTCTTGTTTGATGGGACTACTGGAGGTAAGGAGGGTCTCTACTCGTATGGTTTTATCTCAGAGTCATCTTCCAGCAGAGATTGTCCCATATTCCAAACCTCCCATTAGCTACACTCTACTTCAGCTCTGCTTTCCTTCCCTGCAGCCTCATGGACAGGGATCAGTCTTGCCCCTGATTGGGCTCTGACACCATACAAACTGCACAGCTGGCCCCTTCTGCCTTGTTCAGATTCTGGTTCCAACACTGTCTGCACAGCAGGAAAAGGAGTCTCCTTTTTCTCTACGAGGTTTCTACAGCCACACCTGCTTTTAGGAGCAGCCCTAAACCCAGGAATGCAAAGAACACAATGTAACAGTGGAAAGTCTGTTGAACTGCAATTAAGCAGCACTGCAAGGGGGGATGAAGGGGATTTTAAAACCAGAAAATATCTCCTTTAAATATTTCAGCTGACAGCTGGAACTTACACCCCCCAGAACAGCTGGATCCTCCTCTGTCAAAAAAACTCAGCTCTTGCCTCCCATTCCCTGTGATTCTCTGAAGGTCTCAGGGGGTACTGGATCCCCTGTTTCCCTATCTGGTTGTACTGCTTTTGTCACAACATATGCACACTAACATGGTACAGCCACAGTCTGCTGATGGGATGATGTCAAGGAGATAGGACTGCTGTGGCTTGTGCAGTCATTTGGAGGACAGGGAAAGAAGATGGGGCAGGCAAATTGGCAGAGGGCTGGGAGGAGGGGGCTAAGAAATGAGATAGACAGAAAATAAAGAACAAGCAAGTTCAGAAATGAAAAAATATTAGGAAAAGAAGAAAAAAGGAAGAATAAAAATGCAGTGTTCTAGCTTTTTAACTGTCTGTCACAGTAAATCACAATATAGACATTTTCCAGAGCCTGTCTCATTTACTCTGCAAAAATAAGTGAGGTGAATCATATTCACTAGGGAGCAAAACCAGGTGTGTTTTAAAAAAAAATCAAACTTGCTCTTTTTGCTTATTTAAAATTATCTGGAAAACAAGGGTCTGCTCCAGGAGCCAGGAATTATTGACAACCAAAGTGTAGAAATCCCTTAAGGAGATGATATGCATCAGAAATTGATGAATTAAGAAGTTCTACAGTTCTGGAGGATTTGCTCTTGAGAACTGGAGAGGAGTTAAGATCTGAAGCTGGATTTCATCCCCAGCTATGTCACTTGCTTCACTTCTCAGCACCTGAGATTAGCTACAATGCTTAATAGCTTCACCAAAATAAATATGGGTATTGCTCTTAAAATGAGAACTCTGGAGATGATCAGCATTAGTGGGACTCAGTGAAGTGTTTGTCTTTCATACAAGGACAGGTACAGGGAATTTGCTGATTTTAGGTAGCCTTAAGGGACGCTAGTTCCTAAAATGAAAATAACTGTATGCATCCTAGAATCCTCTGCTTGGGAGAAAACTGTGGGTGATAAATCAGAGCAAAGATACACTGATGGAACTAGCTGCTGGAAAGGGCTGCTTTATGAGAAGCTGCTTGAGATCAGGCCTGAAAGGCATCGAGAGTTGTTCAGAGAACAGCTCACTGTGCATCATTTTGGGTAGCCCTTGCATTTCCCTTCCTCTCACTAAAAATTATACTGTTTAGAGAAAAATATAGGAAATAAAGGAAATACAGGAATAAAGGAAATCCCACAAAAGATATTATGAATTGTACAGCCTGTGAAAATTCTGCCCACAATACAGAAGACAATCTTCCCCTCCCTCCCCTCATTCCAGCTTGTCTCTGTGATATCTTTCCACTTCATAAATCTCTTCCTTGATTTAGAGGCAAATCTGGGAAACAGCCCCTTGGGGAAACAGTTCCTGAAAAGCCTGCATGCCAAGCCAGAGGCACCTTCTCATTGAGGTACAAAGCAAGTAAAGGCCTCTGACTCATTGCAACTGCATGAGAGTTCTTGGCACCATCTAGTGGAATCATGCTGGAGGTGGGGAGGACAGGTACTAGAAGAAAACTTCGCAAATTTTCTTGAGTGGCAGTGGCAGCTCAGCTAGAACAAGGAGGCAGAAGTAAATGCTTGCCATCTTTACATGCTCTTTGTTCAGGGGACTCCTCCTGATAGTAAATAAGCTATAGGTGATGCTACATCATATAGGGAAAGCATTATGGAGTCTCCCTGGGGAGAAAGTCTCCCTGCTGTTCTAAATGGCAGCTTTGCTACTACAGGTGGAGCTGTATATGCCAAGGGTGCACCCCCTCTCTATTGTCTGGCAGCGGGATGGCCAATGATACGTTCCAGAGAGCAGGCCAAAACTGGAAGCCCTCTGAAGAATCCTGAATCCTGAGCTGCAAATGAAGTTGCACTAAAGGAATATGGAAGATGACAAAGTAATATCAAGGTCATGGGTTGTTTGAAACTGGGTCTGAGAGAGGGTGTAACTACCACATTATGAGCAAAGTCATTCATTAGCGTTGATTACTCACCTACTTCCCTCCTCTCCTGTGCAAGAATAGTAAACAGCTGCCCAAGCTACACAAAAAGATCAACATTGAGAACAAAACAATGCTTCTTGTTTTTCAAGTTTTCCTGGAGCCACCTCCCTTCCTGTCCGGGCTCATCACCTTTCATCCTTCCTGAACATAGCCATCAGCACCAAACACATAGAACTGCATCAATACCAAGCCCTGGTACTAAACCTCCAAGAACATTCTCACCTGGAAAAGGCTACTGGCTTGTGATATTCACAAACTGGGGCATGTGCGCTTTGGAAGACTGCAAACATCGCTCCTCCCTGCAGTCCTCAGAAATCAAGTGAAGGAATCAATGAACTATCTGGGAGTAATGTTCTCAAATCAACTCAGGTCTTCGTCTTTCTAAGAGAAGCAAGCCAAGGACCATGCTGAAACCTTAACCAAGGGGCCCAGCCACTCTGTGGACACTAAAGATGTGAGGGCAGTTTCCCAAAAAGCAGGTACTAGCTTTGGCATCCTTGGCCAATATTTAGTTCCTCTTTGTTGTTACAAAGCAGCCTTTCCATGCAGCTAAGAGACAGATCCACAGGGAAATACAGGCACCTACTTCCAATTTCACTGGAAATACAACGTCCCTGTACGTCCGAGCCTAGACTGCAGTACTTCAGGATCCCTGGAAGGCATATGGGTGAGGGGGAATTTAAATCCCATTTCTACCCTGTCTTGAAATTCATGTTGTTGTTCTTTCCATATAATGCAGTTCTGAAAAGCTCCCAAGCCAAAACTCCCTACTTGCTCAACAGGGTAATGATTTACATCCCCTTTGGCAGAGTGCAAATGATACCTTGTGGTGCAAGGAAGCAATAGGATCCAAACCTTGTGACAGTTAAATAGGAAATCACTGCCATGGCATGGATTGGACAATGTGGGTACAATTTTGTTACCTGCAATGCTCAGCACTGGAAACATGCAGCACAGCACAACAGCATCCACTCTACAGATTTATCTCCTTTAAAGACATGGACACATGCAGTTTTTAAGTGCTTTAAGCAGCTAATTAGGGTGTCTTCCCCTCCTTCATCCCACAAGATGATAATTGCATTATAAAAATGAATATGTAACTAAGCAGAAACCACAGGAACGGTGATGGCAGAAAAGGAGATGGAACCAGCAGCAGCCTCACTCCACAGTCACAGGTGGAAGCCCTCACATTAGAGAGACTCATGCTCCAGTGCGGTTTCTGTAGCTGTGGAGAGGAAAACCTCAAAAAAGCCCCACATCATTTAGAGTCACAAGAGTCAGCGAATGGTTTAGTGCTTAAACAATCAATGTCAGGAAGAGAGAAGATCCGTCTGCCTCTTGTTCTCCCTGCATACATCTCCCCAGAATGTCTACAGTCATCAGGATAATCTAAAAAGGAATAAAAAAAATACAGACTTGGCTTGGCCTAACTGGGCTATCACTGTAATTGTGGAAGGAAGTGAGAACATTACCAGCAGGGCCCCAGGGAGAAAAGAGCAAAGTGAGGGGAATGGAGACTGTATTTGTGGGACCCTGTGAAACAGAAGTGTCAGAGAGCAGCAGTGATGCCTGAGGGTGGAGCAGAGCTTAAGGCAGTTAGAGCCTCCTGAAACAGCAATAGTGCAGGATCCGAGCTTGGAGCACAGCTGCGCAGCTAGCACTGTTCCCAGGGTTCCCTCAGTAGCTAATACCATGGATGACCAGGTAACTGGGCACATTCTCTATACATTTAAAAAGAGAGGTATCATTGTAAACAGCTGCAGGGATGATAAATATCTTTATTATTTCAGGGAAGAAGGGGGGGACTCTTCCTATTGCCAGTTCTTCTCTGCCCCCTATGGAGCAAAGGGAGCCTCTATTCTGCCAGTCCATTCTTCCACAATCTAGTGCATTATTATGAACCCTCCAGCACACATAGCTAATTAGAGAAAATATCCTTTCTAGCAATTTAAATGATTTTGGCATTTTCAGGAGGGCACATGTAATATTCAAATTACTTCCACTCTGCGCTGCCTTGTCTTGCCTGGCTCATCTTCCCAGGTGAATTTGTAGTCTCTGAAATGCTCTAATTTCCCACACAAGCCGTGTCAAATATAATTTTGGTGCAAAGTTGGTAATTATACGTAACATCAGTCTGATGTTAAAAACACTGAAAAATTTAGCAAGAAGAGACGAATGGAGAGACATAAGTCTGAGACCAAGGAACGAAAGGCGTGCAGCCCCCTTAGTATTTGTGCTCATTAATTAATAATAGCATGTTTTCAGGAACTGAAAGGATGTGTTTCCTGAACTGACTGGAATTCACTTATGTCCCAATTACATTGTCTCAGTGAAGAACTTCGGTCAGGTCTTGAAGAGTCGCAGCAGGAGTGCAAACCAAACGCAAAATCCAGACTCCCACTCAGACCATCCCAGCTTCAAGGATATGTAAAACAGCAGAAATCTCATGCCAGGGCTCAAACCCAGAGACCAGATTGTCCCTTCCTCTGCCACCCCTGCTGCAAACTCCTCTGGAAGTAGTCAAGCAGATTTGCATCAGTGAGTCACCAAATGTATGGATATGTATTAGAATAAATGTAATTACAACTGTTGGCCCCAAAGCATTGGGCAAACATTTTAACAGACTTGTTCCTTTACTCCAAATAGAAGAATTAACATGAAGAGTGAACTATCTGACTCCATCATCAACTCTTCCCCAAGGATACCAGGTCTGCCTGTTTCAAGGAACACCCCAATCCAGGCTGCTTTTTGAAACCATTGTCCCAGCACAGTGTCTGCCTCTTAAAAAACAGTGGAGAATTTCTGAGTTAACCTGTTCCATGCTAAAATCCATGACTTCAATAACTGCTGGGAACCACAGAGGCTTTTGCTCTGTCACTGTTCCTCCAGCTGATCTACACATGGAAAGGAGTAGATCCCAACTTCCTCCCCCAGCTGGTGAGGAAGACTTGCTTCATTTGTTTCTGAAGACTTATGCCAACAATCAAGAATCATATTAAAAGGCCTGATCATATAAGCAGAATCAGCACACCCAAACAAGGGTTAAGTAAGGATTACACCCCAAAGGATTAAGTAAGATCCACTTAATAAATCTATTATTTTAAAGAAGACAAGAGAAGCGATGAAGTCTCAAATAAACTTTAAACTCTTGGACACAGGTGAGCCCCACTTTCATCCTATATTAGCCATTGTGTGCCTGTATACAAGGAATACAAGCACACATATAGGAATTCCAGACCCAGTCTTGAATTTAGGTCTCTGTGTTTCATGTGTCACACCTCTCTCTTTCTTCAACTCCACATTAAAGGAAGAAGCCCCTTGTTTTGGAGGATGAACACTTCCTGCCTTTTTAGCTGACTCAATCTACAGTCTTAAAATCAGTTCCCACTTCTCTTGCCCTTCTTCAGTGTCTTGGGTTTGTGCCACTCATTTAACACTAGCTGTGCATAAATATAAAATCCATCAGACCACAGGGGCCAGAGAAAGCCAGAAACTTTCACCACAACTTTAGGAAGCCCTTAAGACCCTCAGATAAAAGCGACTTTCTAAATGTAAAGAGGTTATGCTCAGCTTTTTGTTCTCAGCCTGAAAGAATAATGTGCAAGAGCAGAATATAGGAAAAATGACATTTGATGTAAAATTTCCTGAATGCTAACTAGCTTTCCTTGCCTTTTTGAATCAGGTCTCCCATGTAAGGCCAGGATGTGGCGAGGTAGCTGGACAAATAAAGAGTTCCTTTGCTGCCATGGCAATGTTGCAAACAGAGCAGAGCACATGCCAGAGGAAGTTGCCATAAATCAAAATTGGTCAATTCTGTTTAGTTTCCAAGCAGAGGTTACACAGACTGGCTGGAAAGGGCTTCACAGAGAAGCCAACTATCATTTTCCTCAGGAAAATGCCCTGATTTGCAGATTATTTAGTCTTCTCCCAACTCTCCTCAGGTCTGAAAGACTCTAATTTTGGAAACATACCGTACTTTCAGGGTAGCTTGAACTCTGACAGGGACCTAGAAACATAAAGGGTAAGATGACATGCCAGTGTTCAGATTTTTTTTTTTCATTTGTCACTTAAGAAGTAGTTAAATAAATCTCACTTAGAGAAACATGCCTTTATAACATAACTTTCAGGAGTAAATCTTATCAAGGATTTCGCATAGTGAGCAAAGAATGTGGAATACTCATTTGGGGATCACCCTCTTCTGTCCCTTTCCACAAGGAAATAGTCATTACAGCACTTCCCACTGTCTCACTGGTGGACCAGGACAGTATTCTGTGGTGCAGATAGGAATTTCTATGACTCTTATGCCTATAAATTCATCCCTTTTGAGAGTCAGACAACAAACTGGGCAATTTGGCATTCACAATGGAGAATGAAACTTCTATGCTAAACGCCATTCAAACACCATCAACAGCAAAATGAAATCCAGCTTTGACAGATATTTTGGTTTTGTGGGCTACTGTCATTAAATTTATTGGGAAAGGGGAAGGAGGAGGTTCTGCTCCATCATTTGAGAAGCTGTACCCTCAGACTCTTTTGTAAGGGACCCAGTTGGCAACACCATGCATGGCTCCATTACTGCATGGGGCAGCCAGCAAGCAAAACTCCAGTGCAAACCTTGCTGAGTCCTGTCAACACTGCATCTTGTCTGGGCTAATGTAAACCAGAACCTCACCCTCCCTGGGAGGGGTCAGATAGAGTTATAAAGCATGAGTGTTGACAGGGTCTCCAGCAACATGCTCCTGTTCTATCATTAGGTCCATATTCCCTGCATCTCACTCCTCCTGGATGATGCCTAGGTTCATTCTGATACCAGAGATATTCTGCAGGCAGACACGGGCTTCTTCCCAGTTCACCCAACTCCAGTCTGCCCAAATCCTCCCTCTAAATTTCATATTTATACCTATGCTAGGAGAGTGCAAAGCTCTACTCAGTCAGAAAAATGGAGCATTTATCCTTCAGTTGCCTGATGTTTAGAGGACACACAGCAAGAAGGGACTGGACTTCTTCCTGCTCTTAACTGATAGGCTCCTCTTGGCTAGCCAGCCCCTCGAGCTCGTGGGGCAGATATAACAGGACAAAATTATTTTCTCGGCTAAGCAGAAACCTCCTGTCCCAAAGTCTACAAAAGTCAGCAGATAAGCAGTGATGGATTTCAATGGACACTGACTAGGTGCAGGCTTCCTAAAAAATAGTAACAGCTTCACCCACAGAAATATTCATAATTAACAGATAAAATATGACAGTAGTATTTGCATAAGGGTAGGCAGCACCCTAAGGAGCAACATGTGCTGGTATGGGACCAAGAAGGTCTCCATGATTTCTGAGTTCCTTGTGATACCAGCTGATCTAATGCAGCCTCTTTCTCACCGAGGGTAATTCACTAATTGCTCCCTCTAAGGCAGAAGCAGAGAAGCAAACAGGTTGGACAGGGGATTTTTACCCTCTTGTTACAAATGTCCTGTGGCCTGGCACAAAATAAAGGACACACTGATCACAGTCCTCAAGGCCTCTGAAAGAATTTAATGCTAACTGAAGTTAATTTTGTACTCCTTATTTAGACAAAGAGGATGAAGGAAGAGACAGAGTGAGAGTGCCAGGGGAGCAACTGATTTCCCGTCATTTCATTTCATTTCATTTCATTATTACCAGAATCAAATGAGCAAAAAACTCACGCATCAGGCTTTTATAATCATGAGAACTGAAAATGAATGAATACATTGGATTACTTTGTACTGACCTGACTTCAGAGCCATTACAGTGATAGAATTCAGGACTTTTTGGAGACTTTTGATGTCAGAATTTGCCTTTAACTCATGCAAGTAAGAAAAATAACCTCACCTAATCCCATGAATCTACAGCTAAGTCTTTAAGCAACATGTGCACTCAGTTCAATGTACACTTACTGTTATCTCTTGAGCTTTGAAAATTAATTACTATTAAGCAAGGGGGCAGAATTAGACCTAGAAGAGCCAAGGTAAGATCCAGTTGCAGAGAGTGGTGGTTGTGGTGCCGGGACTTAAAATGGATTTCACGGCACACGTCACCATAGTATGACGCTGCTTTAATTTTCTCATTTCCCCATGCAAACAGACTCGTTACTTTATGAAGTCTGCTGAATGGAAAAAGAGGGTACCTTGGTCAGAAGCGCTTGATCACAACTGCCTGTAGCCTACAGGTGTGGTTAACTCAATAGTATGGTTGTGAAAGTCCCAGACCAAAGTCTTGCTGGTGAAGCAGGTGATGAGCCAACTGAAATTTGGGATACACTCATGGTTTTGACTATATAGCAGCAGAATGGTCTCCTCTAACTTTCTGTGTTAAAACCCAGCCGGCCTATGACCAGCATGATATAATCCAGCAGCATCTAATTGGCTGCTGCCACCCTCAGCCTACCCCCACCTTCAGCACTGGCGGATATGTCAAAGCAAAAACATCTCAGCATTTCTGATCTCCCTGGGGTCACATCTGGTTTTAGTAAGGCTCCCCATTTGGTTCCAATCCACCAATTTCCTGCTACTGTCCATGAAAAAGAGTGCGACTCTGTGGCTTCCCCTGGGTGTAATGGTCTAATCTGTATCTTGTTGTGCACTGTAGAGGGGAGGGGAGGGGGAATCAGTGCTACTTGGGAGCAGATTCCTCTTTTCTTGTGACTGTATTCTGCTCTTATGCAAAGCACCTTTATTCTTGCCAGTAATGGCAGCCCCAGATGTCCTGGTACCCTCTCTGTATCATCCATATTCCTCCAGCCTCCTAATTGAATCCTTTCCTGGCTAGGACAGGCTTTCTTCATTACAATTCTACTCCCTCCCCTCCATCTCCCAGCCTCACAGAGCCGATCCCACAGAGCTTCTGTGGGTGGATGACCGCTCCAGTGAACTGTTCTTGCAGTTACTGGAATGCTGCTCATGTTAACAGAACAGGAAAGCTCCAGACAGGAACAGGGTGGTAGAGGCATCTCCTCTGCCAAGGTTCTGGCAACATCAAGACCCAATTTAGTTCCAAGAAATAGTATCTAGTTCTTTTAATCTATGGCTTTAAAAGCCATTTATCTAAACCATCAGTGTGTTGCAGCTAGTGAAGCAGCCTAAGAATATGCACAAGAGCAGTGGCAGAGCCCAGAAGTTTAACAGGTCTCTTGCATCCTCATTCCATAGGATCCTCTCTGTAGGAGGGCAGTACCCATGAGTGATGTTTCACTCATGCTCTGAACAAGGCAGGGCAACATACACAGAACAAATTCTCTTTTCTTACTCTCTCTCATCCACTGAAAATCTCAATACTGAGGGAAAGAGTTCAGTCCTTTTCCTCACCTTATCACCTTATTTACCCTTCTTCCTCTTAATCTGAGCTACACTATCCAATGCTGCCCCATACAGTGCACAGTGATCTGCGTTTTCTTTGCAGGCCCCATCCTGGAGCAATGCTCCAGTGTTACCACACTTAAGATTACCATGTAACACATTAAGTTGCATTAATTCAGACACAGCATCACACTGTACCTTGGGTTTGATACTTAAACTGTTTTGTTCAAAGTTAGTTAACATATTATATGAACTGCCTTAGGGTGTGCAGGAACAGCCAGCTTGTGTTGAGGCAAGTGAAGTCAGGCAAACTGAGGTACAAACCTATCAGGTGTATGGACTTCAAGGAGAGTTCCCATAAGAGCTGGGAGGAGACCCAGTGCATCAAATTCCCCTAAGTGCCATCACTTTAACTACTAACCCACACTCTTCTGCTGCACTAAGTACATCTGGATTCCATTAGAGCCTGAATATTATTTTTGAAAAAAACCAGATCTTTGGAAAACAAAACATCTCAAAGCACCAAAACAAAACCTCTGATCTAGAGGCTTTTCAGCATCTTAGGGAATGAGACATGCTATTATTGTTACTAGAAAGGCAACAATACAAGGAACAATCTAGAGGGCACAAGTATGTTTGTTACGAAATAGTTTGGATTCACAGAGAAATTCCATGTGTGGTTTCCCCTCTGGTGACTAGAGGTTCCCACCTTGGCAGTGTTCCTGGAGTCCCATGCCTACAGGCTCAGCAGCATGGAAAGGGAGGGTGGACGCTGGAGGAGTAATGGGATCATCAGACGCTGAGGCTGCTGCTTGGCACGCCGACAATGTTTGTTTGCACCTCTTTGAAGATGAGAGATGAAAGTGGCGCCCACATGGGCTGCCTTTGATTAGCTTCTTATTTTTAACATTGCAGCTGCGATTATTTTTCTTTTTCTTGAAGCATTTCTTCCCTAGCACCAGAAACTCTGAGGTTTCCTTCTCCAGGGAGGTTCAACTTCAAGGAAACATAACAAAGAGAAGTGTGAATGTAAAGGAGACTGGACAACTCAGGGCCAGTAGGGAATTATGTCATTTTATTTTTAATTTTACTTCCATTTTCCCCCCAATCCCCCATTCTCAGTGGGTCTCAGAAAGAAAATACTTGTTTACTTCTTTTTTAATAGGGAAAATAAATGAGTCCTGGGATTGTACAGAGCTGTCATGAAGAGGGAAATGTCTAATGGTTCAATTCCCAGCTCTGTCACTGAACCACTCTGGGACTTGGGGAAAAGTCAGTTCGCCCATCTGTAAAATGGGATTTATAATGCGTTGCTTCTCAGGGGTATTGAAGGAGTATGAGTAGCATTGATGGAATGCTTCATGCACCTTGGATAGAAGGGGCAAGAGCCCTGTGAAGTGCTGTCCTTAATAGATACTTAGAGGAGTTTCCTTCACTGTGGTACTTATCTGACCACAGCAGCTGAGTGCCTCACAGCCACTGATGGATTTTTTTTTCCGTTACCTCTCTGCATCATAGGATTGTTGCAGAGGAAAGCAAGGCAAATGGCAAATGGAATGGAATGGACCCAGTCACACGGAGAATATGTGGTAAAGTCAGAACTAATCCCCTATTTCTTAAACTTCTGCCACAGCCATTTGACTTTCATCCTAGTTGCATGAATTTTGTGAGCTGAAGGCATGAGAGAAAGCCACCTTCCCTTCCTCCTACACTGGCCAGTCACACTATGGCTATCTTCTTGCTGGATGAGGGGCAAGCGGTCCGGAAAGGGAGTCACTGTTGTACATTACTCTATTCCTATCATAACATTTTGGGGTTTGTTTCTTTCACCTGCTAGAGTAGTTTCCAGCCAAGAATTTAATGTTAATCCAGTCATCCATAGTAAATGTTCTAGCTTTAAGGGGATGATGGTAGAAAAACATCTAGATTAGTTGTTCCTTATTTCAGGACTAATTTCTAGGGGTAGTGTTAGAGCCACATATACAAGGGAAATCAGAGAAAACTGCTGGTAATTGATACTTCTTTAAACATAGCTTCACAAACTGCTGCTGCTTGTATCAGCTTAAGTTTAACTTCAGTCAGAGGGCTTTAAAAATGAAAGGCAGAGCATGACATCAACAATATCAATTAACAAGATGTAAAAATCTTGAGTGGAGATAAGAGGAACAGCCAACGATAAATAGCAAGCTCTCGATACTCACACAGTTCAAAAGAAAAAGCACAACTATGCATGTTTATATTTATTTGTGCTATCTATCAAGATATTTACCAGCCAAAGAGAAATGAGAGCACACTAGTTGAGTAAAAACTTATAAGATTCTTATGAAAATCTAGCCAACTCTGAGAGCAAAATCGGGTGTTACCAAATATCATACCTCTTAAACCCTCTAAAAGACACTTCAGCCTGACTTTGGTCAGTCCAAAAAGCTTAGACTAATCCACATATAACTTAACCAGGTTTCCTTGTCTTTATGGCATTTCTTCTGCTCCCAAGTAAAGAGGCAGACAGTTGTTCCAGCCCAGTGCAACATCCAGGTAATCCCAATGCCCAAACATGATCCTGTTCAACCCAGCTCCCCATGAAGGAATAAACCAGTCTTATAGGCTCTCCTCCAGGATATTAGGAAGAGATATACTGTACAGGACAGCTTATAAACTATACTTGCTTCAGATTCACTCCAGAGAAACAACATATTCCAGTCCTACTCGATCCAGTCACCCAGACTCCAGGACATTAAATTAACCCCCTACCAAATTTACTGCAGGCCATCTGACCATACCATTTAGCCCACAGTAAAGACAAGATCTATACCTAGCTACAGTGAGAAAAGGAGGCAACTCTGTGGAAAACCTAGTTATATCATTCAAGGAAATCAATGGAGAGCCCAGGTCTGGAGGCCAGTGACCTTGGATTAACACAAAATGTAAAGGAAAAAAATAAATGGCCTCAATACAAGAGACCATAGCTGTTATTCCAGAGAATTCAAAAACCAACCCTGCAGCTTACTGACCAAGGAAAAGTGCTTAATTTTGAAATAGAGCCAATACTCACCCATTGCTGGTACAGGAACAGAGGCGCAGAGCTGCTTTCCCAGGACTCCCAGGATGGCTTCCTGTGCCACACAGACAGGTTCCTGGTGGCACTGATGTAGTGTAACACTTTTTAATGGCTTTTCTGGAAGAAGTTACTCCTCACCATAAAGAGCTTTCCACGGATTGTCTCCAGAAGGTGCTCCGTTGGGGGGTCTCCTGCCCAGGTAACTGTGAGGAGGTGGCAGTGGGGTGAGGCACCTGCTGAGGGGTCTGGAGGCCACACACACTAGTAAGATGAATTTTAAGGCCTCAGACTCCTCAGTTCTGCCTCACAGCATCCTTTTCTGCCTAAGCCTTTTCTCAACTTTCTCAACTGCCCCAGCTCATGCTTAATCCCTTCAGGTCAGCCTAAACCAGCCCGGCCCAGCCTCAGCCACCTGACATCAGCCTTAACTGCTGTACATCAGCCTTAACGGCCCCAGCCTGGTCTCAACTGCCTCAGCCCAGAGCAGCAACAGCCCCTGAGACACTGGCCAGGGGGCTCCAACGGTCGCAACGTGGTGGCCATGGAGAGGGTGCCCAGTACTCATCTGACTGAGGAACCAGCACAGCTCCATGTAGATGACACAGCCAGATAGTGCTGCATAGATTGTGAAGAAAGGTAGCCATGGCGGGAAACTGATGCCTGCTTCTCCTGAGGCACTGCTTGATGGACTAGGAAAAATGGCAAAAAAATGACAGGAAATGGCGGCTGCCTCAGGGGCCCCTAAACTGACCTGTCTCCCACAGACGTGGGCCCTGCTGACCCACCAGCCACAGTATCATCTGCTAAAAACCTTCTCTCCAGTGTAAACTCCAGCCATACCCACAGAACACTCTCAGGAAGGGCTTTCAAGGCTACAAAAAAGTCCCTACCCTGTCATAGCTGACCGTAACAGAGGGAGCAGCTGAAAAGGGCACCGCACCTGCCCCACCTGGCATGGCTGTGAGAAAAGTCCTGGAGAAAGTTAAGAGTCTGAGGGTGCTTCATTATTTTTTAATTAAAATGGCAATAATTAGGCCCTGGAAATAGCAGGTTACAGGGACAGTGATGTTCAGTGGAAGCTGTGAAGAGTCAGGCTTTATTTTTGGAGTAGCCGCTGACTGCTGGTGCAGTGCTGGACATGTAAATGCACTTCTGCCCCCCTTAAAACCTCTTGCTTTGTTTTAATTTTACCATTTCTAGTCAAGAACTCATTTTTGGGTGTACAGGTCGGTGCAGTGTCAGGTCTGAGCACAGTAGGGCTGTGCTCTGTCATGTGGCCGTACAGGATAATGACATGCAAGTGATAGCAATGCTGGCTATGCTCATGATCCGTAACTTTCCTGGGGTCTTTTTCTAATATCTTTTTTTTTTTTTTTTTTAGTGGGTGAGAGATTCAGGAGGTGGATCCCTCAACTGTGGACTAGTAGGTCTCATTTGATGTCCAGCTTTTGCAGCAGAGCTGGCTGCCACATTGTGGCCTGTTCCCCTGAACGTCACATCTGGCAGATGTAAAACACACATGTTTTGACTGAAGCTTTTTCTTTAAAATGCCAACATTAAAGGAAGGCTTGCTTTGTAAAACTGAAACTGTAAAACTCCTCTGAAACCCAGTCTGGGGGATTAAAAGAACCACATGAAAAGGGATAAATATGACCTGGACATTTACTTCCTGTGCAGAAGTTCGCTGAACATGTGCCTCCCAGCCTGTCAGAGCAAAACAAGACCTTCTGCTCTTATTCTCAGAAGGGAAAAAAAAAAAAAAAAAAAAAAAAAAAAAAAAAAAAAAAAAGGAAGACATGACAACTCTTTCCTATTTCATGGATTTCATGGCTTATGTCAGACACATTGATAGTTCTTTACAGTAGTATGCATGCACCTTAACACCAGAAAGGTGCACAACTAGTAATAAGAAATTTAGTATTAACAAACTATTATTATTTGTACCATATGATAAAATTAAGCTTGATCCATTTTTAATTGGCAACCAGGGACAGAACTCCTTTGGGTTTCTGTAGGAGTAAGATCAGACCTAAAGATACAATGGACTGAGTCCAAGGATTCTCTGATGATGTACAGAAGAAAAACAGGGATAGACAGAGCTTCAGTTAGTCAGAAAACGGCTCACTTTCAAACAAACTAGTGCAAGATGTTTATTTCAGCATTGCCCATTTCAAATATTACAAGCAATTTTTGGGTTCCAAAACAACTTTACTTAAATATTGAGACTTGAAAGGAAAAAAAAAAAAATCAGTTATAGATTCTCTGAATTTCTTTCCTAGGTTTTGAATCTTCAAGAAGATATCACATTTTTTCTGGTTTCCTTTACTAATAATGAATTGCTAGAAGCTTGATTATTTTTAAAACTGAAACTGACATTGTGATTTATTATAGTATAATTTCAGAAGACAAGAGTTGGGAGGAAAATATCATATAAAAGCAGGCAATACATTAAAGTCATTATTGTACTCTAAGTAACTTTTTGATCTCAGGTCCCAGCACACAAATTGCAGAGGGCGAAATGCAATATAATGTAAAGTTTGGCACTCCCATTCTGTTTTGCCAAAAAAGTTCCTTTATCCCAGTGAAGTTCCTTAAAAGCCAGTTATACTTTGAGATTATATTTCTCTCTCATGGACAATGGTGTTAAATGGTGTGAAAGTGGCATTAGTTGCCCAAAAGTCATAATTTCCAGAACCACAGCTTTATATACAGAGAGAAGACACCACTTTCAATATAAAGACAGACTTCCAACAGAAAATGTTGGGCTCTGCAAATGGAATGTTGTGGAGTATCTCTCTGCACCACTGGGTTGTAACTGCTGCAATAGCTCACCCTATGGATGCACACATGGGATCCTAGTTGGATCTGAGTTAGAAATTTTCTGTTGTTCAGGGTACTTGAATCTGTAGTTTGTCAGTTCAGTGCCCCTGTTGTTTGACTTCTTTGCTTGTCTATTATATTTGTTTGTTTTTTTAATTTTAGAGTGATTATGTTTGGATTGGTGTTCTTGGACAATGCTCCCTGTTCCACATAGGAGATATAGACACCCAATAACCCCACAACATACTACATTTTTCCCAAATGCTGTCCCAACTGGATTTCATCTTTGAGATGGACTCATCTCTTCTACATGCAGTCTTAGTTTCTAATTCCATGGAAGCCTTTCCCATTGTCTGCTACTCTATTGGGCTGGGAAAGAAATCTTCCTTCTGTCTAACCCTAACAAAACTTAAAAAAAAAGAACGACAAACAAACTTTTATTTTAAAGCCAGAACCAAGCAAAACAAAAATGTGTTTCAAAGTCATTGTTCAATGGAGAAAAAAATAGCTCCCAAATCCTTTCCAAATCCAAAGTGGACAGTTCCTCAGTCATTTCCAAGACGGGAAGAGGCCATTTTATGATCCAGAAAGCATCCATTTTCTGTGTCAGTCCTGAGCTAGGGAGGCTTGTGCCTGAGTCAGTTCTAGGGGGGGAACAGCTGGCATTTCTCCAAGCTTGGGAGTGTTGCTATCACAGCAATTGTTTGGTGATGCCATCCCAATAAAGCTTCATTATGGTGTTCCTCTTTCTATAAACCTCAGTGCCCTCCAGTGTCCCCAGCAATCACTTATCTAATATTATGATATTAAAAAATATGGAAAGATTTTAAAGAGACTTATTAAAATGCAATTAGCAGCATGTACGACTTAAGCAGTGAGATTATTTTAAAAAATGACTTGATTGTGTGGAATGCCACGCACCTTGTAGAGATAATAAAGCTGCCAATCAAGTCCATTTTCAAATTAGGAAATTTTCATTCTTTTTTTACAGCCCCCTAAGTGAATATTAAAACTGATTATTAACCTCAGAGTGTAACAGCAGCCCCCGAGCCTGTAAGCTCTGAAAGGGAGGTTTCATAAGCGGTGGTAGCCTGGGCTTCAGTTCCCATTTGGACTGAGATCTCTGTGTTTATTTAAAGGGACACCCTTTAAATAAGGAAATCTGGAAAGCCTGCATGGGTCCCTTGTTTAGAAAGGGGCAAAGCTCTAGTGCTTGCCGTGGGAACCTGGGAGGCCAAAGCGCACTGGCTGCAGTGGCCCGGCCTCAGTGTTGCAAGGCTGTGATAACCTGCAGGTAAGGCTGCCCCCGTATGTCCGATCACAGTATCTCCACGAATCCTGCACTCCCAGCAAAGAACCCGCCTTTTGTTCAAGGAAAAATGTGTACATTAAATGAATGTTTCTGTGGGAACACAACCCTTTGACATACTCGAGTTGCTGTGCAAAGATTTTCAGTGGATGTTATTATTCTCAGTTTATGCTGTTACTTCCCTTGTTAAATGTAAAACCCTGTCGTTTACCCTGCCTTCTTTTTATCTAATTTCTGTCTTACTGAGAGACAATCAAGCGTGACATTTCCTGCTATTTCCCTTTGCTGGCATTTTCATTTCATTTATTAAAAAAGGGATCTTTCTCTGAGAAATTAAGTCACACTACCTTGACAGCTTACTCCTTTTGCAGCTCTTTACTCCACTGTCAAAGTAGATTTATTGATGATTCCTGGATTCTCTTTCAAGCTGGAAATGATGAATTCTCTAGAAGGCAGAAAGTTATTCTTAACTTCAATGCTTTATTTTTGGAAAAATGCAAAGATTCAGAGGGAGTCATGTAGGAAGGGGTAGTCAGAGATTCCAACTCCAAAGCAAGAGAATGTCCTTAACTTTAAATATGTGCTTAAATTTACCTTTGCTGATCTCTTTGGGAACACACGCAGGTCTGACGGTATGAATGTGGACACTTCCCCATACTGGTGCCAAGCTGCTTTGCAAGAATGAGAGTCCAGACAACATCTAAACAGAGAATGAGTTTGAAAGCATCTAGGATAGAAGTTTTTTTACCAGCACATATCTCATGAATGCAACTCCCTCTAGAATCTAGCTGTGGCACCTGGCTCTACTTAGAATTTGCATGGAAGCTATCTACACATCTTTTCAAAGTAAATAATCTGCCTGGGTTGGATAATGGGGATTAGAAGGATGACAAATTGGGTTAAGAAAATGTCAGCAACAGCCAGGTTTTAAGTCTGGAATGAGTCACATGTGAAACAAGTTTAGTGGCCAGGGTTCACCCTTGATCTTGAATTTGTCCACATCACTGAGTAACCACAAGTCATCCAGTGTAATTCAGCATAACCGACAATCCAGCATTGGCAATATTTGTGGGTGGAGAGGGGAGAAAGATGCTACTGCCTTGTTAGTCATGGCACAGTTAATGAGAAGTGCTGAAGAAACAGTATGCCACAGAGATGGCATTAGACCTGCAAGTCCCTGCTGAAAAGCAGCATCCCCAGCAACACCCCATGTCCTGTGCTGCTCCTGAAGCTTTCAGTGCATCTCTCTTCTGCTCCCCAGAATGAAGCAAGTGTTTTCATGGCTCACCCTTTAGGCTAGTCTGGGTGGAGAATGTTTGTAGTGGTTTAGTATGCTCATTGTGATGAACTGAGCACCAGTGATATTTTGGGAGTCAGAAGGCTAGAAGGGAAAGAAATGCAGGCAGTCAGTATTGAGGTACACCAGAGAAGACATGTGGGACTCGGGGACCTATACTGCAGCTGGGATAATAGAACTGCATAAAAGAGTTCTGAAAATAACTGTGGGTTGTTGTTTTTTGTCGGTTTATTTTTCCCATTTCCATAAGCAACTACTCCCTGGTAAGCAAATTTTATGATTGGAACCACACTGAAAATGATAAAGAGAATTAAGGCTATGTAATGGACATCTAATCTTTGGGTCTGTGAGCCACTAAATGTATGATAATGCCAAAACAGTAAATAACTGAGTTATTAACATATTCTAAAACTAGATCAAGCAAAACAAGCATTCACTAATACTGAGACAATTCCTGGCAGTGAAGAGAGATTGCTGAAAAGATTTGAACAAGTGTTATGAAAGAGTGACTGCCAGGCTGGAAAGCAAATTTCAAAAAGCATGAAGACTTTGTCCCACAAGCTGCCTTGCTTTCCTTGATTGGGATTAGCTTCAGGAAGAGCCTTACTGTGGGTGCTGGCAGAACCAAACGTGAAAAGAACAAACTCTACCTAACGCCAAATATTCCAGCTGCATCTTTGACAGAAGGAATTGCTCTGCAAGTCTGTGTTTCAGAACTCAACACAGAGTTAAACAAATGGCAAAGCAGTGGGAAGTCTGACATACAGCAATTCCAATATATTAGACGAACCAACTGAAAAAATAACCTTGCATTATTTGTAGCAGCTTATTGACCAAGATAAGTTTTGATCCAAATATTTCTCAGTGTGGAAGAAGTGAATAATTAAGTGATACAGTCACAGGCCCTGTGTTTCTTCTCTCCTCCTAAAAATAGGCATGGAAAATCTGAAATAGAAATCTGTATTTTTCTTTATTGTTGGAAAGGGGGAGACAGAAGCATATTGAAAGCATCCCTTCACTAGGAAAGCATACTTTCAAATCCTGGGATCTGCCACCCCCTCTGAGCTTTCCCCACCCAGCTGTGTTGCAGGATGTGTGGCTGCTGCAGGCTCCCCGTCTGCCTCTCCAGTCCCTCCAGGTGTCAGCCTTGCACTTTGCATAAGGTTTTATTCCATCAGCCACATCTGGAATGAAATACTGGGTTCAGTGGAGATTCCTGACAAGAGAGCATCAGAGATCCTAAAATACTGAATGCATTCCCTAATTTAATTTCAGACAAAAATGCTGAATTATCAGACTCCCACCAGGCCTCCCTCAGAATGGTCAAAATGATGCCATGCTGTATAGGAGGGGATCTAAATGGGTCCATTAGCTTTCAGCAGGATCTGCCAAGGAAACCATGAACATTTGCCAGCCCAGAAACAGTCCAGGAGTCAGGACTTCCACTTGAATTTTCTTTTTTTAGGATGTAAATGACATGACTGTCCTTTCCTTGGCCTTAATCCCTAACTACTTCCCAAGATACTAAAAGCTTTTGCTGTCCTCTGCACTATTGCACATAAATCAGGACTAGACTGAGATTTCTCACTGGATCTCATCGTGGTAATGCCTCTGGAAACTCAAATGCAGAAAAGCATATGCAGGCCCACCATAACATGTGACCCCAGTCTGACTTCAGGGTGGTTTTTACTTAAGGATGAACACCGTACAAAAGACAGCAAAGAGAGATAAATGGGCCTTGTCAGACACTCCTACACCTAGAGAACTCCACAGACAGCTTGGATGTCAGCAGTAGGATTCCCCTTAGGATGTTGCTAATTTACGATACAGCTCAGAATTGCTACAATTCTTCAGGTCAAATTTTGGAGGAATTCCTAAAACTACATGCATGAGCAGTAATGCATGAAATTGTGAAAACAGAATCTATCCTTTGACAGAGCAGGAAGGGGGCGGTGTCAGGGCTAAGTGGTGTGAGAAGTTTACAAAAATACAATGTTTCTTTCAAATTTAATTGCTTTCAGTTTCAGGAGCAGAAATTGGAGGCGTGGAAGAGTCTTGATGTCATAGGTTGTGAGATGACATCCACGGATGAGAAACTGGGTAGAATTCAGGGTTTAATTCTTTAGTTGTAGCCACAGAAGAGCTGTTTGGTGGCAGCAATTTTCAGTAACTACTGAGCTGGGAAGGCTTCAAATACAGGCTTTGATGGATCCAAAAGTCTGTATACGTTAACTGTCATAGGACAATGAATGCAGTTTTCACAAGGTCTTTCAAAAAGTCTGAGTGTTTAAAAATTGTTATGGTTGTTAGGAGCAAGTTTGTCATGACAGTACAATTCTGGGCATCAGGCATCTCTAAGGTTTTTCACTGTGGGCTTACAGAATGACCATGGGGAGCCTGGCTTATCCCAATACCTTCCGTTTTCCAAACAGTTACCTACAACATTACTGGCAAGAACTGCATTAATTAATTGCATGATAAACTTAAGGGCAAAAAGAAGACATGAAAAAAATCAGAAAGAGAAAGATAGAAGTCAATCCCCTCTGGCAGTTTGAACTACACAAAAAGTCCATTTGGTCACATTTGGTTGATCGGTAGTTCTCGCCACCCTCATCAAGGATGACTTTCACTTCTACAAGCATTATTTCTCCCCTTTCTGTGGATGTCAACTATTTCTCATGTAAAGGTCTTGCTCCTCTTTCAAAATTACCTGTATTAAGGCAAATTATGTGTTCTCTTCCTTTCCTTGTTCAAAGTCATTTACATGAAGAATCACAGAACTGAGATTATAGATACTGGGGCAGGGAATGCAGAAATACAGCTAAGGCTGGAAATTTGGGTGGGCCTCAATTTATTGTGGACAGCCAAAGAACAAAGGTCTGATGTCATCATAAATCATTTATATTGCATATGATTTAAGGTAATGAAAACCCATATGCATTAAATTTTGACCTGTACATCCATTTGAGATATTTTAAGCAGACAAAAGATAGATTTTGCATAAATCTTCAGTAAATGTATTTCAAAAAAATATCACCACGCAGTAAAGCCTAACTATTTTAAAAACAGTCTTATCCTTCAGCTCTTGCTTCAATGCGCATCATTCAAAACCAGCAGAAAACTACTCACACTGTCTGCCCTGTCCTTGAGAGAAAAGCAGAAAAAGATAAAAAACATAGAAGGAAAACTAGACAAAACAGCTTGTGAACAGATCCTGCCAAAGCTGTCCCTCACACTATTCTAGGTGTTACAACAGAGTACTTGCTACACCTTACCCAAGCCACCTGTGACTTTTGAAGGAGTCTATTTCCAACTCCCTCTGTAAATTCCAATGTTGTAATTCAGTATTTAGAACCTAACACACACCAATGCATGCAATTTTATGGATCAGTTCCCAGTCTGTGGGTTTTATCCTTTGGTTTATGCCAACTTATGCTGATGGAAGTTCTTGCTCTTCCATGCTAGGAGTTTCTATAGAATCTAGCCAAAAAGAGACTCTGAATCCCAGTCTCTGAATCCCAGTTCCACTACACTGTACAAGGAAGCAAATTCCTTTGGAAGATGCCTGGCATATCAGCATCGGGAACTGAGCTCCAGGAACTGACTAGATACCTCTGTGAATCACAGGGAGAAATTCTTCCCAGGCTTTGCTATTGGATGCTCTAGAAAGGCAAGGGAGATGATTTGAAGACGGTTTGATCTAACTCTGCCAAACAAAACAGAGCAAAGTGATTTTTGCATTCCCTGTGTAAAATGCAAATGTTTGACAGTTCCCACAGGTACCACTCAAACAAGAGGGTGGAGATGGCAGATAATCCCCACTGTTCTAAACTCTTCGCAGCTCACAAAGGTAGGAGCCAGCAGGCCAATGCCAGCAGCAGCTTTGGAGCTCAGAGGGGCCTTTTTGTCACCATTTGGGTTTCCAGTAACTACAGAAGATTCTTAGCTCCTACCAGAGCTCTTGGCCGGGCCAGTCCTTCTGTTTGCTGGGGCTAGGCTTGCTGAGTAGCAGCCAGGACATCACCACACGTGGCTGGTGAGCCCTGGAGTTCCAGTGACATGGACTCCAACAAGCCTCACCCAATAGCTACTAGGGCTGAAAGGACCCAAACTGAGCCACTGAGCTCTTCTGGAACTTTAAAAGAGTCAAGCCTATAAAAAAACCTGATTTTCAATGTGTTTGCTGAGAGATTAAAAAACACATCACCTGTTCTAATCACTCTGGAAGAGTTAATTAAATAAGGGTATGAACCAAAAGGAATGCAGAAACTCTTCCTTTTTACGAAACAGGACTAAACTATCTCAGGTGGATTAGAAATGAGATAATTGGAATCATCATTTCATAGGATCATGGTAAAATTGCCTTGAATATTTCAGGCACTATAATGAAGTGTTAAGTGTGGTTTTAGCTAAAAGAATTAGGAGGAGTGTGAATACCATGGACTAGGCGATCTTTCCAGATACTTCATGTGGGTGAAAGCTACTTATTTTGTTTCAGGGTAACTTTTCTTTAGTAGTTTTAGACTGCTGGGCATGAGTAAACTTTTTATGTTGATAACTTGCTTGTGAATGGAAAGCTCTAATTATGGTAGGTATTTATGGAAAAACTGTTCATCCTCCTTACCAATCTGACTAGACCAATACACCATTATTCATTAAATTCTCCTGTCTTTTACTGCTCTGTAATTAGGAATAGGCCTAGCCACTTTGTGTTTTTCACTACCCATAGCTGCATGGTGTTTTTGTATCAGGAGCCTATATTTAGGTGCCTGTTTATGTTGTTT
Source organism: Fringilla coelebs (assembly GCF_963513975.1). Lineage (NCBI taxonomy): Eukaryota > Metazoa > Chordata > Aves > Passeriformes > Fringillidae > Fringilla > Fringilla coelebs. Next base: position 10,248,313 of record NC_140048.1, read on the forward strand.
TTCATCCCAAGCGCTTTTGGGAGGGCGAACAGTTGATCATTATACTGAGTTTGCTTGTACCCATGAGCACACTTAACCCAGAGCAGCAAATAGTTATTGTATTGCATTTTGTTTCGTGCCTCTGGGCACACTTAAGTCAATATACATGATGGCTAGTACCACACACTGTATTTGTATGCACCCATGGGCCCTTGGAATTGCCAGTGTGAGGGAACTGCTGAATTAACTTGTGGTATGCTGGTGTACTTACTTCAAGAGCAATGCTACTGTTAATTTCTTAATTTAAACCTAATCCTAATGCAAAATAACAGAATGGATGTGCTGCAAGAATTCTGATTCACACAGAAAAGGAACAGTGACATTTGCTTAATTCTAAGCTTGTTTGTTGCCAAAACTGAGGATGTTTTTGGGGCAGAAATCTCTGATGGCTAATTGTCCTTCTTTCCCTCCCTGTTTTACTGTCAGCACAGAGCTGCCCATTCTCGTCAAGCTTCTACCTGCACAAAATCTAGTCCGAGGCTGGTGCTTACTCTGCTCATTAGTGAAAATTATTACCAGATGTTGTGTGAGATGGAGGCTGCTCTGCTTCAGCACCACAACAACCTCTTCAACAGCGCTACTGCTAAACTCTGAGTGGAAATGGTGCAGCACATAATGCTGACACACTACAATTACCATTCTGTCCTCACAGCATGTTCAAACAACACTGGCCGTCTCCATGCTGAGGTGGCAACACCAGAACTGGCTTTGGGATGTATATTGTGGATCACTAGAAAATTTCTTCGAGTGATCCACAATATACATTTCTTCTTTTTCTTTTGCTAGGCTGTGTCTAGTCAGGTCCTCTCAGAACTCTGCTGAAAAATGGTAATTAAATGGTAAAACTGAGTCTCAAGTCACACTGGCATGGATGACCTGAGCTTCAGTGGTGCTGGGAACCAATTTTTCCACTTGAAGAAATCTGAAGTGGTAGTCTTAAATATTCTCAGCAGAAGCCATTAATGCAAGGTGCTGGATTAACCTTATCTAGCAGTACAGTCATCTATCCTTACTAATAGCCCTTAATTTTTATGGGATTCTTTGGGCGGTTTTCTGGGTTGCTTTTTTTTTTTTTTTTTGGTTGGTTGGTTCTTTTTTCTTTTCTTTCTTATTTTTTTAATCTTGAGGAATTAATGAAGACATTGATTCTGAGCAATGAATCAATTGTTGGGGACAGTGTCAGACTAGACAAGTATGAGATACAGAAAAGAGCTCTGCATTAGTTAGCCTTGTTAATCTAGTTTGTTTTTTGTGGGTTTTTTTTTGTTTTGTTTTGTTTTTTTGTTTTTTGGTGTTTTTTTTGGCTTGGTTCATTTGGTTGGTTTTTGTAGTTATTGTTTTTTTCTAGAAATCACATAATCCTCTGAGTGGGAAGGGACCCATAGTATCAAACAGTCGAACAGCACACCCTAGTAATCCCCCCCTGTCTCTGAGAGCCTTGTCTTAACACTCCTTGAGTTCTGCCAGCTTTGGGACCGTGACCACTGCCCTGGGAGCCTGTTTAGTGCCCGACCATGCTCTGGGAGAAGCATCATTTTCTCATATATTTTTGCCTAAACCTCCCCTGACACACCTCCAGCCGTTCCCTCGGGTCCTGTCACTGGTCGCAGAGAGCAGAGATCGGAGCTACCCCTCCGCTGCCTCTCACGAGGAAGCTGTATGCTGCGATAAGGTTTCCCCTCATTCTTCTCCATGCTGAGCACGCCAGGTGAAATAGTTTGGGTTTTGGTGTTTGGTTTTTGTTTGGTTTTTTTTGGTTTTTTTTTTTTTCAACGAGGTGGCCTCGTTTTTTCCGGCAACGGAAACGGGAGAGAGGCGTCACAGAGCTTTGGCAAGGATGTCCTTGCTAGCGGCTGCTCCGGGCGACCTACTCGGAGCCGGCCCAGGAGCCAGTACCTATTCCGGAGTTCCGCCGTTACGGCCCTCACAGATAGGTCCCGGACGGCGCCGGCTCCCGGCAGCTCCCGCGCTGGCGCAGGCGCGGACTGGGCCGCACCACCAACCCCGCGCTTGGGGGGAGCGCGGCTCTCAGAGCTCCCGTCGCCGCCGCCGGTTCCGAGAATTCCGGCCGATCTCCGGCTGTGAGCGGGCGGCGCCCGCTGGGGCACGGCCGAGGCTCCACGCTCTCCCGCGTTCCGTGCGCCCCGCCACAGTTCGCTTCCCCCTCGGCCACCTGGAATGGTTCGGCCCGCGGCCCGGCCCGGCCTCTGAGGGGACGCGGCCGCCATTTTGTGCGGCGGCGGGTAGAGCGCGGTGGAGGTGGTGCTGAGGGGTTTTCGGGACGTCGCTCCCTTCCCTGGCCGGTGAGCGGGGTCGGGTGGGGTTCGGCCCGGTCCGGCCGCCCGCCCGCGGTGCTGGGGCGGGTGTAGCCGCATCCGGAGGTCGCGGGGTCGGACGGGCCCGACAGGCTGCGAGACCGGCGGGGGTTGTGCTCCCGGCTCCGCGGAGATAGCCCATGGCGCCCCTGGGAATTTCCGCCGTGCTCGGGGACTAAGTCGCTGTTGGTACCTCCGTAGCTCCAGGACGGACCGAGGTTTACGGCAGGCCCGGAGGCTTTACTGTTAATGAATAGCGCGTTTCGGTGCCCCCTGTTGGGTAATAGAGAGAGATTCGTGCCTCAGGCCGAAGAAGATGAAAGCCAAGTCAGGAGGGATAGGGTGATCGCTTACGCCTGCTCTTTCCCTTTTGTACTTCAGTAACTTCCAGCGAAGATGTCGGAGTATATCCGGGTGACGGAGGACGAGAACGATGAGCCCATCGAAATCCCGTCGGAGGACGACGGCACGGTGCTGTTGTCCACGGTGACGGCGCAGTTTCCCGGGGCGTGTGGGCTGCGCTACAGAAACCCGGTGTCGCAGTGCATGCGCGGAGTCCGGCTGGTCGAGGGCATCCTGCACGCCCCTGAGGCCGGCTGGGGAAACCTCGTCTACGTCGTGAATTATCCCAAAGGTTTGTTCTCCTGGCTTCGGTTCTCTGTTCAGGGCTGCTTTCTTTGAGGTCCCAGTCACTGCTGAAGCAGCATGGCAAAATGTTACTCTTTAACTCTCCAGTTCACAGAGATCAGTGATTTATTCAGGTGTCTGTTCTGCCGAGTAGTTTTGACCCCATTGAGGTTTTTACTTTTTTAACACTCTACCTAAACAAGTACTTTAAAGACAAAGTCTTGCATTATCCTTGAAGGCTAGGCTTGTATAGGCCTTCAAAGGGTACCCTTTGAAATGTACTGTAATCTCTGTACTCACAGACACTTTTCCTCAAGGCATGGTTTGGTCAGAGGTACCATTTAGAAGTGCTCAGGAAAGGAGAAACCTGACCACCCTGCTCCACCCCCCAAGAAAAGAGGGGAAGGAAATAAATTGCTAGTGAAGTAGTCTTGTTAAAAGTTCATGTTTTCCCCACCTCTTAGGACTGTGAATGTTGCTGGATAATTCTTAAGTAAACTAATGCAGAACTAACTGGGTCAGTTTGCATTTTGGAGGCGGACTCGGTTGTGGACTGGCTTTGGTTCAGGGCAGTCAGATATGTGTTCCATTTAGTTCTCAACAGCTGGTGTGTGTCTCTTGCAGTCTGTACTCTTCCTCATCATGGGTTATAATTTAACACCAGGCAGTTCATAGTCAGCGGGTCAATTTCCAGCGGTGAGGATGTCTAATGTACTTTTTTATATTCAGATAATAAGAGAAAAATGGATGAAACCGATGCATCATCAGCTGTGAAAGTGAAACGAGCAGTGCAGAAGACTTCAGATTTAATAGTCTTGGGTCTTCCCTGGAAAACCACTGAACAAGACTTAAAGGAGTATTTCAGTACCTTTGGAGAAGTTCTGATGGTGCAGGTAAAATCCAGTTGCAGCTCGAGTAAGGAGGGACATTGGGTAGATATCAGGCTCCTGAGATAGCAGTAGAAACAAAGGAGCTTTATAAACTTGGACAAGATCAGAAGCCATGTCTCTTCCTAAGGATGTCTTTTTTTTTTCCATGAGCCTGTTAATTTTGGGAGAAGATGTTAAGGAATTAAAGGTTGCTGTGATGAGAATGGTTGGAAGACAGGTGAACTCAAACAGATTTTTACCAAATTCATTCAGTAACAACATGCTTCTAGTGGTTATTTCTGGTTTTTGTTTTTTTTTCCCACCTAGGTTAAGAAGGATATTAAAACAGGCCACTCAAAAGGTTTTGGGTTTGTTCGGTTCACGGATTACGAAACGCAAGTGAAAGTAATGTCTCAGCGTCACATGATCGATGGAAGATGGTGTGACTGTAAACTTCCCAACTCTAAGGTACTTTGGGATTTACCACTGCTTTTATTTGTACCAAACACTCCAAGTGCACCTCTTCATCAGCTGTGTCAGGGGAGAGCAGCTGCACAGATTAACTATCCGCTCTCGGATGTGGCTTTACTGTGAATGAACAGAGCAAGTGAGAGCAAGGAAGGAAAACAGGGAGCAGGTGGGTGAGCTGGAAGTAATTTGAAATGTTGGGAAAATCACTAATTATGTGAGGGAATGAAGTACAAATAGAAATCTGTGTTTGATGTCCAGCAATACCTGCCTAACTTGCCTGTTGCATGAAAAAATGCAGAATAAAGCAGATGGAATCACTAATTTGGGGAAGGGCAGAACAAGTCTTTGAGTTCTAAACTGAACCTATAGCTTCTGTTCTTGTCTCTGTATGCAGTTATTACAAAAAAGTGTTCTTCTGCAGTGGCCTTGTCACCATTCCTGTGCGTTGCTCCCATGCTCATTTTCTTGTGGTTCTTCCCCCTCCACCTTTACCAAGATGCAGCCACATTCTTGGAATAGAATTTTTAAAATTTATTTATTTTAAGTCTTAAATTAGCAATCTCAAACTTTCTTCCATCAGCAGCCCTCATAACAGGCTAGATTAAGTGTCATTTACCATCCTGTAACTCAGTTCTCAAGGACTATAGTTGTAATAGTTTTTTCCTTCAATTCTCTCCAGCAAAGTCCCGATGAGCCTTTGCGCAGCAGGAAGGTGTTTGTTGGACGCTGCACCGAGGACATGACGGCAGATGAACTCCGACAGTTCTTTGCCCAGTATGGGGAAGTGGTAGATGTCTTCATTCCTAAACCCTTCCGAGCTTTTGCTTTTGTTACATTTGCAGATGATCAGGTAAGTCTTAAAATATTTTAACTTCATAGACTACATTTTAGTAGCATGATAAAGTATCTGGACGTACACATGAAATGCTTACTTGTCCACTGTCTGATTTATTGAATGGACTGAGAGTACACGTTTAGATGCAGCTGTGCAGAAAGGACAGTTAGTGTAGTGTCTATGAATGCAAAGCGAAATCACTTCAAATTGAATTAAGTACATGCATATGCTTTCTTTGCAGGATAAATATCTGCTCAGAATTGTAGGGGATGTTGTGTGTTTTGTCTTGTATTGCTAACATTTTTGAAAAAAAGGACATCTAACATACATTTAATCAATCCCTTATTTCTTATAGGTTGCCCAGTCTCTTTGTGGAGAGGACTTGATCATTAAAGGAATCAGCGTACATATATCCAATGCTGAACCTAAGCACAATAGCAGTAGACAGTTAGAGAGAGGTGGAAGATTTGGTGGTAACCCAGGAGGCTTTGGTAATCAGGGGGGGTTTGGCAACAGCAGAGGAGGTGGGGGAGGACTGGGCAACAACCAGGGCAGCAACATGGGCGGGGGTATGAACTTCGGGGCCTTTAGCATCAACCCTGCCATGATGGCAGCAGCCCAGGCTGCCCTGCAGAGCAGCTGGGGGATGATGGGCATGCTGGCCAGCCAGCAGAACCAGTCAGGGCCCTCAGGAAACAACCAGCCTCAGGGCAACATGCAGCGGGAGCAGAACCAGGGTTTTAGTTCAGGCAACAACTCTTATGGAGGGTCCAACTCGGGGGCTGCAATAGGCTGGGGCTCAGCCTCAAACGCAGGCTCCAGCAGTGGGTTTAATGGAGGCTTTGGTTCAAGCATGGATTCCAAGTCGTCAGGCTGGGGAATGTAGACGCAGTGGGCTCTGATACTGACTCTATGGTGGGAAATCAATTTTTTCTAACTCATGGTAAGTATACTGTAAATTACATATATGCTAAAGTTTTCCAAATGAATTTGTTCAGTGTGCAGTATATTCAGCAGTATTTTTGACATTTTTCTTTTCTAAAAAAAAAAGAAAAAAAAAAAGAAAAAGAAAAGAAAGGTAAAAGGAATTTTCTAAGTTTTGTTACATATCTAGTTGGAATTCTGAATGTTTGGAAGTGGACTGCTGTTTGCCCGATAGGTGAACTAACACTACAGTCAATAGGAAAGGTTTATCCTGTAATACTTTACCCTTTGTTTCTTGGCTATCTGAATTCTTTGCATGTTCAAAATGGAACCATTGGTCAGAAACAGCATTCTCTCCCTCTTGTTTTTAATTTGATCCCACCATAAGACTCTCCAAGTGCCCCGTTGGACAACACAGTGTCATTTTTGTTTGTGTTCGTTTGTTTTTTTTAACACTGTCTCCTCTCCATACTAAAGTACGATATGAAGGCTTCATTTAATCTCTGCAGTTCATCTCATTTCAAATGTGTATGGAAGAAGCACTTCATTGAAAGCAGTGCTGTAAATATTCTGCCTTAGGAATACTTCTGTCTACATGCTTTCTCATCCAAGAATACTTCATCACACTGCACATGCTGCGTCTTAGACGGTGGGTGTTCCATTTTTATCCGCTACTCTTTATTTCATGGAGTCGTATCAACGCTGTGAACGCAAGGCTGTGAGATGGAACCAGAAGGCTGTTTGAACTTTTGAAACCATGTGTGGGATTGGTGGTGGTGCCGAGGCATGAGAGGGCTGGTATGTGCGAGATAAAGGAGCGAGCGCATGCAGAGACCTGGTGGTGCATTAATGGGATTTTATTTGACTTGGCGAGATGTCTCTCAATCCTGTGGCTTTGGTGAGAGAGTGTGCGGAGAGCAATGATAGCAGAGAACGTACGAGTGTTTATTGCATTCAAAGGACATCCACATGTGGAAGACTTTAAGTGGGTTCTCTACCTAGTTAATCAATTAGTTGAATGTGTTACGTGAAATGAATATTTGTATTTCTTTTCCCTTATGTCAACTGCTGTGAATGCTGTATGGTGTGTGTTTTTTTTCTGTTAATGATCTGTAAGTGTGGTAATGTGACCTGAAGATGATGGGGGTTTGTGATGAGAACATTGAGCTTGTGGTGTGCTTTGCAGTAGCTCTTTTAGCAGAGATCACTAGAGCTCAGTGTGCCTCTCCAGGGTGGAAGTTCCACTGTTTGTAAGATATCCAAAAGAATGCTGTTTGCTGCAGTTTCGTGTTTGGATGCTTTTTATAAGATTTGTCACTGTAGGAAATTCTTAAATAAAACTGATTTAAGTAATATGTGTCTTTGTTTTGCAGCCCTGAATGCAAAGAATTCATAGCAGTTACTTAATTTTACCCTTTTGCGATGAACTTCTGTAAAGCTTTTTGCAGTCACTCGGTTTGTTTCAGATAAGCAGGTTCTAAAGGAGCCACCGCTCAGCACGTATCGATACCTGACACTCTCCTCTAAGCCACTGTAGCCTTGCACTGTGCAGTGACATAGATCTAAAATCCAGGTCCCACACCTTGGGGTGCCCGCACCTAGACTGGTAAGCAGCTCCCTCCAGATTTCATCTGTGCCAAGGAACGTTACTTGTTCATTTAGTGATGGAGGTTCCTTATCAAAAGTGGGTGGGGGGAAACAGAGTTGCTGTCATGATGGATTTCTGTCCACATCTCCTTTGGGGATGGATGCTTTTAACTTGTTTTTAGCTCAGCCCACTCATGGAACACAGGCTTCTGCCACACTTCCAGCCCAGAAGACCGCTGTTAACACCTGTTAAAACTGGGAAGGAGTTTCCAAATGAAACTCACAGGAAAGAGTTTCCAGATGAATAAAGCACTGTAAATATACACAGACTGCTAAAGTTTGAACTGAGTTATGACAGGTGCAGAGGTGTCACGTAGGAGGCAGCTTCTTAACAAAGTGCAAGGCACTGGAGCAGAAACTAGTGGAAGGTTGTTTCCACTTGTGGTATGAGCTTGAGGAATTATGTTTTGTACTTGGGGTTGCAACGCACTGAAGCTTGGATCTGTATTTTTCTATACACCATGATACTGTGCTGTAGCTGTGAGTAGTCTGAATATGGATAATTACACAGTTCTTAACCTATGTAATTTTCAAGTGAATCTTCATTACTCTATCCCACTGAGGCTTGTAAATAGCAGAGTGTCTAAACAGCAAACGAAACTGCATGACTGAGTTTTCCACCTGCAGAATTAAAAAATCAGTTGTGCCTTAATGTGCTTAGTTTAAAGAGGGTTTCTAAACACCCAGGCTGAGAAAGAAATCCCACAGATTTGTTCATATTCCACTGAAAAAGTTGCTTACATTTTTTTCTGCACCTTAATCAGAATAATCTCCAAACTGTCCCATCTGTGAATTTTGCATTTTAGCACTTGCACTATTACCAGCTACTTCTGCTGAGTAACACTTTAAAATGGTATTCTTGGACCTCCAGAGACTAACTGTGACCCCCTGCAAGAAACCTCATGGTAAGTTTTTGTAATTAGCATGGTTTTAATTCTGTTTAAATTGCTCAGGTTAGGTTTAAGAGGCTGGTTCGCAGCACTGAGTAGTCTTTGCAAATAATTTTAGCCTTCCTTCACCTTCAAACAAAATCTCCTTTTCAAGTTACAGTAGCATTTCAAGAATTTCAAGTTACAGTAGCATTTTAACTGCTTTGCATACTTTTAATGTTTATAAGTGAGTAAATAAACTATCACTGAAAATACTGAAGTGTTTTGAGTCTTAATTTTTTCTAGAGAGATACTTCATTTTCTGTTGCATTACTTCAGAAAGTGAAATGCCAATGAAAGAATCCAAGATACAGGAAAGAGGAAATTTATGTATATTGTAAGGGGGTCAATGTAGAAACAAGTGTTTTTTCTAACAGTGCTAATTAGCTCCAAGAATCTGTTGTCCACTGTACTTGGACTGGAACTCTGAATGTGAAAGCTTGTTCTTCAGAAAAACACCATTTGTACAGATGAAAGCTGGAACTTTGCAGGCACGCGCTGTGCAGCAGTAATCTGTAGGGGCACAGGGACAACAGGGCTGGTAAATGCCCGTACATACAGCCAGGAGCTGGTATTGCATACCTGGTATTCACCACCTGAGGGGTGGGTGAAGGGATTTTGGTTCTCTGCAGGCTCTCATTGGACCTGTGTTCAGTCAGAAGCTGCAGTCAAACAAGAACTCCCAGCACTATTTAATATCACCGTTAAGTCGTTAGTGACACGGAGAAATGAGTGACAGCTCCGTGCATTCACAGAAGGGTATATCTAACTTTATTAAAAACCCATTCCTTTTTGTACTTTAGTTTGCTACAGGTGGACCTAATTGGTACATTAATTAAAATACTGTCATCATTAGCTAATTAAGGTGACACCCCTTGGGAGTAAACCACTTGTTACAAATACCAGGTGCAGATTGATTAGAATTCTTTCTCTCCAGTTCCCTAAAGTTACCCTGACCAATTCAGGGAAAGCTTATCTAGCTTTCTCTCTCTCTGACCAGAATATTGCATCCACAATTTAAAAGAAATTAATAAAGCATGCTGTAGGCAGATGGCAGCTTTGTACAGTTGAAGGGCTTCTAACAGCTGGTGGGACATTTCTTCCTCACCCCATCATCTGCAAGTCAATCTTCCTGGTAAACATATATGTGTAAGATTGCTACTGATTGAGATTTCCGGCTCTGATGTAACCAATACCATTATCAAAGGGTATGAGGTAATTTTTATAACCTTCATGAGTTAAATTTCTTTCTCCCTAGCCACCTTCATAGTGTTTTCTCAAAATTCCCAATTTATTCCTCAAAGATGGGATTTTTTGATCAGCTATATGGTAAGCAGCTGTTAGAACCCCACTGCCACGCACAGCTGAGCTACCCTCTAACTCTTCTTGCCCTGTAGTTAACACCACTTATCAGGGAAGCTCTCTAGGTTCATCTTCCATTCCTCCACATACTCAATCCACAAAGTGCAAAACAACAATGGCAGCAAAAGCTGTTTAACAGTTTGAGATCTAAATACTGAATTATTGTGCTCATATGGATTAAATTAAGTTAATGATTCTAAATGTAATTCCTGGATTGTTCTGGAATGGAAAAATTGCTTGCAAATGAATATTTGATTTAGAATACAATTTTCATTAGTATTGCATCCCTTGGAAAAATTCTGTAATCAAGAGAGACAGCATTGCTGAGGAATTTGGGCACAGAGGAGGAAGTGCATTTGTTCTGAATGTAAATTAAGGTAATTGGAATATATGGATATTCTAATCTAAAAGATAAGAGGGACAATTATGCTATTACACTGTACAATGTTTCTCCCAAAACTCAGTCTTGGATCTTGACTAATTTTACAGAGTAATGAATTTAGCAGTTCAGGCATTAAAAACCAAATACAATCCACAACCCTGTACTCAGCAGCGAGGGGATTCTTTTCCCCTCACAAATACTGCTGTAGCATGGTTCAATCTTCCTGTCAGAAACAATGCCAATCAGTTTAAAAGCAACACATTAGTTAATTATGAAACTCTGTTTTCCAGAGATCTGGAATACAGGAATGTTTGGCTTTTTACTCTCCTCATAGAAAACTGCACTGAGTTCTGGGCATTACTCTGCAGTAGGCAGCCTTAGGCATTACCAAGGTCTGTTCAATAATAAATAATTTAACAAATCTACGGTCAATGATATAAATTACAATCTCACTGTGAGTTTATCATAACATTTTCAGTTTTGTTAGCATTCCTCTATGCTGTTAAAATGGCACCTGTAGCACTTGCCATTGTGAAAATCAGCATAACATAAAGACAGCAATTGATTGTTAAAATGAAGAGTCTGCAGTGAAATTGTTGTGCCTCACCAGTTTAAAGGTACTCCAGGAGAATCTAAGAAAGCTGCAGGACTGTACCTGCTCCATTGCTAAACAGCAGATTAGCCAAGCTGGGTAACTGGCCCCCGTCTGCACAAACATGTCTGTAGGCTTGATACGAGGCACAGGCTGGAATTTTTCCAGTATCCATCACCGCATGTGAATATTCACCTGCACCCCAGAGAACACAAATGAGAACCATAAATGGAACAGCTGGGCATTGTTTAATACTACACAGAAGTGACACTCTACAGGCATAATCCAACACCATATTTTAGGTGTCCTATGACTCACTGCAGGTGTGTAAGAAGGTGACTGTGTCACTCTCTCCCCTCGGGCTATTCCCAAGAGCTAATCTAGTAAATCCATTGACTAATGGGGGAATGGTAAGAAAGACGGGTAAGAAAGCTCTCAGCTGTAACTGGATTAAGCCTACCTGGCTACTTTTCACCATTCTCACATGGCCTTAAACATGCAAGTAGATCCCACAGTCAAAGTTCACTTGTGTCCAGGTAAGGCTGGGGCATTCCCTCTGATCAGCCCCAGAGCCAAGGAGCACATTTAATTCCGTGTTCAGACTTTACCATTATGATTTGCCTTCCTGGGGCAGAACAGGGCTTCATTCACACTGGCACTGAATTTTGGCACTGCATTTCCATACACACACAGGTCCCCGGTGTTTGTGTGGAATACATTAACTCTCACATCCGTTCAGTTATTCTGTGTTTCTACATAAACAGTGAATATGTGCATCAATTCAGACAGACTATTAAGTAACTGCTAAGGTAAGCCTGAGCCTCCCCAAAGCACAATCACCTCAACTGTGATTTTAAAATTCTGTAAGCATACACAGTCTGGAGTATCTTCCAAAACTGCCTGCTGAGAAAGCTCAGTTCAGTTAGTAAGAAATAAGTCTGAAACACTGCATTCAGCAGGAATGTCCATGTATTACTGTTTGAACTTCCCTGGAGAGATCTATAATGAAAGAACATTAAAAATTCTCACCACAGATCTAGTGAATCTGTTGTAAAATCGTTCTTTTCTTCCAACATAATTAGAAGCAAATCTCTAAGTAGCAGCGTCCAGGGCATCAGCAAGGGCAGACATACACACAGGCCATTTAATGCCTGGATTATGGTGTCTGGTGTCAGTGATATGTGAACCATCTTCCTCTTCCACAGGCTCCCTCTTGGCCTGTGTCCTTACAGGGCAGCAATCTAATTATTTCTTAATTAGACTTCACAGCTCAATTGGTAGTTTTCCCAACATATCTACTAACTTGGGTCCAGAACACTTGGGATCTCAGTACCCAGGGAGCAAGATATACTCCGTTTTGCAAGACTGGCTGCATTGGCACCCCTGAAGAATTTTCTGAGGAAATATCTGTGGTGGGAAGTGCAAGACATTTCTTGATTTTCCATTCAACTCACCTAAAGCTGAACAGAGGTGGAAAGGAGTAACCAAGCAAAAACCAAGTGCCAGTGCAGCATTTTACTATGACACAAAATTGCAACAGCAGCCAGTTACCCACAGCCTCTCTGCAAAGCAGGGACTCTGCTCACAGCCCTGACTAACGCTCTTAACCTCCTCCCAGCTGCACCAGCCACACAGGGAATACTGAAAGTGAAAACAAAACCCCACAGCTTTTGCCTTGATATTATTGTCAGGACTGGATTTAAGTGGATGTTGTAGATAGGGGAGTATCCCCTGACCTAGAAAGAGCTCACCTGTACATGTCCTCTTGTTTCCATTAAGTATGTAGCCAACCCTGCAGCTGCAAAAGTATCCTCCCATGCAGTTGTGACAGTGATGACTGCAGAGGGGTTTAGTATCCAATGGCTTTTTGCACTCATCAATATCTAACGGGGAAAGCACAGAATCAGGCAAGCAATAGATTTCAACAAAATGTTCTCTCAGTCTCAGCCACTCTGTGTTTTGTGAGGTTGGTCTTTGGTCGCTGTGCCCCTCTGCATCTGATTCTGTACAATGAGACCACCTTCTCCTGCCCCAAACCAGCAGCCTCAGGCTATGAGAGACTTTAAAAAGATATTTTAGGGTTTTTTTGCTAGAGTTTTTTAGGAATTTTCTGGGAATGTTTAGGATACCTTTAGGGCTTTTTCTGGGCTTCTAAAAGAATTTTTTAAGGTGTTTTAAGAGGTTTCTTACTACTAATTCGAATTTTTAGGGGGTTTGGGGGTATTCTTGGGGCTGTTTTAGGACTACTTTAAAATATTTAGTGCTTTTTTAGGACTGTTGAGGGTACGCGGAGGACTTTTTTAGGACTAGGGTATTTCTAGGGAGTTTAAAGGAGTTTCTGCTTGCCTTTGTTTTTCTGGGTTTCCTGTACACATAAATCATCGTGTAATGAAAATATAAAAAAGGCTATTATATTGTGTAAATATGGGTTCTGTGTTGTATTGTTCTGTATTCTTCTGTATTTGCATTCTGTATATTGCTATTATATTGTGTAAATATGGGTTCTGTGTTGTATTGTTCTGTATTCTTCTGTATTTGCTGCATTTCTGCTGCATTTCTGCATTAGCTGCTGCATTTCCCTGTATTCCTGCCTATGTAAATTAGACCTTTTCCAGTGTGTATATGGATTGTATCTGTACTTACATTTGTAGACAACATTTCCATGCTGAAGTGTAAATAAAGTAATTCATTTAATAAAGTTCAATCACCCCTAATAAAGATAACCCCTGCCTTCCCCCTACCGCAACCCTGGACCTTGTGTCTTTCCGGTGTGGTCGTGTCATTTCTTTGCCCCGTTCCCTCCTTTTGCTCCTCCCTCCAGTCTTCTATTTCTAACTTAATTACCATTTGTGTCTAACCCCTTTTTTCTGGTCCTCACTCATTCTAACTCTGTATCTCTGCCTCTGTCTTTCCTTCTTTCTGTTTGTCCGTGTCACTATTTGTCTCTGACTGTATTTATCTTCCTCTATCTTGTCTATACCTTGCACCTTTTTTTCCTTTTTCTCTGTAAAGGTAAGTCCTCTTTCTTCCTTTCCTATATGTGTTCTCCTCTCTTTGGTTTGTCTGTTCTCTCCTTAATCTGTCTTTCCCTCTAACCCTTTCACTTTAACTGTAACCCTAATTACTTTATTTTCCCTCTAGCTCCTGTCTTCCTTCAGTTCCTCAGTCTCCTTTTCTTTTCTCTCTAACCCTTATCTTCCTTCAGTTCTTAAAATCACCTTTTCTTTTCACACCTCTGTCCTCCTTCAGTTTCTTTTCTGTCTCTCTCTGTCTTATCTCCTTTTCTTCTGTCTTCTCTCCTTTCCCTCTCTGCCTTTTCCCCTCTCTCTGCCTTCTCTCTCTTCACTCTCTGTGTTCTCTCTCTTCCTTGTCTGTCTTCTCTCTCTCTCTCCTCAATCTGTCTCTCTTCTCCTCACTCTCTGTCTCTCTTCTCCTCACTTTCTGTCTCTCTTCTCCTCACTCTCTGTCTCTGTCTCTTTTCTGACTCTGTCTCTTTTCTCTTCACTCTCTGTCTCTTTTCTAACTCTGTTTCTTTTCTCTTTTCACTCTCTGTCTCTTTTCTCCTCACTCTTTGTCTCTTTTTTCTCCTCACTCTCTCTCTTTTCTCTCCTCACTCTCTGTCTCTTTTCTCTCCTCACTCTCTGTCTCTTTTCTCTTCCCTCTCTGTCTCTCTTCTTTGTCTTTTCTGTCCTGTCTCTCTCTCCTCCCTCTCTTCTGTCCCTCTTCTTCTCACTCCTTTCCTTTCTCTCTATTCTCTCTATTTCTAACTTTCCTTTCTAGCTTTACAATTAAAAAAAGCAGCAGTAGGAATTTTCAGGCTCCTGGGGAGTAAAAGGGGGAAAAAAAAAAAAACCCCAACCAAAAAACCACTCCATTTACTCCCCAGGAGCCCCAAAATTCCTACTGCTGCACCAGACATATAGTTTTTCTTCTTTTTATATATAGTATAGGGGGGCCCTACCTAGCCCCCTCCCACCCCCTCACCTGGCACCCAGCAGTAGCCCCCACCCACACCCCCTCACCCAGCTGCACCCACCCATGGCCCTCCAGTACCCCAGCCACCCCCCACATGCCATCCATCAGTAGCCCCCACCCACTCCCAGCTGGCACCCATCAATCACCATCCCCGGGCACCTGTCTATGCCCAGGCCCCCACCTGGGGCACAGCACCCCCTGCAGACCTGCAGCACCCCCTGCTATCCACCCCTGCGCACTGCACTCACAGCGCCCCCTGCCATCTATCCCTGCGCCCTGCACTCACAGCACCCTCTGCCGTCCACCCCCGTGCACTGCACTCGCAGCGCCCCCTGCTGAGCCGCACACTGCATTGCACCCACATTGCCACAAAGTGACGTCACAAGAGTGACACCACTGAGGAAGGACCCCCCCCAATGCGCAGCTGCCCATCCAGCTGCCTGCCCGAAAAACCGACTCGAAAACCGTGCCCTAAAAGCAACATCCCACGCCACCGTCGGGTGCGGTGGAACCGGAATAGCCCCATGGCCACGCGGTAAACACGGGAAGCAAGAAAAAAGCGTCAAAAATAGATAAAAAAAAGCACGTCCCGGGCGCCGCCATTTTAAACCGGAAGCACGTGTATTTTGCCGGGCGCCGCCATTTTAAACCGGAAGCACGTGTATTTTGCCGGGCGCCGCCATTTTAAACCGGAAGCACGTGCATTTTCGCGGGCGCCGCCATTTTAAACCGGAAGCACGTGTTTTTTGACGGGCGCCGCCATTTTAAACCGGAAGCACGTGTATTTTCGCGGGCGCCGCCATTTTGAACCGGAAGCACGTGTATTTTTGCGGGCGCCACCATTTTAAACCGGAAGCACGTGTATTTTTGCGGGCGCCGCCATTTTGAACCGAAAGCACGTGTATTTTGACGGGCGCCGCCATTTTGAACCGGAAGCACGTGTATTTTCGCGGGCGCCGCCATTTTAAACCGGAAGCACGTGTTTTTTGACGGGCGCCGCCATTTTAAACCGGAAGCACGTGTATTTTGCCAGGCGCCGCCATTTTTAACCGGAAGCACGTGTATTTTCGCGGGCGCCGCCATTTTAAACCGGAAGCACGTGTATTTTTGCGGGCGCCGCCATTTTTAACCGGAAGCACGTGTTTTTTGCCGGGCGCCGCCATTTTGAACCGGAAGCACGTGTATTTTCGCGGGCGCCGCCATTTTAAACCGGAAGCACGTGTATTTTCGCGGGCGCCGCCATTTTAAACCGGAAGCACGTGTATTTTCGCGGGCGCCGCCATTTTAAACCGGAAGCACGTGTATTTTCGTGGGAGCCGCCATTTTAAACCGGAAGCACGTGTTTTTTCGCGAGGGCCGCCAATTTAAACCGGAAGCACGTGTATTTTGCGGGCGCCGCCATTTTAAACCGGAAGCACGTGTTTTTTCGCGGTCGCCGCCATTTTAAACCGGAAGCACGTGTATTTTGCCGGGCGCCGCCATTTTAAAGCGGAAGCACGTGTATTTTTGCGGGCGCCGCCATTTTAAACCGGAAGCACGTGTATTTTGCCGGGCGCCGCCATTTTAAACCGGAAGCACGTGTATTTTGCCTGGCGCCGCCATTTCAAACCGGAAGCACGTGTATTTTCGCGGTCGCCGCCATTTTAAACCGGAAGCACATGTTTTTCCCCGGGCGCCGCCATTTTAAATCGGAAGCACGTGTATTTTCGCGGGCGCCGCCATTTTGAACCGGAAGCACGTGTATTTTCGCGGGCGCCGCCATTTTAAACCGGAGGCACGTGTTTTTTGCCGGGCGCCGCCATTTTGAACCGGAAACACGTGTTTTTTCACGGGCGCCGCCATTTTAAACCGGAAGCACGTGTATTTTGCCGGGCGCCGCCATTTTGAACGAGAAGCACGTAGTTTTTCGCGGGCGCCGCCATTTTAAACCGGAAGCACGTGGTTTTTTGCCGGGCGCCGCCATTTTAAACCGGGGGCGCCGCCATTTTAAACCGGAAGCACGTGTTTTTTGACGGGCGCCGCCATTTTGAACCGGAAGCACGTGTTTTTTTGCAGGCACCGCCATTTTGAACCGGATGCACGTGTTTTTTGCCGTGCTTCGCCATTTTAGGCCGGAAGCACGTGTTTTTTGCCGTGCGCCGCCATTTTAAACCAGAAGCACGTGTTTTTTCGCGGGCGCCGCCATTCTAAACCGGAAGTACGTGTATTTTCGCGGGCGCCGCCATTTTAAATCGGAAGTACATGGTTTTTTTCATGGGTGCCGCCATTTTGAACCGGAAGCACATGTTTTTCCCCGGGTGCCGCCATTTTAAACCGGAAGTAAGTGGTTTTTTTCACGGGCGCCGCCATTTTGAACCGGAAGCATGTGTTTTTTAGGGTTAGGGGGTAGGGTTCTGAAAACTAAAAAGCCCAGAGCTCCAGGAACACTGCAGCTGCAAAAGGCATCCCAAGGGCATCGCAAAACTGCCACAACATGGCCTCTGCGATGCCTTTAATTGTGGCACCTGCCTTAACCCTAGGCTGATTTGCTGCCCGGCCTAGGGTTAGGGGGTAGGGTTCTGAAAACTAAAAAGCCCAGAGCTCCAGGAACACTGCAGCTGCAAAAGGCATCCCAAGGGCATCGCAAAACTGCCACAACATGGCCTCTGCGATGCCTTTAATTGTGGCACCTGCCTTAACCCTAGGCTGATTTGCTGCCCTGCCTAGGGTTTGGGTTAGGTTTAGGGGGTAGGGTTCTGAAAACTAAAAAGCCCAGAGCTCCAGGAACACTGCAGCTGCAAAAGGCATCCCAAGGGCATCGCAAAACTGCCACAACATGGCCTCTGCAATGCCTTTAATTGTGGCACCTGCCTTAACCCTAGGCTGATTTGCTGCCCGGCCTAGGGTTAGGGGGTAGGGTTCTGAAAACTAAAAAGCCCAGAGCTCCAGCAACACTGCAGCTGCAAAAGGCATCCCAAGGGCATCGCAAAACTGCCACAACATGGCCTCTGCGATGCCTTTAATTGTGGCACCTGCCTTAACCCTAGGCTGATTTGCTGCCCGGCCTAGGGTTAGGGTGGAGGGTGACACTGAGGGGCTGAGAGGGGGCTTGAGGGGCAAAGGAGAGGGATTAAGGGTGACACACAGGAACTGAGGGGGTCTGAGGGGCATGGCGGGGGCTTGAGGGTGACAGACAGGAGCTGAGGGGTGGCTTGAGGGGCAGAGGGAGGGCTAAAGATGACACACAGGAGCTGAGGGGACATTTGAGGGGCAAAGTGGGGGCTTGAGGGTTACACACAGGGGCTGAGGGGCAGCTGAGAGGGGGCTTGAGGGGTAAAGGAGAGGGGCTAAGGGTGACACACAGGAGCTGAGAGGGGGCTTGAGGGGCAAAGGGGGGGCTCGAGGGTGACACACAGGAGCTGAGGGGCAAAAGGGGGGCTTGAGGGGCAAAGGAGAGGGATTCAGGGTGACACACAAGAGCTGAGAGGGGGCTTGAGGGGCAAAGGGGGGGCTCGAGGGTGACACACAGAAGCTGAGGGGCAAAAGGGGGGCTTGAGGGGCAAAGGAGAGGGATTCAGGGTGACACACAAGAGCTGAGAGGGGGCTTGAGGGGCAAAGGGGGGGCTTGAGAGTGGCAGAGGCTGAGGGGCAAAGGAGAGGGATTCAGGGTGACACAGAGGGGCTGAGAGGGGGCTTGAGGGGCAAATGGGGAGTGGCTAAGGGTGACATACCGGAGTCGAGGGGCAGCTAAGAGGGGGCTTGAGGGTGACAGACAGGAGCTGAGAGGGGGCTTGAGGGGCATGGGGCAGCTGGAGGGTGACACCGAGGGGCTGAGAGGGGGCTGAAAGGCAAAGGAGAGGGAATAAAGGTGACACACAAGAGCTGAGAGGGGGCTGAGGGGCAAAGGGGGGGCTTGAGGGTGACACACAGGAGCTGAGGGGCAAACGGGGGGCTTGAGAGTGGCAGAGGCTGGGAGCTGAGGGAGGAGCAGGGAGAAGGGACAGTGGGTGAAACACAGAGATGCTGAGGGTGGCAGGGGCAGGGAGGGAATAAGGGTGACACAAAGGGGCTGAGAGGGGGCTTGAGGGGCAAATGGGGAGTGGCTAAGGGTGACATACCGGAGTCGAGGGGCAGCTAAGAGGGGGCTTGAGGGTGACAGACAGGAGCTGAGAGGGGGCTTGAGGGGCATGGGGCAGCTGGAGGGTGACACCGAGGGGCTGAGAGGGGGCTGAAAGGCAAAGGAGAGGGAATAAAGGTGACACACAAGAGCTGAGAGGGGGCTGAGGGGCAAAGGGGGGGCTTGAGGGTGACACACAGGAGCTGAGGGGCAAACGGGGGGCTTGAGAGTGGCAGAGGCTGGGAGCTGAGGGAGGAGCAGGGAGAAGGGACAGTGGGTGAAACACAGAGATGCTGAGGGTGGCAGGGGCAGGGAGGGAATAAGGGTGACACAAAGGGGCTGAGAGGGGGCTTGAGGGGCAAATGGGGAGTGGCTAAGGGTGACATACCGGAGTCGAGGGGCAGCTAAGAGGGGGCTTGAGGGTGACAGACAGGAGCTGAGAGGGGGCTTGAGGGGCATGGGGCAGCTGGAGGGTGACACCAAGAGGCTGAGAGGGGGCTTGAGGGGTATGGGGGGGCTTGAGGGTGACACACAGGAGCTGAGAGCAGCTGAGAGGGGGCTGAGGGGCAAAGGAGAGGGGCTAAGGGTGACACACAGGAGCTTAGAGGGGGCTGAGGGGCAAAGGGGCAAAGGAGAGGGATTCAGGATGACTCACAGAAGCCGAGAGGGGCCCTGAGGGCCAGCATTTTAAGCGTTTATATGTGCATTTCAGGGCACTTCATTCTGTACCTTAGGACCAGATAACTCAGAGAAGGGTGAGCCTAGCATCTCCTTCACCCTTATACTGCCAAGGAGGCTTTTATTTATTTATTATTTTTGTTCACAATATGGATAAACCTAATTAGCAGTCCCATGGAGGCTTACACTATTTCACATCATTAACATTCTTCTCCTTCTCAGTAGTCATCAAGGCTATCTGGGCGACACCTGTAGGAATAATTATGTAAGTTAGCAGCAAATTACCTGATTCACCTAGCTGTGCTTCCTAAGCACAAAGTTTCATTTCTTACCAGTTTTCTGAAGTTTTATTTCTTACCGGTTTCCTGAAGTTTTATTTCTTACCAGTTTTCTTCCCCAAGTAATTGTGGCAAAAAAGAAAGTGCTGTTATTTCTCTGAAGAATTTTTTTTTCCTCTATCAAGCCCTTTACCCCCTGGAATCCAAGTCAGAGGAGCCAAACCAGCTGCAGCTGCTCCGAGGGCCTTTATACCCAGTGGGATTTGCCCCCTCCCTTTTCCTGGGTGTGGTGGGAACGAGGGGTGGGCACAATCAGGGGTATATTAACCCCAGCCTTGGCTAGGGGCTTCATTCTGTCTCTGGGCTGTGCTGGGGTAAGTGCTCTCCTTTTGTTTCTGAGATGAGGCTTTTTCTGCTTATTTTCTGTAGGTGCTTTTGGGCATCTAAAGTCATAGAGGCTTTGAAGATCCTGGAAGAAAGCAGCTTTGAACACAGGGAGTATTTAAGTTCATCATTTTGGGTTGTGTGTTCAGGGGTGGTAAATGCTTTTGTAATTCCTGGTTTTGTTCTTATTTTGTTGTTTTTTATTTATTTTTTTCAGGAGGAGTGCAGCTTCCAGAAACTCCAGGCTGGGTCAAGTACAGCATGTTTTTCAGCAGATTCGTCGTGTCCCAAAAGGCATCTGCCCAGTGCCAAAGATGGTGTTTGAGATTGAGGCCTCAGGTGAGTTGAGGATTGTGAGGAGGAGAGGGAGGGTGAGCAGGTGTCTGGTTAGGAGTTATTGGGGGGGGGTTGAAGGCAGCAGGGTGAGAAAGGGTGTCTGTTTGAGGGGCCCCCAAAGTGTTTTTACATGTGTAGTGGAGATATTCCCAGGTCTTAGAGCACACAAACTCCTCCACTGCACTCAGATGAATGCCATCTAATTTTCCTTTCTCTAACCCAGGTGCCACTCAGGATAACAGGCACAGCCTTGGAATCAGGATGCAGCTGGAGACTCAAGACCCAGGTGCACTCAGGTGAGGGTAAGTAGCTGACTTGCTGGGATCTGGCCCACATAACCCTGAACTCATACATTGTTCTTGGTTTTCTTTATTGTAGCTGAGCGAGAGGCTAAGAGGCCATCACGGGGCCCTCTGAGGCAGGCTCATTTCAGGTCCAATTCACATCACCAGTCATCCAAAAGATAAGTTGGGGGCCACGGCCTGGAGGTGGGAGGATGGGAGAGTAGTGGGTTGGAAATTCCTGGGACAGATTTAAAAATTAGTAGAGGGTGAAGAGATGTCCTCTAAGAGGCCCCTTAGGACAGCTAAAGGGAGAGGCTCTACTTTTCATTGCAGCTGTAGGGTGTGCAGTGCAGAACAGCTCCAGTCTGTGTTGTGTTGTCTGTGTCCTGTGTTACCTCGTGTGTCTTTGGGGTACCTTGGATCAGATATCTCTGCCTTTTCCTCTTGAGGCCCTCACCATGAGTATCAGCCATCATCTCTGGCTTCTCAAATGCTCGCACTTCTCGGCACAATGCCAATATAATTTGTTCTTTTACCTGTGGGCTCGGCCACATCCGAGTCACATCTCAGCAGCATTGAGTCAGGTGTGTTTTGAGGCTTTGTTTCCAGGCCTATCACTATCCATCCTTTCCAGCTGTGAGCTGTACATTCAGGGCCTTATAAGATGGTATGATATGGAGAGCATTTTAAATGTAGCATTGTCTCACAGGCATCTTGGTCATTGTGACCAACAGTTCTTAGGTCACTCTGTTCCAGTCTTTTCTTCTGCTCCTTAGTGGAGCTTCCTCCATCCACTGTCATCTTAGCATCGGTCATCTCCTTTTGCATCCTCTTGGTCCTTGCCATTATTAATCCTGCCAAGAACTCTTCCCTTATCCTTGTGTCCCTCTGTTTGTAGCATAATGTGTTGTTTACTGTCTCCATGTTTGTCATGTCCGGTGTCACGGGTGTCTGCACATATTTGTGCCGGAGCTGCTCTGCCCTGCTGCATAGCTTGGTGGAATAGAAGTCCCAGAGACTTGATATTTGTAGTGTGGGGTTTAGTTGGACTCTAGATGGGATTTGTAGATAGACACAAGATGTTTGCAGCTGTGAAGTTATCCTGCAGCACTTTGACTTCTGTCATCACTTTCTTTCAGATGCAGAAGGATAAAATCCAGGGCAGCGTGCCCCATCCTGGGTGAGGAGGTTCCCCCGAGCAGGTCAGTCAGTGTTTGTCTCTGCAGGGGGAGTGTAAATGGTGACTGTGTTACAGCACTGTTCTTTTTCTCTCTTTTTAGGAGGCAAATCTGGATATCAGCAGTCAAGGTGAGCAGTGGAGAGAAGTGGTTGTTATTGCTCAGGTCTCTGTTTCTGGTGCAGCTCTAAGTTTCCATTCTCATTTGTGCCCTTGAGGCAATCCACTCTGCCAGGCCCCCAGCACCGATTGGGTTTGCTGCTCCTGTGAGCCCTGTGGATGTGTTACAGGACTCCGTGATGAAGCCTCAGCCTTTTCAATTTACAGGTGTCACCCAGGTAGCCTTTGGCAATTTCCTTAGAGTTGTGGTGAGTCGGGGAGGTCGGGAGAAGGGGTGAGGCTCAACTCAGGTTTCAGCAGTGCCGCATCACCTTGTCTCCCCTTAACCCAGGTGCACCCTGCCACAATGGTGTCGGCCTCTGAGCAAGCCTGAAGCCTGGGGCCCGCGGAGCTGGGCATTCTCAGGAGAATGGTGAGTAGCAGAATTGTGTTTTGGCCGCTGTGCTGCTGAGGTTGTGCATTGATGTTTGGTTTCCTTTCTCTTGGCAGACTGAGAGACAACAGAGTGCTGTTGGCAGCAGCTTCCTTGACGGCGTGCACCTGAGAGGGATTAGCATCTCCAGATGCCTGAGAGATAAGTCAAGGGCTAGAGGGGATGAAAAGGCACCTCTGGGATGGGGCTGGCTGCAAGGGGTTTTGAGTCAGCTGTGGAGATGAGGATATCCAATAAGTGTCCTCGTAGGCCACATAAAGGGAAAGTGTCAGTTTTGATCAGAGTGCCAAGGTGCCCAGGGCAGAGCAGTCCCGGTGTGTGTCGTGTCACTTGTCTGTCATGCATTCTGTGTTGTTTGGGTATGTCCTGTCTTTTACCTTAGGCCTTTCAGGGGCCTATCAGAAACCATCCCTAGCATCTATGATCTGTGTTCTTTATCCTGGCACCAATGCCGTAGGACTGTTGATTCAGGAGCTCAGACAGGCATCAGAATCTCTTCTCTCTTCAGAAGCATCCACTCCCATGTCTTCTGAGGTTCTTGTTCTGAGCTGTATGGGAGCTGCGCTCTGCAAGGATCCATTATGGCAGGTTAGGACTTGTTAGAATGTGAGGTCAGGTAGAGGTTTCTGACTGTAGGATTCTCAGGCATCCATCTTTGCAGTTCTTGGAATAAATCATTCAGTTAGCATCTTCTTCCTCCAGGGTTCTCTGAGCCTCATCAGCCCACCATCAGTCTCATCTCAGTTATCTCATTTTGCCTTCTCTCAGTCCTTGCAGTCATTTTCATTGCCTCGTGCTTTCTGTCCCTGTTGTGTCTCCATTGTTTGTTGTGTCCTGTCCTGTGTCACGGGTGTCTGCACAGGTTTGTGCTGAAGCTGCTCTGCCCTGCTGCATAGCCTGGTGTGATAGGAAAAGTCCTGGGGCCTTGAAATTTGTAATGTGGGGTGTAGTTGGACTCCAGGTGGGATTTGTAGATGGACAGAAGATGTGTGGAGCTCTTAAGTTATCCTGCAGCACTTTGACTATTGTCCTCACATTTTTTTCAGATTCATATGGATTAAATCTGTACCAGAGGGCCTCATCCCAGGTGTGGGGGTATTCCCTGAGCAGGTCAGTCGTTGTTAGTCTCTGCATGGGGAATGTAAATAGTGACTGTGTTACAGCGCTGTTCTTTGTGTCTCTTTTTAGGAAGTAACCCTGGATACCAGCAGTCAAGGTGAGCATTGGAGAGAAGCGGTTGTTATTGCTCAGACCTCTGTTTCTGGTACAACTCTAAGCTTCCATTCTCATTTGTGCCCTTTAGGCAATCCACTCTGCCAGGTCCCCATCCCCAGCTGGCCGATGGATCGGGTTTGCTGCTCCTGTGAGCCCTGTGGATGCATTAGAGGACTCCGTGATGAAGCCTCAGCCTTTTCAATTCACAGGTGTCACACAGGTAGATTTTGGCAACTGCTGAGGCGATGTGGTGAGTCCGGGAGGTAGGGAGAAGGGATGAGGCTCAACTCAGGTGTCAGCAGTGCCCCATCACCTTGTCTCTCCTTAACCCAGGTGCACCCTGTGACAATGGTGTCGGCCTCTGAGCAAGCCTGAAGCCTGGGGCCTGAGGAGCCGGGCATCCTTAGGAGAATGGTGAGTAGCAGAATTGTGTTTTGGCTACTGTGCTGCTGAGGTTGTGCATTGATGTTTGGTTTCCTTTCTCTTGGCAGACTGAGAGACAACAGCCTGGCGTCACCAGGGATTTCCCAGATGGCGAGGTGGCCTTCTTGTGCACCTGACACAGACTGGCGTCCCCAGATGTCTGAAAGATAAGCAGAGGGCCAAAGCCTCAGAGGGGATGAAAGTGGGGTGCTGTTGGGACCCACTTGGAGGGGATTTTGATTTGGCTTTGTAGATGGAGGTGTCCATGAAGTGGCTCCTTAGGCCACATGAAAGGAAAGTCTCACTTTTGATGACAGAGCTGAGGTGTGCAGGGCAGAGCAGTCCCAGTATCTGTGGTGTCACTTGTCTGTCATGCATTCTGTGTTGTTTGGGTATGTCCTGTCTTTTACCTTAGTCCTTTGAGGGGCCTATCAGAAACCCTGGCATCATTCTTAGCATCTGTGATCCCTGCATTCCTTGGCCTGGCATCAGTGCTATAGAACTTTTGACTCAGGATCTCAGACTGGCATCAGAATCTCTTCTCTCTTTAGAAGCATCCAGTCCCATGTCTTTCCAGGTCTTGTTCTGAGCTGTCTGGACAGCTGCACCCTGCAAGGATCCATTGTGGTGGGTTAGGACTTGTAAGAATGGTGAGGTTAGGTAGAGGATTCTGGCTGTAGGATTCTCAGGCATCCATCTTTGATTTATTCCGAGAACTGCATTCAGTTAGCATCTTCTTCCTCCAGGGTTCTCTGAGCCTCATCATCCTGCCATCGATCTCATCTCAGTTATCTCATTTTGCATTCTCTCAGTCCTTGCAGTCATGCTCCTTACCAAGAGATTTCTGTCCCTGTTGTGTCCCCGTTGTTTGTTGTGTCCTGTCCTGTGTCACGGGTGTCTGCACAGGTTTGTGCTGGAGCTGCTCTGCCCTGCTGCATAGCCTGGTGCAGTAGGAGAAGTCCTGGGGACCTGAAAATTGGTAATGTGGGGTGTTGTTGGTCTCTAGATGGACACAAGATATCTGGAGCTTTTAAGTTATCCTGCAATACTTTGACTATTGTCCTAACTTTATTTTCAGATTGAGATAGATGAAATCTGTTCCAGCGGGCCCCATCCCGGGTGAGGGGGTATTCCCTGAGCAGGTCAGTCATCGTTTGTCTCTGCAGCACAAGTCTAAATGGTGACTGTGTTACAGCACTGTTCTTTGTCTTTCTTTTTAGTAAGTAACCCTGGATACCAGCAGTAAAGGTGAGCTGGGCAAGGTGAGTAGTGTACCGAAGCAGTTGTTATTGCTCAAGCCTCACTTTTTGGTACAACTCTAAGCATCCGTTCTCGTTTGTGCCCTTTAGGCAATCCCCTCGTAGTGTGTCAGGCCTTGTCACCAATCGGCCGATGGACCAGGTTTGCTGCTCCTGTGAGCCCTGTGGATGTGTTACGGGACTTGGTGATGAAACCTCTGCCCTTTCTGTTGAAAGGTGTCACCCGGGTAGCCTTTGGTAACGGCTGAGGAGTTGTGGTGACTCGGGGAGGTCTGGAGGAGGAGAGAGGGTCCACTCAGGTTTCAGCAGTGCCCTGTCACCTTGTCTCCCCATAACCCAGGTGCACCCTGCCACAATGGTGTCTGCCTCTGAACACCCCTGAAGTCTGTGGTCCGAGGAGCCGGGCATTCTCAGGAGAATGGTGAGTAGCAGAATTGTTGTGTTTTGGCTGCTGTGCTGCTGAGATCATGCATTGATGTTTGCTTTCCTTTCTCTTGGCAGAATCGGAGACAACAGCCTGGTGACAGCAGGGATTTCCCAGATGGCGAGGTGGCCTTCTTGTGCACCTGACACAGACTGGCATGCCCAGATGTCTGAGAGATAAGTAGAGGGCCAAGACCCACAGAGGGGATGAAAATGGGGTGCTGTTGGGACCCACCGGGAGGGGGTTTTGATTTGGCTTTGGAGATGGAGGTGTCCAAGAAGTGGCCCCTTAGGCCACATAAAAGGAAAGTCTCACTTTGGATGACAGAGCTGAGGTGCGCAGGGCAGAGCAGTCCCGATGTGTGTGTCGTGTCACTTGTCTATTGTGCATTCTGTGTTGTTTGTCTATCTCATGTCCTTTACCTTAGGCCTTTGAGAGGCCTATCAGAAACCATTCTTAGCATCTGTGATCTGTGTTCTTTATGTTCTTTTTCCTGGCATCAATGCCATAGAACTCTTGACTCGGGAGCTCAGACAGGCATCAGAATCTTTTCTCTCTTTAGATGCATCCAGTCCCATGTCTTTCCAGGTCTTGTTCTGAGCTGTATGGACAGCTGCACCTGGCATAGATCCACTATGGCAGATTAGGACTTGTAAGAATGGTGAGGTTAGGTAGAGGATTCTGGCTGTAGGATTCTCAGGCATCCATCTTTGCAGTTCTTGGAATAAATCATTTAGTTAGCATCTTCCTCCAGGGTTCTCTGAGCCTCATCAGCTCACCTTCGGTCTCATCTCAGTTATCTCATTTTGCATTCTCTCAGTCCTTACAGTCATTTTCCTTGCCTCGTGCTTTCTGTCCCTGTTGTGTGCCCATTGTTTGTCATGTCACGTCCTGTCCTGTGTCACGGGTGTCTGCACAGGTTTGTGCTGGAGCTGCTCTGCCCTGCTGCATAGTGTGGTGGTATAGGAGATGTCCCTGGGACTTGAAATTGGTAATGTGGGGTGTAGTGGGACTCTAGATAGGATTTGTAGATGGACACAAGATGTCTGGGGCTCTTAAATTATCCTGCAACACTTTGACTATTGTGCTCCCTTTTTTTTCAGTTTCATCTGGATTAAATGTGTGCCAGAGTGCCCCATCCCAGGTGAAGGGATTACCCCTGAGCAGGTCAGTCCATGTTTGTCTCTGCAGCAGAAGTGTAAATGGTGACTGTGTTACAGCACTGTTCTTTGTCTTTCTTTTTAGGAAGTAACTCTGGATACCAGCAATCAAGGTGAGTAGTGTATAGAAGCAGTTGTTGTTGCTCAGGTCTCATTTTCTGGTGCAGCTCTAAGCTTCCATTCTCATTTGTGCACTTTAGGCAATCCACTCTGCCAGGCCCCCAGCACTGATCGGGTTTGCTGCTCCTGTGAGCCCTCTGGATGTGTTACGAAACTTGGTGATGAAGGCTCTGCCATTTCTGTTCAAAGGTGTCACCCAGGCAGACTTTAGCAATGGCCGAGGAGTTGTGGTGAGTCAGGGAGGTCGGGAGGAGGTGCGAGGCTCCACTCAGGTGTTAGCAGTGCCACGTCACCTTGTCTCCTCTTAACCGAGGTGCATCCTGTGACAATGGCGTCACCCTCCGAGGAAGCCTGAAGTCTGCGGCCCGAGGAGCCGGGCATTCTTAGGAGACTGGCAAGTAGCAGAACTGTGTTTTGGTCGCTGTGCTGCTGAGGTTGTGCATTGATGTTTGGTTTCCTTTCTCTTGGTAGGCTGAGAGACAACAGCCTGGTGTCAGCAAGGATTTCCCAGATGGTGAGGTGGCCTTCTTGTGCACCTGACACAGACTGGCATGCCCAGATGTCTGAGAGATAAGTAGAGGGCTAAGACCCACAGAGGGGATGAAAGTGGGGTGCTGGGGTAGGACCCACCGGGAGGGGTTTTTGATTTGGCTTTGGAGATGGGGGCATCCATGAAGTGGCTCCTTAGGCCACATGAAAGGAAAGTCTCACTTTTGATGACAGAGCTGAGGTGCACAGGGCAGAGCAGTCCCGATGTGTGTCATGTCACCTGTCTGTTGTGCTATCTGTGTTGTTTGGGTATGTCGTGTCTTTTACCTTAGCCCTTTGAGGGGCTTATCAGAATCCCTGGCATCATTCTTAGAATCTGTGATCACTGCCTTCCTTGGTCTGGTATTAATGCTGTAGAACTCTTGACTCGTGAGCGCAGGCTGGCATCAGAATCTCTTCTCTCTTAAGAAGCATCCAGTCCCATGTCTTCTCAGGTCTTGTTCTGAGCTGTGTGGACAGCTGTGCCTCACAAGGATCCACAATGTCAGATTAGGACTTGTTAGAATGTGAGATCAAGTAGAGGCTTCTGGCTGTAGGATTCTCAGGCATCCATCTTTGATTTATTCCAAGAACTGCATTCAGTTAGCATCTTCTTCCTCTAGGATTCTCTGAGCCTCATCATCTCAACATCTCTCCTTGCTCGGTCATCTCGGTTTGCTTTCTCTTAGTCCTTCTGGTCATTTTCCTTGCCCAGAGATTTCTGTTCCTGTTGTGTCCCCATTGTTTGTCACGTCCTGTCCTGTGTCACTGGTGTCTGCACAGGTTTGTGCTGGAGCTGCTCTGCCCTGCTGCTTAGCCTGGTGCAAAAGGAGAAGTCCTGGGGACTTGAAATTTTTCATGTGGGGTGCAGTTGGACTGTATATGGGATTTGTAGATGGACACAAGATGTCTGGAGCTTTTAAGTTATCCTGCAGCTCTTTGACTGTTGTCCTAACTTTATTTTCAGATTCATCTGGATTAAATCTGTGCCAGAGTGCCCCATCCTGGGTGAGCGGCATCCCCCGAGCAGGTCAGTCACCATTTGTCTCTGCAGGGGGAGTGTAAGTGGTGACTCTGTTGCAGCACGGTTCTTTGTCTTTCTTTTTAGGAAGTCACGGCAGAGAGCAGCAGTGAAGTTGAGGTAGGCAAGGTGAGCATTGAATAGTGTGCTGAAGCAGTTGTAATTGCTCAAGTCTCATTTTCTGGTGCAAGTCTAAGCATCTATTCTTGTTTGTGTCCTTTAGGCAATCCACTTGGAGTCTGCCAAGCCCCGTCACCAACTGGCCGATGCACGGGGTTTGCTGCTCCTGTGAGCCCTCTGGATGCATTAGAGGACTTGGTGATGAAGCCTCAGCCTTTTCTATTCGCAGGTGTCACCAAGGTAGATTTCGGCAACTGCTGAGGAGACGTGGTGAGTCGGGGAGGTAGGGAGGAGGAGGAGGAGCGAGGCTCCCCTCAGGTGTCAGCAGTGCCACGTCACCTTGTTTCCCCTTAACCCAGGTGCACCCTGCCACAATGGTGTTGGCCTCCGAGCAAGCCTGAAGCCTGGGGCCTGAGGAGCTGGGCATTCTCAGGAGAATAGTGAGTAGCAGAATTGTGTTTTGGCCGCTGTGCTGCTGAGGTTGTGCTTTGATGTTTGGTTTCCTTTCTCTTGGCAGACTGAGAGACAACAGCCTGGTGACAGCAGGTGCTTCCCAGATGGCCTTCTTGTGCACCTGACACAGACTGGCATGCCCAGATGTCTGAGAGATAAGTAGACGGCTAAGACCCGCAGAGGAGATGATCATGAGTTACCAGGAGGGGTTTTTGATTTGGCTTTGGAGATGGGGGTGTCCATGAAGTGGCTCCTTAGACCACATAAAAGGAAATTCTCACTTTTGATGACAGAGGTGAGGTGCGCAGGGCAGAGCAGTTCCAGTGTGTGTCGTGTCACTTGTCTGTCGTGCATTCTGTGTTGTTTGGGTATGTCGTGTCTTTTACCTTAGCCCTTTGAGGGGCTTATCAGAAACCATTCTTGGCATCTGTGTTCTTTATGTTCTTTTTCCTGGCACCAATGCCATAGAACTCTTGACTCGGGAGCTCAGACAGGCATCAGAATCTCTTCTCTCTTTAGAAGCATCCAGTCCCATGTCTTCTCAGGTCTTGTTCTGAGCTGTATGGACAGCTGTGCCTCGCAAGGATCCACAATGTCAGATTAGGACTTGTTAGAATGTGAGATGAAGTAGAGGCTTCTGACTGTAGGATTCTCAAGCATCCATCTTTGATTTATTCCAAGAACTGCATTCAGTTAGCATCTTTTTCCTCCAGGGTTCTCTGAGCCTCATCAGCTCACCTTCGGTCTCATCTCAGTTATCTCATTTTGCCTTCTCTCAGTCCTTGCAGTCATTTTCCTTGCCTCATGCTTTCTGTCCCTGTTGTGTGCCCATTGTTTGTCATGTCCTGTCCTGTGTCACGGGTGTCTGCACAGGTTTGTGCTGGAGCTGCTCTGCCCTGCTGCATAGTGTGGTGGTATAGGAGATGTCCCTGGGACTTGAAATTGGTAATGTGGGGTGTAGTTGGACTCTAGATAGGATTTGTAGATGGACGCAAGATGTCTGGGGCTCTTAAATTATCCTGCAGCACTTTGACTTCTTTCCTCACTTTCTTTCAGGTGAGGAAGCATAAAATCTAGGGCTGCGTGCCCCATCCTGGGTGAGGGGCATCCCCCGAGCAGGTCAGTCAGTGTTTGTCTCTGCAGGAGGAGTGGAAATGGTGACTCTGTCACAGCACTGCTCTTGATCTTTCTTTTTAGGAAGTCAAGGCAGATATCAGCAGTCAAGGTGAGGTAGGCACGGTGAGCATTGAATAGTGTGTTGAAGCAGTGGTTATTGCTCAAGTCTCACTTTCTGAAGCAACTCTAAACATCTATTCCTGTTTGTGTGCTTTAGGCAATCCACTTAGCAAATGTCAGGCCATGTCACCAACTGCCCGATGGACCAGGTTTGCTGCTCCTCTGACCCATGAGGATGTATCAGAGAACTTGGTGCTGAAGCCTCAGCTTGGACTTAGCAACCTCGGTGGACTGTTCCTTAAGAGACTGTAAACCTCAGCGTATTCCCACGGGGATTAAAAGTCCTGTTACAGCAAGTGGACAATCAGTGGTGGCTTTATAGATTGGATGCTTGTCTGCCAGCATGGTGGGATTTAATATTCTTGTTGGACTTATTGATGCTGATTATACAAGAAAAATACAAATAATGGCACAAACGTTGTTCCCTTTGTTCATTCGGGCTGGATCACGAATTACTCCCTTGCCTCAGTTAACCAGAGGAACTTTATCACTAGACAAGCAGCAACGGGGTGAGAGTAGTTTTGGCTCCACAAGAACAATGGCTTTCTTAACAGTGGACTTAAAGCATTGTCCTAAAAAACATATTGACGTTCAGTATCAAGGTCACACCAACACCCTGATTGCGCTCTTGGACGCTGGCGCAGACGTCAGCATCATAGGGACGCAGAAATGGCCACCTTAGTAGCCCACCCATGAAGGAAATGCTACAGTGACAGGAGTAGCAAGACTCACGCTTGCACGGACATCCCCTCTGCTGAAAATTCTTATAGAGGAAAGACTGTCACCTGTGCGGTTTCTGTAATACCACTCCCTGAGGGTGTCCATGCCTTGCTAAGCTGTGACCTGTGAGCACAATTAAGACATCTTTATAAAGACTGCCATTGCATGGACTTTCCTAATAGAAAACAGAAGACCGGGTGTGGGTTGAGCAATTGCCTTTAAAAAGAGGAGCAAAACTATTTTAGCTTTGTACTGATAAATGATGCTTGTAGTTTCTAGTGATTTCTAGTATTTTGGTGGCTACTTAAAATATTTGCAAATAGAGGTTTATATAATTTGTGCTAACATCTGGTATTTTATAGGTGACTATAGAAAACATCTTTAGTAATTTTCGTATGACATAAAAAAAAAAGAGAGAAAGTTAAAAGACTATTTTGCAGATGAATACTATAAAGCCTATATATGATATCTGTGTCTGCATATGAGGCAACAGTGGCAGATAGCTCAATAACAAGTGGAATTGCAACAAATGACTTTTTTACAAATGTACCTTTCCATCAAGAGTTTAAAAACAAACAAAAAACACTAAAGCAAAAATCACTGTCAGTCTGAAGCTTCTGCACACACATTTTTGCTTTACACCAAGTAGTTTGCTAAGTGAAGCCTACCATTAAATGTACTAATTTCATTTAGAAATATTTCTTTCTCTATGATACAAACACCATAATGCAACTGTCTAGTGCAGTTATATTACAAAGAAGGTGTCAATCTCATCAAATGACCCTATTCAATTGCCAGCAGGTTACTTTTTAATATATGGAGACCGTGCCTAGCCTAGTATCCCATCTATGCTGCCAGGGGGGCCACGTACAATTGGACAGCTGTCTCTGCTTACACCAAACACTTCCATGAGCCGCTGCCATTATACAGTAAAAGAATGGCCCATGCATTTACTGCTGACTGTAAAGATGATGTAAAGTTTTGGTCCCCAGAGGCCATTATTACAGCATCCTTTCTAGCTCCAGGGGTGTCAGCTGCAGGTGCCCATGACACCCTAAATAAGTTGGGATGCTGGCTCGCGAAAGAAACCAATGCTACTTCTATGGCGCTTTCTAGCCTTTTGCTTGATGTTAATTCTATTCGCCATGCAGCGCTTCAAAATAGAGCTGCAATTGATTTTCTTTTGCTTGCACAAAGCCATAGTTGTGAAGAATTTGAAGGCATGTGTTGTATGAACCTTTCTGACCATTCTCAGTCTATCCACGCCCAGCTCTCTGAGTTGCGGAGGCTGACTGAGAACTTGCAGGTAGAATCAGGCCTTGGTCTTGATAGTTGGCTTAAATCCTTAGGCCTGGGGTCCTGGCTACGTGCTATTGCTAAAGCTGGTATTATAGTAAGCATTATAGCTTTGTTAGTAGTGTTAATTTTGCCTTGTTTTTGTATATGGTTGCAAAATATTGTTGATATCTGCTGCATTTAATCAAACCTTGCTTGTCCAAAAAGAAAACGGGGGAAATGTAGAAGGATTATGTGCAGGACTGGCTTGCGAGCAAGGGACATAGCAGGGAGGATTAGCTGACAGAGAGCATGTATACAGGCCTGACAGTCATCAGTCAGTGTCCAATGGTAAAGCTGGGTCATAGTGACCTTACTGCAACATGAAGAGGTAGGAGGATAATACCTTGCCAGAATAGTGAGATCAGTTTCAATAGTTTACAATAAAAACCTAGAAGATTGTAGAAGTAGATGTAACTGGATGATAAGTAAGCTAACCAATCCTGAGCTCAGCTTTTGCAATATGTATGAAGCTTATTAAGAAATGTATTTAACCTGCTGTATTCGCCTAATAAAGATGATCAAATGATGTCCGGTCTCCCTTGGTCCCAACACCCACTCATCGCCCCCTGCCGTCCTTCAAACTGCATTGCACTCACAGCGCCCCCTGCCCTCCTTCAAAAAGCATTGCACTCACAGCGCCCCCTGCCCTCCTTCAAACCGCATTGCACTCACAGCGCCCCCTGCTGTCCTTAAAACCGCATTGCACTAACAGCTCCCCCTGCTGTCTTGCGTGGGGCGCTGCAGGCGCTCACTAATGATGTAACCGATGTATCGTGCCTCAGAAAAGACCCCACGACATAGTCGTCCTGCCAGCTGCCCGACCGAAACGGCAATATAAAAACTGCTCCCTAAAAAAAACTTGCCGCTACACCGCTGGTCACTGACGAAGTAGAGTAGCAGCACGTCTAGCCGGGATGCGCAGAGAGCACAAAAAAGCACCAGAAACCGAGGAAAAAACATCTGTCCCGGAAACCGCCATTTTGTCCTGCATCAGGCAACTCCATGGGCACCGCCATCTTGCCGCGGACCACATGACTCCCTGGGGGTGGCCATCTTGCCGCATACCACGTGACCAGAGGACACCGCCATATAGTCCTGTGTCACATGACCTACTGGGCGCCGCCAAATTGGATGATAGGTAAGTTTATTCTTCAGTGTTTATCTGCAGGCTTAGGGTATTTTTCAGCATTTATCTGTAGGGTTAGAGGTTAGGGTTTAGGGTAAGAGATAGGGTAAGGGGTAAGGGTAAGGGGGGTTAGGGTTAAGGGTTAGGGTTAGGGGTTAGGGTCAGGGTTCAGCAAACTAAAAAGCCCAGAGCTGCGGGCACGCTGCAGCTGCAAAGGGCGTCCCAGGGGCATCGCAAAACTGCCACAAGCTGGCCTCCTCGAGGGCTTTCTCCTTGGCACCTGCCCTAACCCTAGGCTGATTGGCTGCCCTGCCTAGGGTTAGGGCTAGGGTTAGGGTTAGGCCTAGGGTTAGGGTTCCGCAAACTAAAAGGCCCAGAGCTGTGGGCACGCTGCAGCTGCAAAGGGCATCCCAGGGGCATCGCAAAACTGCCACAAGCTGGCCTCCTCGAGGGCTTTCTCCTTGGCACCTGCCCTAACCCTAGGCTGATTGGCTGCCCTGCCTAGGGTTAGGGTTAGACCTAGGGTTAGGGTTCCGCAAACTAAAAGGCACAGAGCTGCGGGCACACTGCAGCCGCAAAGGGCATCCCAGGGGCATCGCAAAATTGCCACAAGCTGGCCTCCTCGAGGGCTTTCTCCTTGGCACCTGCCCTAACCCTAGGCTGATTGGCTGCCCTGCCTAGGGTTAGGGTTAGGGTTACGCCTAGGGTTAGGGTTCCGCAAACTAAAAGGCCCAGAGCTGCGGGCACGCTGCAGCTGCAAAGGGCATCCCAGGGGCATCGCAAAACTGCCACAAGCTGGCCTCCTCGAGCGCTTTCTCCTTGGCACCTGCCCTAACCCTAGGCTGATTGGCTGCCCTGCCTAGGGTTAGGGTTAGGGTTAGGCCTAGGGTTAGGGTTCCGCAAAATAAGAAGCCCAGAGCTGCGGGCACGCTGCAGCTGCAAAGGGCATCCCAGGGGCATCGCAAAACTGCCACAAGCTGGCCTCCTCGAGGGCTTTCTCCGTGGCACCTGCCCTAACCCTAGGCTGATTGGCTGCCCTGCCTAGGGTTAGGGTTAGACCTAGGGTTAGGGTTCCGCAAACTAAAAAGCCCAGAGCTGCGGGCACACTGCAGCTGCAAAGGGCATCCCAGGGGCATGGCAAAACTGCCACAAGCTGGCCTCCTCGAGGGCTTTCTCCTTGGCACCTGCCCTAACCCTAGGCTGATTGGCTGCTCTGCCTAGGGTTAGGGTTAGGGTTAGGCCTAGGGTTAGGGTTCCGCAAACTAAAAGGCCCAGAGCTGCGGGCACACTGCAGCTGCAAAGGGCATCCCAGGGGCATCGCAAAACTGCCACAAGCTGGCCTCCTCGAGGGCTTTCTCCTTGGCACCTGCCCTAACCCTAGGCTGATTGGCTGCCCTGCCTAGGGTTAGGGTTAGGGTTAGGCCTAGGGTTAGGGTTCCGCAAACTAAAAGGCTCAGAGCTGCGGGCACGCTGCAGCTGCAAAGGGCATCCCAGGAGCATGGCAAAACTGCCACAAGCTGGCCTCCTCGAGGGCTTTCTCCTTGGCACCTGCCCTAACCCTAGGCTGATTGGCTGCCCTGCCTAGGGTTAGGGTTAGGGTTAGGCCTAGGGTTAGGGTTCCGCAAACTAAAAGGCCCAGAGCTGCGGGCACACTGCAGCTGCAAAGGGCATCCCAGGGGCATCGCAAAACTGCCACAAGCTGGCCTCCTCGAGGGCTTTCTCCTTGGCACCTTCCCTAACCCTAGGCTGATTGGCTGCCCTGCCTAGGGTTAGGGTTAGGCCTAGGGTTAGGGTTCCGCAAACTAAAAGGCCCAGAGCTGCGGGCACACTGCAGCTGCAAAGGGCATCCCAGGGGCATCGCAAAACTGCCACAAGCTGGCCTCCTCGAGGGCTTTCTCCTTGGCACCTGCCCTAACCCTAGGCTGATTGGCTGCCCTGCCTAGGGTTAGGGTTAGGCCTAGGGTTAGGGTTCCGCAAACTAAAAGGCCCAGAGCTGCGGGCACACTGCAGCTGCAAAGGGCATCCCAGGGGCATCGCAAAACTGCCACAACCTGGCCTCCTCGAGGGCTTTCTCCTTGGCACCTGCCCTAACCCTAGGCTGATTGGCTGCCCTGCCTAGGGTTAGGGTTAGGGTTACGCCTAGGGTTAGGGTTCCGCAAACTAAAAGGCCCAGAGCTGCGGGCACACTTCAGCTGCAAAGGGCATCCCAGGGGCATCTCAAAACTGCCACAACCTTGCCTCCTCGAGGGCTTTCTCCGTGGCACCTGCCCTAACCCTAGGCTGATTGGCTGCCCTGCCTAGGGTTAGGGTTAGGCCTAGGGTTAGGGTTCCGCAAACTAAAAGGCCCAGAGCTGCGGGCACACTGCAGCTGCAAAGGGCATCCCAGGGGCATCGCAAAACTGCCACAAGCTGGCCTCCTCGAGGGCTTTCTCCTTGGCACCTGCCCTAACCCTAGGCTGATTGGCTGCCCTGCCTAGGGTTAGGGTTAGGCCTAGGGTTAGGGTTCCGCAAACTAAAAGGCCCAGAGCTGCGGGCACACTGCAGCTGCAAAGGGCATCCCAGGGGCATCTCAAAACTGCCACAAGCTGGCCTCCTCGAGGGCTTTCTCCTTGGCACCTGCCCTAACCCTAGGCTGATTGGCTGCCCTGCCTAGGGTTAGGGTTAGGCCTAGGGTTAGGGTTCCGCAAACTAAAAGGCCCAGAGCTGCGGGCACACTGCAGCTGCAAAGGGCATCCCAGGGGCATCGCAAAACTGCCACAACCTGGCCTCCTCGAGGGCTTTCTCCTTGGCACCTGCCCTAACCCTAGGCTGATTGGCTGCCCTGCCTAGGGTTAGGGTTAGGGTTAGGCCTAGGGTTAGGGTTCCGCAAACTAAAGGGCCCAGAGCTGCGGGCACGCTGCAGCTGCAAAGGGCATCCCAGGGGCATCGCAAAACTGCCACAACCTGGCCTCCTCGAGGGCTTTCTCCTTGGCACCTGCCCTAACCCTAGGCTGATTGGCTGCCCTGCCTAGGGTTAGGGTTAGGGTTAGGCCTAGGGTTAGGGTTCCGCAAACTAAAAGGCTCAGAGCTGCGGGCACGCTGCAGCTGCAAAGGGCATCCCAGGGGCATGGCAAAACTGCCACAAGCTGGCCTCCTCGAGGGCTTTCTCCTTGGCACCTGCCCTAACCCTAGGCTGATTGGCTGCCCTGCCTAGGGTTTGGGTTAGGGTTACGCCTAGGGTTAGGGTTCCGCAAACTAAAAGGCCCAGAGCTGCGGGCACACTGCAGCTGCAAAGGGCATCCCAGGGGCATCGCAAAACTGCCACAAGCTGGCCTCCTCGAGGGCTTTCTCCTTGGCACCTGCCCTAACCCTAGGCTGATTGGCTGCCCTGCCTAGGGTTAGGGTTAGGCCTAGGGTTAGGGTTCCGCAAACTAAAAGGCCCAGAGCTGCGGGCACACTGCAGCTGCAAAGGGCATCCCAGGGGCATCGCAAAACTGCCACAAGCTGGCCTCCTCGAGGGCTTTCTCCTTGGCACCTGCCCTAACCCTAGGCTGATTGGCTGCCCTGCCTAGGGTTAGGGTTAGGGTTAGGCCTAGGGTTAGGGTTCCGCAAACTAAAAGGCCCAGAGCTGCGGGCACACTTCAGCTGCAAAGGGCATCCCAGGGGCATCTCAAAACTGCCACAACCTTGCCTCCTCGAGGGCTTTCTCCGTGGCACCTGCCCTAACCCTAGGCTGATTGGCTGCCCTGCCTAGGGTTAGGGTTAGGCCTAGGGTTAGGGTTCCGCAAACTAAAAGGCACAGAGCTGCGGGCACACTGCAGCTGCAAAGGGCATCCCAGGGGCATGGCAAAACTGCCACAAGCTGGCCTCCTCGAGGGCTTTCTCCTTGGCACCTGCCCTAACCCTAGGCTGATTGGCTGCCCTGCCTAGGGTTAGGGTTAGGGTTAGGCCTAGGGTTAGGGTTCCGCAAACTAAAAGGCCCAGAGCTGCGGGCACACTGCAGCTGCAAAGGGCATCCCAGGGGCATCGCAAAACTGCCACAACCTGGCCTCCTCGAGGGCTTTCTCCTTGGCACCTGCCCTAACCCTAGGCTGATTGGCTGCCCTGCCTAGGGTTAGGGTTAGGGTTAGGCCTAGGGTTAGGGTTCCGCAAACTAAAAGGCCCAGAGCTGCGGGCACACTTCAGCTGCAAAGGGCATCCCAGGGGCATCTCAAAACTGCCACAAGCTGGCCTCCTCGAGGGCTTTCTCCTTGGCACCTGCCCTAACCCTAGGCTGATTGGCTGCCCTGCCTAGGGTTAGGGTTAGGCCTAGGGTTAGGGTTCCGCAAACTAAAAGGCCCAGAGCTGCGGGCACACTGCAGCTGCAAAGGGCATCCCAGGGGCATCGCAAAACTGCCACAAGCTGGCCTCCTCGAGGGCTTTCTCCTTGGCACCTGCCCTAACCCTAGGCTGATTGGCTGCCCTGCCTAGGGTTATGGTTAGGGTTAGGCCTAGGGTTAGGGTTCCGCAAACTAAAAGGCCCAGAGCTGCGGGCACGCTGCAGCTGCAAAGGGCATCCCAGGGGCATCGCAAAACTGCCACAAGCTGGCCTCCTCGAGCGCTTTCTCCTTGGCACCTGCCCTAACCCTAGGCTGATTGGCTGCCCTGCCTAGGGTTAGGGTTAGGGTTAGGCCTAGGGTTAGGGTTCCGCAAACTAAAAGGCCCAGAGCTGCGGGCACACTGCAGCTGCAAAGGGCATCCCAGGGGCATGGCAAAACTGCCACAAGCTGGCCTCCTCGAGGGCTTTCTCCTTGGCACCTGCCCTAACCCTAGGCTGATTGGCTGCCCTGCCTAGGGTTAGGGTTAGGGTTAGGCCTAGGGTTAGGGTTCCGCAAACTAAAAGGCCCAGAGCTGCGGGCACACTGCAGCTGCAAAGGGCATCCCAGGGGCATCGCAAAACTGCCACAAGCTGGCCTCCTCGAGGGCTTTCTCCTTGGCACCTGCCCTAACCCTAGGCTGATTGGCTGCCCTGCCTAGGGTTAGGGTTAGGGTTAGGCCTAGGGTTAGGGTTCCGCAAACTAAAAGGCTCAGAGCTGCGGGCACGCTGCAGCTGCAAAGGGCATCCCAGGAGCAGGGCAAAACTGCCACAAGCTGGCCTCCTCGAGGGCTTTCTCCTTGGCACCTGCCCTAACCCTAGGCTGATTGGCTGCCCTGCCTAGGGTTAGGGTTAGGGTTAGGCCTAGGGTTAGGGTTCCGCAAACTAAAAGGCCCAGAGCTGCGGGCACACTGCAGCTGCAAAGGGCATCCCAGGGGCATCGCAAAACTGCCACAACCTGGCCTCCTCGAGGGCTTTCTCCTTGGCACCTGCCCTAACCCTAGGCTGATTGGCTGCCCTGCCTAGGGTTAGGGTTAGGGTTAGGCCTAGGGTTAGGGTTCCGCAAACTAAAAGGCCCAGAGCTGCGGGCACACTTCAGCTGCAAAGGGCATCCCAGGGGCATCTCAAAACTGCCACAAGCTGGCCTCCTCGAGGGCTTTCTCCTTGGCACCTGCCCTAACCCTAGGCTGATTGGCTGCCCTGCCTAGGGTTAGGGTTAGGCCTAGGGTTAGGGTTCCGCAAACTAAAAGGCCCAGAGCTGCGGGCACACTGCAGCTGCAAAGGGCATCCCAGGGGCATCGCAAAACTGCCACAAGCTGGCCTCCTCGAGGGCTTTCTCCTTGGCACCTGCCCTAACCCTAGGCTGATTGGCTGCCCTGCCTAGGGTTAGGGTTAGGTTTAGGCCTAGGGTTAGGGTTGCGCAAACTAAAAGGCCCAGAGCTGCGGGCACGCTGCAGCTGCAAAGGGCATCCCAGGGGCATCGCAAAACTGCCACAAGCTGGCCTCCTCGAGCGCTTTCTCCTTGGCACCTGCCCTAACCCTAGGCTGATTGGCTGCCCTGCCTAGGGTTTGGGTTAGGGTTACGCCTAGGGTTAGGGTTCCGCAAACTAAAAGGCCCAGAGCTGCGGGCACACTGCAGCTGCAAAGGGCATCCCAGGGGCATCGCAAAACTGCCACAAGCTGGCCTCCTCGAGGGCTTTCTCCTTGGCACCTGCCCTAACCCTAGGCTGATTGGCTGCCCTGCCTAGGGTTAGGGTTAGGCCTAGGGTTAGGGTTCCGCAAACTAAAAGGCCCAGAGCTGCGGGCACACTGCAGCTGCAAAGGGCATCCCAGGGGCATGGCAAAACTGCCACAAGCTGGCCTCCTCGAGGGCTTTCTCCTTGGCACCTGCCCTAACCCTAGGCTGATTGGCTGCCCTGCCTAGGGTTAGGGTTAGGGTTAGGCCTAGGGTTAGGGTTCCGCAAACTAAAAGGCCCAGAGCTGCGGGCACACTTCAGCTGCAAAGGGCATCCCAGGGGCATCTCAAAACTGCCACAACCTTGCCTCCTCGAGGGCTTTCTCCGTGGCACCTGCCCTAACCCTAGGCTGATTGGCTGCCCTGCCTAGGGTTAGGGTTAGGCCTAGGGTTAGGGTTCCGCAAACTAAAAGGCCCAGAGCTGCGGGCACACTGCAGCTGCAAAGGGCATCCCAGGGGCATGGCAAAACTGCCACAAGCTGGCCTCCTCGAGGGCTTTCTCCTTGGCACCTGCCCTAACCCTAGGCTGATTGGCTGCCCTGCCTAGGGTTAGGGTTAGGGTTAGGCCTAGGGTTAGGGTTCCGCAAACTAAAAGGCCCAGAGCTGCGGGCACACTGCAGCTGCAAAGGGCATCCCAGGGGCATGGCAAAACTGCCACAAGCTGGCCTCCTCGAGGGCTTTCTCCTTGGCACCTGCCCTAACCCTAGGCTGATTGGCTGCCCTGCCTAGGGTTAGGGTTAGGGTTAGGCCTAGGGTTAGGGTTCCGCAAACTAAAAGGCCCAGAGCTGCGGGCACACTTCAGCTGCAAAGGGCATCCCAGGGGCATCTCAAAACTGCCACAAGCTGGCCTCCTCGAGGGCTTTCTCCTTGGCACCTGCCCTAACCCTAGGCTGATTGGCTGCCCTGCCTAGGGTTAGGGTTAGGCCTAGGGTTAGGGTTCCGCAAACTAAAAGGCCCAGAGCTGCGGGCACACTGCAGCTGCAAAGGGCATCCCAGGGGCATCGCAAAACTGCCACAAGCTGGCCTCCTCGAGGGCTTTCTCCTTGGCACCTGCCCTAACCCTAGGCTGATTGGCTGCCCTGCCTAGGGTTAGGGTTAGGGTTAGGCCTAGGGTTAGGGTTCCGCAAACTAAAAGGCCCAGAGCTGCGGGCACGCTGCAGCTGCAAAGGGCATCCCAGGGGCATCGCAAAACTGCCACAAGCTGGCCTCCTCGAGCGCTTTCTCCTTGGCACCTGCCCTAACCCTAGGCTGATTGGCTGCCCTGCCTAGGGTTAGGGTTAGGGTTAGGCCTAGGGTTAGGGTTCCGCAAACTAAAAGGCCCAGAGCTGCGGGCACACTGCAGCTGCAAAGGGCATCCCAGGGGCATGGCAAAACTGCCACAAGCTGGCCTCCTCGAGGGCTTTCTCCTTGGCACCTGCCCTAACCCTAGGCTGATTGGCTGCCCTGCCTAGGGTTAGGGTTAGGGTTAGGCCTAGGGTTAGGGTTCCGCAAACTAAAAGGCCCAGAGCTGCGGGCACACTGCAGCTGCAAAGGGCATCCCAGGGGCATCGCAAAACTGCCACAAGCTGGCCTCCTCGAGGGCTTTCTCCTTGGCACCTGCCCTAACCCTAGGCTGATTGGCTGCCCTGCCTAGGGTTAGGGTTAGGGTTAGGCCTAGGGTTAGGGTTCCGCAAACTAAAAGGCTCAGAGCTGCGGGCACGCTGCAGCTGCAAAGGGCATCCCAGGAGCAGGGCAAAACTGCCACAAGCTGGCCTCCTCGAGGGCTTTCTCCTTGGCACCTGCCCTAACCCTAGGCTGATTGGCTGCCCTGCCTAGGGTTAGGGTTAGGGTTAGGCCTAGGGTTAGGGTTCCGCAAACTAAAAGGCCCAGAGCTGCGGGCACACTGCAGCTGCAAAGGGCATCCCAGGGGCATCGCAAAACTGCCACAACCTGGCCTCCTCGAGGGCTTTCTCCTTGGCACCTGCCCTAACCCTAGGCTGATTGGCTGCCCTGCCTAGGGTTAGGGTTAGGGTTAGGCCTAGGGTTAGGGTTCCGCAAACTAAAAGGCCCAGAGCTGCGGGCACACTTCAGCTGCAAAGGGCATCCCAGGGGCATCTCAAAACTGCCACAAGCTGGCCTCCTCGAGGGCTTTCTCCTTGGCACCTGCCCTAACCCTAGGCTGATTGGCTGCCCTGCCTAGGGTTAGGGTTAGGCCTAGGGTTAGGGTTCCGCAAACTAAAAGGCCCAGAGCTGCGGGCACACTGCAGCTGCAAAGGGCATCCCAGGGGCATCGCAAAACTGCCACAAGCTGGCCTCCTCGAGGGCTTTCTCCTTGGCACCTGCCCTAACCCTAGGCTGATTGGCTGCCCTGCCTAGGGTTAGGGTTAGGTTTAGGCCTAGGGTTAGGGTTCTGCAAACTAAAAGGCCCAGAGCTGCGGGCACGCTGCAGCTGCAAAGGGCATCCCAGGGGCATCGCAAAACTGCCACAAGCTGGCCTCCTCGAGCGCTTTCTCCTTGGCACCTGCCCTAACCCTAGGCTGATTGGCTGCCCTGCCTAGGGTTAGGGTTAGGGTTAGGCCTAGGGTTAGGGTTCCGCAAACTAAAAGGCCCAGAGCTGCGGGCACACTGCAGCTGCAAAGGGCATCCCAGGGGCATGGCAAAACTGCCACAAGCTGGCCTCCTCGAGGGCTTTCTCCTTGGCACCTGCCCTAACCCTAGGCTGATTGGCTGCCCTGCCTAGGGTTAGGGTTAGGGTTAGGCCTAGGGTTAGGGTTCCGCAAACTAAAAGGCTCAGAGCTGCGGGCACGCTGCAGCTGCAAAGGGCATCCCAGGAGCATGGCAAAACTGCCACAAGCTGGCCTCCTCGAGGGCTTTCTCCTTGGCACCTGCCCTAACCCTAGGCTG
Organism: Fringilla coelebs; assembly: GCF_963513975.1. Lineage (NCBI taxonomy): Eukaryota > Metazoa > Chordata > Aves > Passeriformes > Fringillidae > Fringilla > Fringilla coelebs. The sequence goes on from NC_140048.1 coordinate 10,291,160, forward strand.
ATTGGCTGCCCTGCCTAGGGTTAGGGTTAGGGTTAGGCCTAGGGTTAGGGTTCCGCAAACTAAAAGGCCCAGAGCTGCGGGCACACTGCAGCTGCAAAGGGCATCCCAGGGGCATCGCAAAACTGCCACAAGCTGGCCTCCTCGAGGGCTTTCTCCTTGGCACCTTCCCTAACCCTAGGCTGATTGGCTGCCCTGCCTAGGGTTAGGGTTAGGCCTAGGGTTAGGGTTCCGCAAACTAAAAGGCCCAGAGCTGCGGGCACGCTGCAGCTGCAAAGGGCATCCCAGGGGCATCGCAAAACTGCCACAAGCTGGCCTCCTCGAGGGCTTTCTCCTTGGCACCTGCCCTAACCCTAGGCTGATTGGCTGCCCTGCCTAGGGTTAGGGTTAGGGTTACGCCTAGGGTTAGGGTTCCGCAAACTAAAAGGCCCAGAGCTGCGGGCACACTGCAGCTGCAAAGGGCATCCCAGGGGCATCGCAAAACTGCCACAAGCTGGCCTCCTCGAGGGCTTTCTCCTTGGCACCTGCCCTAACCCTAGGCTGATTGGCTGCCCTGCCTAGGGTTAGGGTTAGGGTTACGCCTAGGGTTAGGGTTCCGCAAACTAAAAGGCCCAGAGCTGCGGGCACACTTCAGCTGCAAAGGGCATCCCAGGGGCATCTCAAAACTGCCACAACCTTGCCTCCTCGAGGGCTTTCTCCGTGGCACCTGCCCTAACCCTAGGCTGATTGGCTGCCCTGCCTAGGGTTAGGGTTAGGCCTAGGGTTAGGGTTCCGCAAACTAAAAGGCCCAGAGCTGCGGGCACACTGCAGCTGCAAAGGGCATCCCAGGGGCATCGCAAAACTGCCACAAGCTGGCCTCCTCGAGGGCTTTCTCCTTGGCACCTGCCCTAACCCTAGGCTGATTGGCTGCCCTGCCTAGGGTTAGGGTTAGGGTTAGGCCTAGGGTTAGGGTTCCGCAAAATAAAAAGCCCAGAGCTGCGGGCACGCTGCAGCTGCAAAGGGCATCCCAGGGGCATCGCAAAACTGCCACAAGCTGGCCTCCTCGAGCGCTTTCTCCTTGGCACCTGCCCTAACCCTAGGCTGATTGGCTGCCCTGCCTAGGGTTAGGGTTAGGGTTAGGCCTAGGGTTAGGGTTCCGCAAAATAAAAAGCCCAGAGCTGCGGGCACGCTGCAGCTGCAAAGGGCATCCCAGGGGCATGGCAAAACTGCCACAAGCTGGCCTCCTCGAGGGCTTTCTCCTTGGCACCTGCCCTAACCCTAGGCTGATTGGCTGCCCTGCCTAGGGTTAGGGTTAGACCTAGGGTTAGGGTTCCGCAAACTAAAAAGCCCAGAGCTGCGGGCACACTGCAGCTGCAAAGGGCATCCCAGGGGCATCGCAAAACTGCCACAAGCTGGCCTCCTCGAGGGCTTTCTCCTTGGCACCTGCCCTAACCCTAGGCTGATTGGCTGCCCTGCCTAGGGTTAGGGTTAGGGTTAGGCCTAGGGTTAGGGTTCCGCAAACTAAAAGGCCCAGAGCTGCGGGCACACTGCAGCTGCAAAGGGCATCCCAGGGGCATCGCAAAACTGCCACAAGCTGGCCTCCTCGAGGGCTTTCTCCTTGGCACCTGCCCTAACCCTAGGCTGATTGGCTGCCCTGCCTAGGGTTAGGGTTAGGCCTAGGGTTAGGGTTCCGCAAACTAAAAGGCCCAGAGCTGCGGGCACACTGCAGCTGCAAAGGGCATCCCAGGGGCATGGCAAAACTGCCACAAGCTGGCCTCCTCGAGGGCTTTCTCCTTGGCACCTGCCCTAACCCTAGGCTGATTGGCTGCCCTGCCTAGGGTTAGGGTTAGGGTTACGCCTAGGGTTAGGGTTCCGCAAACTAAAAGGCCCAGAGCTGCGGGCACACTTCAGCTGCAAAGGGCATCCCAGGGGCATCTCAAAACTGCCACAACCTTGCCTCCTCGAGGGCTTTCTCCGTGGCACCTGCCCTAACCCTAGGCTGATTGGCTGCCCTGCCTAGGGTTAGGGTTAGGCCTAGGGTTAGGGTTCCGCAAACTAAAAGGCCCAGAGCTGCGGGCACACTGCAGCTGCAAAGGGCATCCCAGGGGCATGGCAAAACTGCCACAACCTGGCCTCCTCGAGGGCTTTCTCCTTGGCACCTGCCCTAACCCTAGGCTGATTGGCTGCCCTGCCTAGGGTTAGGGTTAGGGTTAGGCCTAGGGTTAGGGTTCCGCAAACTAAAAGGCCCAGAGCTGCGGGCACACTGCAGCTGCAAAGGGCATCCCAGGGGCATCGCAAAACTGCCACAAGCTGGCCTCCTCGAGGGCTTTCTCCTTGGCACCTGCCCTAACCCTAGGCTGATTGGCTGCCCTGCCTAGGGTTAGGGTTAGGCCTAGGGTTAGGGTTCCGCAAACTAAAAGGCCCAGAGCTGCGGGCACACTTCAGCTGCAAAGGGCATCCCAGGGGCATCTCAAAACTGCCACAAGCTGGCCTCCTCGAGGGCTTTCTCCTTGGCACCTGCCCTAACCCTAGGCTGATTGGCTGCCCTGCCTAGGGTTAGGGTTAGGCCTAGGGTTAGGGTTCCGCAAACTAAAAGGCCCAGAGCTGCGGGCACACTGCAGCTGCAAAGGGCATCCCAGGGGCATCGCAAAACTGCCACAAGCTGGCCTCCTCGAGGGCTTTCTCCTTGGCACCTGCCCTAACCCTAGGCTGATTGGCTGCCCTGCCTAGGGTTAGGGTTAGGGTTAGGCCTAGGGTTAGGGTTCCGCAAACTAAAAGGGCCCAGAGCTGCGGGCACGCTGCAGCTGCAAAGGGCATCCCAGGGGCATCGCAAAACTGCCACAACCTGGCCTCCTCGAGGGCTTTCTCCTTGGCACCTGCCCTAACCCTAGGCTGATTGGCTGCCCTGCCTAGGGTTAGGGTTAGGGTTAGGCCTAGGGTTAGGGTTCCGCAAACTAAAAGGCTCAGAGCTGCGGGTACGCTGCAGCTGCAAAGGGCATCCCAGGGGCATGGCAAAACTGCCACAAGCTGGCCTCCTCGAGGGCTTTCTCCTTGGCACCTGCCCTAACCCTAGGCTGATTGGCTGCCCTGCCTAGGGTTTGGGTTAGGGTTACGCCTAGGGTTAGGGTTCCGCAAACTAAAAGGCCCAGAGCTGCGGGCACAGTTCAGCTGCAAAGGGCATCCCAGGGGCATCGCAAAACTGCCACAAGCTGGCCTCCTCGAGGGCTTTCTCCTTGGCACCTGCCCTAACCCTAGGCTGATTGGCTGCCCTGCCTAGGGTTAGGGTTAGGCCTAGGGTTAGGGTTCCGCAAACTAAAAGGCCCAGAGCTGCGGGCACACTTCAGCTGCAAAGGGCATCCCAGGGGCATCTCAAAACTGCCACAAGCTGGCCTCCTCGAGGGCTTTCTCCTTGGCACCTGCCCTAACCCTAGGCTGATTGGCTGCCCTGCCTAGGGTTAGGGTTAGGCCTAGGGTTAGGGTTCCGCAAACTAAAAGGCCCAGAGCTGCGGGCACACTGCAGCTGCAAAGGGCATCCCAGGGGCATCGCAAAACTGCCACAAGCTGGCCTCCTCGAGGGCTTTCTCCTTGGCACCTGCCCTAACCCTAGGCTGATTGGCTGCCCTGCCTAGGGTTAGGGTTAGGGTTAGGCCTAGGGTTAGGGTTCCGCAAACTAAAAGGGCCCAGAGCTGCGGGCACGCTGCAGCTGCAAAGGGCATCCCAGGGGCATCGCAAAACTGCCACAACCTGGCCTCCTCGAGGGCTTTCTCCTTGGCACCTGCCCTAACCCTAGGCTGATTGGCTGCCCTGCCTAGGGTTAGGGTTAGGGTTAGGCCTAGGGTTAGGGTTCCGCAAACTAAAAGGCTCAGAGCTGCGGGTACGCTGCAGCTGCAAAGGGCATCCCAGGGGCATGGCAAAACTGCCACAAGCTGGCCTCCTCGAGGGCTTTCTCCTTGGCACCTGCCCTAACCCTAGGCTGATTGGCTGCCCTGCCTAGGGTTTGGGTTAGGGTTACGCCTAGGGTTAGGGTTCCGCAAACTAAAAGGCCCAGAGCTGCGGGCACAGTTCAGCTGCAAAGGGCATCCCAGGGGCATCGCAAAACTGCCACAAGCTGGCCTCCTCGAGGGCTTTCTCCTTGGCACCTGCCCTAACCCTAGGCTGATTGGCTGCCCTGCCTAGGGTTAGGGTTAGGCCTAGGGTTAGGGTTCCGCAAACTAAAAGGCCCAGAGCTGCGGGCACACTGCAGCTGCAAAGGGCATCCCAGGGGCATGGCAAAACTGCCACAAGCTGGCCTCCTCGAGGGCTTTCTCCTTGGTACCTGCCCTAACCCTAGGCTGATTGGCTGCCCTGCCTAGGGTTAGGGTTAGGGTTAGGCCTAGGGTTAGGGTTCCGCAAACTAAAAGGCCCAGAGCTGCGGGCACACTGCAGCTGCAAAGGGCATCCCAGGGGCATCGCAAAACTGCCACAAGCTGGCCTCCTCGAGGGCTTTCTCCTTGGCACCTGCCCTAACCCTAGGCTGATTGGCTGCCCTGCCTAGGGTTAGGGTTAGGCCTAGGGTTAGGGTTCCGCAAACTTAAAGGCCCAGAGCTGCGGGCACACTGCAGCTGCAAAGGGCATCCCAGGGGCATGGCAAAACTGCCACAAGCTGGCCTCCTCGAGGGCTTTCTCCTTGGCACCTGCCCTAACCCTAGGCTGATTGGCTGCCCTGCCTAGGGTTAGGGTTAGGGTTAGGCCTAGGGTTAGGGTTCCGCAAACTAAAAGGCCCAGAGCTGCGGGCACGCTGCAGCTGCAAAGGGCATCCCAGGGGCATCGCAAAACTGCCACAAGCTGGCCTCCTCGAGCGCTTTCTCCTTGGCACCTGCCCTAACCCTAGGCTGATTAGCTGCCCTGCCTAGGGTTAGGGTTAGGGTTACGCCTAGGGTTAGGGTTCCGCAAACTAAAAGGCCCAGAGCTGCGGGCACACTGCAGCTGCAAAGGGCATCCCAGGGGCATGGCAAAACTGCCACAAGCTGGCCTCCTCGAGGGCTTTCTCCTTGGCACCTGCCCTAACCCTAGGCTGATTGGCTGCCCTGCCTAGGGTTAGGGTTAGGGTTACGCCTAGAGTTAGGGTTCCGCAAACTAAAAGGCCCAGAGCTGCGGGCACACTTCAGCTGCAAAGGGCATCCCAGGGGCATCTCAAAACTGCCACAACCTTGCCTCCTCGAGGGCTTTCTCCGTGGCACCTGCCCTAACCCTAGGCTGATTGGCTGCCCTGCCTAGGGTTAGGGTTAGGCCTAGGGTTAGGGTTCCGCAAACTAAAAGGCCCAGAGCTGCGGGCACACTGCAGCTGCAAAGGGCATCCCAGGGGCATCGCAAAACTGCCACAAGCTGGCCTCCTCGAGGGCTTTCTCCTTGGCACCTGCCCTAACCCTAGGCTGATTGGCTGCCCTGCCTAGGGTTAGGGTTAGGGTTAGGCCTAGGGTTAGGGTTCCGGAAAATAAAAAGCCCAGAGCTGCGGGCACGCTGCAGCTGCAAAGGGCATCCCAGGGGCATGGCAAAACTGCCACAAGCTGGCCTCCTCGAGCGCTTTCTCCTTGGCACCTGCCCTAACCCTAGGCTGATTGGCTGCCCTGCCTAGGGTTAGGGTTAGGGTTAGGCCTAGGGTTAGGGTTCCGCAAACTAAAAGGCCCAGAGCTGCGGGCACACTGCAGCTGCAAAGGGCATCCCAGGGGCATCTCAAAACTGCCACAAGCTGGCCTCCTCGAGGGCTTTCTCCTTGGCACCTGCCCTAACCCTAGGCTGATTGGCTGCCCTGCCTAGGGTTAGGGTTAGGCCTAGGGTTAGGGTTCCGCAAACTAAAAGGCCCAGAGCTGCGGGCACACTGCAGCTGCAAAGGGCATCCCAGGGGCATCGCAAAACTGCCACAAGCTGGCCTCCTCGAGGGCTTTCTCCTTGGCACCTGCCCTAACCCTAGGCTGATTGGCTGCCCTGCCTAGGGTTAGGGTTAGGGTTACGCCTAGGGTTAGGGTTCCGCAAACTAAAAGGCCCAGAGCTGCGGGCACACTTCAGCTGCAAAGGGCATCCCAGGGGCATCTCGAAACTGCCACAACCTTGCCTCCTCGAGGGCTTTCTCCGTGGCACCTGCCCTAACCCTAGGCTGATTGGCTGCCCTGCCTAGGGTTAGGGTTAGGCCTAGGGTTAGGGTTCCGCAAACTAAAAGGCCCAGAGCTGCGGGCACGCTGCAGCTGCAAAGGGCATCCCAGGGGCATCGCAAAACTGCCACAAGCTGGCCTCCTCGAGGGCTTTCTCCTTGGCACCTGCCCTAACCCTAGGCTGATTGGCTGCCCTGCCTAGGGTTAGGGTTAGGGTTAGGCCTAGGGTTAGGGTTCCGCAAACTAAAAGGCCCAGAGCTGCGGGCACACTGCAGCTGCAAAGGGCATCCCAGGGGCATTGCAAAACTGCCACAAGCTGGCCTCCTCGAGGGCTTTCTCCTTGGCACCTGCCCTAACCCTAGGCTGATTGGCTGCCCTGCCTAGGGTTAGGGTTAGGGTTAGGCCTAGGGTTAGGGTTCCGCAAACTAAAAGGCCCAGAGCTGCGGGCACACTTCAGCTGCAAAGGGCATCCCAGGGGCATCTCAAAACTGCCACAAGCTGGCCTCCTCGAGGGCTTTCTCCTTGGCACCTGCCCTAACCCTAGGCTGATTGGCTGCCCTGCCTAGGGTTAGGGTTAGGCCTAGGGTTAGGGTTCCGCAAACTAAAAGGCCCAGAGCTGCGGGCACACTGCAGCTGCAAAGGGCATCCCAGGGGCATCGCAAAACTGCCACAACCTGGCCTCCTCGAGGGCTTTCTCCTTGGCACCTGCCCTAACCCTAGGCTGATTTGCTGCCCTGCCTAGGGTTAGGGTTAGGGTTAGGCCTAGGGTTAGGGTTCCGCAAACTAAAAGGCCCAGAGCTGCGGGCACGCTGCAGCTGCAAAGGGCATCCCAGGGGCATCGCAAAACTGCCACAAGCTGGCCTCCTCGAGGGCTTTCTCCTTGGCACCTGCCCTAACCCTAGGCTGATTGGCTGCCCTGCCTAGGGTTAGGGTTAGGCCTAGGGTTAGGGTTCCGCAAACTAAAAGGCCCAGAGCTGCGGGCACACTGCAGCTGCAAAGGGCATCCCAGGGGCATGGCAAAACTGCCACAAGCTGGCCTCCTCGAGGGCTTTCTCCTTGGCACCTGCCCTAACCCTAGGCTGATTGGCTGCCCTGCCTAGGGTTAGGGTTACGCCTAGGGTTAGGGTTCCGCAAACTAAAAGGCCCAGAGCTGCGGGCACACTGCAGCTGCAAAGGGCATCCCAGGGGCATCGCAAAAGTGCCACAACCTGGCCTCCTCGAGGGCTTTCTCCTTGGCACCTGCCCTAACCCTAGGCTGATTGGCTGCCCTGCCTAGGGTTAGGGTTAGGGTTAGGCCTAGGGTTAGGGTTCCGCAAACTAAAAGGCCCAGAGCTGCGGGCACACTGCAGCTGCAAAGGGCATCCCAGGGGCATCGCAAAACTGCCACAAGCTGGCCTCCTCGAGGGCTTTCTCCTTGGCACCTGCCCTAACCCTAGGCTGATTGGCTGCCCTGCCTAGGATTAGGGTTAGGGTTAGGGTTAGGGTTCCGGAAACTAAAAGGCCCAGAGCTGCGGGCACACTGCAGCTGCAAAGGGCATCCCAGGGGCATCTCAAAACTGCCACAAGCTGGCCTCCTCGAGGGCTTTCTCCTTGGCACCTGCCCTAACCCTAGGCTGATTGGCTGCCCTGCCTAGGGTTAGGGTTGGGGTTAGGCCTAGGGTTAGGGTTCCGCAAACTAAAAGGCCCAGAGCTGCGGGCACACTGCAGCTGCAAAGGGCATCCCAGGGGCATCGCAAAACTGCCACAAGCTGGCCTCCTCGAGGGCTTTCTCCTTGGCACCTGCCCTAACCCTAGGCTGATTGGCTGCCCTGCCTAGGGTTAGGGTTAGGGTTAGGCCTAGGGTTAGGGTTCCGCAAACTAAAAGGCCCAGAGCTCCAGCAGCACTGCAGCTGCAAAAGGCATCCCAAGGGCATCGCAAAACTGCCACAACATGGCCTCTGCGATGCCTTTAATTGTGGCACCTGCCTTAACCCTAGGCTGATTTGCTGCCCGGCCTAGGGTTAGGGTTAGGGTTAGGGTTCTGAAAACTAAAAAGCCCAGAGCTCCAGGAACACTGCAGCTGCAAAAGGCATCCCAAGGGCATCGCAAAACTGCCACAACATGGCCTCTGCGATGCCTTTAATTGTGGCACCTGCCTTAACCCTAGGCTGATTTGCTGCCCGGCCTAGGGTTAGGGTTAGGGTTAGGGTTAGGGTTAGGGTTCTGAAAACTAAAAAGCCCAGAGCTCCAGCAACACTGCAGCTGCAAAAGGCATCCCAAGGGCATCGCAAAACTGCCACAACATGGCCTCTGCGATGCCTTTAATTGTGGCACCTGCCTTAACCCTAGGCTGATTTGCTGCCCGGCCTAGGGTTAGGGTTAGGGTTAGGGTTAGGGTTAGGGTTCTGAAAACTAAAAAGCCCAGAGCTCCAGCAACACTGCAGCTGCAAAAGGCATCCCAAGGGCATCGCAAAACTGCCACAACATGGCCTCTGCGATGCCTTTAATTGTGGCACCTGCCTTAACCCTAGGCTGATTTGCTGCCCGGCCTAGGGTTAGGGTTAGGGTTAGGGTTAGGGTTAGGGTTCTGAAAACTAAAAAGCCCAGAGCTCCAGCAACACTGCAGCTGCAAAAGGCATCCCAAGGGCATCGCAAAACTGCCACAACATGGCCTCTGCGATGCCTTTAATTGTGGCACCTGCCTTAACCCTAGGCTGATTTGCTGCCCGGCCTAGGGTTAGGGTTAGGGTTAGGGTTAGGGTTAGGGTTCTGAAAACTAAAAAGCCCAGAGCTCCAGCAACACTGCAGCTGCAAAAGGCATCCCAAGGGCATCGCAAAACTGCCACAACATGGCCTCTGCGATGCCTTTAATTGTGGCACCTGCCTTAACCCTAGGCTGATTTGCTGCCCGGCCTAGGGTTAGGGTTAGGGTTAGGGTTAGGGTTCTGAAAACTAAAAAGCCCAGAGCTCCAGGAACACTGCAGCTGCAAAAGGCATCCCAAGGGCATCGCAAAACTGCCACAACATGGCCTCTGCGAGGCCTTTAATTGTGGCACCTGCCTTAACCCTAGGCTGATTTGCTGCCCGGCCTAGGGTTAGGGTTAGGGTTAGGGTTAGGGTTAGGGTTCTGAAAACTAAAAAGCCCAGAGCTCCAGGAACACTGCAGCTGCAAAAGGCATCCCAAGGGCATCGCAAAACTGCCACAAAATGGCCTCTGCGATGCCTTTAATTGTGGCACCTGCCTGAACCCTAGGCTGATTTGCTGCCCGGCCTAGGGTTAGGGTTAGGGTTAGGGTTAGGGTTCTGAAAACTAAAAAGCCCAGAGCTCCAGGAACACTGCAGCTGCAAAAGGCATCCCAAGGGCATCGCAAAACTGCCACAACATGGCCTCTGCGATGCCTTTAATTGTGGCACCTGCCCTAACCCTAGGCTGATTGGCTGCCCTGCCTAGGGTTAGGGTTAGGGTTAGGGTTAGGGTTAGGGTTCTGCAAACTAAAAAGCCCAGAGCTGCGGGCACGCTGCAGCTGCAAAGGGCATCCCAGGGGCATCGCAAAACTGCCACAAGCTGGCCTCCTCGAGGGCTTTCTCCTTGGCACCTGCCCTAACCCTAGGCTGATTGGCTGCCCTGCCTAGGGTTAGGGTTAGGGTTAGGCCTAGGGTTAGGGTTCCGCAAACTAAAAGGCCCAGAGCTGCGGGCACACTGCAGCTGCAAAGGGCATCCCAGGGGCATGGCAAAACTGCCACAAGCTGGCCTCCTCGAGGGCTTTCTCCTTGGCACCTGCCCTAACCCTAGGCTTATTGGCTGCCCTGCCTAGGGTTAGGGTTAGGGTTACGCCTAGGGTTAGGGTTCCGCAAACTAAAAGGCCCAGAGCTGCGGGCACGCTGCAGCTGCAAAGGGCATCCCAGGGGCATCGCAAAACTGCCACAAGCTGGCCTCCTCGAGGGCTTTCTCCTTGGCACCTGCCCTAACCCTAGGCTGATTGGCTGCCCTGCCTAGGGTTAGGGTTAGGGTTAGGCCTAGGGTTAGGGTTCCGCAAACTAAAAGGCCCAGAGCTGCGGGCACACTGCAGCTGCAAAGGGCATCCCAGGGGCATGGCAAAACTGCCACAAGCTGGCCTCCTCGAGGGCTTTCTCCTTGGCACCTGCCCTAACCCTAGGCTGATTTGCTGCCCTGCCTAGGGTTAGGGTTAGGGATAGGGTTCCGCAAACTAAAAAGCCCAGAGCTCCAGGAACACTGCAGCTGCAAAAGGCATCCCAGGGGCATCGCAAAACTGCCACAACATGGCCTCTGCGATTCCTTTAATTGTGGCACCTGCCTTAACCCTAGGCTGATTGGCTGCCCGGCCTAGGGTTAGGGTTAGGGTTAGGGTTCTGAAAACTAAAAAGCCCAGAGCTCCAGCAACACTGCAGCTGCAAAAGGCATCCCAAGGGCATCGCAAAACTGCCACAACATGGCCTCTGCGATGCCTTTAATTGTGGCACCTGCCTTAACCCTAGGCTGATTTGCTGCCCGGCCTATGGTTAGGGTTCTGAAAACTAAAAAGCCCAGAGCTCCAGCAACACTGCAGCTGCAAAAGGCATCCCAAGGGCATCGCAAAACTGCCACAACATGGCCTCTGCGATGCCTTTAATTGTGGCACCTGCCTTAACCCTAGGCTGATTTGCTGCCCGGCCTAGGGTTAGGGTTAGGGTTAGGGTTAGGGTTAGGGTTAGGGTTCTGAAAACTAAAAAGCCCAGAGCTCCAGGAACACTGCAGCTGCAAAAGGCATCCCAAGGGCATCGCAAAACTGCCACAACATGGCCTCTGCGATGCCTTTAATTGTGGCACCTGCCTTAACCCTAGGCTGATTTGCTGCCCGGCCTAGGGTTAGGGTTAGGGTTAGGGTTAGGGTTAGGGTTAGGGTTCTGAAAACTAAAAAGCCCAGAGCTCCAGCAACACTGCAGCTGCAAAAGGCATCCCAAGGGCATCGCAAAACTGCCACAACATGGCCTCTGCGATGCCTTTAATTGTGGCACCTGCCTTAACCCTAGGCTGATTTGCTGCCCGGCCTAGGGTTAGGGTTAGGGTTAGGGTTAGGGTTAGGGTTCTGAAAACTAAAAAGCCCAGAGCTCCAGCAACACTGCAGCTGCAAAAGGCATCCCAAGGGCATCGCAAAACTGCCACAACATGGCCTCTGCGATGCCTTTAATTGTGGCACCTGCCTTAACCCTAGGCTGATTTGCTGCCCGGCCTAGGGTTAGGGTTAGGGTTAGGGTTAGGGTTCTGAAAACTAAAAAGCCCAGAGCTCCAGCAACACTGCAGCTGCAAAAGGCATCCCAAGGGCATCGCAAAACTGCCACAACATGGCCTCTGCGAGGCCTTTAATTGTGGCACCTGCCTTAACCCTAGGCTGATTTGCTGCCCGGCCTAGGGTTAGGGTTAGGGTTAGGGTTAGGGTTCTGAAAACTAAAAAGCCCAGAGCTCCAGGAACACTGCAGCTGCAAAAGGCATCCCAAGGGCATCGCAAAACTGCCACAACATGGCCTCTGCGATGCCTTTAATTGTGGCACCTGCCTGAACCCTAGGCTGATTTGCTGCCCGGCCTAGGGTTAGGGTTAGGGTTAGGGTTCTGAAAACTAAAAAGCCCAGAGCTCCAGCAACACTGCAGCTGCAAAAGGCATCCCAAGGGCATCGCAAAACTGCCACAACATGGCCTCTGCGATGCCTTTAATTGTGGCACCTGCCTTAACCCTAGGCTGATTGGCTGCCCTGCCTAGGGTTAGGGTTAGGGTTAGGCCTAGGGTTAGGGTTCCGCAAACTAAAAGGCCCAGAGCTGCGGGCACGCTGCAGCTGCAAAGGGCATCCCAGGGGCATCGCAAAACTGCCATAAGCTGGCCTCCTCGAGGGCTTTCTCCTTGGCACCTGCCCTAACCCTAGGCTGATTGGCTGCCCTGCCTAGGGTTAGGGTTAGGGTTAGGCCTAGGGTTAGGGTTCCGCAAACTAAAAGGCCCAGAGCTGCGGGCACACTGCAGCTGCAAAGGGCATCCCAGGGGCATCGCAAAACTGCCACAAGCTGGCCTCCTCGAGGGCTTTCTCCTTGGCACCTGCCCTAACCCTAGGCTGATTGGCTGCCCTGCCTAGGGTTAGGGTTAGGGTTACGCCTAGGGTTAGGGTTCCGCAAACTAAAAGGCCCAGAGCTGCAGGCACACTGCAGCTGCAAAGGGCATCCCAGGGGCATCGCAAAACTGCCACAAGCTGGCCTCCTCGAGGGCTTTCTCCGTGGCACCTGCCCTAACCCTAGGCTGATTGGCTGCCCTGCCTAGGGTTAGGGTTAGGGTTAGGCCTAGGGTTAGGGTTCCGCAAACTAAAAGGCCCAGAGCTGCGGGCACACTGCAGCTGCAAAGGGCATCCCAGGGGCATGGCAAAACTGCCACAAGCTGGCCTCCTCGAGGGCTTTCTCCTTGGCACCTGCCCTAACCCTAGGCTGATTGGCTGCCCTGCCTAGGGTTAGGGTTAGGGTTACGCCTAGGGTTAGGGTTCCGCAAACTAAAAGGCCAGAGCTGCGGGCACGCTGCAGCTGCAAAGGGCATCCCAGGGGCATCGCAAAACTGCCACAACCTGGCCTCCTCGAGGGCTTTCTCCTTGGCACCTGCCCTAACCCTAGGCTGATTGGCTGCCCTGCCTAGGGTTAGGGTTAGGGTTACGCCTAGGGTTAGGGTTCCGCAAACTAAAAGGCCCAGAGCTGCGGGCACACTGCAGCTGCAAAGGGCATCCCAGGGGCATGGCAAAACTGCCACAAGCTGGCCTCCTCGAGGGCTTTCTCCTTGGCACCTGCCCTAACCCTAGGCTGATTTGCTGCCCTGCCTAGAGTTAGGGTTAGGGTTAGGGTTCCGCAAACTAAAAAGCCCAGAGCTCCAGGAACACTGCAGCTGCAAAAGGCATCCCAGGGGCATCGCAAAACTGCCACAACATGGCCTCTGCGATTCCTTTAATTGTGGCACCTGCCTTAACCCTAGGCTGACTGGCTGCCCGGCCTAGGGTTAGGGTTAGGGTTAGGGTTCTGAAAACTAAAAAGCCCAGAGCTCCAGCAACACTGCAGCTGCAAAAGGCATCCCAAGGGCATCGCAAAACTGCCACAACATGGCCTCTGCGATGCCTTTAATTGTGGCACCTGCCTTAACCCTAGGCTGATTTGCTGCCCGGCCTAGGGTTAGGGTTAGGGTTAGGGTTAGGGTTAGGGTTCTGAAAACTAAAAAGCCCAGAGCTCCAGGAACACTGCAGCTGCAAAAGGCATCCCAAGGGCATCGCAAAACTGCCACAACATGGCCTCTGCGATGCCTTTAATTGTGGCACCTGCCTTAACCCTAGGCTGATTTGCTGCCCGGCCTAGGGTTAGGGTTAGGGTTAGGGTTAGGGTTAGGGTTAGGGTTCTGAAAACTAAAAAGCCCAGAGCTCCAGGAACACTGCAGCTGCAAAAGGCATCCCAAGGGCATCGCAAAACTGCCACAACATGGCCTCTGCGATGCCTTTAATTGTGGCACCTGCCTTAACCCTAGGCTGATTTGCTGCCCGGCCTAGGGTTAGGGTTAGGGTTAGGGTTCTGAAAACTAAAAAGCCCAGAGCTCCAGCAACACTGCAGCTGCAAAAGGCATCCCAAGGGCATCGCAAAACTGCCACAACATGGCCTCTGCGATGCCTTTAATTGTGGCACCTGCCTTAACCCTAGGCTGATTTGCTGCCCGGCCTAGGGTTAGGGTTAGGGTTAGGGTTAGGGTTAGGGTTAGGGTTCTGAAAACTAAAAAGCCCAGAGCTCCAGCAACACTGCAGCTGCAAAAGGCATCCCAAGGGCATCGCAAAACTGCCACAACATGGCCTCTGCGATGCCTTTAATTGTGGCACCTGCCTTAACCCTAGGCTGATTTGCTGCCCGGCCTAGGGTTAGGGTTAGGGTTAGGGTTAGGGTTAGGGTTCTGAAAACTAAAAAGCCCAGAGCTCCAGCAACACTGCAGCTGCAAAAGGCATCCCAAGGGCATCGCAAAACTGCCACAACATGGCCTCTGCGATGCCTTTAATTGTGGCACCTGCCTTAACCCTAGGCTGATTTGCTGCCCGGCCTAGGGTTAGGGTTAGGGTTAGGGTTAGGGTTAGGGTTCTGAAAACTAAAAAGCCCAGAGCTCCAGGAACACTGCAGCTGCAAAAGGCATCCCAAGGGCATCGCAAAACTGCCACAACATGGCCTCTGCGATGCCTTTAATTGTGGCACCTGCCTTAACCCTAGGCTGATTTGCTGCCCGGCCTAGGGTTAGGGTTAGGGTTAGGGTTAGGGTTAGGGTTCTGAAAACTAAAAAGCCCAGAGCTCCAGGAACACTGCAGCTGCAAAAGGCATCCCAAGGGCATCGCAAAACTGCCACAACATGGCCTCTGCGATGCCTTTAATTGTGGCACCTGCCTTAACCCTAGGCTGATTTGCTGCCCGGCCTAGGGTTAGGGTTAGGGTTAGGGTTAGGGTTAGGGTTCTGAAAACTAAAAAGCCCAGAGCTCCAGGAACACTGCAGCTGCAAAAGGCATCCCAAGGGCATCGCAAAACTGCCACAACATGGCCTCTGCGATGCCTTTAATTGTGGCACCTGCCTTAACCCTAGGCTGATTTGCTGCCCGGCCTAGGGTTAGGGTTAGGGTTAGGGTTCTGAAAACTAAAAAGCCCAGAGCTCCAGCAACACTGCAGCTGCAAAAGGCATCCCAAGGGCATCGCAAAACTGCCACAACATGGCCTCTGCGATGCCTTTAATTGTGGCACCTGCCTTAACCCTAGGCTGATTTGCTGCCCGGCCTAGGGTTAGGGTTAGGGTTAGGGTTAGGGTTAGGGTTAGGGTTCTGAAAACTAAAAAGCCCAGAGCTCCAGCAACACTGCAGCTGCAAAAGGCATCCCAAGGGCATCGCAAAACTGCCACAACATGGCCTCTGCGATGCCTTTAATTGTGGCACCTGCCTTAACCCTAGGCTGATTTGCTGCCCGGCCTAGGGTTAGGGTTAGGGTTAGGGTTAGGGTTAGGGTTAGGGTTCTGAAAACTAAAAAGCCCAGAGCTCCAGCAACACTGCAGCTGCAAAAGGCATCCCAAGGGCATCGCAAAACTGCCACAACATGGCCTCTGCGATGCCTTTAATTGTGGCACCTGCCTTAACCCTAGGCTGATTTGCTGCCCGGCCTAGGGTTAGGGTTAGGGTTAGGGTTAGGGTTAGGGTTCTGAAAACTAAAAAGCCCAGAGCTCCAGCAACACTGCAGCTGCAAAAGGCATCCCAAGGGCATCGCAAAACTGCCACAACATGGCCTCTGCGATGCCTTTAATTGTGGCACCTGCCTTAACCCTAGGCTGATTTGCTGCCCGGCCTAGGGTTAGGGTTAGGGTTAGGGTTAGGGTTCTGAAAACTAAAAAGCCCAGAGCTCCAGCAACACTGCAGCTGCAAAAGGCATCCCAAGGGCATCGCAAAACTGCCACAACATGGCCTCTGCGAGGCCTTTAATTGTGGCACCTGCCTTAACCCTAGGCTGATTTGCTGCCCGGCCTAGGGTTAGGGTTAGGGTTAGGGTTAGGGTTCTGAAAACTAAAAAGCCCAGAGCTCCAGGAACACTGCAGCTGCAAAAGGCATCCCAAGGGCATCGCAAAACTGCCACAACATGGCCTCTGCGATGCCTTTAATTGTGGCACCTGCCTGAACCCTAGGCTGATTTGCTGCCCGGCCTAGGGTTAGGGTTAGGGTTAGGGTTAGGGTTCTGAAAACTAAAAAGCCCAGAGCTCCAGCAACACTGCAGCTGCAAAAGGCATCCCAAGGGCATCGCAAAACTGCCACAACATGGCCTCTGCGATGCCTTTAATTGTGGCACCTGCCTTAACCCTAGGCTGATTGGCTGCCCTGCCTAGGGTTAGGGTTAGGGTTAGGCCTAGGGTTAGGGTTCCGCAAACTAAAAGGCCCAGAGCTGCGGGCACACTTCAGCTGCAAAGGGCATCCCAGGGGCATCTCAAAACTGCCACAACCTTGCCTCCTCGAGGGCTTTCTCCGTGGCACCTGCCCTAACCCTAGGCTGATTGGCTGCCCTGCCTAGGGTTAGGGTTAGGCCTAGGGTTAGGGTTCCGCAAACTAAAAGGCACAGAGCTGCGGGCACACTGCAGCTGCAAAGGGCATCCCAGGGGCATGGCAAAACTGCCACAAGCTGGCCTCCTCGAGGGCTTTCTCCTTGGCACCTGCCCTAACCCTAGGCTGATTGGCTGCCCTGCCTAGGGTTAGGGTTAGGCCTAGGGTTAGGGTTCCGCAAACTAAAAGGCCCAGAGCTGCGGGCACACTGCAGCTGCAAAGGGCATCCCAGGGGCATCGCAAAACTGCCACAAGCTGGCCTCCTCGAGGGCTTTCTCCTTGGCACCTGCCCTAACCCTAGGCTGATTGGCTGCCCTGCCTAGGGTTAGGGTTAGGGTTAGGCCTAGGGTTAGGGTTCCGCAAACTAAAAGGCCCAGAGCTGCGGGCACGCTGCAGCTGCAAAGGGCATCCCAGGGGCATCGCAAAACTGCCACAAGCTGGCCTCCTCGAGCGCTTTCTCCTTGGCACCTGCCCTAACCCTAGGCTGATTGGCTGCCCTGCCTAGGGTTAGGGTTAGGGTTAGGCCTAGGGTTAGGGTTCCGCAAACTAAAAGGCCCAGAGCTGCGGGCACACTGCAGCTGCAAAGGGCATCCCAGGGGCATGGCAAAACTGCCACAAGCTGGCCTCCTCGAGGGCTTTCTCCTTGGCACCTGCCCTAACCCTAGGCTGATTGGCTGCCCTGCCTAGGGTTAGGGTTAGGGTTAGGCCTAGGGTTAGGGTTCCGCAAACTAAAAGGCCCAGAGCTGCGGGCACACTGCAGCTGCAAAGGGCATCCCAGGGGCATCGCAAAACTGCCACAAGCTGGCCTCCTCGAGGGCTTTCTCCTTGGCACCTGCCCTAACCCTAGGCTGATTGGCTGCCCTGCCTAGGGTTAGGGTTAGGGTTAGGCCTAGGGTTAGGGTTCCGCAAACTAAAAGGCTCAGAGCTGCGGGCACGCTGCAGCTGCAAAGGGCATCCCAGGAGCAGGGCAAAACTGCCACAAGCTGGCCTCCTCGAGGGCTTTCTCCTTGGCACCTGCCCTAACCCTAGGCTGATTGGCTGCCCTGCCTAGGGTTAGGGTTAGGGTTAGGCCTAGGGTTAGGGTTCCGCAAACTAAAAGGCCCAGAGCTGCGGGCACACTGCAGCTGCAAAGGGCATCCCAGGGGCATCGCAAAACTGCCACAACCTGGCCTCCTCGAGGGCTTTCTCCTTGGCACCTGCCCTAACCCTAGGCTGATTGGCTGCCCTGCCTAGGGTTAGGGTTAGGGTTAGGCCTAGGGTTAGGGTTCCGCAAACTAAAAGGCCCAGAGCTGCGGGCACACTTCAGCTGCAAAGGGCATCCCAGGGGCATCTCAAAACTGCCACAAGCTGGCCTCCTCGAGGGCTTTCTCCTTGGCACCTGCCCTAACCCTAGGCTGATTGGCTGCCCTGCCTAGGGTTAGGGTTAGGCCTAGGGTTAGGGTTCCGCAAACTAAAAGGCCCAGAGCTGCGGGCACACTGCAGCTGCAAAGGGCATCCCAGGGGCATCGCAAAACTGCCACAAGCTGGCCTCCTCGAGGGCTTTCTCCTTGGCACCTGCCCTAACCCTAGGCTGATTGGCTGCCCTGCCTAGGGTTAGGGTTAGGTTTAGGCCTAGGGTTAGGGTTGCGCAAACTAAAAGGCCCAGAGCTGCGGGCACGCTGCAGCTGCAAAGGGCATCCCAGGGGCATCGCAAAACTGCCACAAGCTGGCCTCCTCGAGCGCTTTCTCCTTGGCACCTGCCCTAACCCTAGGCTGATTGGCTGCCCTGCCTAGGGTTTGGGTTAGGGTTACGCCTAGGGTTAGGGTTCCGCAAACTAAAAGGCCCAGAGCTGCGGGCACACTGCAGCTGCAAAGGGCATCCCAGGGGCATCGCAAAACTGCCACAAGCTGGCCTCCTCGAGGGCTTTCTCCTTGGCACCTGCCCTAACCCTAGGCTGATTGGCTGCCCTGCCTAGGGTTAGGGTTAGGCCTAGGGTTAGGGTTCCGCAAACTAAAAGGCCCAGAGCTGCGGGCACACTGCAGCTGCAAAGGGCATCCCAGGGGCATTGCAAAACTGCCACAAGCTGGCCTCCTCGAGGGCTTTCTCCTTGGCACCTGCCCTAACCCTAGGCTGATTGGCTGCCCTGCCTAGGGTTAGGGTTAGGGTTAGGCCTAGGGTTAGGGTTCCGCAAACTAAAAGGCCCAGAGCTGCGGGCACACTTCAGCTGCAAAGGGCATCCCAGGGGCATCTCAAAACTGCCACAACCTTGCCTCCTCGAGGGCTTTCTCCGTGGCACCTGCCCTAACCCTAGGCTGATTGGCTGCCCTGCCTAGGGTTAGGGTTAGGCCTAGGGTTAGGGTTCCGCAAACTAAAAGGCCCAGAGCTGCGGGCACACTGCAGCTGCAAAGGGCATCCCAGGGGCATGGCAAAACTGCCACAAGCTGGCCTCCTCGAGGGCTTTCTCCTTGGCACCTGCCCTAACCCTAGGCTGATTGGCTGCCCTGCCTAGGGTTAGGGTTAGGGTTAGGCCTAGGGTTAGGGTTCCGCAAACTAAAAGGCCCAGAGCTGCGGGCACACTGCAGCTGCAAAGGGCATCCCAGGGGCATGGCAAAACTGCCACAAGCTGGCCTCCTCGAGGGCTTTCTCCTTGGCACCTGCCCTAACCCTAGGCTGATTGGCTGCCCTGCCTAGGGTTAGGGTTAGGGTTAGGCCTAGGGTTAGGGTTCCGCAAACTAAAAGGCCCAGAGCTGCGGGCACACTTCAGCTGCAAAGGGCATCCCAGGGGCATCTCAAAACTGCCACAAGCTGGCCTCCTCGAGGGCTTTCTCCTTGGCACCTGCCCTAACCCTAGGCTTATTGGCTGCCCTGCCTAGGGTTAGGGTTAGGCCTAGGGTTAGGGTTCCGCAAACTAAAAGGCCCAGAGCTGCGGGCACGCTGCAGCTGCAAAGGGCATCCCAGGGGCATCGCAAAACTGCCACAAGCTGGCCTCCTCGAGGGCTTTCTCCTTGGCACCTGCCCTAACCCTAGGCTGATTGGCTGCCCTGCCTAGGGTTAGGGTTAGGGTTAGGCCTAGGGTTAGGGTTCCGCAAACTAAAAGGCCCAGAGCTGCGGGCACGCTGCAGCTGCAAAGGGCATCCCAGGGGCATCGCAAAACTGCCACAAGCTGGCCTCCTCGAGCGCTTTCTCCTTGGCACCTGCCCTAACCCTAGGCTGATTGGCTGCCCTGCCTAGGGTTAGGGTTAGGGTTAGGCCTAGGGTTAGGGTTCCGCAAACTAAAAGGCCCAGAGCTGCGGGCACACTGCAGCTGCAAAGGGCATCCCAGGGGCATGGCAAAACTGCCACAAGCTGGCCTCCTCGAGGGCTTTCTCCTTGGCACCTGCCCTAACCCTAGGCTGATTGGCTGCCCTGCCTAGGGTTAGGGTTAGGGTTAGGCCTAGGGTTAGGGTTCCGCAAACTAAAAGGCCCAGAGCTGCGGGCACACTGCAGCTGCAAAGGGCATCCCAGGGGCATCGCAAAACTGCCACAAGCTGGCCTCCTCGAGGGCTTTCTCCTTGGCACCTGCCCTAACCCTAGGCTGATTGGCTGCCCTGCCTAGGGTTAGGGTTAGGGTTAGGCCTAGGGTTAGGGTTCCGCAAACTAAAAGGCTCAGAGCTGCGGGCACGCTGCAGCTGCAAAGGGCATCCCAGGAGCAGGGCAAAACTGCCACAAGCTGGCCTCCTCGAGGGCTTTCTCCTTGGCACCTGCCCTAACCCTAGGCTGATTGGCTGCCCTGCCTAGGGTTAGGGTTAGGGTTAGGCCTAGGGTTAGGGTTCCGCAAACTAAAAGGCCCAGAGCTGCGGGCACACTGCAGCTGCAAAGGGCATCCCAGGGGCATCGCAAAACTGCCACAACCTGGCCTCCTCGAGGGCTTTCTCCTTGGCACCTGCCCTAACCCTAGGCTGATTGGCTGCCCTGCCTAGGGTTAGGGTTAGGGTTAGGCCTAGGGTTAGGGTTCCGCAAACTAAAAGGCCCAGAGCTGCGGGCACACTTCAGCTGCAAAGGGCATCCCAGGGGCATCTCAAAACTGCCACAAGCTGGCCTCCTCGAGGGCTTTCTCCTTGGCACCTGCCCTAACCCTAGGCTGATTGGCTGCCCTGCCTAGGGTTAGGGTTAGGCCTAGGGTTAGGGTTCCGCAAACTAAAAGGCCCAGAGCTGCGGGCACACTGCAGCTGCAAAGGGCATCCCAGGGGCATCGCAAAACTGCCACAAGCTGGCCTCCTCGAGGGCTTTCTCCTTGGCACCTGCCCTAACCCTAGGCTGATTGGCTGCCCTGCCTAGGGTTAGGGTTAGGTTTAGGCCTAGGGTTAGGGTTCTGCAAACTAAAAGGCCCAGAGCTGCGGGCACGCTGCAGCTGCAAAGGGCATCCCAGGGGCATCGCAAAACTGCCACAAGCTGGCCTCCTCGAGCGCTTTCTCCTTGGCACCTGCCCTAACCCTAGGCTGATTGGCTGCCCTGCCTAGGGTTAGGGTTAGGGTTAGGCCTAGGGTTAGGGTTCCGCAAACTAAAAGGCCCAGAGCTGCGGGCACACTGCAGCTGCAAAGGGCATCCCAGGGGCATGGCAAAACTGCCACAAGCTGGCCTCCTCGAGGGCTTTCTCCTTGGCACCTGCCCTAACCCTAGGCTGATTGGCTGCCCTGCCTAGGGTTAGGGTTAGGGTTAGGCCTAGGGTTAGGGTTCCGCAAACTAAAAGGCTCAGAGCTGCGGGCACGCTGCAGCTGCAAAGGGCATCCCAGGAGCATGGCAAAACTGCCACAAGCTGGCCTCCTCGAGGGCTTTCTCCTTGGCACCTGCCCTAACCCTAGGCTGATTGGCTGCCCTGCCTAGGGTTAGGGTTAGGGTTAGGCCTAGGGTTAGGGTTCCGCAAACTAAAAGGCCCAGAGCTGCGGGCACACTGCAGCTGCAAAGGGCATCCCAGGGGCATCGCAAAACTGCCACAAGCTGGCCTCCTCGAGGGCTTTCTCCTTGGCACCTTCCCTAACCCTAGGCTGATTGGCTGCCCTGCCTAGGGTTAGGGTTAGGCCTAGGGTTAGGGTTCCGCAAACTAAAAGGCCCAGAGCTGCGGGCACGCTGCAGCTGCAAAGGGCATCCCAGGGGCATCGCAAAACTGCCACAACCTGGCCTCCTCGAGGGCTTTCTCCTTGGCACCTGCCCTAACCCTAGGCTGATTGGCTGCCCTGCCTAGGGTTAGGGTTAGGGTTACGCCTAGGGTTAGGGTTCCGCAAACTAAAAGGCCCAGAGCTGCGGGCACACTGCAGCTGCAAAGGGCATCCCAGGGGCATCGCAAAACTGCCACAAGCTGGCCTCCTCGAGGGCTTTCTCCTTGGCACCTGCCCTAACCCTAGGCTGATTGGCTGCCCTGCCTAGGGTTAGGGTTAGGGTTACGCCTAGGGTTAGGGTTCCGCAAACTAAAAGGCCCAGAGCTGCGGGCACACTTCAGCTGCAAAGGGCATCCCAGGGGCATCTCAAAACTGCCACAACCTTGCCTCCTCGAGGGCTTTCTCCGTGGCACCTGCCCTAACCCTAGGCTGATTGGCTGCCCTGCCTAGGGTTAGGGTTAGGCCTAGGGTTAGGGTTCCGCAAACTAAAAGGCCCAGAGCTGCGGGCACACTGCAGCTGCAAAGGGCATCCCAGGGGCATCGCAAAACTGCCACAAGCTGGCCTCCTCGAGGGCTTTCTCCTTGGCACCTGCCCTAACCCTAGGCTGATTGGCTGCCCTGCCTAGGGTTAGGGTTAGGGTTAGGCCTAGGGTTAGGGTTCCGCAAAATAAAAAGCCCAGAGCTGCGGGCACGCTGCAGCTGCAAAGGGCATCCCAGGGGCATCGCAAAACTGCCACAAGCTGGCCTCCTCAAGCGCTTTCTCCTTGGCACCTGCCCTAACCCTAGGCTGATTGGCTGCCCTGCCTAGGGTTAGGGTTAGGGTTAGGCCTAGGGTTAGGGTTCCGCAAAATAAAAAGCCCAGAGCTGCGGGCACGCTGCAGCTGCAAAGGGCATCCCAGGGGCATGGCAAAACTGCCACAAGCTGGCCTCCTCGAGGGCTTTCTCCTTGGCACCTGCCCTAACCCTAGGCTGATTGGCTGCCCTGCCTAGGGTTAGGGTTAGACCTAGGGTTAGGGTTCCGCAAACTAAAAAGCCCAGAGCTGCGGGCACACTGCAGCTGCAAAGGGCATCCCAGGGGCATCGCAAAACTGCCACAAGCTGGCCTCCTCGAGGGCTTTCTCCTTGGCACCTGCCCTAACCCTAGGCTGATTGGCTGCCCTGCCTAGGGTTAGGGTTAGGGTTAGGCCTAGGGTTAGGGTTCCGCAAACTAAAAGGCCCAGAGCTGCGGGCACACTGCAGCTGCAAAGGGCATCCCAGGGGCATGGCAAAACTGCCACAAGCTGGCCTCCTCGAGGGCTTTCTCCTTGGCACCTGCCCTAACCCTAGGCTGATTGGCTGCCCTGCCTAGGGTTAGGGTTAGGCCTAGGGTTAGGGTTCCGCAAACTAAAAGGCCCAGAGCTGCGGGCACACTGCAGCTGCAAAGGGCATCCCAGGGGCATGGCAAAACTGCCACAAGCTGGCCTCCTCGAGGGCTTTCTCCTTGGCACCTGCCCTAACCCTAGGCTGATTGGCTGCCCTGCCTAGGGTTAGGGTTAGGGTTACGCCTAGGGTTAGGGTTCCGCAAACTAAAAGGCCCAGAGCTGCGGGCACACTTCAGCTGCAAAGGGCATCCCAGGGGCATCTCAAAACTGCCACAACCTTGCCTCCTCGAGGGCTTTCTCCGTGGCACCTGCCCTAACCCTAGGCTGATTGGCTGCCCTGCCTAGGGTTAGGGTTAGGCCTAGGGTTAGGGTTCCGCAAACTAAAAGGCCCAGAGCTGCGGGCACACTGCAGCTGCAAAGGGCATCCCAGGGGCATGGCAAAACTGCCACAACCTGGCCTCCTCGAGGGCTTTCTCCTTGGCACCTGCCCTAACCCTAGGCTGATTGGCTGCCCTGCCTAGGGTTAGGGTTAGGGTTAGGCCTAGGGTTAGGGTTCCGCAAACTAAACCGCAAACTAAAAGGCCCAGAGCTGCGGGCACACTGCAGCTGCAAAGGGCATCCCAGGGGCATCGCAAAACTGCCACAAGCTGGCCTCCTCGAGGGCTTTCTCCTTGGCACCTGCCCTAACCCTAGGCTGATTGGCTGCCCTGCCTAGGGTTAGGGTTAGGGTTAGGCCTAGGGTTAGGGTTCCGCAAACTAAAAGGCCCAGAGCTGCGGGCACACTGCAGCTGCAAAGGGCATCCCAGGGGCATCGCAAAACTGCCACAAGCTGGCCTCCTCGAGGGCTTTCTCCTTGGCACCTGCCCTAACCCTAGGCAGATTGGCTGCCCTGCCTAGGGTTAGGGTTAGGGTTCCGCAAACTAAAAGGCCCAGAGCTGCGGGCACGCTGCAGCTGCAAAGGGCGTCCCAGGGGCATCGCAAAACTGCCACAAGCTGGCCTCCTCGAGGGCTTTCTCCTTGGCACCTGCCCTAACCCTAGGCTGATTGGCTGCCCTGCCTAGGGTTAGGGCTAGGGTTAGGGTTAGGCCTAGGGTTAGGGTTCCGCAAACTAAAAGGCCCAGAGCTGTGGGCACGCTGCAGCTGCAAAGGGCATCCCAGGGGCATCGCAAAACTTCCACAAGCTGGCCTCCTCTAGGGCTTTCTCCTTGGCACCTGCCCTAACCCTAGGCTGATTGGCTGCCCTGCCTAGGGTTAGGGTTAGACCTAGGGTTAGGGTTCCGCAAACTAAAAGGCTCAGAGCTGCGGGCACGCTGCAGCTGCAAAGGGCATCCCAGGGGCATGGCAAAACTGCCACAAGCTGGCCTCCTCGAGGGCTTTCTCCTTGGCACCTGCCCTAACCCTAGGCTGATTGGCTGCCCTGCCTAGGGTTAGGGTTAGGGTTACGCCTAGGGTTAGGGTTCCGCAAACTAAAAGGCCCAGAGCTGCGGGCACACTGCAGCTGCAAAGGGCATCCCAGGGGCATCGCAAAACTGCCACAAGCTGGCCTCCTCGAGGGCTTTCTCCTTGGCACCTGCCCTAACCCTAGGCTGATTGGCTGCCCTGCCTAGGGTTAGGGTTAGGGTTAGGCCTAGGGTTAGGGTTCCGCAAACTAAAAGGCCCAGAGCTGCGGGCACGCTGCAGCTGCAAAGGGCATCCCAGGGGCATCGCAAAACTGCCACAACCTTGCCTCCTCGAGGGCTTTCTCCTTGGCACCTGCCCTAACCCTAGGCTGATTGGCTGCCCTGCCTAGGGTTAGGGTTAGGCCTAGGGTTAGGGTTCCGCAAACTAAAAGGCCCAGAGCTGCGGGCACACTGCAGCTGCAAAGGGCATCCCAGGGGCATCGCGAAACTGCCACAAGCTGGCCTCCTCGAGGGCTTTCTCCTTGGCACCTGCCCTAACCCTAGGCTGATTGGCTGCCCTGCCTAGGGTTAGGGTTAGGCCTAGGGTTAGGGTTCCGCAAACTAAAAGGCCCAGAGCTGCGGGCACACTGCAGCTGCAAAGGGCATCCCAGGGGCATGGCTAAACTGCCACAAGCTGGCCTCCTCGAGGGCTTTCTCCTTGGCACCTGCCCTAACCCTAGGCTGATTGGCTGCCCTGCCTAGGGTTAGGGTTAGGGTTAGGCCTAGGGTTAGGGTTCCGCAAACTAAAAGGCCCAGAGCTGCGGGCACACTGCAGCTGCAAAGGGCATCCCAGGGGCATGGCAAAACTGCCACAAGCTGGCCTCCTCGAGGGCTTTCTCCTTGGCACCTGCCCTAACCCTAGGCTGATTGGCTGCCCTGCCTAGGGTTAGGGTTAGGGTTAGGCCTAGGGTTAGGGTTCCGCAAACTAAAAGGCCCAGAGCTGCGGGCACACTTCAGCTGCAAAGGGCATCCCGGGGGCATCTCAAAACTGCCACAAGCTGGCCTCCTCGAGGGCTTTCTCCTTGGCACCTGCCCTAACCCTAGGCTGATTGGCTGCCCTGCCTAGGGTTAGGGTTAGGCCTAGGGTTAGGGTTCCGCAAACTAAAAGGCCCAGAGCTGTGGGCACACTGCAGCTGCAAAGGGCATCCCAGGGGCATCGCAAAACTGCCACAAGCTGGCCTCCTCGAGGGCTTTCTCCTTGGCACCTGCCCTAACCCTAGGCTGATTGGCTGCCCTGCCTAGGGTTAGGGTTAGGGTTAGGCCTAGGGTTAGGGTTCCGCAAACTAAAAGGCCCAGAGCTGCGGGCACACTGCAGCTGCAAAGGGCATCCCAGGGGCATCGCAAAACTGCCACAAGCTGGCCTCCTCGAGGGCTTTCTCCTTGGCACCTGCCCTAACCCTAGGCTGATTGGCTGCCCTGCCTAGGGTTAGGGTTAGGGTTAGGGTTCCGCAAACTAAAAGGCCCAGAGCTGCGGGCACGCTGCAGCTGCAAAGGGCATCCCAGGGGCATGGCAAAACTGCCACAAGCTGGCCTCCTCGAGGGCTTTCTCCTTGGCACCTGCCCTAACCCTAGGCTGATTGGCTGCCCTGCCTAGGGTTAGGGTTAGGGTTAGGCCTAGGGTTAGGGTTCCGCAAACTAAAAGGCCCAGAGCTGCGGGCACACTGCAGCTGCAAAGGGCATCCCAGGGGCATCGCAAAACTGCCACAAGCTGGCCTCCTCGAGGGCTTTCTCCTTGGCACCTGCCCTAACCCTAGGCTGATTGGCTGCCCTGCCTAGGGTTAGGGTTAGGGTTAGGCCTAGGGTTAGGGTTCCGCAAACTAAAAGGCCCAGAGCTGCGGGCACACTGCAGCTGCAAAGGGCATCCCAGGGGCATCGCAAAACTGCAACAACATGGCCTCTGCGATTCCTTTAATTGTGGCACCTGCCTTAACCCTAGGCTGATTGGCTGCCCGGCCTAGGGTTAGGGTTAGGGTTAGGGTTCTGAAAACTAAAAAGCCCAGAGCTCCAGCAACACTGCAGCTGCAAAAGGCATCCCAAGGGCATCGCAAAACTGCCACAACATGGCCTCTGCGATGCCTTTAATTGTGGCACCTGCCTTAACCCTAGGCTTATTTGCTACCCGGCCTAGGGTTAGGGTTAGGGTTCTGAAAACTAAAAAGCCCAGAGCTCCAGCAACACTGCAGCTGCAAAAGGCATCCCAAGGGCATCGCAAAACTGCCACAACATGGCCTCTGCGATGCCTTTAATTGTGGCACCTGCCTTAACCCTAGGCTGATTTGCTGCCCGGCCTAGGGTTAGGGTTAGGGTTAGGGTTAGGGTTCTGAAAACTAAAAAGCCCAGAGCTCCAGCAACACTGCAGCTGCAAAAGGCATCCCAAGGGCATCGCAAAACTGCCACAACATGGCCTCTGCGATGCCTTTAATTGTGGCACCTGCCTTAACCCTAGGCTGATTTGCTGCCCGGCCTAGGGTTAGGGTTAGGGTTAGGGTTAGGGTTAGGGTTAGGGTTAGGGTTAGGGTTCTGAAAACTAAAAAGCCCAGAGCTCCAGCAACACTGCAGCTGCAAAAGGCATCCCAAGGGCATCGCAAAACTGCCACAACATGGCCTCTGCGATGCCTTTAATTGTGGCACCTGCCTTAACCCTAGGCTGATTTGCTGCCCGGCCTAGGGTTAGGGTTAGGGTTAGGGTTCTGAAAACTAAAAAGCCCAGAGCTCCAGCAACACTGCAGCTGCAAAAGGCATCCCAAGGGCATCGCAAAACTGCCACAACATGGCCTCTGCGATGCCTTTAATTGTGGCACCTGCCTTAACCCTAGGCTGATTTGCTGCCCGGCCTAGGGTTAGGGTTAGGGTTAGGGTTAGGGTTAGGGTTAGGGTTCTGAAAACTAAAAAGCCCAGAGCTCCAGCAACACTGCAGCTGCAAAAGGCATCCCAAGGGCATCGCAAAACTGCCACAACATGGCCTCTGCGATGCCTTTAATTGTGGCACCTGCCTTAACCCTAGGCTGATTTGCTGCCCGGCCTAGGGTTAGGGTTAGGGTTAGGGTTAGGGTTAGGGTTCTGAAAACTAAAAAGCCCAGAGCTCCAGGAACACTGCAGCTGCAAAAGGCATCCCAAGGGCATCGCAAAACTGCCACAACATGGCCTCTGCGATGCCTTTAATTGTGGCACCTGCCTTAACCCTAGGCTGATTTGCTGCCCGGCCTAGGGTTAGGGTTAGGGTTAGGGTTAGGGTTCTGAAAACTAAAAAGCCCAGAGCTCCAGGAACACTGCAGCTGCAAAAGGCATCCCAAGGGCATCGCAAAACTGCCACAACATGGCCTCTGCGATGCCTTTAATTGTGGCACCTGCCTTAACCCTAGGCTGATTTGCTGCCCGGCCTAGGGTTAGGGTTAGGGTTAGGGTTAGGGTTCTGAAAACTAAAAAGCCCAGAGCTCCAGCAACACTGCAGCTGCAAAAGGCATCCCAAGGGCATCGCAAAACTGCCACAACATGGCCTCTGCGATGCCTTTAATTGTGGCACCTGCCTTAACCCTAGGCTGATTTGCTGCCCGGCCTAGGGTTAGGGTTAGGGTTAGGGTTCTGAAAACTAAAAAGCCCAGAGCTCCAGGAACACTGCAGCTGCAAAAGGCATCCCAAGGGCATCGCAAAACTGCCACAACATGGCCTCTGCGATGCCTTTAATTGTGGCACCTGCCTTAACCCTAGGCTGATTTGCTGCCGTGCCTAGGGTTAGGGTTAGGGTTACGCCTAGGGTTAGGGTTCCGCAAACTAAAAGGCCCAGAGCTGCGGGCACGCTGCAGCTGCAAAGGGCATCCCAGGGGCATCGCAAAACTGCCATAAGCTGGCCTCCTCGAGGGCTTTCTCCTTGGCACCTGCCCTAACCCTAGGCTGATTGGCTGCCCTGCCTAGGGTTAGGGTTAGGGTTACGCCTAGGGTTAGGGTTCCGCAAACTAAAAGGCCCAGAGCTGCGGGCACACTGCAGCTGCAAAGGGCATCCCAGGGGCATCGCAAAACTGCCACAAGCTGGCCTCCTCGAGGGTTTTCTCCTTGGCACCTGCCCTAACCCTAGGCTGATTGGCTGCCCTGCCTAGGGTTAGGGTTAGGGTTAGGCCTAGGGTTAGGGTTCCGCAAACTAAAAGGCCCAGAGCTGCGGGCACACTGCAGCTGCAAAGGGCATCCCAGGGGCATCGCAAAACTGCCACAAGCTGGCCTCCTCGAGGGCTTTCTCCTTGGCACCTGCCCTAACCCTAGGCTGATTGGCTGCCCTGCCTAGGGTTAGGGTTAGGGTTAGGCCTAGGGTTAGGGTTCCGCAAACTAAAAGGCCCAGAGCTGCGGGCACACTGCAGCTGCAAAGGGCATCCCAGCGGCATCGCAAAACTGCCACAAGCTGGCCTCCTCGAGGGCTTTCTCCTTGGCACCTGCCCTAACCCTAGGCTGATTGGCTGCCCTGCCTAGGGTTAGGGTTAGGGTTAGGCCTAGGGTTAGGGTTCCGCAAACTAAAAGGCCCAGAGCTGCGGGCACACTTCAGCTGCAAAGGGCATCCCAGGGGCATCTCAAAACTGCCACAACCTTGCCTCCTCGAGGGCTTTCTCCTTGGCACCTGCCCTAACCCTAGGCTGATTGGCTGCCCTGCCTAGGGTTAGGGTTAGGCCTAGGGTTAGGGTTCCGCAAACTAAAAGGCCCAGATCTGCGGGCACACTTCAGCTGCAAAGGGCATCCCAGGGGCATCTCAAAACTGCCACAACCTGGCCTCCTCGAGGGCTTTCTCCTTGGCACCTGCCCTAACCCTAGGCTGATTGGCTGCCCTGCCTAGGGTTAGGGTTAGGCCTAGGGTTAGGGTTCCGCAAACTAAAAGGCCCAGAGCTGCGGGCACACTGCAGCTGCAAAGGGCATCCCAGGGGCATGGCAAAACTGCCACAAGCTGGCTTCCTCGAGGGCTTTCTCCTTGGCACCTGCCCTAACCCTAGGCTGATTGGCTGCCCTGCCTAGGGTTAGGGTTAGGGTTAGGCCTAGGGTTAGGGTTCCGCAAACTAAAAGGCCCAGAGCTGCGGGCACACTGCAGCTGCAAAAAGCATCCCAGGGGCATGGCAAAACTGCCACAAGCTGGCATCCTCGAGGGCTTTCTCCTTGGCACCTGCCCTAACCCTAGGCTGATTGGCTGCCCTGCCTAGGGTTAGGGTTAGGGTTAGGCCTAGGGTTAGGGTTCCGCAAACTAAAAGGCCCAGAGCTGCGGGCACGCTGCAGCTGCAAAGGGCATCCCAGGGGCATCGCAAAACTGCCACAAGCTGGCCTCCTCGAGGGCTTTCTCCTTGGCACCTGCCCTAACCCTAGGCTGATTGGCTGCCCTGCCTAGGGTTAGGGTTAGGGTTAGGCCTAGGGTTAGGGTTCCGCAAACTAAAAGGCCCAGAGCTGCGGGCACACTGCAGCTGCAAAGGGTATCCCAAGGGCATGGCAAAACTGCCACAAGCTGGCCTCCTCGAGGGCTTTCTCCTTGGCACCTGCCCTAACCCTAGGCTGATTTGCTGCCCTGCCTAGGGTTAGGGTTAGGGTTAGGGTTCCGCAAACTAAAAAGCCCAGAGCTCCAGGAACACTGCAGCTGCAAAAGGCATCCCAGGGGCATCGCAAAACTGCCACAACATGGCCTCTGCGATGCCTTTAATTGTGGCACCTGCCTTAACCCTAGGCTGATTGGCTGCCCGGCCTAGGGTTAGGGTTAGGGTTAGGGTTCTGAAAACTAAAAAGCCCAGAGCTCCAGGAACACTGCAGCTGCAAAAGGCATCCCAAGGGCATCGCAAAACTGCCACAACATGGCCTCTGCGATGCCTTTAATTGTGGCACATGCCTTAACCCTAGGCTGATTTGCTGCCCGGCCTAGGGTTAGGGTTAGGGTTAGGGTTCTGAAAACTAAAAAGCCCAGAGCTCCAGCAACACTGCAGCTGCAAAAGGCATCCCAAGGGCATCGCAAAACTGCCACAACATGGCCTCTGCGATGCCTTTAATTGTGGCACCTGCCTTAACCCTAGGCTGATTTGCTGCCCGGCCTAGGGTTAGGGTTAGGGTTAGGGTTAGGGTTCTGAAAACTAAAAAGCCCAGAGCTCCAGGAACACTGCAGCTGCAAAAGGCATCCCAAGGGCATCGCAAAACTGCCACAACATGGCCTCTGCGATGCCTTTAATTGTGGCACCTGCCTTAACCCTAGGCTGATTTGCTGCCCGGCCTAGGGTTAGGGTTAGGGTTAGGGTTAGGGTTCTGAAAACTAAAAAGCCCAGAGCTCCAGCAACACTGCAGCTGCAAAAGGCATCCCAAGGGCATCGCAAAACTGCCACAACATGGCCTCTGCGATGCCTTTAATTGTGGCACCTGCCTTAACCCTAGGCTGATTTGCTGCCCGGCCTAGGGTTAGGGTTAGGGTTAGGGTTAGGGTTCTGAAAACTAAAAAGCCCAGAGCTCCAGCAACACTGCAGCTGCAAAAGGCATCCCAAGGGCATCGCAAAACTGCCACAACATGGCCTCTGCGATGCCTTTAATTGTGGCACCTGCCTTAACCCTAGGCTGATTTGCTGCCCGGCCTAGGGTTAGGGTTAGGGTTAGGGTTAGGGTTCTGAAAACTAAAAAGCCCAGAGCTCCAGCAACACTGCAGCTGCAAAAGGCATCCCAAGGGCATCGCAAAACTGCCACAACATGGCCTCTGCGATGCCTTTAATTGTGGCACCTGCCTTAACCCTAGGCTGATTTGCTGCCCGGCCTAGGGTTAGGGTTAGGGTTAGGGTTAGGGTTCTGAAAACTAAAAAGCCCAGAGCTCCAGCAACACTGCAGCTGCAAAAGGCATCCCAAGGGCATCGCAAAACTGCCACAACATGGCCTCTGCGATGCCTTTAATTGTGGCACCTGCCTTAACCCTAGGCTGATTTGCTGCCCTGCCTAGGGTTAGGGTTCGGGTTACGCCTAGGGTTAGGGTTCCGCAAACTAAAAGGCCCAGAGCTGCGGGCACGCTGCAGCTGCAAAGGGCATCCCAGGGGCATCGCAAAACTGCCATAAGCTGGCCTCCTCAAGGGCTTTCTCCTTGGCACCTGCCCTAACCCTAGGCTGATTTGCTGCCCGGCCTAGGGTTAGGGTTAGGGTTAGGCCTAGGGTTAGGGTTCCGCAAACTAAAAGGCCCAGAGCTGCGGGCACACTGCAGCTGCAAAGGGCATCCCAGGGGCATCGCAAAACTGCCACAAGCTGGCCTCCTCGAGGGTTTTCTCCTTGGCACCTGCCCTAACCCTAGGCTGATTGGCTGCCCTGCCTTGGGTTAGGGTTAGGGTTAGGCCTAGGGTTAGGGTTCCGCAAACTAAAAGGCCCAGAGCTGCAGGCACACTGCAGCTGCAAAGGGCATCCCAGGGGCATCGCAAAACTGCCACAAGCTGGCCTCCTCGAGGGCTTTCTCCTTGGCACCTGCCCTAACCCTAGGCTGATTGGCTGCCCTGCCTAGGGTTAGGGTTAGGGTTACGCCTAGGGTTAGGGTTCCGCAAACTAAAAGGCCCAGAGCTGCGGGCACACTGCAGCTGCAAAGGGCATCCCAGGGGCATCGCAAAACTGCCACAAGCTGGCCTCCTCGAGGGCTTTCTCCTTGGCACCTGCCCTAACCCTAGGCTGATTGGCTGCCCTGCCTAGGGTTAGGGTTAGGGTTAGGCCTTGGGTTAGGGTTCCGCAAACTAAAAGGCCCAGAGCTGCGGGCACACTGCAGCTGCAAAGGGCATCCCAGGGGCATCTCAAAACTGCCACAACCTTGCCTCCTCGAGGGCTTTCTCCTTGGCACCTGCCCTAACCCTAGGCTGATTGGCTGCCCTGCCTAGGGTTAGGGTTACGCCTAGGGTTAGGGTTCCGCAAACTAAAAGGCCCAGAGCTGCGGGCACACTGCAGCTGCAAAGGGCATCCCAGGGGCATCGCAAAACTGCCACAAGCTGGCCTCCTCGAGGGCTTTCTCCTTGGCACCTGCCCTAACCCTAGGCTGATTGGCTGCCCTGCCTAGGGTTAGGGTTAGGGTTAGGCCTAGGGTTAGGGTTCCGCAAACTAAAAGGCCCAGAGCTGCGGGCACACTGCAGCTGCAAAAAGCATCCCAGGGGCATGGCAAAACTGCCACAAGCTGGCATCCTCGAGGGCTTTCTCCTTGGCACCTGCCCTAACCCTAGGCTGATTGGCTGCCCTGCCTAGGGTTAGGGTTAGGGTTAGGCCTAGGCCTAGGGTTAGGGTTCCGCAAACTAAAAGGCCCAGAGCTGCGGGCACGCTGCAGCTGCAAAGGGCATCCCAGGGGCATCGCAAAACTGCCACAAGCTGGCCT
Organism: Fringilla coelebs; assembly: GCF_963513975.1. NCBI lineage: Eukaryota > Metazoa > Chordata > Aves > Passeriformes > Fringillidae > Fringilla > Fringilla coelebs. Next base: position 10,323,592 of record NC_140048.1, read on the forward strand.
CCTCGAGGGCTTTCTCCTTGGCACCTGCCCTAACCCTAGGCTGATTGGCTGCCCTGCCTAGGGTTAGGGTTAGGGTTAGGCCTAGGGTTAGGGTTCCGCAAACTAAAAGGCCCAGAGCTGCGGGCACACTGCAGCTGCAAAGGGCATCCCAAGGGCATGGCAAAACTGCCACAAGCTGGCCTCCTCGAGGGCTTTCTCCTTGGCACCTGCCCTAACCCTAGGCTGATTTGCTGCCCTGCCTAGGGTTAGGGTTAGGGTTAGGGTTCCGCAAACTAAAAAGCCCAGAGCTCCAGGAACACTGCAGCTGCAAAAGGCATCCCAGGGGCATCGCAAAACTGCCACAACATGGCCTCTGCGATTCCTTTAATTGTGGCACCTGCCTTAACCCTAGGCTGATTGGCTGCCCGGCCTAGGGTTAGGGTTAGGGTTAGGGTTCTGAAAACTAAAAAGCCCAGAGCTCCAGCAACACTGCAGCTGCAAAAGGCATTCCAAGGGCATCGCAAAACTGCCACAACATGGCCTCTGCGATGCCTTTAATTGTGGCACCTGCCTTAACCCTAGGCTGATTTGCTGCCCGGCCTAGGGTTAGGGTTAGGGTTAGGGTTAGGGTTCTGAAAACTAAAAAGCCCAGAGCTCCAGCAACACTGCAGCTGCAAAAGGCATCCCAAGGGCATCGCAAAACTGCCACAACATGGCCTCTGCGATGCCTTTAATTGTGGCACCTGCCTTAACCCTAGGCTGATTTGCTGCCCGGCCTAGGGTTAGGGTTAGGGTTAGGGTTAGGGTTCTGAAAACTAAAAAGCCCAGAGCTCCAGGAACACTGCAGCTGCAAAAGGCATCCCAAGGGCATCGCAAAACTGCCACAACATGGCCTCTGCGATGCCTTTAATTGTGGCACCTGCCTTAACCCTAGGCTGATTTGCTGCCCGGCCTAGGGTTAGGGTTAGGGTTAGGGTTAGGGTTCTGAAAACTAAAAAGCCCAGAGCTCCAGCAACACTGCAGCTGCAAAAGGCATCCCAAGGGCATCGCAAAACTGCCACAACATGGCCTCTGCGATGCCTTTAATTGTGGCACCTGCCTTAACCCTAGGCTGATTTGCTGCCCGGCCTAGGGTTAGGGTTAGGGTTAGGGTTCTGAAAACTAAAAAGCCCAGAGCTCCAGGAACACTGCAGCTGCAAAAGGCATCCCAAGGGCATCGCAAAACTGCCACAACATGGCCTCTGCGATGCCTTTAATTGTGGCACCTGCCTTAACCCTAGGCTGATTTGCTGCCGTGCCTAGGGTTAGGGTTAGGGTTACGCCTAGGGTTAGGGTTCCGCAAACTAAAAGGCCCAGAGCTGCGGGCACGCTGCAGCTGCAAAGGGCATCCCAGGGGCATCGCAAAACTGCCATAAGCTGGCCTCCTCGAGGGCTTTCTCCTTGGCACCTGCCCTAACCCTAGGCTGATTGGCTGCCCTGCCTAGGGTTAGGGTTAGGGTTACGCCTAGGGTTAGGGTTCCGCAAACTAAAAGGCCCAGAGCTGCGGGCACACTGCAGCTGCAAAGGGCATCCCAGGGGCATCGCAAAACTGCCACAAGCTGGCCTCCTCGAGGGTTTTCTCCTTGGCACCTGCCCTAACCCTAGGCTGATTGGCTGCCCTGCCTAGGGTTAGGGTTAGGGTTAGGCCTAGGGTTAGGGTTCCGCAAACTAAAAGGCCCAGAGCTGCGGGCACACTGCAGCTGCAAAGGGCATCCCAGGGGCATCGCAAAACTGCCACAAGCTGGCCTCCTCGAGGGCTTTCTCCTTGGCACCTGCCCTAACCCTAGGCTGATTGGCTGCCCTGCCTAGGGTTAGGGTTAGGGTTAGGCCTAGGGTTAGGGTTCCGCAAACTAAAAGGCCCAGAGCTGCGGGCACACTGCAGCTGCAAAGGGCATCCCAGCGGCATCGCAAAACTGCCACAAGCTGGCCTCCTCGAGGGCTTTCTCCTTGGCACCTGCCCTAACCCTAGGCTGATTGGCTGCCCTGCCTAGGGTTAGGGTTAGGGTTAGGCCTAGGGTTAGGGTTCCGCAAACTAAAAGGCCCAGAGCTGCGGGCACACTTCAGCTGCAAAGGGCATCCCAGGGGCATCTCAAAACTGCCACAACCTTGCCTCCTCGAGGGCTTTCTCCTTGGCACCTGCCCTAACCCTAGGCTGATTGGCTGCCCTGCCTAGGGTTAGGGTTAGGCCTAGGGTTAGGGTTCCGCAAACTAAAAGGCCCAGATCTGCGGGCACACTTCAGCTGCAAAGGGCATCCCAGGGGCATCTCAAAACTGCCACAACCTGGCCTCCTCGAGGGCTTTCTCCTTGGCACCTGCCCTAACCCTAGGCTGATTGGCTGCCCTGCCTAGGGTTAGGGTTAGGCCTAGGGTTAGGGTTCCGCAAACTAAAAGGCCCAGAGCTGCGGGCACACTGCAGCTGCAAAGGGCATCCCAGGGGCATGGCAAAACTGCCACAAGCTGGCTTCCTCGAGGGCTTTCTCCTTGGCACCTGCCCTAACCCTAGGCTGATTGGCTGCCCTGCCTAGGGTTAGGGTTAGGGTTACGCCTAGGGTTAGGGTTCCGCAAACTAAAAGGCCCAGAGCTGCGGGCACACTGCAGCTGCAAAAAGCATCCCAGGGGCATGGCAAAACTGCCACAAGCTGGCATCCTCGAGGGCTTTCTCCTTGGCACCTGCCCTAACCCTAGGCTGATTGGCTGCCCTGCCTAGGGTTAGGGTTAGGGTTAGGCCTAGGGTTAGGGTTCCGCAAACTAAAAGGCCCAGAGCTGCGGGCACGCTGCAGCTGCAAAGGGCATCCCAGGGGCATCGCAAAACTGCCACAAGCTGGCCTCCTCGAGGGCTTTCTCCTTGGCACCTGCCCTAACCCTAGGCTGATTGGCTGCCCTGCCTAGGGTTAGGGTTAGGGTTAGGCCTAGGGTTAGGGTTCCGCAAACTAAAAGGCCCAGAGCTGCGGGCACACTGCAGCTGCAAAGGGTATCCCAAGGGCATGGCAAAACTGCCACAAGCTGGCCTCCTCGAGGGCTTTCTCCTTGGCACCTGCCCTAACCCTAGGCTGATTTGCTGCCCTGCCTAGGGTTAGGGTTAGGGTTAGGGTTCCGCAAACTAAAAAGCCCAGAGCTCCAGGAACACTGCAGCTGCAAAAGGCATCCCAGGGGCATCGCAAAACTGCCACAACATGGCCTCTGCGATGCCTTTAATTGTGGCACCTGCCTTAACCCTAGGCTGATTGGCTGCCCGGCCTAGGGTTAGGGTTAGGGTTAGGGTTCTGAAAACTAAAAAGCCCAGAGCTCCAGGAACACTGCAGCTGCAAAAGGCATCCCAAGGGCATCGCAAAACTGCCACAACATGGCCTCTGCGATGCCTTTAATTGTGGCACATGCCTTAACCCTAGGCTGATTTGCTGCCCGGCCTAGGGTTAGGGTTAGGGTTAGGGTTAGGGTTCTGAAAACTAAAAAGCCCAGAGCTCCAGCAACACTGCAGCTGCAAAAGGCATCCCAAGGGCATCGCAAAACTGCCACAACATGGCCTCTGCGATGCCTTTAATTGTGGCACCTGCCTTAACCCTAGGCTGATTTGCTGCCCGGCCTAGGGTTAGGGTTAGGGTTAGGGTTAGGGTTCTGAAAACTAAAAAGCCCAGAGCTCCAGGAACACTGCAGCTGCAAAAGGCATCCCAAGGGCATCGCAAAACTGCCACAACATGGCCTCTGCGATGCCTTTAATTGTGGCACCTGCCTTAACCCTAGGCTGATTTGCTGCCCGGCCTAGGGTTAGGGTTAGGGTTAGGGTTAGGGTTCTGAAAACTAAAAAGCCCAGAGCTCCAGCAACACTGCAGCTGCAAAAGGCATCCCAAGGGCATCGCAAAACTGCCACAACATGGCCTCTGCGATGCCTTTAATTGTGGCACCTGCCTTAACCCTAGGCTGATTTGCTGCCCGGCCTAGGGTTAGGGTTAGGGTTAGGGTTAGGGTTCTGAAAACTAAAAAGCCCAGAGCTCCAGCAACACTGCAGCTGCAAAAGGCATCCCAAGGGCATCGCAAAACTGCCACAACATGGCCTCTGCGATGCCTTTAATTGTGGCACCTGCCTTAACCCTAGGCTGATTTGCTGCCCGGCCTAGGGTTAGGGTTAGGGTTAGGGTTAGGGTTCTGAAAACTAAAAAGCCCAGAGCTCCAGCAACACTGCAGCTGCAAAAGGCATCCCAAGGGCATCGCAAAACTGCCACAACATGGCCTCTGCGATGCCTTTAATTGTGGCACCTGCCTTAACCCTAGGCTGATTTGCTGCCCGGCCTAGGGTTAGGGTTAGGGTTAGGGTTAGGGTTCTGAAAACTAAAAAGCCCAGAGCTCCAGCAACACTGCAGCTGCAAAAGGCATCCCAAGGGCATCGCAAAACTGCCACAACATGGCCTCTGCGATGCCTTTAATTGTGGCACCTGCCTTAACCCTAGGCTGATTTGCTGCCCTGCCTAGGGTTAGGGTTCGGGTTACGCCTAGGGTTAGGGTTCCGCAAACTAAAAGGCCCAGAGCTGCGGGCACGCTGCAGCTGCAAAGGGCATCCCAGGGGCATCGCAAAACTGCCATAAGCTGGCCTCCTCAAGGGCTTTCTCCTTGGCACCTGCCCTAACCCTAGGCTGATTTGCTGCCCGGCCTAGGGTTAGGGTTAGGGTTACGCCTAGGGTTAGGGTTCCGCAAACTAAAAGGCCCAGAGCTGCGGGCACACTGCAGCTGCAAAGGGCATCCCAGGGGCATCGCAAAACTGCCACAAGCTGGCCTCCTCGAGGGTTTTCTCCTTGGCACCTGCCCTAACCCTAGGCTGATTGGCTGCCCTGCCTTGGGTTAGGGTTAGGGTTAGGCCTAGGGTTAGGGTTCCGCAAACTAAAAGGCCCAGAGCTGCAGGCACACTGCAGCTGCAAAGGGCATCCCAGGGGCATCGCAAAACTGCCACAAGCTGGCCTCCTCGAGGGCTTTCTCCTTGGCACCTGCCCTAACCCTAGGCTGATTGGCTGCCCTGCCTAGGGTTAGGGTTAGGGTTAGGCCTAGGGTTAGGGTTCCGCAAACTAAAAGGCCCAGAGCTGCGGGCACACTGCAGCTGCAAAGGGCATCCCAGGGGCATCGCAAAACTGCCACAAGCTGGCCTCCTCGAGGGCTTTCTCCTTGGCACCTGCCCTAACCCTAGGCTGATTGGCTGCCCTGCCTAGGGTTAGGGTTAGGGTTAGGCCTTGGGTTAGGGTTCCGCAAACTAAAAGGCCCAGAGCTGCGGGCACACTGCAGCTGCAAAGGGCATCCCAGGGGCATCTCAAAACTGCCACAACCTTGCCTCCTCGAGGGCTTTCTCCTTGGCACCTGCCCTAACCCTAGGCTGATTGGCTGCCCTGCCTAGGGTTAGGGTTACGCCTAGGGTTAGGGTTCCGCAAACTAAAAGGCCCAGAGCTGCGGGCACACTTCAGCTGCAAAGGGCATCCCAGGGGCATCGCAAAACTGCCACAAGCTGGCCTCCTCGAGGGCTTTCTCCTTGGCACCTGCCCTAACCCTAGGCTGATTGGCTGCCCTGCCTAGGGTTAGGGTTAGGGTTAGGCCTAGGGTTAGGGTTCCGCAAACTAAAAGGCCCAGAGCTGCGGGCACACTGCAGCTGCAAAAAGCATCCCAGGGGCATGGCAAAACTGCCACAAGCTGGCATCCTCGAGGGCTTTCTCCTTGGCACCTGCCCTAACCCTAGGCTGATTGGCTGCCCTGCCTAGGGTTAGGGTTAGGGTTAGGCCTAGGCCTAGGGTTAGGGTTCCGCAAACTAAAAGGCCCAGAGCTGCGGGCACGCTGCAGCTGCAAAGGGCATCCCAGGGGCATCGCAAAACTGCCACAAGCTGGCCTCCTCGAGGGCTTTCTCCTTGGCACCTGCCCTAACCCTAGGCTGATTGGCTGCCCTGCCTAGGGTTAGGGTTAGGGTTAGGCCTAGGGTTAGGGTTCCGCAAACTAAAAGGCCCAGAGCTGCGGGCACACTGCAGCTGCAAAGGGCATCCCAAGGGCATGGCAAAACTGCCACAAGCTGGCCTCCTCGAGGGCTTTCTCCTTGGCACCTGCCCTAACCCTAGGCTGATTTGCTGCCCTGCCTAGGGTTAGGGTTAGGGTTAGGGTTCCGCAAACTAAAAAGCCCAGAGCTCCAGGAACACTGCAGCTGCAAAAGGCATCCCAGGGGCATCGCAAAACTGCCACAACATGGCCTCTGCGATTCCTTTAATTGTGGCACCTGCCTTAACCCTAGGCTGATTGGCTGCCCGGCCTAGGGTTAGGGTTAGGGTTAGGGTTCTGAAAACTAAAAAGCCCAGAGCTCCAGCAACACTGCAGCTGCAAAAGGCATTCCAAGGGCATCGCAAAACTGCCACAACATGGCCTCTGCGATGCCTTTAATTGTGGCACCTGCCTTAACCCTAGGCTGATTTGCTGCCCGGCCTAGGGTTAGGGTTAGGGTTAGGGTTAGGGTTCTGAAAACTAAAAAGCCCAGAGCTCCAGCAACACTGCAGCTGCAAAAGGCATCCCAAGGGCATCGCAAAACTGCCACAACATGGCCTCTGCGATGCCTTTAATTGTGGCACCTGCCTTAACCCTAGGCTGATTGGCTGCCCGGCCTAGGGTAGGGTTAGGGTTAGGGTTCTGAAAACTAAAAAGCCCAGAGCTCCAGCAACACTGCAGCTGCAAAAGGCATCCCAAGGGCATCGCAAAACTGCCACAACATGGCCTCTGCGATGCCTTTAATTGTGGCACCTGCCTTAACCCTAGGCTGATTTGCTGCCCGGCCTAGGGTTAGGGTTAGGGTTAGGGTTAGGGTTCTGAAAACTAAAAAGCCCAGAGCTCCAGCAACACTGCAGCTGCAAAAGGCATCCCAAGGGCATCGCAAAACTGCCACAACATGGCCTCTGCGATGCCTTTAATTGTGGCACCTGCCTTAACCCTAGGCTGATTTGCTGCCCGGCCTAGGGTTAGGGTTAGGGTTAGGGTTAGGGTTCTGAAAACTAAAAAGCCCAGAGCTCCAGCAACACTGCAGCTGCAAAAGGCATCCCAAGGGCATCGCAAAACTGCCACAACATGGCCTCTGCGATGCCTTTAATTGTGGCACCTGCCTTAACCCTAGGCTGATTTGCTGCCCGGCCTAGGGTTAGGGTTAGGGTTAGGGTTCTGAAAACTAAAAAGCCCAGAGCTCCAGGAACACTGCAGCTGCAAAAGGCATCCCAAGGGCATCGCAAAACTGCCACAACATGGCCTCTGCGATGCCTTTAATTGTGGCACCTGCCTTAACCCTAGGCTGATTTGCTGCCGTGCCTAGGGTTAGGGTTAGGGTTACGCCTAGGGTTAGGGTTCCGCAAACTAAAAGGCCCAGAGCTGCGGGCACGCTGCAGCTGCAAAGGGCATCCCAGGGGCATCGCAAAACTGCCATAAGCTGGCCTCCTCGAGGGCTTTCTCCTTGGCACCTGCCCTAACCCTAGGCTGATTGGCTGCCCTGCCTAGGGTTAGGGTTAGGGTTACGCCTAGGGTTAGGGTTCCGCAAACTAAAAGGCCCAGAGCTGCGGGCACACTGCAGCTGCAAAGGGCATCCCAGGGGCATCGCAAAACTGCCACAAGCTGGCCTCCTCGAGGGTTTTCTCCTTGGCACCTGCCCTAACCCTAGGCTGATTGGCTGCCCTGCCTAGGGTTAGGGTTAGGGTTAGGCCTAGGGTTAGGGTTCCGCAAACTAAAAGGCCCAGAGCTGCGGGCACACTGCAGCTGCAAAGGGCATCCCAGGGGCATCGCAAAACTGCCACAAGCTGGCCTCCTCGAGGGCTTTCTCCTTGGCACCTGCCCTAACCCTAGGCTGATTGGCTGCCCTGCCTAGGGTTAGGGTTAGGGTTAGGCCTAGGGTTAGGGTTCCGCAAACTAAAAGGCCCAGAGCTGCGGGCACACTGCAGCTGCAAAGGGCATCCCAGCGGCATCGCAAAACTGCCACAAGCTGGCCTCCTCGAGGGCTTTCTCCTTGGCACCTGCCCTAACCCTAGGCTGATTGGCTGCCCTGCCTAGGGTTAGGGTTAGGGTTAGGCCTAGGGTTAGGGTTCCGCAAACTAAAAGGCCCAGAGCTGCGGGCACACTTCAGCTGCAAAGGGCATCCCAGGGGCATCTCAAAACTGCCACAACCTTGCCTCCTCGAGGGCTTTCTCCTTGGCACCTGCCCTAACCCTAGGCTGATTGGCTGCCCTGCCTAGGGTTAGGGTTAGGCCTAGGGTTAGGGTTCCGCAAACTAAAAGGCCCAGATCTGCGGGCACACTTCAGCTGCAAAGGGCATCCCAGGGGCATCTCAAAACTGCCACAACCTGGCCTCCTCGAGGGCTTTCTCCTTGGCACCTGCCCTAACCCTAGGCTGATTGGCTGCCCTGCCTAGGGTTAGGGTTAGGCCTAGGGTTAGGGTTCCGCAAACTAAAAGGCCCAGAGCTGCGGGCACACTGCAGCTGCAAAGGGCATCCCAGGGGCATGGCAAAACTGCCACAAGCTGGCTTCCTCGAGGGCTTTCTCCTTGGCACCTGCCCTAACCCTAGGCTGATTGGCTGCCCTGCCTAGGGTTAGGGTTAGGGTTAGGCCTAGGGTTAGGGTTCCGCAAACTAAAAGGCCCAGAGCTGCGGGCACACTGCAGCTGCAAAAAGCATCCCAGGGGCATGGCAAAACTGCCACAAGCTGGCATCCTCGAGGGCTTTCTCCTTGGCACCTGCCCTAACCCTAGGCTGATTGGCTGCCCTGCCTAGGGTTAGGGTTAGGGTTAGGCCTAGGGTTAGGGTTCCGCAAACTAAAAGGCCCAGAGCTGCGGGCACGCTGCAGCTGCAAAGGGCATCCCAGGGGCATCGCAAAACTGCCACAAGCTGGCCTCCTCGAGGGCTTTCTCCTTGGCACCTGCCCTAACCCTAGGCTGATTGGCTGCCCTGCCTAGGGTTAGGGTTAGGGTTAGGCCTAGGGTTAGGGTTCCGCAAACTAAAAGGCCCAGAGCTGCGGGCACACTGCAGCTGCAAAGGGTATCCCAAGGGCATGGCAAAACTGCCACAAGCTGGCCTCCTCGAGGGCTTTCTCCTTGGCACCTGCCCTAACCCTAGGCTGATTTGCTGCCCTGCCTAGGGTTAGGGTTAGGGTTAGGGTTCCGCAAACTAAAAAGCCCAGAGCTCCAGGAACACTGCAGCTGCAAAAGGCATCCCAGGGGCATCGCAAAACTGCCACAACATGGCCTCTGCGATTCCTTTAATTGTGGCACCTGCCTTAACCCTAGGCTGATTGGCTGCCCGGCCTAGGGTTAGGGTTAGGGTTAGGGTTCTGAAAACTAAAAAGCCCAGAGCTCCAGCAACACTGCAGCTGCAAAAGGCATTCCAAGGGCATCGCAAAACTGCCACAACATGGCCTCTGCGATGCCTTTAATTGTGGCACCTGCCTTAACCCTAGGCTGATTTGCTGCCCGGCCTAGGGTTAGGGTTAGGGTTAGGGTTAGGGTTCTGAAAACTAAAAAGCCCAGAGCTCCAGCAACACTGCAGCTGCAAAAGGCATCCCAAGGGCATCGCAAAACTGCCACAACATGGCCTCTGCGATGCCTTTAATTGTGGCACCTGCCTTAACCCTAGGCTGATTTGCTGCCCGGCCTAGGGTTAGGGTTAGGGTTAGGGTTAGGGTTCTGAAAACTAAAAAGCCCAGAGCTCCAGGAACACTGCAGCTGCAAAAGGCATCCCAAGGGCATCGCAAAACTGCCACAACATGGCCTCTGCGATGCCTTTAATTGTGGCACCTGCCTTAACCCTAGGCTGATTTGCTGCCCGGCCTAGGGTTAGGGTTAGGGTTAGGGTTAGGGTTCTGAAAACTAAAAAGCCCAGAGCTCCAGCAACACTGCAGCTGCAAAAGGCATCCCAAGGGCATCGCAAAACTGCCACAACATGGCCTCTGCGATGCCTTTAATTGTGGCACCTGCCTTAACCCTAGGCTGATTTGCTGCCCGGCCTAGGGTTAGGGTTAGGGTTAGGGTTCTGAAAACTAAAAAGCCCAGAGCTCCAGGAACACTGCAGCTGCAAAAGGCATCCCAAGGGCATCGCAAAACTGCCACAACATGGCCTCTGCGATGCCTTTAATTGTGGCACCTGCCTTAACCCTAGGCTGATTTGCTGCCGTGCCTAGGGTTAGGGTTAGGGTTACGCCTAGGGTTAGGGTTCCGCAAACTAAAAGGCCCAGAGCTGCGGGCACGCTGCAGCTGCAAAGGGCATCCCAGGGGCATCGCAAAACTGCCATAAGCTGGCCTCCTCGAGGGCTTTCTCCTTGGCACCTGCCCTAACCCTAGGCTGATTGGCTGCCCTGCCTAGGGTTAGGGTTAGGGTTACGCCTAGGGTTAGGGTTCCGCAAACTAAAAGGCCCAGAGCTGCGGGCACACTGCAGCTGCAAAGGGCATCCCAGGGGCATCGCAAAACTGCCACAAGCTGGCCTCCTCGAGGGTTTTCTCCTTGGCACCTGCCCTAACCCTAGGCTGATTGGCTGCCCTGCCTAGGGTTAGGGTTAGGGTTAGGCCTAGGGTTAGGGTTCCGCAAACTAAAAGGCCCAGAGCTGCGGGCACACTGCAGCTGCAAAGGGCATCCCAGGGGCATCGCAAAACTGCCACAAGCTGGCCTCCTCGAGGGCTTTCTCCTTGGCACCTGCCCTAACCCTAGGCTGATTGGCTGCCCTGCCTAGGGTTAGGGTTAGGGTTAGGCCTAGGGTTAGGGTTCCGCAAACTAAAAGGCCCAGAGCTGCGGGCACACTGCAGCTGCAAAGGGCATCCCAGCGGCATCGCAAAACTGCCACAAGCTGGCCTCCTCGAGGGCTTTCTCCTTGGCACCTGCCCTAACCCTAGGCTGATTGGCTGCCCTGCCTAGGGTTAGGGTTAGGGTTAGGCCTAGGGTTAGGGTTCCGCAAACTAAAAGGCCCAGAGCTGCGGGCACACTTCAGCTGCAAAGGGCATCCCAGGGGCATCTCAAAACTGCCACAACCTTGCCTCCTCGAGGGCTTTCTCCTTGGCACCTGCCCTAACCCTAGGCTGATTGGCTGCCCTGCCTAGGGTTAGGGTTAGGCCTAGGGTTAGGGTTCCGCAAACTAAAAGGCCCAGATCTGCGGGCACACTTCAGCTGCAAAGGGCATCCCAGGGGCATCTCAAAACTGCCACAACCTGGCCTCCTCGAGGGCTTTCTCCTTGGCACCTGCCCTAACCCTAGGCTGATTGGCTGCCCTGCCTAGGGTTAGGGTTAGGCCTAGGGTTAGGGTTCCGCAAACTAAAAGGCCCAGAGCTGCGGGCACACTGCAGCTGCAAAGGGCATCCCAGGGGCATGGCAAAACTGCCACAAGCTGGCTTCCTCGAGGGCTTTCTCCTTGGCACCTGCCCTAACCCTAGGCTGATTGGCTGCCCTGCCTAGGGTTAGGGTTAGGGTTACGCCTAGGGTTAGGGTTCCGCAAACTAAAAGGCCCAGAGCTGCGGGCACACTGCAGCTGCAAAAAGCATCCCAGGGGCATGGCAAAACTGCCACAAGCTGGCCTCCTCGAGGGCTTTCTCCTTGGCACCTGCCCTAACCCTAGGCTGATTGGCTGCCCTGCCTAGGGTTAGGGTTAGGGTTAGGCCTAGGGTTAGGGTTCCGCAAACTAAAAGGCCCAGAGCTGCGGGCACGCTGCAGCTGCAAAGGGCATCCCAGGGGCATCGCAAAACTGCCACAAGCTGGCCTCCTCGAGGGCTTTCTCCTTGGCACCTGCCCTAACCCTAGGCTGATTGGCTGCCCTGCCTAGGGTTAGGGTTAGGGTTAGGCCTAGGGTTAGGGTTCCGCAAACTAAAAGGCCCAGAGCTGCGGGCACACTGCAGCTGCAAAGGGTATCCCAAGGGCATGGCAAAACTGCCACAAGCTGGCCTCCTCGAGGGCTTTCTCCTTGGCACCTGCCCTAACCCTAGGCTGATTTGCTGCCCTGCCTAGGGTTAGGGTTAGGGTTAGGGTTCCGCAAACTAAAAAGCCCAGAGCTCCAGGAACACTGCAGCTGCAAAAGGCATCCCAGGGGCATCGCAAAACTGCCACAACATGGCCTCTGCGATGCCTTTAATTGTGGCACCTGCCTTAACCCTAGGCTGATTGGCTGCCCGGCCTAGGGTTAGGGTTAGGGTTAGGGTTCTGAAAACTAAAAAGCCCAGAGCTCCAGGAACACTGCAGCTGCAAAAGGCATCCCAAGGGCATCGCAAAACTGCCACAACATGGCCTCTGCGATGCCTTTAATTGTGGCACATGCCTTAACCCTAGGCTGATTTGCTGCCCGGCCTAGGGTTAGGGTTAGGGTTAGGGTTAGGGTTCTGAAAACTAAAAAGCCCAGAGCTCCAGCAACACTGCAGCTGCAAAAGGCATCCCAAGGGCATCGCAAAACTGCCACAACATGGCCTCTGCGATGCCTTTAATTGTGGCACCTGCCTTAACCCTAGGCTGATTTGCTGCCCGGCCTAGGGTTAGGGTTAGGGTTAGGGTTAGGGTTCTGAAAACTAAAAAGCCCAGAGCTCCAGGAACACTGCAGCTGCAAAAGGCATCCCAAGGGCATCGCAAAACTGCCACAACATGGCCTCTGCGATGCCTTTAATTGTGGCACCTGCCTTAACCCTAGGCTGATTTGCTGCCCGGCCTAGGGTTAGGGTTAGGGTTAGGGTTAGGGTTCTGAAAACTAAAAAGCCCAGAGCTCCAGCAACACTGCAGCTGCAAAAGGCATCCCAAGGGCATCGCAAAACTGCCACAACATGGCCTCTGCGATGCCTTTAATTGTGGCACCTGCCTTAACCCTAGGCTGATTTGCTGCCCGGCCTAGGGTTAGGGTTAGGGTTAGGGTTAGGGTTCTGAAAACTAAAAAGCCCAGAGCTCCAGCAACACTGCAGCTGCAAAAGGCATCCCAAGGGCATCGCAAAACTGCCACAACATGGCCTCTGCGATGCCTTTAATTGTGGCACCTGCCTTAACCCTAGGCTGATTTGCTGCCCGGCCTAGGGTTAGGGTTAGGGTTAGGGTTAGGGTTCTGAAAACTAAAAAGCCCAGAGCTCCAGCAACACTGCAGCTGCAAAAGGCATCCCAAGGGCATCGCAAAACTGCCACAACATGGCCTCTGCGATGCCTTTAATTGTGGCACCTGCCTTAACCCTAGGCTGATTTGCTGCCCGGCCTAGGGTTAGGGTTAGGGTTAGGGTTAGGGTTCTGAAAACTAAAAAGCCCAGAGCTCCAGCAACACTGCAGCTGCAAAAGGCATCCCAAGGGCATCGCAAAACTGCCACAACATGGCCTCTGCGATGCCTTTAATTGTGGCACCTGCCTTAACCCTAGGCTGATTTGCTGCCCTGCCTAGGGTTAGGGTTCGGGTTACGCCTAGGGTTAGGGTTCCGCAAACTAAAAGGCCCAGAGCTGCGGGCACGCTGCAGCTGCAAAGGGCATCCCAGGGGCATCGCAAAACTGCCATAAGCTGGCCTCCTCAAGGGCTTTCTCCTTGGCACCTGCCCTAACCCTAGGCTGATTTGCTGCCCGGCCTAGGGTTAGGGTTAGGGTTACGCCTAGGGTTAGGGTTCCGCAAACTAAAAGGCCCAGAGCTGCGGGCACACTGCAGCTGCAAAGGGCATCCCAGGGGCATCGCAAAACTGCCACAAGCTGGCCTCCTCGAGGGTTTTCTCCTTGGCACCTGCCCTAACCCTAGGCTGATTGGCTGCCCTGCCTTGGGTTAGGGTTAGGGTTAGGCCTAGGGTTAGGGTTCCGCAAACTAAAAGGCCCAGAGCTGCAGGCACACTGCAGCTGCAAAGGGCATCCCAGGGGCATCGCAAAACTGCCACAAGCTGGCCTCCTCGAGGGCTTTCTCCTTGGCACCTGCCCTAACCCTAGGCTGATTGGCTGCCCTGCCTAGGGTTAGGGTTAGGGTTAGGCCTAGGGTTAGGGTTCCGCAAACTAAAAGGCCCAGAGCTGCGGGCACACTGCAGCTGCAAAGGGCATCCCAGGGGCATCGCAAAACTGCCACAAGCTGGCCTCCTCGAGGGCTTTCTCCTTGGCACCTGCCCTAACCCTAGGCTGATTGGCTGCCCTGCCTAGGGTTAGGGTTAGGGTTAGGCCTTGGGTTAGGGTTCCGCAAACTAAAAGGCCCAGAGCTGCGGGCACACTGCAGCTGCAAAGGGCATCCCAGGGGCATCTCAAAACTGCCACAACCTTGCCTCCTCGAGGGCTTTCTCCTTGGCACCTGCCCTAACCCTAGGCTGATTGGCTGCCCTGCCTAGGGTTAGGGTTACGCCTAGGGTTAGGGTTCCGCAAACTAAAAGGCCCAGAGCTGCGGGCACACTTCAGCTGCAAAGGGCATCCCAGGGGCATCGCAAAACTGCCACAAGCTGGCCTCCTCGAGGGCTTTCTCCTTGGCACCTGCCCTAACCCTAGGCTGATTGGCTGCCCTGCCTAGGGTTAGGGTTAGGGTTAGGCCTAGGGTTAGGGTTCCGCAAACTAAAAGGCCCAGAGCTGCGGGCACACTGCAGCTGCAAAAAGCATCCCAGGGGCATGGCAAAACTGCCACAAGCTGGCATCCTCGAGGGCTTTCTCCTTGGCACCTGCCCTAACCCTAGGCTGATTGGCTGCCCTGCCTAGGGTTAGGGTTAGGGTTAGGCCTAGGCCTAGGGTTAGGGTTCCGCAAACTAAAAGGCCCAGAGCTGCGGGCACGCTGCAGCTGCAAAGGGCATCCCAGGGGCATCGCAAAACTGCCACAAGCTGGCCTCCTCGAGGGCTTTCTCCTTGGCACCTGCCCTAACCCTAGGCTGATTGGCTGCCCTGCCTAGGGTTAGGGTTAGGGTTAGGCCTAGGGTTAGGGTTCCGCAAACTAAAAGGCCCAGAGCTGCGGGCACACTGCAGCTGCAAAGGGCATCCCAAGGGCATGGCAAAACTGCCACAAGCTGGCCTCCTCGAGGGCTTTCTCCTTGGCACCTGCCCTAACCCTAGGCTGATTTGCTGCCCTGCCTAGGGTTAGGGTTAGGGTTAGGGTTCCGCAAACTAAAAAGCCCAGAGCTCCAGGAACACTGCAGCTGCAAAAGGCATCCCAGGGGCATCGCAAAACTGCCACAACATGGCCTCTGCGATTCCTTTAATTGTGGCACCTGCCTTAACCCTAGGCTGATTGGCTGCCCGGCCTAGGGTTAGGGTTAGGGTTAGGGTTCTGAAAACTAAAAAGCCCAGAGCTCCAGCAACACTGCAGCTGCAAAAGGCATTCCAAGGGCATCGCAAAACTGCCACAACATGGCCTCTGCGATGCCTTTAATTGTGGCACCTGCCTTAACCCTAGGCTGATTTGCTGCCCGGCCTAGGGTTAGGGTTAGGGTTAGGGTTAGGGTTCTGAAAACTAAAAAGCCCAGAGCTCCAGCAACACTGCAGCTGCAAAAGGCATCCCAAGGGCATCGCAAAACTGCCACAACATGGCCTCTGCGATGCCTTTAATTGTGGCACCTGCCTTAACCCTAGGCTGATTGGCTGCCCGGCCTAGGGTAGGGTTAGGGTTAGGGTTCTGAAAACTAAAAAGCCCAGAGCTCCAGCAACACTGCAGCTGCAAAAGGCATCCCAAGGGCATCGCAAAACTGCCACAACATGGCCTCTGCGATGCCTTTAATTGTGGCACCTGCCTTAACCCTAGGCTGATTTGCTGCCCGGCCTAGGGTTAGGGTTAGGGTTAGGGTTAGGGTTCTGAAAACTAAAAAGCCCAGAGCTCCAGCAACACTGCAGCTGCAAAAGGCATCCCAAGGGCATCGCAAAACTGCCACAACATGGCCTCTGCGATGCCTTTAATTGTGGCACCTGCCTTAACCCTAGGCTGATTTGCTGCCCGGCCTAGGGTTAGGGTTAGGGTTAGGGTTAGGGTTCTGAAAACTAAAAAGCCCAGAGCTCCAGCAACACTGCAGCTGCAAAAGGCATCCCAAGGGCATCGCAAAACTGCCACAACATGGCCTCTGCGATGCCTTTAATTGTGGCACCTGCCTTAACCCTAGGCTGATTTGCTGCCCGGCCTAGGGTTAGGGTTAGGGTTAGGGTTCTGAAAACTAAAAAGCCCAGAGCTCCAGGAACACTGCAGCTGCAAAAGGCATCCCAAGGGCATCGCAAAACTGCCACAACATGGCCTCTGCGATGCCTTTAATTGTGGCACCTGCCTTAACCCTAGGCTGATTTGCTGCCGTGCCTAGGGTTAGGGTTAGGGTTACGCCTAGGGTTAGGGTTCCGCAAACTAAAAGGCCCAGAGCTGCGGGCACGCTGCAGCTGCAAAGGGCATCCCAGGGGCATCGCAAAACTGCCATAAGCTGGCCTCGTCGAGGGCTTTCTCCTTGGCACCTGCCCTAACCCTAGGCTGATTGGCTGCCCTGCCTAGGGTTAGGGTTAGGGTTACGCCTAGGGTTAGGGTTCCGCAAACTAAAAGGCCCAGAGCTGCGGGCACACTGCAGCTGCAAAGGGCATCCCAGGGGCATCGCAAAACTGCCACAAGCTGGCCTCCTCGAGGGTTTTCTCCTTGGCACCTGCCCTAACCCTAGGCTGATTGGCTGCCCTGCCTAGGGTTAGGGTTAGGGTTAGGCCTAGGGTTAGGGTTCCGCAAACTAAAAGGCCCAGAGCTGCGGGCACACTGCAGCTGCAAAGGGCATCCCAGGGGCATCGCAAAACTGCCACAAGCTGGCCTCCTCGAGGGCTTTCTCCTTGGCACCTGCCCTAACCCTAGGCTGATTGGCTGCCCTGCCTAGGGTTAGGGTTAGGGTTAGGCCTAGGGTTAGGGTTCCGCAAACTAAAAGGCCCAGAGCTGCGGGCACACTGCAGCTGCAAAGGGCATCCCAGCGGCATCGCAAAACTGCCACAAGCTGGCCTCCTCGAGGGCTTTCTCCTTGGCACCTGCCCTAACCCTAGGCTGATTGGCTGCCCTGCCTAGGGTTAGGGTTAGGGTTAGGCCTAGGGTTAGGGTTCCGCAAACTAAAAGGCCCAGAGCTGCGGGCACACTTCAGCTGCAAAGGGCATCCCAGGGGCATCTCAAAACTGCCACAACCTTGCCTCCTCGAGGGCTTTCTCCTTGGCACCTGCCCTAACCCTAGGCTGATTGGCTGCCCTGCCTAGGGTTAGGGTTAGGCCTAGGGTTAGGGTTCCGCAAACTAAAAGGCCCAGATCTGCGGGCACACTTCAGCTGCAAAGGGCATCCCAGGGGCATCTCAAAACTGCCACAACCTGGCCTCCTCGAGGGCTTTCTCCTTGGCACCTGCCCTAACCCTAGGCTGATTGGCTGCCCTGCCTAGGGTTAGGGTTAGGCCTAGGGTTAGGGTTCCGCAAACTAAAAGGCCCAGAGCTGCGGGCACACTGCAGCTGCAAAGGGCATCCCAGGGGCATGGCAAAACTGCCACAAGCTGGCTTCCTCGAGGGCTTTCTCCTTGGCACCTGCCCTAACCCTAGGCTGATTGGCTGCCCTGCCTAGGGTTAGGGTTAGGGTTAGGCCTAGGGTTAGGGTTCCGCAAACTAAAAGGCCCAGAGCTGCGGGCACACTGCAGCTGCAAAAAGCATCCCAGGGGCATGGCAAAACTGCCACAAGCTGGCATCCTCGAGGGCTTTCTCCTTGGCACCTGCCCTAACCCTAGGCTGATTGGCTGCCCTGCCTAGGGTTAGGGTTAGGGTTAGGCCTAGGGTTAGGGTTCCGCAAACTAAAAGGCCCAGAGCTGCGGGCACGCTGCAGCTGCAAAGGGCATCCCAGGGGCATCGCAAAACTGCCACAAGCTGGCCTCCTCGAGGGCTTTCTCCTTGGCACCTGCCCTAACCCTAGGCTGATTGGCTGCCCTGCCTAGGGTTAGGGTTAGGGTTAGGCCTAGGGTTAGGGTTCCGCAAACTAAAAGGCCCAGAGCTGCGGGCACACTGCAGCTGCAAAGGGTATCCCAAGGGCATGGCAAAACTGCCACAAGCTGGCCTCCTCGAGGGCTTTCTCCTTGGCACCTGCCCTAACCCTAGGCTGATTTGCTGCCCTGCCTAGGGTTAGGGTTAGGGTTAGGGTTCCGCAAACTAAAAAGCCCAGAGCTCCAGGAACACTGCAGCTGCAAAAGGCATCCCAGGGGCATCGCAAAACTGCCACAACATGGCCTCTGCGATGCCTTTAATTGTGGCACCTGCCTTAACCCTAGGCTGATTGGCTGCCCGGCCTAGGGTTAGGGTTAGGGTTAGGGTTCTGAAAACTAAAAAGCCCAGAGCTCCAGGAACACTGCAGCTGCAAAAGGCATCCCAAGGGCATCGCAAAACTGCCACAACATGGCCTCTGCGATGCCTTTAATTGTGGCACATGCCTTAACCCTAGGCTGATTTGCTGCCCGGCCTAGGGTTAGGGTTAGGGTTAGGGTTCTGAAAACTAAAAAGCCCAGAGCTCCAGCAACACTGCAGCTGCAAAAGGCATCCCAAGGGCATCGCAAAACTGCCACAACATGGCCTCTGCGATGCCTTTAATTGTGGCACCTGCCTTAACCCTAGGCTGATTTGCTGCCCGGCCTAGGGTTAGGGTTAGGGTTAGGGTTAGGGTTCTGAAAACTAAAAAGCCCAGAGCTCCAGGAACACTGCAGCTGCAAAAGGCATCCCAAGGGCATCGCAAAACTGCCACAACATGGCCTCTGCGATGCCTTTAATTGTGGCACCTGCCTTAACCCTAGGCTGATTTGCTGCCCGGCCTAGGGTTAGGGTTAGGGTTAGGGTTAGGGTTCTGAAAACTAAAAAGCCCAGAGCTCCAGCAACACTGCAGCTGCAAAAGGCATCCCAAGGGCATCGCAAAACTGCCACAACATGGCCTCTGCGATGCCTTTAATTGTGGCACCTGCCTTAACCCTAGGCTGATTTGCTGCCCGGCCTAGGGTTAGGGTTAGGGTTAGGGTTAGGGTTCTGAAAACTAAAAAGCCCAGAGCTCCAGCAACACTGCAGCTGCAAAAGGCATCCCAAGGGCATCGCAAAACTGCCACAACATGGCCTCTGCGATGCCTTTAATTGTGGCACCTGCCTTAACCCTAGGCTGATTTGCTGCCCGGCCTAGGGTTAGGGTTAGGGTTAGGGTTAGGGTTCTGAAAACTAAAAAGCCCAGAGCTCCAGCAACACTGCAGCTGCAAAAGGCATCCCAAGGGCATCGCAAAACTGCCACAACATGGCCTCTGCGATGCCTTTAATTGTGGCACCTGCCTTAACCCTAGGCTGATTTGCTGCCCGGCCTAGGGTTAGGGTTAGGGTTAGGGTTAGGGTTCTGAAAACTAAAAAGCCCAGAGCTCCAGCAACACTGCAGCTGCAAAAGGCATCCCAAGGGCATCGCAAAACTGCCACAACATGGCCTCTGCGATGCCTTTAATTGTGGCACCTGCCTTAACCCTAGGCTGATTTGCTGCCCTGCCTAGGGTTAGGGTTCGGGTTACGCCTAGGGTTAGGGTTCCGCAAACTAAAAGGCCCAGAGCTGCGGGCACGCTGCAGCTGCAAAGGGCATCCCAGGGGCATCGCAAAACTGCCATAAGCTGGCCTCCTCAAGGGCTTTCTCCTTGGCACCTGCCCTAACCCTAGGCTGATTTGCTGCCCGGCCTAGGGTTAGGGTTAGGGTTAGGCCTAGGGTTAGGGTTCCGCAAACTAAAAGGCCCAGAGCTGCGGGCACACTGCAGCTGCAAAGGGCATCCCAGGGGCATCGCAAAACTGCCACAAGCTGGCCTCCTCGAGGGTTTTCTCCTTGGCACCTGCCCTAACCCTAGGCTGATTGGCTGCCCTGCCTTGGGTTAGGGTTAGGGTTAGGCCTAGGGTTAGGGTTCCGCAAACTAAAAGGCCCAGAGCTGCAGGCACACTGCAGCTGCAAAGGGCATCCCAGGGGCATCGCAAAACTGCCACAAGCTGGCCTCCTCGAGGGCTTTCTCCTTGGCACCTGCCCTAACCCTAGGCTGATTGGCTGCCCTGCCTAGGGTTAGGGTTAGGGTTACGCCTAGGGTTAGGGTTCCGCAAACTAAAAGGCCCAGAGCTGCGGGCACACTGCAGCTGCAAAGGGCATCCCAGGGGCATCGCAAAACTGCCACAAGCTGGCCTCCTCGAGGGCTTTCTCCTTGGCACCTGCCCTAACCCTAGGCTGATTGGCTGCCCTGCCTAGGGTTAGGGTTAGGGTTAGGCCTTGGGTTAGGGTTCCGCAAACTAAAAGGCCCAGAGCTGCGGGCACACTGCAGCTGCAAAGGGCATCCCAGGGGCATCTCAAAACTGCCACAACCTTGCCTCCTCGAGGGCTTTCTCCTTGGCACCTGCCCTAACCCTAGGCTGATTGGCTGCCCTGCCTAGGGTTAGGGTTACGCCTAGGGTTAGGGTTCCGCAAACTAAAAGGCCCAGAGCTGCGGGCACACTGCAGCTGCAAAGGGCATCCCAGGGGCATCGCAAAACTGCCACAAGCTGGCCTCCTCGAGGGCTTTCTCCTTGGCACCTGCCCTAACCCTAGGCTGATTGGCTGCCCTGCCTAGGGTTAGGGTTAGGGTTAGGCCTAGGGTTAGGGTTCCGCAAACTAAAAGGCCCAGAGCTGCGGGCACACTGCAGCTGCAAAAAGCATCCCAGGGGCATGGCAAAACTGCCACAAGCTGGCATCCTCGAGGGCTTTCTCCTTGGCACCTGCCCTAACCCTAGGCTGATTGGCTGCCCTGCCTAGGGTTAGGGTTAGGGTTAGGCCTAGGCCTAGGGTTAGGGTTCCGCAAACTAAAAGGCCCAGAGCTGCGGGCACGCTGCAGCTGCAAAGGGCATCCCAGGGGCATCGCAAAACTGCCACAAGCTGGCCTCCTCGAGGGCTTTCTCCTTGGCACCTGCCCTAACCC
Source organism: Fringilla coelebs (assembly GCF_963513975.1). Taxonomy (NCBI): domain Eukaryota; kingdom Metazoa; phylum Chordata; class Aves; order Passeriformes; family Fringillidae; genus Fringilla; species Fringilla coelebs. The sequence continues at coordinate 10,344,446 of NC_140048.1, forward strand.
TAGGCTGATTGGCTGCCCTGCCTAGGGTTAGGGTTAGGGTTAGGCCTAGGGTTAGGGTTCCGCAAACTAAAAGGCCCAGAGCTGCGGGCACACTGCAGCTGCAAAGGGCATCCCAAGGGCATGGCAAAACTGCCACAAGCTGGCCTCCTCGAGGGCTTTCTCCTTGGCACCTGCCCTAACCCTAGGCTGATTTGCTGCCCTGCCTAGGGTTAGGGTTAGGGTTAGGGTTCCGCAAACTAAAAAGCCCAGAGCTCCAGGAACACTGCAGCTGCAAAAGGCATCCCAGGGGCATCGCAAAACTGCCACAACATGGCCTCTGCGATTCCTTTAATTGTGGCACCTGCCTTAACCCTAGGCTGATTGGCTGCCCGGCCTAGGGTTAGGGTTAGGGTTAGGGTTCTGAAAACTAAAAAGCCCAGAGCTCCAGCAACACTGCAGCTGCAAAAGGCATTCCAAGGGCATCGCAAAACTGCCACAACATGGCCTCTGCGATGCCTTTAATTGTGGCACCTGCCTTAACCCTAGGCTGATTTGCTGCCCGGCCTAGGGTTAGGGTTAGGGTTAGGGTTAGGGTTCCGCAAACTAAAAAGCCCAGAGCTCCAGCAACACTGCAGCTGCAAAAGGCATCCCAAGGGCATCGCAAAACTGCCACAACATGGCCTCTGCGATGCCTTTAATTGTGGCACCTGCCTTAACCCTAGGCTGATTTGCTGCCCGGCCTAGGGTTAGGGTTAGGGTTAGGGTTAGGGTTCTGAAAACTAAAAAGCCCAGAGCTCCAGGAACACTGCAGCTGCAAAAGGCATCCCAAGGGCATCGCAAAACTGCCACAACATGGCCTCTGCGATGCCTTTAATTGTGGCACCTGCCTTAACCCTAGGCTGATTTGCTGCCCGGCCTAGGGTTAGGGTTAGGGTTAGGGTTAGGGTTCTGAAAACTAAAAAGCCCAGAGCTCCAGCAACACTGCAGCTGCAAAAGGCATCCCAAGGGCATCGCAAAACTGCCACAACATGGCCTCTGCGATGCCTTTAATTGTGGCACCTGCCTTAACCCTAGGCTGATTTGCTGCCCGGCCTAGGGTTAGGGTTAGGGTTAGGGTTCTGAAAACTAAAAAGCCCAGAGCTCCAGGAACACTGCAGCTGCAAAAGGCATCCCAAGGGCATCGCAAAACTGCCACAACATGGCCTCTGCGATGCCTTTAATTGTGGCACCTGCCTTAACCCTAGGCTGATTTGCTGCCGTGCCTAGGGTTAGGGTTAGGGTTACGCCTAGGGTTAGGGTTCCGCAAACTAAAAGGCCCAGAGCTGCGGGCACGCTGCAGCTGCAAAGGGCATCCCAGGGGCATCGCAAAACTGCCATAAGCTGGCCTCCTCGAGGGCTTTCTCCTTGGCACCTGCCCTAACCCTAGGCTGATTGGCTGCCCTGCCTAGGGTTAGGGTTAGGGTTACGCCTAGGGTTAGGGTTCCGCAAACTAAAAGGCCCAGAGCTGCGGGCACACTGCAGCTGCAAAGGGCATCCCAGGGGCATCGCAAAACTGCCACAAGCTGGCCTCCTCGAGGGTTTTCTCCTTGGCACCTGCCCTAACCCTAGGCTGATTGGCTGCCCTGCCTAGGGTTAGGGTTAGGGTTAGGCCTAGGGTTAGGGTTCCGCAAACTAAAAGGCCCAGAGCTGCGGGCACACTGCAGCTGCAAAGGGCATCCCAGGGGCATCGCAAAACTGCCACAAGCTGGCCTCCTCGAGGGCTTTCTCCTTGGCACCTGCCCTAACCCTAGGCTGATTGGCTGCCCTGCCTAGGGTTAGGGTTAGGGTTAGGCCTAGGGTTAGGGTTCCGCAAACTAAAAGGCCCAGAGCTGCGGGCACACTGCAGCTGCAAAGGGCATCCCAGCGGCATCGCAAAACTGCCACAAGCTGGCCTCCTCGAGGGCTTTCTCCTTGGCACCTGCCCTAACCCTAGGCTGATTGGCTGCCCTGCCTAGGGTTAGGGTTAGGGTTAGGCCTAGGGTTAGGGTTCCGCAAACTAAAAGGCCCAGAGCTGCGGGCACACTTCAGCTGCAAAGGGCATCCCAGGGGCATCTCAAAACTGCCACAACCTTGCCTCCTCGAGGGCTTTCTCCTTGGCACCTGCCCTAACCCTAGGCTGATTGGCTGCCCTGCCTAGGGTTAGGGTTAGGCCTAGGGTTAGGGTTCCGCAAACTAAAAGGCCCAGATCTGCGGGCACACTTCAGCTGCAAAGGGCATCCCAGGGGCATCTCAAAACTGCCACAACCTGGCCTCCTCGAGGGCTTTCTCCTTGGCACCTGCCCTAACCCTAGGCTGATTGGCTGCCCTGCCTAGGGTTAGGGTTAGGCCTAGGGTTAGGGTTCCGCAAACTAAAAGGCCCAGAGCTGCGGGCACACTGCAGCTGCAAAGGGCATCCCAGGGGCATGGCAAAACTGCCACAAGCTGGCTTCCTCGAGGGCTTTCTCCTTGGCACCTGCCCTAACCCTAGGCTGATTGGCTGCCCTGCCTAGGGTTAGGGTTAGGGTTACGCCTAGGGTTAGGGTTCCGCAAACTAAAAGGCCCAGAGCTGCGGGCACACTGCAGCTGCAAAAAGCATCCCAGGGGCATGGCAAAACTGCCACAAGCTGGCATCCTCGAGGGCTTTCTCCTTGGCACCTGCCCTAACCCTAGGCTGATTGGCTGCCCTGCCTAGGGTTAGGGTTAGGGTTAGGCCTAGGGTTAGGGTTCCGCAAACTAAAAGGCCCAGAGCTGCGGGCACGCTGCAGCTGCAAAGGGCATCCCAGGGGCATCGCAAAACTGCCACAAGCTGGCCTCCTCGAGGGCTTTCTCCTTGGCACCTGCCCTAACCCTAGGCTGATTGGCTGCCCTGCCTAGGGTTAGGGTTAGGGTTAGGCCTAGGGTTAGGGTTCCGCAAACTAAAAGGCCCAGAGCTGCGGGCACACTGCAGCTGCAAAGGGTATCCCAAGGGCATGGCAAAACTGCCACAAGCTGGCCTCCTCGAGGGCTTTCTCCTTGGCACCTGCCCTAACCCTAGGCTGATTTGCTGCCCTGCCTAGGGTTAGGGTTAGGGTTAGGGTTCCGCAAACTAAAAAGCCCAGAGCTCCAGGAACACTGCAGCTGCAAAAGGCATCCCAGGGGCATCGCAAAACTGCCACAACATGGCCTCTGCGATGCCTTTAATTGTGGCACCTGCCTTAACCCTAGGCTGATTGGCTGCCCGGCCTAGGGTTAGGGTTAGGGTTAGGGTTCTGAAAACTAAAAAGCCCAGAGCTCCAGGAACACTGCAGCTGCAAAAGGCATCCCAAGGGCATTGCAAAACTGCCACAACATGGCCTCTGCGATGCCTTTAATTGTGGCACATGCCTTAACCCTAGGCTGATTTGCTGCCCGGCCTAGGGTTAGGGTTAGGGTTAGGGTTAGGGTTCTGAAAACTAAAAAGCCCAGAGCTCCAGCAACACTGCAGCTGCAAAAGGCATCCCAAGGGCATCGCAAAACTGCCACAACATGGCCTCTGCGATGCCTTTAATTGTGGCACCTGCCTTAACCCTAGGCTGATTTGCTGCCCGGCCTAGGGTTAGGGTTAGGGTTAGGGTTAGGGTTCTGAAAACTAAAAAGCCCAGAGCTCCAGGAACACTGCAGCTGCAAAAGGCATCCCAAGGGCATCGCAAAACTGCCACAACATGGCCTCTGCGATGCCTTTAATTGTGGCACCTGCCTTAACCCTAGGCTGATTTGCTGCCCGGCCTAGGGTTAGGGTTAGGGTTAGGGTTAGGGTTCTGAAAACTAAAAAGCCCAGAGCTCCAGCAACACTGCAGCTGCAAAAGGCATCCCAAGGGCATCGCAAAACTGCCACAACATGGCCTCTGCGATGCCTTTAATTGTGGCACCTGCCTTAACCCTAGGCTGATTTGCTGCCCGGCCTAGGGTTAGGGTTAGGGTTAGGGTTAGGGTTCTGAAAACTAAAAAGCCCAGAGCTCCAGCAACACTGCAGCTGCAAAAGGCATCCCAAGGGCATCGCAAAACTGCCACAACATGGCCTCTGCGATGCCTTTAATTGTGGCACCTGCCTTAACCCTAGGCTGATTTGCTGCCCGGCCTAGGGTTAGGGTTAGGGTTAGGGTTAGGGTTCTGAAAACTAAAAAGCCCAGAGCTCCAGCAACACTGCAGCTGCAAAAGGCATCCCAAGGGCATCGCAAAACTGCCACAACATGGCCTCTGCGATGCCTTTAATTGTGGCACCTGCCTTAACCCTAGGCTGATTTGCTGCCCGGCCTAGGGTTAGGGTTAGGGTTAGGGTTAGGGTTCTGAAAACTAAAAAGCCCAGAGCTCCAGCAACACTGCAGCTGCAAAAGGCATCCCAAGGGCATCGCAAAACTGCCACAACATGGCCTCTGCGATGCCTTTAATTGTGGCACCTGCCTTAACCCTAGGCTGATTTGCTGCCCTGCCTAGGGTTAGGGTTCGGGTTACGCCTAGGGTTAGGGTTCCGCAAACTAAAAGGCCCAGAGCTGCGGGCACGCTGCAGCTGCAAAGGGCATCCCAGGGGCATCGCAAAACTGCCATAAGCTGGCCTCCTCAAGGGCTTTCTCCTTGGCACCTGCCCTAACCCTAGGCTGATTTGCTGCCCGGCCTAGGGTTAGGGTTAGGGTTACGCCTAGGGTTAGGGTTCCGCAAACTAAAAGGCCCAGAGCTGCGGGCACACTGCAGCTGCAAAGGGCATCCCAGGGGCATCGCAAAACTGCCACAAGCTGGCCTCCTCGAGGGTTTTCTCCTTGGCACCTGCCCTAACCCTAGGCTGATTGGCTGCCCTGCCTTGGGTTAGGGTTAGGGTTAGGCCTAGGGTTAGGGTTCCGCAAACTAAAAGGCCCAGAGCTGCAGGCACACTGCAGCTGCAAAGGGCATCCCAGGGGCATCGCAAAACTGCCACAAGCTGGCCTCCTCGAGGGCTTTCTCCTTGGCACCTGCCCTAACCCTAGGCTGATTGGCTGCCCTGCCTAGGGTTAGGGTTAGGGTTAGGCCTAGGGTTAGGGTTCCGCAAACTAAAAGGCCCAGAGCTGCGGGCACACTGCAGCTGCAAAGGGCATCCCAGGGGCATCGCAAAACTGCCACAAGCTGGCCTCCTCGAGGGCTTTCTCCTTGGCACCTGCCCTAACCCTAGGCTGATTGGCTGCCCTGCCTAGGGTTAGGGTTAGGGTTAGGCCTTGGGTTAGGGTTCCGCAAACTAAAAGGCCCAGAGCTGCGGGCACACTGCAGCTGCAAAGGGCATCCCAGGGGCATCTCAAAACTGCCACAACCTTGCCTCCTCGAGGGCTTTCTCCTTGGCACCTGCCCTAACCCTAGGCTGATTGGCTGCCCTGCCTAGGGTTAGGGTTACGCCTAGGGTTAGGGTTCCGCAAACTAAAAGGCCCAGAGCTGCGGGCACACTTCAGCTGCAAAGGGCATCCCAGGGGCATCGCAAAACTGCCACAAGCTGGCCTCCTCGAGGGCTTTCTCCTTGGCACCTGCCCTAACCCTAGGCTGATTGGCTGCCCTGCCTAGGGTTAGGGTTAGGGTTAGGCCTAGGGTTAGGGTTCCGCAAACTAAAAGGCCCAGAGCTGCGGGCACACTGCAGCTGCAAAAAGCATCCCAGGGGCATGGCAAAACTGCCACAAGCTGGCATCCTCGAGGGCTTTCTCCTTGGCACCTGCCCTAACCCTAGGCTGATTGGCTGCCCTGCCTAGGGTTAGGGTTAGGGTTAGGCCTAGGCCTAGGGTTAGGGTTCCGCAAACTAAAAGGCCCAGAGCTGCGGGCACGCTGCAGCTGCAAAGGGCATCCCAGGGGCATCGCAAAACTGCCACAAGCTGGCCTCCTCGAGGGCTTTCTCCTTGGCACCTGCCCTAACCCTAGGCTGATTGGCTGCCCTGCCTAGGGTTAGGGTTAGGGTTAGGCCTAGGGTTAGGGTTCCGCAAACTAAAAGGCCCAGAGCTGCGGGCACACTGCAGCTGCAAAGGGCATCCCAAGGGCATGGCAAAACTGCCACAAGCTGGCCTCCTCGAGGGCTTTCTCCTTGGCACCTGCCCTAACCCTAGGCTGATTTGCTGCCCTGCCTAGGGTTAGGGTTAGGGTTAGGGTTCCGCAAACTAAAAAGCCCAGAGCTCCAGGAACACTGCAGCTGCAAAAGGCATCCCAGGGGCATCGCAAAACTGCCACAACATGGCCTCTGCGATTCCTTTAATTGTGGCACCTGCCTTAACCCTAGGCTGATTGGCTGCCCGGCCTAGGGTTAGGGTTAGGGTTAGGGTTCTGAAAACTAAAAAGCCCAGAGCTCCAGCAACACTGCAGCTGCAAAAGGCATTCCAAGGGCATCGCAAAACTGCCACAACATGGCCTCTGCGATGCCTTTAATTGTGGCACCTGCCTTAACCCTAGGCTGATTTGCTGCCCGGCCTAGGGTTAGGGTTAGGGTTAGGGTTAGGGTTCTGAAAACTAAAAAGCCCAGAGCTCCAGCAACACTGCAGCTGCAAAAGGCATCCCAAGGGCATCGCAAAACTGCCACAACATGGCCTCTGCGATGCCTTTAATTGTGGCACCTGCCTTAACCCTAGGCTGATTGGCTGCCCGGCCTAGGGTAGGGTTAGGGTTAGGGTTCTGAAAACTAAAAAGCCCAGAGCTCCAGCAACACTGCAGCTGCAAAAGGCATCCCAAGGGCATCGCAAAACTGCCACAACATGGCCTCTGCGATGCCTTTAATTGTGGCACCTGCCTTAACCCTAGGCTGATTTGCTGCCCGGCCTAGGGTTAGGGTTAGGGTTAGGGTTAGGGTTCTGAAAACTAAAAAGCCCAGAGCTCCAGCAACACTGCAGCTGCAAAAGGCATCCCAAGGGCATCGCAAAACTGCCACAACATGGCCTCTGCGATGCCTTTAATTGTGGCACCTGCCTTAACCCTAGGCTGATTTGCTGCCCGGCCTAGGGTTAGGGTTAGGGTTAGGGTTAGGGTTCTGAAAACTAAAAAGCCCAGAGCTCCAGCAACACTGCAGCTGCAAAAGGCATCCCAAGGGCATCGCAAAACTGCCACAACATGGCCTCTGCGATGCCTTTAATTGTGGCACCCGCCTTAACCCTAGGCTGATTTGCTGCCCGGCCTAGGGTTAGGGTTAGGGTTAGGGTTAGGGTTAGGGTTCTGAAAACTAAAAAGCCCAGAGCTCCAGCAACACTGCAGCTGCAAAAGGCATCCCAAGGGCATCGCAAAACTGCCACAACATGGCCTCTGCGATGCCTTTAATTGTGGCACCTGCCTTAACCCTAGGCTGATTTGCTGCCCGGCCTAGGGTTAGGGTTAGGGTTAGGGTTAGGGTTCTGAAAACTAAAAAGCCCAGAGCTCCAGCAACACTGCAGCTGCAAAAGGCATCCCAAGGGCATCGCAAAACTGCCACAACATGGCCTCTGCGATGCCTTTAATTGTGGCACCTGCCTTAACCCTAGGCTGATTTGCTGCCCGGCCTAGGGTTAGGGTTAGGGTTAGGGTTCTGAAAACTAAAAAGCCCAGAGCTCCAGGAACACTGCAGCTGCAAAAGGCATCCCAAGGGCATCGCAAAACTGCCACAACATGGCCTCTGCGATGCCTTTAATTGTGGCACCTGCCTTAACCCTAGGCTGATTTGCTGCCCGGCCTAGGGTTAGGGTTAGGGTTAGGGTTAGGGTTCTGAAAACTAAAAAGCCCAGAGCTCCAGCAACACTGCAGCTGCAAAAGGCATCCCAAGGGCATCGCAAAACTGCCACAACATGGCCTCTGCGATGCCTTTAATTGTGGCACCTGCCTTAACCCTAGGCTGATTTGCTGCCCGGCCTAGGGTTAGGGTTAGGGTTAGGGTTCTGAAAACTAAAAAGCCCAGAGCTCCAGGAACACTGCAGCTGCAAAAGGCATCCCAAGGGCATCGCAAAACTGCCACAACATGGCCTCTGCGATGCCTTTAATTGTGGCACCTGCCTTAACCCTAGGCTGATTTGCTGCCCGGCCTAGGGTTAGGGTTAGGGTTAGGGTTAGGGTTCTGAAAACTAAAAAGCCCAGAGCTCCAGGAACACTGCAGCTGCAAAAGGCATCCCAAGGGCATCGCAAAACTGCCACAACATGGCCTCTGCGATGCCTTTAATTGTGGCACCTGCCTTAACCCTAGGCTGATTTGCTGCCCGGCCTAGGGTTAGGGTTAGGGTTAGGGTTAGGGTTCTGAAAACTAAAAAGCCCAGAGCTCCAGCAACACTGCAGCTGCAAAAGGCATCCCAAGGGCATCGCAAAACTGCCACAACATGGCCTCTGCGATGCCTTTAATTGTGGCACCTGCCTTAACCCTAGGCTGATTTGCTGCCCGGCCTAGGGTTAGGGTTAGGGTTAGGGTTCTGAAAACTAAAAAGCCCAGAGCTCCAGCAACACTGCAGCTGCAAAAGGCATCCCAAGGGCATCGCAAAACTGCCACAACATGGCCTCTGCGATGCCTTTAATTGTGGCACCTGCCTTAACCCTAGGCTGATTTGCTGCCCGGCCTAGGGTTAGGGTTAGGGTTAGGGTTAGGGTTCTGAAAACTAAACAGCCCAGAGCTCCAGGAACACTGCAGCTGCAAAAGGCATCCCAAGGGCATCGCAAAACTGCCACAACATGGCCTCTGCGATGCCTTTAATTGTGGCACCTGCCTTAACCCTAGGCTGATTTGCTGCCCGGCCTAGGGTTAGGGTTAGGGTTAGGGTTAGGGTTAGGGTTAGGGTTCTGAAAACTAAAAAGCCCAGAGCTCCAGCAACACTGCAGCTGCAAAAGGCATCCCAAGGGCATCGCAAAACTGCCACAACATGGCCTCTGCGATGCCTTTAATTGTGGCACCTGCCTTAACCCTAGGCTGATTTGCTGCCCGGCCTAGGGTTAGGGTTAGGGTTAGGGTTAGGGTTAGGGTTCTGAAAACTAAAAAGCCCAGAGCTCCAGCAACACTGCAGCTGCAAAAGGCATCCCAAGGGCATCGCAAAACTGCCACAACATGGCCTCTGCGATGCCTTTAATTGTGGCACCTGCCTTAACCCTAGGCTGATTTGCTGCCCGGCCTAGGGTTAGGGTTAGGGTTAGGGTTAGGGTTAGGGTTAGGGTTAGGGTTCGGGTTCTGAAAACTAAAAAGCCCAGAGCTCCAGGAACACTGCAGCTGCAAAAGGCATCCCAAGGGCATCGCAAAACTGCCACAACATGGCCTCTGCGATGCCTTTAATTGTGGCACCTGCCTTAACCCTAGGCTGATTTGCTGCCCGGCCTAGGGTTAGGGTTAGGGTTAGGGTTAGGGTTCTGAAAACTAAAAAGCCCAGAGCTCCAGCAACACTGCAGCTGCAAAAGGCATCCCAAGGGCATCGCAAAACTGCCACAACATGGCCTCTGCGATGCCTTTAATTGTGGCACCTGCCTTAACCCTAGGCTGATTTGCTGCCCGGCCTAGGGTTAGGGTTAGGGTTAGGGTTAGGGTTCTGAAAACTAAAAAGCCCAGAGCTCCAGCAACACTGCAGCTGCAAAAGGCATCCCAAGGGCATCGCAAAACTGCCACAACATGGCCTCTGCGATGCCTTTAATTGTGGCACCTGCCTTAACCCTAGGCTGATTTGCTGCCCGGCCTAGGGTTAGGGTTAGGGTTAGGGTTAGGGTTAGGGTTAGGGTTCTGAAAACTAAAAAGCCCAGAGCTCCAGCAACACTGCAGCTGCAAAAGGCATCCCAAGGGCATCGCAAAACTGCCACAACATGGCCTCTGCGATGCCTTTAATTGTGGCACCTGCCTTAACCCTAGGCTGATTTGCTGCCCGGCCTAGGGTTAGGGTTAGGGTTAGGGTTAGGGTTCTGAAAACTAAAAAGCCCAGAGCTCCAGCAACACTGCAGCTGCAAAAGGCATCCCAAGGGCATCGCAAAACTGCCACAACATGGCCTCTGCGATGCCTTTAATTGTGGCACCTGCCTTAACCCTAGGCTGATTTGCTGCCCGGCCTAGGGTTAGGGTTAGGGTTAGGGTTAGGGTTAGGGTTAGGGTTAGGGTTCGGGTTCTGAAAACTAAAAAGCCCAGAGCTCCAGGAACACTGCAGCTGCAAAAGGCATCCCAAGGGCATCGCAAAACTGCCACAACATGGCCTCTGCGATGCCTTTAATTGTGGCACCTGCCTTAACCCTAGGCTGATTTGCTGCCCGGCCTAGGGTTAGGGTTAGGGTTAGGGTTAGGGTTCTGAAAACTAAAAAGCCCAGAGCTCCAGCAACACTGCAGCTGCAAAAGGCATCCCAAGGGCATCGCAAAACTGCCACAACATGGCCTCTGCGATGCCTTTAATTGTGGCACCTGCCTTAACCCTAGGCTGATTTGCTGCCCGGCCTAGGGTTAGGGTTAGGGTTAGGGTTAGGGTTCTGAAAACTAAAAAGCCCAGAGCTCCAGCAACACTGCAGCTGCAAAAGGCATCCCAAGGGCATCGCAAAACTGCCACAACATGGCCTCTGCGATGCCTTTAATTGTGGCACCTGCCTTAACCCTAGGCTGATTTGCTGCCCGGCCTAGGGTTAGGGTTAGGGTTAGGGTTAGGGTTCTGAAAACTAAAAAGCCCAGAGCTCCAGGAACACTGCAGCTGCAAAAGGCATCCCAAGGGCATCGCAAAACTGCCACAACATGGCCTCTGCGATGCCTTTAATTGTGGCACCTGCCTTAACCCTAGGCTGATTTGCTGCCCGGCCTAGGGTTAGGGTTAGGGTTAGGGTTAGGGTTCTGAAAACTAAAAAGCCCAGAGCTCCAGCAACACTGCAGCTGCAAAAGGCATCCCAAGGGCATCGCAAAACTGCCACAACATGGCCTCTGCGATGCCTTTAATTGTGGCACCTGCCTGAACCCTAGGCTGATTTGCTGCCCGGCCTAGGGTTAGGGTTAGGGTTAGGGTTCTGAAAACTAAAAAGCCCAGAGCTCCAGCAACACTGCAGCTGCAAAAGGCATCCCAAGGGCATCGCAAAACTGCCACAACATGGCCTCTGCGATTCCTTTAATTGTGGCACCTGCCTTAACCCTAGGCTGATTTGCTGCCCGGCCTAGGGTTAGGGTTAGGGTTAGGGTTAGGGTTAGGGTTCTGAAAACTAAAAAGCCCAGAGCTCCAGGAACACTGCAGCTGCAAAAGGCATCCCAAGGGCATCGCAAAACTGCCACAACATGGCCTCTGCGATGCCTTTAATTGTGGCACCTGCCTTAACCCTAGGCTGATTTGCTGCCCGGCCTAGGGTTAGGGTTAGGGTTAGGGTTAGGGTTCTGAAAACTAAAAAGCCCAGAGCTCCAGGAACACTGCAGCTGCAAAAGGCATCCCAAGGGCATCGCAAAACTGCCACAACATGGCCTCTGCGATGCCTTTAATTGTGGCACCTGCCTTAACCCTAGGCTGATTTGCTGCCCGGCCTAGGGTTAGGGTTAGGGTTAGGGTTAGGGTTAGGGTTAGGGTTCTGAAAACTAAAAAGCCCAGAGCTCCAGCAACACTGCAGCTGCAAAAGGCATCCCAAGGGCATCGCAAAACTGCCACAACATGGCCTCTGCGATGCCTTTAATTGTGGCACCTGCCTTAACCCTAGGCTGATTTGCTGCCCGGCCTAGGGTTAGGGTTAGGGTTAGGGTTAGGGTTCTGAAAACTAAACAGCCCAGAGCTCCAGGAACACTGCAGCTGCAAAAGGCATCCCAAGGGCATCGCAAAACTGCCACAACATGGCCTCTGCGATGCCTTTAATTGTGGCACCTGCCTTAACCCTAGGCTGATTTGCTGCCCGGCCTAGGGTTAGGGTTAGGGTTAGGGTTAGGGTTAGGGTTAGGGTTAGGGTTCTGAAAACTAAAAAGCCCAGAGCTCCAGGAACACTGCAGCTGCAAAAGGCATCCCAAGGGCATCGCAAAACTGCCACAACATGGCCTCTGCGATGCCTTTAATTGTGGCACCTGCCTTAACCCTAGGCTGATTTGCTGCCCGGCCTAGGGTTAGGGTTAGGGTTAGGGTTCTGAAAACTAAAAAGCCCAGAGCTCCAGGAACACTGCAGCTGCAAAAGGCATCCCAAGGGCATCGCAAAACTGCCACAACATGGCCTCTGCGATGCCTTTAATTGTGGCACCTGCCTTAACCCTAGGCTGATTTGCTGCCCGGCCTAGGGTTAGGGTTAGGGTTAGGGTTAGGGTTAGGGTTAGGGTTCTGAAAACTAAAAAGCCCAGAGCTCCAGGAACACTGCAGCTGCAAAAGGCATCCCAAGGGCATCGCAAAACTGCCACAACATGGCCTCTGCGATGCCTTTAATTGTGGCACCTGCCTTAACCCTAGGCTGATTTGCTGCCCGGCCTAGGGTTAGGGTTAGGGTTAGGGTTAGGGTTCTGAAAACTAAAAAGCCCAGAGCTCCAGCAACACTGCAGCTGCAAAAGGCATCCCAAGGGCATCCCAAAACTGCCACAACATGGCCTCTGCGATGCCTTTAATTGTGGCACCTGCCTGAACCCTAGGCTGATTTGCTGCCCGGCCTAGGGTTAGGGTTAGGGTTAGGGTTAGGGTTCTGAAAACTAAAAAGCCCAGAGCTCCAGCAACACTGCAGCTGCAAAAGGCATCCCAAGGGCATCGCAAAACTGCCACAACATGGCCTCTGCGATGCCTTTAATTGTGGCACCTGCCTTAACCCTAGGCTGATTTGCTGCCCTGCCTAGGGTTAGGGTTAGGGTTAGGCCTAGGGTTAGGGTTCCGCAAACTAAAAGGCCCAGAGCTGCGGGCACACTGCAGCTGCAAAGGGCATCCCAGGGGCATCGCCAAACTGCCATAAGCTGGCCTCCTCGAGGGCTTTCTCCTTGGCACCTGCCCTAACCCTAGGCTGATTGGCTGCCCTGCCTAGGGTTAGGGTTAGGGTTAGGCCTAGGGTTAGGGTTCCGCAAACTAAAAGGCCCAGAGCTGCGGGCACACTGCAGCTGCAAAGGGCATCCCAGGGGCATCGCAAAACTGCCACAAGCTGGCCTCCTCGAGGGCTTTCTCCTTGGCACCTGCCCTAACCCTAGGCTGATTGGCTGCCCTGCCTAGGGTTAGGGTTAGGCCTAGGGTTAGGGTTCCGCAAACTAAAAGGCCCAGAGCTGCGGGCACACTTCAGCTGCAAAAAGTATCCCAGGGGCATCGCAAAACTGCCACAAGCTGGCCTCCTCGAGGGCTTTCTCCTTGGCACCTGCCCTAACCCTAGGCTGATTGGCTGCCCTGCCTAGGGTTAGGGTTAAGGTTAGGCCTAGGGTTAGGGTTCCGCAAACTAAAAGGCCCAGAGCTGCGGGCACACTGCAGCTGCAAAGGGCATCCCAGGGGCATCGCAAAACTGCCACAAGCTGGCATCCTCGAGGGCTTTCTCCTTGGCACCTGCCCTAACCCTAGGCTGATTGGCTGCCCTGCCTAGGGTTAGGGTTAAGGTTAGGCCTAGGGTTAGGGTTCCGCAAACTAAAAGGCCCAGAGCTGCGGGCACGCTGCAGCTGCAAAGGGCATCCCAGGGGCATCGCAAAACTGCCACAAGCTGGCCTCCTCGAGGGCTTTCTCCTTGGCACCTGCCCTAACCCTAGGCTGATTGGCTGCCCTGCCTAGGGTTAGGGTTAGGGTTAGGCCTAGGGTTAGGGTTCCGCAAACTAAAAGGCCCAGAGCTGCGGGCACACTGCAGCTGCAAAGGGCATCCCAGGGGCATGGCAAAACTGCCACAAGCTGGCCTCCTCGAGGGCTTTCTCCTTGGCACCTGCCCTAACCCTAGGCTGATTTGCTGCCCTGCCTAGGGTTAGGGTTAGGGTTAGGGTTCCGCAAACTAAAAAGCCCAGAGCTCCAGGAACACTGCAGCTGCAAAAGGCATCTCAGGGGCATCGCAAAACTGCCACAACATGGCCTCTGCGATTCCTTTAATTGTGGCACCTGCCTTAACCCTAGGCTGATTGGCTGCCCGGCCTAGGGTTAGGGTTAGGGTTAGGGTTCTGAAAACTAAAAAGCCCAGAGCTCCAGCAACACTGCAGCTGCAAAAGGCATCCCAAGGGCATAGCAAAACTGCCACAACATGGCCTCTGCGATGCCTTTAATTGTGGCACCTGCCTTAACCCTAGGCTGATTTGCTGCCCGGCCTAGGGTTAGGGTTAGGGTTAGGGTTAGGGTTCTGAAAACTAAAAAGCCCAGAGCTCCAGGAACACTGCAGCTGCAAAAGGCATCCCAAGGGCATCGCAAAACTGCCACAACATGGCCTCTGCGATGCCTTTAATTGTGGCACCTGCCTTAACCCTAGGCTGATTTGCTGCCCGGCCTAGGGTTAGGGTTAGGGTTAGGGTTAGGGTTCTGAAAACTAAAAAGCCCAGAGCTCCAGGAACACTGCAGCTGCAAAAGGCATCCCAAGGGCATCGCAAAACTGCCACAACATGGCCTCTGCGATGCCTTTAATTGTGGCACCTGCCTTAACTCTAGGCTGATTTGCTGCCCGGCCTAGGGTTAGGGTTAGGGTTAGGGTTCTGAAAACTAAAAAGCCCAGAGCTCCAGGAACACTGCAGCTGCAAAAGGCATCCCAAGGGCATCGCAAAACTGCCACAACATGGCCTCTGCGATGCCTTTAATTGTGGCACCTGCCTTAACCCTAGGCTGATTTGCTGCCCGGCCTAGGGTTAGGGTTAGGGTTAGGGTTAGGGTTCTGAAAACTAAAAAGCCCAGAGCTCCAGGAACACTGCAGCTGCAAAAGGCATCCCAAGGGCATCCCAAAACTGCCACAACATGGCCTCTGCGATGCCTTTAATTGTGGCACCTGCCTGAACCCTAGGCTGATTTGCTGCCCGGCCTAGGGTTAGGGTTAGGGTTAGGGTTAGGGTTCTGAAAACTAAAAAGCCCAGAGCTCCAGCAACACTGCAGCTGCAAAAGGCATCCCAAGGGCATCGCAAAACTGCCACAACATGGCCTCTGCGATGCCTTTAATTGTGGCACCTGCCTTAACCCTAGGCTGATTTGCTGCCCTGCCTAGGGTTAGGGTTAGGGTTAGGCCTAGGGTTAGGGTTCCGCAAACTAAAAGGCCCAGAGCTGCGGGCACACTGCAGCTGCAAAGGGCATCCCAGGGGCATCGCCAAACTGCCATAAGCTGGCCTCCTCGAGGGCTTTCTCCTTGGCACCTGCCCTAACCCTAGGCTGATTGGCTGCCCTGCCTAGGGTTAGGGTTAGGGTTAGGCCTAGGGTTAGGGTTCCGCAAACTAAAAGGCCCAGAGCTGCGGGCACACTGCAGCTGCAAAGGGCATCCCAGGGGCATCGCAAAACTGCCACAAGCTGGCCTCCTCGAGGGCTTTCTCCTTGGCACCTGCCCTAACCCTAGGCTGATTGGCTGCCCTGCCTAGGGTTAGGGTTAGGCCTAGGGTTAGGGTTCCGCAAACTAAAAGGCCCAGAGCTGCGGGCACACTTCAGCTGCAAAAAGTATCCCAGGGGCATCGCAAAACTGCCACAAGCTGGCCTCCTCGAGGGCTTTCTCCTTGGCACCTGCCCTAACCCTAGGCTGATTGGCTGCCCTGCCTAGGGTTAGGGTTAGGGTTAGGCCTAGGGTTAGGGTTCCGCAAACTAAAAGGCCCAGAGCTGCGGGCACACTGCAGCTGCAAAGGGCATCCCAGGGGCATCGCAAAACTGCCACAAGCTGGCATCCTCGAGGGCTTTCTCCTTGGCACCTGCCCTAACCCTAGGCTGATTGGCTGCCCTGCCTAGGGTTAGGGTTAAGGTTAGGCCTAGGGTTAGGGTTCCGCAAACTAAAAGGCCCAGAGCTGCGGGCACACTGCAGCTGCAAAGGGCATCCCAGGGGCATCGCAAAACTGCCACAAGCTGGCCTCCTCGAGGGCTTTCTCCTTGGCACCTGCCCTAACCCTAGGCTGATTGGCTGCCCTGCCTAGGGTTAGGGTTAGGGTTAGGCCTAGGGTTAGGGTTCCGCAAACTAAAAGGCCCAGAGCTGCGGGCACACTGCAGCTGCAAAGGGCATCCCAGGGGCATGGCAAAACTGCCACAAGCTGGCCTCCTCGAGGGCTTTCTCCTTGGCACCTGCCCTAACCCTAGGCTGATTTGCTGCCCTGCCTAGGGTTAGGGTTAGGGTTAGGGTTCCGCAAACTAAAAAGCCCAGAGCTCCAGGAACACTGCAGCTGCAAAAGGCATCTCAGGGGCATCGCAAAACTGCCACAACATGGCCTCTGCGATTCCTTTAATTGTGGCACCTGCCTTAACCCTAGGCTGATTGGCTGCCCGGCCTAGGGTTAGGGTTAGGGTTAGGGTTCTGAAAACTAAAAAGCCCAGAGCTCCAGCAACACTGCAGCTGCAAAAGGCATCCCAAGGGCATAGCAAAACTGCCACAACATGGCCTCTGCGATGCCTTTAATTGTGGCACCTGCCTTAACCCTAGGCTGATTTGCTGCCCGGCCTAGGGTTAGGGTTAGGGTTAGGGTTAGGGTTCTGAAAACTAAAAAGCCCAGAGCTCCAGGAACACTGCAGCTGCAAAAGGCATCCCAAGGGCATCGCAAAACTGCCACAACATGGCCTCTGCGATGCCTTTAATTGTGGCACCTGCCTTAACCCTAGGCTGATTTGCTGCCCGGCCTAGGGTTAGGGTTAGGGTTAGGGTTAGGGTTAGGGTTCTGAAAACTAAAAAGCCCAGAGCTCCAGGAACACTGCAGCTGCAAAAGGCATCCCAAGGGCATCGCAAAACTGCCACAACATGGCCTCTGCGATGCCTTTAATTGTGGCACCTGCCTTAACTCTAGGCTGATTTGCTGCCCGGCCTAGGGTTAGGGTTAGGGTTAGGGTTCTGAAAACTAAAAAGCCCAGAGCTCCAGGAACACTGCAGCTGCAAAAGGCATCCCAAGGGCATCGCAAAACTGCCACAACATGGCCTCTGCGATGCCTTTAATTGTGGCACCTGCCTTAACCCTAGGCTGATTTGCTGCCCGGCCTAGGGTTAGGGTTAGGGTTAGGGTTAGGGTTAGGGTTCTGAAAACTAAAAAGCCCAGAGCTCCAGGAACACTGCAGCTGCAAAAGGCATCCCAAGGGCATCGCAAAACTGCCACAACATGGCCTCTGCGATGCCTTTAATTGTGGCACCTGCCTTAACCCTAGGCTGATTTGCTGCCCGGCCTAGGGTTAGGGTTAGGGTTAGGGTTAGGGTTCTGAAAACTAAAAAGCCCAGAGCTCCAGGAACACTGCAGCTGCAAAAGGCATCCCAAGGGCATCGCAAAACTGCCACAACATGGCCTCTGCGATGCCTCTAATTGTGGCACCTGCCTTAAACCTAGGCTGATTTGCTGCCCGGCCTAGGGTTAGGGTTAGGGTTAGGGTTAGGGTTCTGAAAACTAAAAAGCCCAGAGCTCCAGCAACACTGCAGCTGCAAAAGGCATCCCAAGGGCATCGCAAAACTGCCACAACATGGCCTCTGCGATGCCTTTAATTGTGGCACCTGCCTTAACCCTAAGCTGATTTGCTGCCCGGCCTAGGGTTAGGGTTAGGGTTAGGGTTCTGAAAACTAAAAAGCCCAGAGCTCCAGGAACACTGCAGCTGCAAAAGGCATCCCAAGGGCATCGCAAAACTGCCACAACATGGCCTCTGCGATGCCTTTAATTGTGGCACCTGCCTTAACCCTAGGCTGATTTGCTGCCCGGCCTAGGGTTAGGGTTAGGGTTAGGGTTAGGGTTCTGAAAACTAAAAAGCCCAGAGCTCCAGCAACACTGCAGCTGCAAAAGGCATCCCAAGGGCATCGCAAAACTGCCACAACATGGCCTCTGCGATGCCTTTAATTGTGGCACCTGCCTTAACCCTAGGCTGATTTGCTGCCCGGCCTAGGGTTAGGGTTAGGGTTAGGGTTAGGGTTAGGGTTAGGGTTCTGAAAACTAAAAAGCCCAGAGCTCCAGGAACACTGCAGCTGCAAAAGGCATCCCAAGGGCATCGCAAAACTGCCACAACATGGCCTCTGCGATGCCTTTAATTGTGGCACCTGCCTTAACCCTAGGCTGATTTGCTGCCCGGCCTAGGGTTAGGGTTAGGGTTAGGGTTAGGGTTCTGAAAACTAAACAGCCCAGAGCTCCAGGAACACTGCAGCTGCAAAAGGCATCCCAAGGGCATCGCAAAACTGCCACAACATGGCCTCTGCGATGCCTTTAATTGTGGCACCTGCCTTAACCCTAGGCTGATTTGCTGCCCGGCCTAGGGTTAGGGTTAGGGTTAGGGTTAGGGTTAGGGTTAGGGTTAGGGTTCTGAAAACTAAAAAGCCCAGAGCTCCAGGAACACTGCAGCTGCAAAAGGCATCCCAAGGGCATCGCAAAACTGCCACAACATGGCCTCTGCGATGCCTTTAATTGTGGCACCTGCCTTAACCCTAGGCTGATTTGCTGCCCGGCCTAGGGTTAGGGTTAGGGTTAGGGTTCTGAAAACTAAAAAGCCCAGAGCTCCAGGAACACTGCAGCTGCAAAAGGCATCCCAAGGGCATCGCAAAACTGCCACAACATGGCCTCTGCGATGCCTTTAATTGTGGCACCTGCCTTAACCCTAGGCTGATTTGCTGCCCGGCCTAGGGTTAGGGTTAGGGTTAGGGTTAGGGTTAGGGTTAGGGTTCTGAAAACTAAAAAGCCCAGAGCTCCAGGAACACTGCAGCTGCAAAAGGCATCCCAAGGGCATCGCAAAACTGCCACAACATGGCCTCTGCGATGCCTTTAATTGTGGCACCTGCCTTAACCCTAGGCTGATTTGCTGCCCGGCCTAGGGTTAGGGTTAGGGTTAGGGTTAGGGTTCTGAAAACTAAAAAGCCCAGAGCTCCAGCAACACTGCAGCTGCAAAAGGCATCCCAAGGGCATCCCAAAACTGCCACAACATGGCCTCTGCGATGCCTTTAATTGTGGCACCTGCCTGAACCCTAGGCTGATTTGCTGCCCGGCCTAGGGTTAGGGTTAGGGTTAGGGTTAGGGTTCTGAAAACTAAAAAGCCCAGAGCTCCAGCAACACTGCAGCTGCAAAAGGCATCCCAAGGGCATCGCAAAACTGCCACAACATGGCCTCTGCGATGCCTTTAATTGTGGCACCTGCCTTAACCCTAGGCTGATTTGCTGCCCTGCCTAGGGTTAGGGTTAGGGTTAGGCCTAGGGTTAGGGTTCCGCAAACTAAAAGGCCCAGAGCTGCGGGCACACTGCAGCTGCAAAGGGCATCCCAGGGGCATCGCCAAACTGCCATAAGCTGGCCTCCTCGAGGGCTTTCTCCTTGGCACCTGCCCTAACCCTAGGCTGATTGGCTGCCCTGCCTAGGGTTAGGGTTAGGGTTAGGCCTAGGGTTAGGGTTCCGCAAACTAAAAGGCCCAGAGCTGCGGGCACACTGCAGCTGCAAAGGGCATCCCAGGGGCATCGCAAAACTGCCACAAGCTGGCCTCCTCGAGGGCTTTCTCCTTGGCACCTGCCCTAACCCTAGGCTGATTGGCTGCCCTGCCTAGGGTTAGGGTTAGGCCTAGGGTTAGGGTTCCGCAAACTAAAAGGCCCAGAGCTGCGGGCACACTTCAGCTGCAAAGGGCATCCCAGGGGCATCGCAAAACTGCCACAAGCTGGCCTCCTCGAGGGCTTTCTCCTTGGCACCTGCCCTAACCCTAGGCTGATTGGCTGCCCTGCCTAGGGTTAGGGTTAGGGTTAGGCCTAGGGTTAGGGTTCCGCAAACTAAAAGGCCCAGAGCTGCGGGCACACTGCAGCTGCAAAGGGCATCCCAGGGGCATCGCAAAACTGCCACAAGCTGGCATCCTCGAGGGCTTTCTCCTTGGCACCTGCCCTAACCCTAGGCTGATTGGCTGCCCTGCCTAGGGTTAGGGTTAAGGTTAGGCCTAGGGTTAGGGTTCCGCAAACTAAAAGGCCCAGAGCTGCGGGCACGCTGCAGCTGCAAAGGGCATCCCAGGGGCATCGCAAAACTGCCACAACCTGGCCTCCTCGAGGGCTTTCTCCTTGGCACCTGCCCTAACCCTAGGCTGATTGGCTGCCCTGCCTAGGGTTAGGGTTAGGGTTAGGCCTAGGGTTAGGGTTCCGCAAACTAAAAGGCCCAGAGCTGCGGGCACACTGCAGCTGCAAAGGGCATCCCAGGGGCATGGCAAAACTGCCACAAGCTGGCGTCCTCGAGGGCTTTCTCCTTGGCACCTGCCCTAACCCTAGGCTGATTTGCTGCCCTGCCTAGGGTTAGGGTTAGGGTTAGGGTTCCGCAAACTAAAAAGCCCAGAGCTCCAGGAACACTGCAGCTGCAAAAGGCATCTCAGGGGCATCGCAAAACTGCCACAACATGGCCTCTGCGATTCCTTTAATTGTGGCACCTGCCTTAACCCTAGGCTGATTGGCTGCCCGGCCTAGGGTTAGGGTTAGGGTTAGGGTTCTGAAAACTAAAAAGCCCAGAGCTCCAGCAACACTGCAGCTGCAAAAGGCATCCCAAGGGCATAGCAAAACTGCCACAACATGGCCTCTGCGATGCCTTTAATTGTGGCACCTGCCTTAACCCTAGGCTGATTTGCTGCCCGGCCTAGGGTTAGGGTTAGGGTTAGGGTTAGGGTTCTGAAAACTAAAAAGCCCAGAGCTCTAGGAACACTGCAGCTGCAAAAGGCATCCCAAGGGCATCGCAAAACTGCCACAACATGGCCTCTGCGATGCCTTTAATTGTGGCACCTGCCTGAACCCTAGGCTGATTTGCTGCCCGGCCTAGGGTTAGGGTTAGGGTTAGGGTTCTGAAAACTAAAAAGCCCAGAGCTCCAGGAACACTGCAGCTGCAAAAGGCATCCCAAGGGCATCGCAAAACTGCCACAACATGGCCTCTGCGATGCCTTTAATTGTGGCACCTGCCTTAACCCTAGGCTGATTTGCTGCCCGGCCTAGGGTTAGGGTTAGGGTTAGGGTTAGGGTTAGGGTTAGGGTTCTGAAAACTAAAAAGCCCAGAGCTCCAGCAACACTGCAGCTGCAAAAGGCATCCCAAGGGCATCGCAAAACTGCCACAACATGGCCTCTGCGATGCCTTTAATTGTGGCACCTGCCTTAACCCTAGGCTGATTTGCTGCCCGGCCTAGGGTTAGGGTTAGGGTTAGGGTTCTGAAAACTAAACAGCCCAGAGCTCCAGGAACACTGCAGCTGCAAAAGGCATCCCAAGGGCATCGCAAAACTGCCACAACATGGCCTCTGCGATGCCTTTAATTGTGGCACCTGCCTTAACCCTAGGCTGATTTGCTGCCCGGCCTAGGGTTAGGGTTAGGGTTAGGGTTAGGGTTAGGGTTCTGAAAACTAAAAAGCCCAGAGCTCCAGGAACACTGCAGCTGCAAAAGGCATCCCAAGGGCATCGCAAAACTGCCACAACATGGCCTCTGCGATGCCTTTAATTGTGGCACCTGCCTTAACTCTAGGCTGATTTGCTGCCCAGCCTAGGGTTAGGGTTAGGGTTAGGGTTCTGAAAACTAAAAAGCCCACAGCTCCAGGAACACTGCAGCTGCAAAAGGCATCCCAAGGGCATCGCAAAACTGCCACAACATGGCCTCTGCGATGCCTTTAATTGTGGCACCTGCCTTAACCCTAGGCTGATTTGCTGCCCGGCCTAGGGTTAGGGTTAGGGTTAGGGTTAGGGTTCTGAAAACTAAAAAGCCCAGAGCTCCAGGAACACTGCAGCTGCAAAAGGCATCCCAAGGGCATCGCAAAACTGCCACAACATGGCCTCTGCGATGCCTTTAATTGTGGCACCTGCCTTAACCCTAGGCTGATTTGCTGCCCGGCCTAGGGTTAGGGTTAGGGTTAGGGTTAGGGTTCTGAAAACTAAAAAGCCCAGAGCTCCAGGAACACTGCAGCTGCAAAAGGCATCCCAAGGGCATCGCAAAACTGCCACAACATGGCCTCTGCGATGCCTCTAATTGTGGCACCTGCCTTAAACCTAGGCTGATTTGCTGCCCGGCCTAGGGTTAGGGTTAGGGTTAGGGTTAGGGTTCTGAAAACTAAAAAGCCCAGAGCTCCAGCAACACTGCAGCTGCAAAAGGCATCCCAAGGGCATCGCAAAACTGCCACAACATGGCCTCTGCGATGCCTTTAATTGTGGCACCTGCCTTAACCCTAAGCTGATTTGCTGCCCGGCCTAGGGTTAGGGTTAGGGTTAGGGTTCTGAAAACTAAAAAGCCCAGAGCTCCAGGAACACTGCAGCTGCAAAAGGCATCCCAAGGGCATCGCAAAACTGCCACAACATGGCCTCTGCGATGCCTTTAATTGTGGCACCTGCCTTAACCCTAGGCTGATTTGCTGCCCGGCCTAGGGTTAGGGTTAGGGTTAGGGTTAGGGTTCTGAAAACTAAAAAGCCCAGAGCTCCAGCAACACTGCAGCTGCAAAAGGCATCCCAAGGGCATCGCAAAACTGCCACAACATGGCCTCTGCGATGCCTTTAATTGTGGCACCTGCCTTAACCCTAGGCTGATTTGCTGCCCGGCCTAGGGTTAGGGTTAGGGTTAGGGTTAGGGTTAGGGTTAGGGTTCTGAAAACTAAAAAGCCCAGAGCTCCAGCAACACTGCAGCTGCAAAAGGCATCCCAAGGGCATCGCAAAACTGCCACAACATGGCCTCTGCGATGCCTTTAATTGTGGCACCTGCCTTAACCCTAGGCTGATTTGCTGCCCTGCCTAGGGTTAGGGTTAGGGTTAGGCCTAGGATTAGGGTTCCGCAAACTAAAAGGCCCAGAGCTGCGGGCACGCTGCAGCTGCAAAGGGCATCCCAGGGGCATCGCAAAACTGCCATAAGCTGGCCTCCTCGAGGGCTTTCTCCTTGGCACCTGCCCTAACCCTAGGCTGATTGGCTGCCCTGCCTAGGGTTAGGGTTAGGGTTAGGCCTAGGGTTAGGGTTCCGCAAACTAAAAGGCCCAGAGCTGCGGGCACACTGCAGCTGCAAAGGGCATCCCAGGGGCATCGCAAAACTGCCACAACCTGGCCTCCTCGAGGGCTTTCTCCTTGGCACCTGCCCTAACCCTAGGCTGATTGGCTGCCCTGCCTAGGGTTAGGGTTAGGGTTAGGCCTAGGGTTAGGGTTCCGCAAACTAAAAGGCCCAGAGCTGCGGGCACACTTCAGCTGCAAAAAGCATCCCAGGGGCATCGCAAAACTGCCACAAGCTGGCCTCCTCGAGGGCTTTCTCCTTGGCACCTGCCCTAACCCTAGGCTGATTGGCTGCCCTGCCTAGGGTTAGGGTTAGGGTTAGGCCTAGGGTTAGGGTTCCGCAAACTAAAAGGCCCAGAGCTGCGGGCACACTGCAGCTGCAAAGGGCATCCCAGGGGCATCGCAAAACTGCCACAAGCTGGCCTCCTCGAGGGCTTTCTCCTTGGCACCTGCCCTAACCCTAGGCTGATTGGCTGCCCTGCCTAGGGTTAGGGTTAGGGTTAGGCCTAGGGTTAGGGTTCCGCAAACTAAAAGGCCCAGAGCTGCGGGCACACTTCAGCTGCAAAAAGTATCCCAGGGGCATCGCAAAACTGCCACAAGCTGGCCTCCTCGAGGGCTTTCTCCTTGGCACCTGCCCTAACCCTAGGCTGATTGGCTGCCCTGCCTAGGGTTAGGGTTAGGGTTAGGCCTAGGGTTAGGGTTCCGCAAACTAAAAGGCCCAGAGCTGCGGGCACACTGCAGCTGCAAAGGGCATCCCAGGGGCATCGCAAAACTGCCACAAGCTGGCATCCTCGAGGGCTTTCTCCTTGGCACCTGCCCTAACCCTAGGCTGATTGGCTGCCCTGCCTAGGGTTAGGGTTAAGGTTAGGCCTAGGGTTAGGGTTCCGCAAACTAAAAGGCCCAGAGCTGCGGGCACGCTGCAGCTGCAAAGGGCATCCCAGGGGCATCGCAAAACTGCCACAACCTGGCCTCCTCGAGGGCTTTCTCCTTGGCACCTGCCCTAACCCTAGGCTGATTGGCTGCCCTGCCTAGGGTTAGGGTTAGGGTTAGGCCTAGGGTTAGGGTTCCGCAAACTAAAAGGCCCAGAGCTGCGGGCACACCTCAGCTGCAAAGGGCATCCCAGGGGCATGGCAAAACTGCCACAAGCTGGCCTCCTCGAGGGCTTTCTCCTTGGCACCTGCCCTAACCCTAGGCTGATTTGCTGCCCTGCCTAGGGTTAGGGTTAGGGTTAGGGTTCCGCAAACTAAAAAGCCCAGAGCTCCAGGAACACTGCAGCTGCAAAAGGCATCCCAGGGGCATCGCAAAACTGCCACAACATGGCCTCTGCGATTCCTTTAATTGTGGCACCTGCCTTAACCCTAGGCTGATTGGCTGCCCGGCCTAGGGTTAGGGTTAGGGTTAGGGTTCTGAAAACTAAAAAGCCCAGAGCTCCAGCAACACTGCAGCTGCAAAAGGCATCCCAAGGGCATAGCAAAACTGCCACAACATGGCCTCTGCGATGCCTTTAATTGTGGCACCTGCCTTAACCCTAGGCTGATTTGCTGCCCGGCCTAGGGTTAGGGTTAGGGTTAGGGTTAGGGTTCTGAAAACTAAAAAGCCCAGAGCTCCAGGAACACTGCAGCTGCAAAAGGCATCCCAAGGGCATCGCAAAACTGCCACAACATGGCCTCTGCGATGCCTTTAATTGTGGCACCTGCCTGAACCCTAGGCTGATTTGCTGCCCGGCCTAGGGTTAGGGTTAGGGTTAGGGTTCTGAAAACTAAAAAGCCCAGAGCTCCAGGAACACTGCAGCTGCAAAAGGCATCCCAAGGGCATCGCAAAACTGCCACAACATGGCCTCTGCGATGCCTTTAATTGTGGCACCTGCCTTAACCCTAGGCTGATTTGCTGCCCGGCCTAGGGTTAGGGTTAGGGTTAGGGTTCTGAAAACTAAAAAGCCCAGAGCTCCAGGAACACTGCAGCTGCAAAAGGCATCCCAAGGGCATCGCAAAACTGCCACAACATGGCCTCTGCGATGCCTTTAATTGTGGCACCTGCCTTAACCCTAGGCTGATTTGCTGCCCGGCCTAGGGTTAGGGTTAGGGTTAGGGTTAGGGTTCTGAAAACTAAAAAGCCCAGAGCTCCAGGAACACTGCAGCTGCAAAAGGCATCCCAAGGGCATCGCAAAACTGCCACAACATGGCCTCTGCGAGGCCTTTAATTGTGGCACCTGCCTTAACCCTAGGCTGATTTGCTGCCCGGCCTAGGGTTAGGGTTAGGGTTAGGGTTCTGAAAACTAAACAGCCCAGAGCTCCAGGAACACTGCAGCTGCAAAAGGCATCCCAAGGGCATCGCAAAACTGCCACAACATGGCCTCTGCGATGCCTTTAATTGTGGCACCTGCCTTAACCCTAGGCTGATTTGCTGCCCGGCCTAGGGTTAGGGTTAGGGTTAGGGTTAGGGTTAGGGTTCTGAAAACTAAAAAGCCCAGAGCTCCAGGAACACTGCAGCTGCAAAAGGCATCCCAAGGGCATCGCAAAACTGCCACAACATGGTCTCTGCGATGCCTTTAATTGTGGCACCTGCCTTAACTCTAGGCTGATTTGCTGCCCGGCCTAGGGTTAGGGTTAGGGTTAGGGTTCTGAAAACTAAAAAGCCCAGAGCTCCAGGAACACTGCAGCTGCAAAAGGCATCCCAAGGGCATCGCAAAACTGCCACAACATGGCCTCTGCGGTGCCTTTAATTGTGGCACCTGCCTTAACCCTAGGCTGATTTGCTGCCCGGCCTAGGGTTAGGGTTAGGGTTAGGGTTAGGGTTAGGGTTCTGAAAACTAAAAAGCCCAGAGCTCCAGGAACACTGCAGCTGCAAAAGGCATCCCAAGGGCATCGCAAAACTGCCACAACATGGCCTCTGCGATGCCTTTAATTGTGGCACCTGCCTTAACCCTAGGCTGATTTGCTGCCCGGCCTAGGGTTAGGGTTAGGGTTAGGGTTAGGGTTCTGAAAACTAAAAAGCCCAGAGCTCCAGCAACACTGCAGCTGCAAAAGGCATCCCAAGGGCATCGCAAAACTGCCACAACATGGCCTCTGCGATGCCTTTAATTGTGGCACCTGCCTTAACCCTAGGCTGATTGGCTGCCCTGCCTAGGGTTAGGGTTAGGGTTAGGCCTAGGGTTAGGGTTCCGCAAACTAAAAGGCCCAGAGCTGCGGGCACGCTGCAGCTGCAAAGGGCATCCCAGGGGCATCGCAAAACTGCCATAAGCTGGCCTCCTCGAGGGCTTTCTCCTTGGCACCTGCCCTAACCCTAGGCTGATTGGCTGCCCTGCCTAGGGTTAGGGTTAGGGTTAGGCCTAGGGTTAGGGTTCCGCAAACTAAAAGGCCCAGAGCTGCAGGCACACTGCAGCTGCAAAGGGCATCCCAGGGGCATCGCAAAACTGCCACAAGCTGGCCTCCTCGAGGGCTTTCTCCTTCGCACCTGCCCTAACCCTAGGCTGATTGGCTGCCCTGCCTAGGGTTAGGGTTAGGGTTAGGCCTAGGGTTAGGGTTCCGCAAACTAAAAGGCCCAGAGCTGCGGGCACACTGCAGCTGCAAAGGGCATCCCAGGGGCATCGCAAAACTGCCACAACATGGCCTCTGCGATGCCTTTAATTGTGGCACCTGCCTTAACCCTAAGCTGATTTGCTGCCCGGCCTAGGGTTAGGGTTAGGGTTAGGGTTCTGAAAACTAAAAAGCCCAGAGCTCCAGGAACACTGCAGCTGCAAAAGGCATCCCAAGGGCATCGCAAAACTGCCACAACATGGCCTCTGCGATGCCTTTAATTGTGGCACCTGCCTTAACCCTAGGCTGATTTGCTGCCCGGCCTAGGGTTAGGGTTAGGGTTAGGGTTAGGGTTCTGAAAACTAAAAAGCCCAGAGCTCCAGCAACACTGCAGCTGCAAAAGGCATCCCAAGGGCATCGCAAAACTGCCACAACATGGCCTCTGCGATGCCTTTAATTGTGGCACCTGCCTTAACCCTAGGCTGATTTGCTGCCCGGCCTAGGGTTAGGGTTAGGGTTAGGGTTAGGGTTAGGGTTAGGGTTCTGAAAACTAAAAAGCCCAGAGCTCCAGCAACACTGCAGCTGCAAAAGGCATCCCAAGGGCATCGCAAAACTGCCACAACATGGCCTCTGCGATGCCTTTAATTGTGGCACCTGCCTTAACCCTAGGCTGATTTGCTGCCCTGCCTAGGGTTAGGGTTAGGGTTAGGCCTAGGATTAGGGTTCCGCAAACTAAAAGGCCCAGAGCTGCGGGCACGCTGCAGCTGCAAAGGGCATCCCAGGGGCATCGCAAAACTGCCATAAGCTGGCCTCCTCGAGGGCTTTCTCCTTGGCACCTGCCCTAACCCTAGGCTGATTGGCTGCCCTGCCTAGGGTTAGGGTTAGGGTTAGGCCTAGGGTTAGGGTTCCGCAAACTAAAAGGCCCAGAGCTGCGGGCACACTGCAGCTGCAAAGGGCATCCCAGGGGCATCGCAAAACTGCCACAACCTGGCCTCCTCGAGGGCTTTCTCCTTGGCACCTGCCCTAACCCTAGGCTGATTGGCTGCCCTGCCTAGGGTTAGGGTTAGGGTTAGGCCTAGGGTTAGGGTTCCGCAAACTAAAAGGCCCAGAGCTGCGGGCACACTTCAGCTGCAAAAAGCATCCCAGGGGCATCGCAAAACTGCCACAAGCTGGCCTCCTCGAGGGCTTTCTCCTTGGCACCTGCCCTAACCCTAGGCTGATTGGCTGCCCTGCCTAGGGTTAGGGTTAGGGTTAGGCCTAGGGTTAGGGTTCCGCAAACTAAAAGGCCCAGAGCTGCGGGCACACTGCAGCTGCAAAGGGCATCCCAGGGGCATCGCAAAACTGCCACAAGCTGGCCTCCTCGAGGGCTTTCTCCTTGGCACCTGCCCTAACCCTAGGCTGATTGGCTGCCCTGCCTAGGGTTAGGGTTAGGGTTAGGCCTAGGGTTAGGGTTCCGCAAACTAAAAGGCCCAGAGCTGCGGGCACACTTCAGCTGCAAAAAGTATCCCAGGGGCATCGCAAAACTGCCACAAGCTGGCCTCCTCGAGGGCTTTCTCCTTGGCACCTGCCCTAACCCTAGGCTGATTGGCTGCCCTGCCTAGGGTTAGGGTTAGGGTTAGGCCTAGGGTTAGGGTTCCGCAAACTAAAAGGCCCAGAGCTGCGGGCACACTGCAGCTGCAAAGGGCATCCCAGGGGCATCGCAAAACTGCCACAAGCTGGCATCCTCGAGGGCTTTCTCCTTGGCACCTGCCCTAACCCTAGGCTGATTGGCTGCCCTGCCTAGGGTTAGGGTTAAGGTTAGGCCTAGGGTTAGGGTTCCGCAAACTAAAAGGCCCAGAGCTGCGGGCACGCTGCAGCTGCAAAGGGCATCCCAGGGGCATCGCAAAACTGCCACAAGCTGGCCTCCTCGAGGGCTTTCTCCTTGGCACCTGCCCTAACCCTAGGCTGATTGGCTGCCCTGCCTAGGGTTAGGGTTAGGGTTAGGCCTAGGGTTAGGGTTCCGCAAACTAAAAGGCCCAGAGCTGCGGGCACACCTCAGCTGCAAAGGGCATCCCAGGGGCATGGCAAAACTGCCACAAGCTGGCCTCCTCGAGGGCTTTCTCCTTGGCACCTGCCCTAACCCTAGGCTGATTTGCTGCCCTGCCTAGGGTTAGGGTTAGGGTTAGGGTTCCGCAAACTAAAAAGCCCAGAGCTCCAGGAACACTGCAGCTGCAAAAGGCATCCCAGGGGCATCGCAAAACTGCCACAACATGGCCTCTGCGATTCCTTTAATTGTGGCACCTGCCTTAACCCTAGGCTGATTGGCTGCCCGGCCTAGGGTTAGGGTTAGGGTTAGGGTTCTGAAAACTAAAAAGCCCAGAGCTCCAGCAACACTGCAGCTGCAAAAGGCATCCCAAGGGCATAGCAAAACTGCCACAACATGGCCTCTGCGATGCCTTTAATTGTGGCACCTGCCTTAACCCTAGGCTGATTTGCTGCCCGGCCTAGGGTTAGGGTTAGGGTTAGGGTTAGGGTTCTGAAAACTAAAAAGCCCAGAGCTCCAGGAACACTGCAGCTGCAAAAGGCATCCCAAGGGCATCGCAAAACTGCCACAACATGGCCTCTGCGATGCCTTTAATTGTGGCACCTGCCTGAACCCTAGGCTGATTTGCTGCCCGGCCTAGGGTTAGGGTTAGGGTTAGGGTTCTGAAAACTAAAAAGCCCAGAGCTCCAGGAACACTGCAGCTGCAAAAGGCATCCCAAGGGCATCGCAAAACTGCCACAACATGGCCTCTGCGATGCCTTTAATTGTGGCACCTGCCTTAACCCTAGGCTGATTTGCTGCCCGGCCTAGGGTTAGGGTTAGGGTTAGGGTTCTGAAAACTAAAAAGCCCAGAGCTCCAGGAACACTGCAGCTGCAAAAGGCATCCCAAGGGCATCGCAAAACTGCCACAACATGGCCTCTGCGATGCCTTTAATTGTGGCACCTGCCTTAACCCTAGGCTGATTTGCTGCCCGGCCTAGGGTTAGGGTTAGGGTTAGGGTTAGGGTTCTGAAAACTAAAAAGCCCAGAGCTCCAGGAACACTGCAGCTGCAAAAGGCATCCCAAGGGCATCGCAAAACTGCCACAACATGGCCTCTGCGAGGCCTTTAATTGTGGCACCTGCCTTAACCCTAGGCTGATTTGCTGCCCGGCCTAGGGTTAGGGTTAGGGTTAGGGTTCTGAAAACTAAACAGCCCAGAGCTCCAGGAACACTGCAGCTGCAAAAGGCATCCCAAGGGCATCGCAAAACTGCCACAACATGGCCTCTGCGATGCCTTTAATTGTGGCACCTGCCTTAACCCTAGGCTGATTTGCTGCCCGGCCTAGGGTTAGGGTTAGGGTTAGGGTTAGGGTTAGGGTTCTGAAAACTAAAAAGCCCAGAGCTCCAGGAACACTGCAGCTGCAAAAGGCATCCCAAGGGCATCGCAAAACTGCCACAACATGGTCTCTGCGATGCCTTTAATTGTGGCACCTGCCTTAACTCTAGGCTGATTTGCTGCCCGGCCTAGGGTTAGGGTTAGGGTTAGGGTTCTGAAAACTAAAAAGCCCAGAGCTCCAGGAACACTGCAGCTGCAAAAGGCATCCCAAGGGCATCGCAAAACTGCCACAACATGGCCTCTGCGGTGCCTTTAATTGTGGCACCTGCCTTAACCCTAGGCTGATTTGCTGCCCGGCCTAGGGTTAGGGTTAGGGTTAGGGTTAGGGTTAGGGTTCTGAAAACTAAAAAGCCCAGAGCTCCAGGAACACTGCAGCTGCAAAAGGCATCCCAAGGGCATCGCAAAACTGCCACAACATGGCCTCTGCGATGCCTTTAATTGTGGCACCTGCCTTAACCCTAGGCTGATTTGCTGCCCGGCCTAGGGTTAGGGTTAGGGTTAGGGTTAGGGTTCTGAAAACTAAAAAGCCCAGAGCTCCAGCAACACTGCAGCTGCAAAAGGCATCCCAAGGGCATCGCAAAACTGCCACAACATGGCCTCTGCGATGCCTTTAATTGTGGCACCTGCCTTAACCCTAGGCTGATTGGCTGCCCTGCCTAGGGTTAGGGTTAGGGTTAGGCCTAGGGTTAGGGTTCCGCAAACTAAAAGGCCCAGAGCTGCGGGCACGCTGCAGCTGCAAAGGGCATCCCAGGGGCATCGCAAAACTGCCATAAGCTGGCCTCCTCGAGGGCTTTCTCCTTGGCACCTGCCCTAACCCTAGGCTGATTGGCTGCCCTGCCTAGGGTTAGGGTTAGGGTTAGGCCTAGGGTTAGGGTTCCGCAAACTAAAAGGCCCAGAGCTGCAGGCACACTGCAGCTGCAAAGGGCATCCCAGGGGCATCGCAAAACTGCCACAAGCTGGCCTCCTCGAGGGCTTTCTCCTTCGCACCTGCCCTAACCCTAGGCTGATTGGCTGCCCTGCCTAGGGTTAGGGTTAGGGTTAGGCCTAGGGTTAGGGTTCCGCAAACTAAAAGGCCCAGAGCTGCGGGCACACTGCAGCTGCAAAGGGCATCCCAGGGGCATCGCAAAACTGCCACAAGCTGGCCTCCTCGAGGGCTTTCTCCTTGGCACCTGCCCTAACCCTAGGCTGATTGGCTGCCCTGCCTAGGGTTAGGGTTAGGGTTAGGCCTAGGGTTAGTGTTCCGCAAACTAAAAGGCCCAGAGCTGCGGGCACACTTCAGCTGCAAAGGGCGTCCCAGGGGCATCTCAAAACTGCCACAACCTTGCCTCCTCGAGGGCTTTCTCCTTGGCACCTGCCCTAACCCTAGGCTGATTGGCTGCCCTGCCTAGGGTTAGGGTTAGGCCTAGGGTTAGGGTTCCGCAAACTAAAAGGCCCAGAGCTGCGGGCACACTGCAGCTGCAAAGGGCATCCCAGGGGCATCGCAAAACTGCCACAACCTGGCCTCCTCGAGGGCTTTCTCCTTGGCACCTGCCCTAACCCTAGGCTGATTGGCTGCCCTGCCTAGGGTTAGGGTTAGGGTTAGGCCTAGGGTTAGGGTTCCGCAAACTAAAAGGCCCAGAGCTGCGGGCACACTTCAGCTGCAAAAAGCATCCCAGGGGCATCGCAAAACTGCCACAAGCTGGCCTCCTCGAGGGCTTTCTCCTTGGCACCTGCCCTAACCCTAGGCTGATTGGCTGCCCTGCCTAGGGTTAGGGTTAGGGTTAGGCCTAGGGTTAGGGTTCCGCAAACTAAAAGGCCCAGAGCTGCGGGCACGCTGCAGCTGCAAAGGGCATCCCAGGGGCATGGCAAAACTGCCACAAGCTGGCATCCTCGAGGGCTTTCTCCTTGGCACCTGCCCTAACCCTAGGCTGATTGGCTGCCCTGCCTAGGGTTAGGGTTAGGTTTACGCCTAGGGTTAGGGTTCCGCAAACTAAAAGGCCCAGAGCTGCGGGCACGCTGCAGCTGCAAAGGGCATCCCAGGGGCATCGCAAAACTGCCACAAGCTGGCCTCCTCGAGGGCTTTCTCCTTGGCACCTGCCCTAACCCTAGGCTGATTGGCTGCCCTGCCTAGGGTTAGGGTTAGGGTTAGGCCTAGGGTAAGGGTTCCGCAAACTAAAAGGCCCAGAGCTGCGGGCACACTGCAGCTGCAAAGGGCATCCCAGGGGCATGGCAAAACTGCCACAAGCTGGCCTCCTCGAGGGCTTTCTCCTTGGCACCTGCCCTAACCCTAGGCTGATTTGCTGCCCTGCCTAGGGTTAGGGTTAGGGTTAGGGTTCCGCAAACTAAAAAGCCCAGAGCTCCAGGAACACTGCAGCTGCAAAAGGCATCCCAGGGGCATCGCAAAACTGCCACAACATGGCCTCTGCGATTCCTTTAATTGTGGCACCTGCCTTAACCCTAGGCTGATTGGCTGCCCGGCCTAGGGTTAGGGTTAGGGTTAGGGTTCTGAAAACTAAAAAGCCCAGAGCTCCAGCAACACTGCAGCTGCAAAAGGCATCCCAAGGGCATCGCAAAACTGCCACAACATGGCCTCTGCGATGCCTTTAATTGTGGCACCTGCCTTAACCCTAGGCTGATTTGCTGCCCGGCCTAGGGTTAGGGTTAGGGTTAGGGTTAGGGTTCTGAAAACTAAAAAGCCCAGAGCTCCAGGAACACTGCAGCTGCAAAAGGCATCCCAAGGGCATCGCAAAACTGCCACAACATGGCCTCTGCGATGCCTTTAATTGTGGCACCTGCCTGAACCCTAGGCTGATTTGCTGCCCGGCCTAGGGTTAGGGTTAGGGTTAGGGTTCTGAAAACTAAAAAGCCCAGAGCTCCAGGAACACTGCAGCTGCAAAAGGCATCCCAAGGGCATCGCAAAACTGCCACAACATGGCCTCTGCGATGCCTTTAATTGTGGCACCTGCCTTAACCCTAGGCTGATTTGCTGCCCGGCCTAGGGTTAGGGTTAGGGTTAGGGTTCTGAAAACTAAAAAGCCCAGAGCTCCAGGAACACTGCAGCTGCAAAAGGCATCCCAAGGGCATCGCAAAACTGCCACAACATGGCCTCTGCGATGCCTTTAATTGTGGCACCTGCCTGAACCCTAGGCTGATTTGCTGCCCGGCCTAGGGTTAGGGTTAGGGTTAGGGTTAGGGTTCTGAAAACTAAAAAGCCCAGAGCTCCAGGAACACTGCAGCTGCAAAAGGCATCCCAAGGGCATCGAAAAACTGCCACAACATGGCCTCTGCGATGCCTTTAATTGTGGCACCTGCCTTAACCCTAGGCTGATTGGCTGCCCTGCCTAGGGTTAGGGTTAGGGTTAGGCCTAGGGTTAGGGTTCCGCAAACTAAAAGGCCCAGAGCTGCGGGCACGCTGCAGCTGCAAAGGGCATCCCAGGGGCATCGCAAAACTGCCATAAGCTGGCCTCCTCGAGGGCTTTCTCCTTGGCACCTGCCCTAACCCTAGGCTGATTTGCTGCCCTGCCTAGGGTTAGGGTTAGGGTTAGGGTTCCGCAAACTAAAAAGCCCAGAGCTCCAGGAACACTGCAGCTGCAAAAGGCATCCCAGGGGCATCGCAAAACTGCCACAACATGGCCTCTGCGATTCCTTTAATTGTGGCACCTGCCTTAACCCTAGGCTGATTGGCTGCCCGGCCTAGGGTTAGGGTTAGGGTTAGGGTTCTGAAAACTAAAAAGCCCAGAGCTCCAGCAACACTGCAGCTGCAAAAGGCATCCCAAGGGCATCGCAAAACTGCCACAACATGGCCTCTGCGATGCCTTTAATTGTGGCACCTGCCTTAACCCTAGGCTGATTTGCTGCCCGGCCTAGGGTTAGGGTTAGGGTTAGGGTTAGGGTTCTGAAAACTAAAAAGCCCAGAGCTCCAGGAACACTGCAGCTGCAAAAGGCATCCCAAGGGCATCGCAAAACTGCCACAACATGGCCTCTGCGATGCCTTTAATTGTGGCACCTGCCTGAACCCTAGGCTGATTGGCTGCCCGGCCTAGGGTTAGGGTTAGGGTTAGGGTTCTGAAAACTAAAAAGCCCAGAGCTCCAGGAACACTGCAGCTGCAAAAGGCATCCCAAGGGCATCGCAAAACTGCCACAACATGGCCTCTGCGATGCCTTTAATTGTGGCACCTGCCTTAACCCTAGGCTGATTTGCTGCCCGGCCTAGGGTTAGGGTTAGGGTTAGGGTTCTGAAAACTAAAAAGCCCAGAGCTCCAGCAACACTGCAGCTGCAAAAGGCATCCCAAGGGCATCGCAAAACTGCCACAACATGGCCTCTGCGATGCCTTTAATTGTGGCACCTGCCTGAACCCTAGGCTGATTTGCTGCCCGGCCTAGGGTTAGGGTTAGGGTTAGGGTTAGGGTTCTGAAAACTAAAAAGCCCAGAGCTCCAGGAACACTGCAGCTGCAAAAGGCATCCCAAGGGCATCGAAAAACTGCCACAACATGGCCTCTGCGATGCCTTTAATTGTGGCACCTGCCTTAACCCTAGGCTGATTGGCTGCCCTGCCTAGGGTTAGGGTTAGGGTTAGGCCTAGGGTTAGGGTTCCGCAAACTAAAAGGCCCAGAGCTGCGGGCACGCTGCAGCTGCAAAGGGCATCCCAGGGGCATCGCAAAACTGCCATAAGCTGGCCTCCTCGAGGGCTTTCTCCTTGGCACCTGCCCTAACCCTAGGCTGATTGGCTGCCCTGCCTAGGGTTAGGGTTAGGGTTAGGCCTAGGGTTAGGGTTCCGCAAACTAAAAGGCCCAGAGCTGCAGGCACACTGCAGCTGCAAAGGGCATCCCAGGGGCATCGCAAAACTGCCACAAGCTGGCCTCCTCGAGGGCTTTCTCCTTCGCACCTGCCCTAACCCTAGGCTGATTGGCTGCCCTGCCTAGGGTTAGGGTTAGGGTTAGGCCTAGGGTTAGGGTTCCGCAAACTAAAAGGCCCAGAGCTGCGGGCACACTGCAGCTGCAAAGGGCATCCCAGGGGCATCGCAAAACTGCCACAAGCTGGCCTCCTCGAGGGCTTTCTCCTTGGCACCTGCCCTAACCCTAGGCTGATTGGCTGCCCTGCCTAGGGTTAGGGTTAGGGTTAGGCCTAGGGTTAGTGTTCCGCAAACTAAAAGGCCCAGAGCTGCGGGCACACTTCAGCTGCAAAGGGCATCCCAGGGGCATCTCAAAACTGCCACAACCTTGCCTCCTCGAGGGCTTTCTCCTTGGCACCTGCCCTAACCCTAGGCTGATTGGCTGCCCTGCCTAGGGTTAGGGTTAGGCCTAGGGTTAGGGTTCCGCAAACTAAAAGGCCCAGAGCTGCGGGCACACTGCAGCTGCAAAGGGCATCCCAGGGGCATCGCAAAACTGCCACAACCTGGCCTCCTCGAGGGCTTTCTCCTTGGCACCTGCCCTAACCCTAGGCTGATTGGCTGCCCTGCCTAGGGTTAGGGTTAGGGTTACGCCTAGGGTTAGGGTTCCGCAAACTAAAAGGCCCAGAGCTGCGGGCACACTTCAGCTGCAAAAAGCATCCCAGGGGCATCGCAAAACTGCCACAAGCTGGCCTCCTCGAGGGCTTTCTCCTTGGCACCTGCCCTAACCCTAGGCTGATTGGCTGCCCTGCCTAGGGTTAGGGTTAGGGTTAGGCCTAGGGTTAGGGTTCCGCAAACTAAAAGGCCCAGAGCTGCGGGCACGCTGCAGCTGCAAAGGGCATCCCAGGGGCATGGCAAAACTGCCACAAGCTGGCATCCTCGAGGGCTTTCTCCTTGGCACCTGCCCTAACCCTAGGCTGATTGGCTGCCCTGCCTAGGGTTAGGGTTAGGGTTACGCCTAGGGTTAGGGTTCCGCAAACTAAAAGGCCCAGAGCTGCGGGCACGCTGCAGCTGCAAAGGGCATCCCAGGGGCATCGCAAAACTGCCACAAGCTGGCCTCCTCGAGGGCTTTCTCCTTGGCACCTGCCCTAACCCTAGGCTGATTGGCTGCCCTGCCTAGGGTTAGGGTTAGGGTTAGGCCTAGGGTTAGGGTTCCGCAAACTAAAAGGCCCAGAGCTGCGGGCACACTGCAGCTGCAAAGGGCATCCCAGGGGCATGGCAAAACTGCCACAAGCTGGCCTCCTCGAGGGCTTTCTCCTTGGCACCTGCCCTAACCCTAGGCTGATTTGCTGCCCTGCCTAGGGTTAGGGTTAGGGTTAGGGTTCCGCAAACTAAAAAGCCCAGAGCTCCAGGAACACTGCAGCTGCAAAAGGCATCCCAGGGGCATCGCAAAACTGCCACAACATGGCCTCTGCGATTCCTTTAATTGTGGCACCTGCCTTAACCCTAGGCTGATTGGCTGCCCGGCCTAGGGTTAGGGTTAGGGTTAGGGTTCTGAAAACTAAAAAGCCCAGAGCTCCAGCAACACTGCAGCTGCAAAAGGCATCCCAAGGGCATCGCAAAACTGCCACAACATGGCCTCTGCGATGCCTTTAATTGTGGCACCTGCCTTAACCCTAGGCTGATTTGCTGCCCGGCCTAGGGTTAGGGTTAGGGTTAGGGTTAGGGTTCTGAAAACTAAAAAGCCCAGAGCTCCAGGAACACTGCAGCTGCAAAAGGCATCCCAAGGGCATCGCAAAACTGCCACAACATGGCCTCTGCGATGCCTTTAATTGTGGCACCTGCCTGAACCCTAGGCTGATTTGCTGCCCGGCCTAGGGTTAGGGTTAGGGTTAGGGTTCTGAAAACTAAAAAGCCCAGAGCTCCAGGAACACTGCAGCTGCAAAAGGCATCCCAAGGGCATCGCAAAACTGCCACAACATGGCCTCTGCGATGCCTTTAATTGTGGCACCTGCCTTAACCCTAGGCTGATTTGCTGCCCGGCCTAGGGTTAGGGTTAGGGTTAGGGTTCTGAAAACTAAAAAGCCCAGAGCTCCAGGAACACTGCAGCTGCAAAAGGCATCCCAAGGGCATCGCAAAACTGCCACAACATGGCCTCTGCGATGCCTTTAATTGTGGCACCTGCCTTAACCCTAGGCTGATTTGCTGCCCGGCCTAGGGTTAGGGTTAGGGTTCTGAAAACTAAAAAGCCCAGAGCTCCAGGAACACTGCAGCTGCAAAAGGCATCCCAAGGGCATCGCAAAACTGCCACAACATGGACGCTGCGATGCCTTTAATTTTGGCACCTGCCTTAACCCTAGGCTGATTTGCTGCCCGGCCTAGGGTTAGGGTTAGGGTTAGGGTTAGGGTTAGGGTTAGGGTTCTGAAAACTAAAAAGCCCAGAGCTCCAGCAACACTGCAGCTGCAAAAGGCATCCCAAGGGCATCGCAAAACTGCCACAACATGGCCTCTGCGATGCCTTTAATTGTGGCACCTGCCTTAACCCTAGGCTGATTTGCTGCCCGGCCTAGGGTTAGGGTTAGGGTTAGGGTTAGGGTTCTGAAAACTAAACAGCCCAGAGCTCCAGGAACACTGCAGCTGCAAAAGGCATCCCAAGGGCATCGCAAAACTGCCACAACATGGCCTCTGCGATGCCTTTAATTGTGGCACCTGCCTTAACCCTAGGCTGATTTGCTGCCCGGCCTAGGGTTAGGGTTAGGGTTAGGGTTAGGGTTAGGGTTCTGAAAACTAAAAAGCCCAGAGCTCCAGGAACACTGCAGCTGCAAAAGGCATCCCAAGGGCATCGCAAAACTGCCACAACATGGCCTCTGCGATGCCTTTAATTGTGGCACCTGCCTTAACTCTAGGCTGATTTGCTGCCCGGCCTAGGGTTAGGGTTAGGGTTAGGGTTCTGAAAACTAAAAAGCCCAGAGCTCCAGGAACACTGCAGCTGCAAAAGGCATCCCAAGGGCATTGCAAAACTGCCACAACATGGCCTCTGCGATGCCTTTAATTGTGGCACCTGCCTTAACCCTAGGCTGATTTGCTGCCCGGCCTAGGGTTAGGGTTAGGGTTAGGGTTAGGGTTAGGGTTAGGGTTAGGGTTCTGAAAACTAAAAAGCCCAGAGCTCCAGCAACACTGCAGCTGCAAAAGGCATCCCAAGGGCATCGCAAAACTGCCACAACATGGCCTCTGCGATGCCTTTAATTGTGGCACCTGCCTTAACCCTAGGCTGATTTGCTGCCCGGCCTAGGGTTAGGGTTAGGGTTAGGGTTAGGGTTCTGAAAACTAAAAAGCCCAGAGCTCCAGGAACACTGCAGCTGCAAAAGGCATCCCAAGGGCATCGCAAAACTGCCACAACATGGCCTCTGCGATGCCTCTAATTGTGGCACCTGCCTTAAACCTAGGCTGATTTGCTGCCCGGCCTAGGGTTAGGGTTAGGGTTAGGGTTAGGGTTCTGAAAACTAAAAAGCCCAGAGCTCCAGGAACACTGCAGCTGCAAAAGGCATCCCAAGGGCATCGCAAAACTGCCACAACATGGCCTCTGCGATGCCTTTAATTGTGGCACCTGCCTTAACCCTAAGCTGATTTGCTGCCCGGCCTAGGGTTAGGGTTAGGGTTAGGGTTCTGAAAACTAAAAAGCCCAGAGCTCCAGGAACACTGCAGCTGCAAAAGGCATCCCAAGGGCATCGCAAAACTGCCACAACATGGCCTCTGCGATGCCTTTAATTGTGGCACCTGCCTTAACCCTAGGCTGATTTGCTGCCCGGCCTAGGGTTAGGGTTAGGGTTAGGGTTCTGAAAACTAAAAAGCCCAGAGCTCCAGCAACACTGCAGCTGCAAAAGGCATCCCAAGGGCATCGCAAAACTGCCACAACATGGCCTCTGCGATGCCTTTAATTGTGGCACCTGCCTTAACCCTAGGCTGATTTGCTGCCCGGCCTAGGGTTAGGGTTAGGGTTAGGGTTAGGGTTAGGGTTAGGGTTCTGAAAACTAAAAAGCCCAGAGCTCCAGCAACACTGCAGCTGCAAAAGGCATCCCAAGGGCATCGCAAAACTGCCACAACATGGCCTCTGCGATGCCTTTAATTGTGGCACCTGCCTTAACCCAAAGCTGATTTGCTGCCCGGCCTAGGGTTAGGGTTAGGGTTAGGGTTAGGGTTAGGGTTCTGAAAACTAAAAAGCCCAGAGCTCCAGCAACACTGCAGCTGCAAAAGGCATCCCAAGGGCATCGCAAAACTGCCACAACATGGCCTCTGCGATGCCTTTAATTGTGGCACCTGCCTTAACCCTAGGCTGATTTGCTGCCCGGCCTAGGGTTAGGGTTAGGGTTAGGGTTAGGGTTCTGAAAACTAAAAAGCCCAGAGCTCCAGGAACACTGCAGCTGCAAAAGGCATCCCAAGGGCATCGCAAAACTGCCACAACATGGCCTCTGCGATGCCTTTAATTGTGGCACCTGCCTTAACCCTAGGCTGATTTGCTGCCCGGCCTAGGGTTAGGGTTAGGGTTAGGGTTAGGGTTAGGGTTCTGAAAACTAAAAAGCCCAGAGCTCCAGGAACACTGCAGCTGCAAAAGGCATCCCAAGGGCATCGCAAAACTGCCACAACATGGCCTCTGCGATGCCTTTAATTGTGGCACCTGCCTTAACCCTAGGCTGATTTGCTGCCCGGCCTAGGG
This sequence comes from Fringilla coelebs, assembly GCF_963513975.1. NCBI lineage: Eukaryota > Metazoa > Chordata > Aves > Passeriformes > Fringillidae > Fringilla > Fringilla coelebs. The sequence continues at coordinate 10,383,752 of NC_140048.1, forward strand.
TTAGGGTTAGGGTTAGGGTTCTGAAAACTAAAAAGCCCAGAGCTCCAGGAACACTGCAGCTGCAAAAGGCATCCCAAGGGCATCGCAAAACTGCCACAACATGGCCTCTGCGATGCCTTTAATTGTGGCACCTGCCTTAACCCTAGGCTGATTTGCTGCCCTGCCTAGGGTTAGGGTTAGGGTTAGGCCTAGGGTTAGGGTTCCGCAAACTAAAAGGCCCAGAGCTGCGGGCACGCTGCAGCTGCAACGGGCATCCCAGGGGCATCGCAAAACTGCCATAAGCTGGCCTCCTCGAGGGCTTTCTCCTTGGCACCTGCCCTAACCCTAGGCTGATTGGCTGCCCTGCCTAGGGTTAGGGTTAGGGTTAGGCCTAGGGTTAGGGTTCCGCAAACTAAAAGGCCCAGAGCTGCGGGCACACTGCAGCTGCAAAGGGCATCCCAGGGGCATCGCAAAACTGCCACAACCTGGCCTCCTCGAGGGCTTTCTCCTTGGCACCTGCCCTAACCCTAGGCTGATTGGCTGCCCTGCCTAGGGTTAGGGTTAGGGTTAGGCCTAGGGTTAGGGTTCCGCAAACTAAAAGGCCCAGAGCTGCGGGCACACTTCAGCTGCAAAAAGCATCCCAGGGGCATCGCAAAACTGCCACAAGCTGGCCTCCTCGAGGGCTTTCTCCTTGGCACCTGCCCTAACCCTAGGCTGATTGGCTGCCCTGCCTAGGGTTAGGGTTAGGGTTAGGCCTAGGGTTAGGGTTCCGCAAACTAAAAGGCCCAGAGCTGCGGGCACACTGCAGCTGCAAAGGGCATCCCAGGGGCATCGCAAAACTGCCACAAGCTGGCATCCTCGAGGGCTTTCTCCTTGGCACCTGCCCTAACCCTAGGCTGATTGGCTGCCCTGCCTAGGGTTAGGGTTAGGGTTACGCCTAGGGTTAGGGTTCCGCAAACTAAAAGGCCCAGAGCTGCGGGCACGCTGCAGCTGCAAAGGGCATCCCAGGGGCATCGCAAAACTGCCACAAGCTGGCCTCCTCGAGGGCTTTCTCCTTGGCACCTGCCCTAACCCTAGGCTGATTGGCTGCCCTGCCTAGGGTTAGGGTTAGGGTTAGGCCTAGGGTTAGGGTTCCGCAAACTAAAAGGCCCAGAGCTGCGGGCACACTGCAGCTGCAAAGGGCATCCCAGGGGCATCGCAAAACTGCCACAAGCTGGCCTCCTCGAGGGCTTTCTCCTTGGCACCTGCCCTAACCCTAGGCTGATTGGCTGCCCTGCCTAGGGTTAGGGTTAGGGTTAGGGTTCCGCAAACTAAAAAGCCCAGAGCTCCAGGAACACTGCAGCTGCAAAAGGCATCCCAGGGGCATCGCAAAACTGCCACAACATGGCCTCTGCGATTCCTTTAATTGTGGCACCTGCCTTAACCCTAGGCTGATTGGCTGCCCGGCCTAGGGTTAGGGTTAGGGTTAGGGTTCTGAAAACTAAAAAGCCCAGAGCTCCAGCAACACTGCAGCTGCAAAAGGCATCCCAAGGGCATCGCAAAACTGCCACAACATGGCCTCTGCGATGCCTTTAATTGTGGCACCTGCCTTAACCCTAGGCTGATTTGCTGCCCGGCCTAGGGTTAGGGTTAGGGTTAGGGTTAGGGTTCTGAAAACTAAAAAGCCCAGAGCTCCAGGAACACTGCAGCTGCAAAAGGCATCCCAAGGGCATCGCAAAACTGCCACAACATGGCCTCTGCGAGGCCTTTAATTGTGGCACCTGCCTTAACCCTAGGCTGATTTGCTGCCCGGCCTAGGGTTAGGGTTAGGGTTAGGGTTAGGGTTCTGAAAACTAAAAAGCCCAGAGCTCCAGGAACACTGCAGCTGCAAAAGGCATCCCAAGGGCATCGCAAAACTGCCACAACATGGCCTCTGCGATGCCTTTAATTGTGGCACCTGCCTGAACCCTAGGCTGATTTGCTGCCCGGCCTAGGGTTAGGGTTAGGGTTAGGGTTAGGGTTGTGAAAACTAAAAAGCCCAGAGCTCCAGGAACACTGCAGCTGCAAAAGGCATCCCAAGGGCATCGCAAAACTGCCACAACATGGCCTCTGCGATGCCTTTAATTGTGGCACCTGCCTTAACCCTAGGCTGATTGGCTGCCCTGCCTAGGGTTAGGGTTAGGGTTAGGCCTAGGGTTAGGGTTCCGCAAACTAAAAGGCCCAGAGCTGCGGGCACGCTGCAGCTGCAAAGGGCATCCCAGGGGCATCGCAAAACTGCCATAAGCTGGCCTCCTCGAGGGCTTTCTCCTTGGCACCTGCCCTAACCCTAGGCTGATTGGCTGCCCTGCCTAGGGTTAGGGTTAGGGTTAGGCCTAGGGTTAGGGTTCCGCAAACTAAAAGGCCCAGAGCTGCAGGCACACTGCAGCTGCAAAGGGCATCCCAGGGGCATCGCAAAACTGCCACAAGCTGGCCTCCTCGAGGGCTTTCTCCTTCGCACCTGCCCTAACCCTAGGCTGATTGGCTGCCCTGCCTAGGGTTAGGGTTAGGGTTAGGCCTAGGGTTAGGGTTCCGCAAACTAAAAGGCCCAGAGCTGCGGGCACACTGCAGCTGCAAAGGGCATCCCAGGGGCATCGCAAAACTGCCACAAGCTGGCCTCCTCGAGGGCTTTCTCCTTGGCACCTGCCCTAACCCTAGGCTGATTGGCTGCCCTGCCTAGGGTTAGGGTTAGGGTTAGGCCTAGGGTTAGTGTTCCGCAAACTAAAAGGCCCAGAGCTGCGGGCACACTTCAGCTGCAAAGGGCATCCCAAGGGCATCTCAAAACTGCCACAACCTTGCCTCCTCGAGGGCTTTCTCCTTGGCACCTGCCCTAACCCTAGGCTGATTGGCTGCCCTGCCTAGGGTTAGGGTTAGGCCTAGGGTTAGGGTTCCGCAAACTAAAAGGCCCAGAGCTGCGGGCACACTGCAGCTGCAAAGGGCATCCCAGGGGCATCGCAAAACTGCCACAAGCTGGCCTCCTCGAGGGCTTTCTCCTTGGCACCTGCCCTAACCCTAGGCTGATTGGCTGCCCTGCCTAGGGTTAGGGTTAGGGTTAGGCCTAGGGTTAGGGTTCCGCAAACTAAAAGGCCCAGAGCTGCGGGCACACTTCAGCTGCAAAAAGCATCCCAGGGGCATCGCAAAACTGCCACAAGCTGGCCTCCTCGAGGGCTTTCTCCTTGGCACCTGCCCTAACCCTAGGCTGATTGGCTGCCCTGCCTAGGGTTAGGGTTAGGGTTAGGCCTAGGGTTAGGGTTCCGCAAACTAAAAGGCCCAGAGCTGCGGGCACGCTGCAGCTGCAAAGGGCATCCCAAGGGCATCGCAAAACTGCCACAAGCTGGCATCCTCGAGGGCTTTCTCCTTGGCACCTGCCCTAACCCTAGGCTGATTGGCTGCCCTGCCTAGGGTTAGGGTTAGGGTTACGCCTAGGGTTAGGGTTCCGCAAACTAAAAGGCCCAGAGCTGCAGGCACACTGCAGCTGCAAAGGGCATCCCAGGGGCATCGCAAAACTGCCACAAGCTGGCCTCCTCGAGGGCTTTCTCCTTGGCACCTGCCCTAACCCTAGGCTGATTGGCTGCCCTGCCTAGGGTTAGGGTTAGGGTTAGGCCTAGGGTTAGGGTTCCGCAAACTAAAAGGCCCAGAGCTGCGGGCACACTGCAGCTGCAAAGGGCATCCCAGGGGCATCGCAAAACTGCCACAACATGGCCTCCTCGAGGGCTTTCTCCTTGGCACCTGCCCTAACCCTAGGCTGATTTGCTGCCCTGCCTAGGGTTAGGGTTAGGGTTAGGGTTCCGCAAACTAAAAAGCCCAGAGCTCCAGGAACACTGCAGCTGCAAAAGGCATCCCAAGGGCATCGCAAAACTGCCACAACATGGCCTCTGCGATGCCTTTAATTGTGGCACCTGCCTTAACCCTAGGCTGATTGGCTGCCCGGCCTAGGGTTAGGGTTAGGGTTAGGGTTCTGAAAACTAAAAAGCCCAGAGCTCCAGCAACACTGCAGCTGCAAAAGGCATCCCAAGGGCATCGCAAAACTGCCACAACATGGCCTCTGCGATGCCTTTAATTGTGGCACCTGCCTTAACCCTAGGCTGATTTGCTGCCCTGCCTAGGGTTAGGGTTAGGGTTAGGGTTAGGGTTCTGAAAACTAAAAAGCCCAGAGCTCCAGGAACACTGCAGCTGCAAAAGGCATCCCAAGGGCATCGCAAAACTGCCACAACATGGCCTCTGCGATGCCTTTAATTGTGGCACCTGCCTTAACCCTAGGCTGATTTGCTGCCCGGCCTAGGGTTAGGGTTAGGGTTAGGGTTAGGGTTCTGAAAACTAAAAAGCCCAGAGCTCCAGGAACACTGCAGCTGCAAAAGGCATCCCAAGGGCATCGCAAAACTGCCACAACATGGCCTCTGCGATGCCTTTAATTGTGGCACCTGCCTTAACCCTAGGCTGATTTGCTGCCCGGCCTAGGGTTAGGGTTAGGGTTAGGGTTAGGGTTCTGAAAACTAAAAAGCCCAGAGCTCCAGGAACACTGCAGCTGCAAAAGGCATCCCAAGGGCATCGCAAAACTGCCACAACATGGCCTCTGCGATGCCTTTAATTGTGGCACCTGCCTTAACCCTAGGCTGATTTGCTGCCCGGCCTAGGGTTAGGGTTAGGGTTAGGGTTAGGGTTCTGAAAACTAAAAAGCCCAGAGCTCCAGCAACACTGCAGCTGCAAAAGGCATCCCAAGGGCATCGCAAAACTGCCACAACATGGCCTCTGCGATGCCTTTAATTGTGGCACCTGCCTTAACCCTAGGCTGATTTGCTGCCCGGCCTAGGGTTAGGGTTAGGGTTAGGGTTAGGGTTCTGAAAACTAAAAAGCCCAGAGCTCCAGCAACACTGCAGCTGCAAAAGGCATCCCAAGGGCATCGCAAAACTGCCACAACATGGCCTCTGCGATGCCTTTAATTGTGGCACCTGCCTTAACCCTAGGCTGATTTGCTGCCCGGCCTAGGGTTAGGGTTAGGGTTAGGGTTAGGGTTAGGGTTCTGAAAACTAAAAAGCCCAGAGCTCCAGCAACACTGCAGCTGCAAAAGGCATCCCAAGGGCATCGCAAAACTGCAACAACATGGCCTCTGCGATGCCTTTAATTGTGGCACCTGCCTTAACCCTAGGCTGATTTGCTGCCCGGCCTAGGGTTAGGGTTAGGGTTAGGGTTAGGGTTCTGAAAACTAAAAAGCCCAGAGCTCCAGCAACACTGCAGCTGCAAAAGGCATCCCAAGGGCATCGCAAAACTGCCACAACATGGCCTCTGCGATGCCTTTAATTGTGGCACCTGCCTTAACCCTAGGCTGATTTGCTGCCCGGCCTAGGGTTAGGGTTAGGGTTAGGGTTCTGAAAACTAAAAAGCCCAGAGCTCCAGGAACACTGCAGCTGCAAAAGGCATCCCAAGGGCATCGCAAAACTGCCACAACATGGCCTCTGCGATGCCTTTAATTGTGGCACCTGCCTTAACCCTAGGCTGATTTGCTGCCCGGCCTAGGGTTAGGGTTAGGGTTAGGGTTCTGAAAACTAAAAAGCCCAGAGCTCCAGGAACACTGCAGCTGCAAAAGGCATCCCAAGGGCATCGCAAAACTGCCACAACATGGCCTCTGCGATGCCTTTAATTGTGGCACCTGCCTTAACCCTAGGCTGATTTGCTGCCCGGCCTAGGGTTAGGGTTAGGGTTAGGGTTAGGGTTAGGGTTAGGGTTAGGGTTCTGAAAACTAAAAAGCCCAGAGCTCCAGCAACACTGCAGCTGCAAAAGGCATCCCAAGGGCATCGCAAAACTGCCACAACATGGCCTCTGCGATGCCTTTAATTGTGGCACCTGCCTTAACCCTAGGCTGATTTGCTGCCCGGCCTAGGGTTAGGGTTAGGGTTAGGGTTAGGGTTCTGAAAACTAAAAAGCCCAGAGCTCCAGGAACACTGCAGCTGCAAAAGGCATCCCAAGGGCATCGCAAAACTGCCACAACATGGCCTCTGCGATGCCTTTAATTGTGGCACCTGCCTTAACCCTAGGCTGATTTGCTGCCCGGCCTAGGGTTAGGGTTAGGGTTAGGGTTAGGGTTAGGGTTCTGAAAACTAAAAAGCCCAGAGCTCCAGGAACACTGCAGCTGCAAAAGGCATCCCAAGGGCATCGCAAAACTGCCACAACATGGCCTCTGCGATGCCTTTAATTGTGGCACCTGCCTTAACCCTAGGCTGATTTGCTGCCCGGCCTAGGGTTAGGGGTAGGGTTAGGGTTAGGGTTCTGAAACCTAAAAAGCCCAGAGCTCCAGCAACACTGCAGCTGCAAAAGGCATCCCAAGGGCATCGCAAAACTGCCACAACATGGCCTCTGCGATGCCTTTAATTGTGGCACCTGCCTTAACCCTAGGCTGATTTGCTGCCCGGCCTAGGGTTAGGGTTAGGGTTAGGGTTAGGGTTAGGGTTAGGGTTCTGAAAACTAAAAAGCCCAGAGCTCCAGCAACACTGCAGCTGCAAAAGGCATCCCAAGGGCATCGCAAAACTGCCACAACATGGCCTCTGCGATGCCTTTAATTGTGGCACCTGCCTTAACCCTAGGCTGATTTGCTGCCCGGCCTAGGGTTAGGGTTAGGGTTAGGGTTCTGAAAACTAAAAAGCCCAGAGCTCCAGGAACACTGCAGCTGCAAAAGGCATCCCAAGGGCATCGCAAAACTGCCACAACATGGCCTCTGCGATGCCTTTAATTGTGGCACCTGCCTTAACCCTAGGCTGATTTGCTGCCCGGCCTAGGGTTAGGGTTAGGGTTAGGGTTAGGGTTAGGGTTAGGGTTCTGAAAACTAAAAAGCCCAGAGCTCCAGCAACACTGCAGCTGCAAAAGGCATCCCAAGGGCATCGCAAAACTGCCACAACATGGCCTCTGCGATGCCTTTAATTGTGGCACCTGCCTTAACCCTAGGCTGATTTGCTGCCCGGCCTAGGGTTAGGGTTAGGGTTAGGGTTCTGAAAACTAAAAAGCCCAGAGCTCCAGGAACACTGCAGCTGCAAAAGGCATCCCAAGGGCATCGCAAAACTGCCACAACATGGCCTCTGCGAGGCCTTTAATTGTGGCACCTGCCTGAACCCTAGGCTGATTTGCTGCCCGGCCTAGGGTTAGGGTTAGGGTTAGGGTTAGGGTTCTGAAAACTAAAAAGCCCAGAGCTCCAGGAACACTGCAGCTGCAAAAGGCATCCCAAGGGCATCGCAAAACTGCCACAACATGGCCTCTGCGATGCCTTTAATTGTGGCACCTGCCTTAACCCTAGGCTGATTTGCTGCCCTGCCTAGGGTTAGGGTTAGGGTTAGGCCTAGGGTTAGGGTTCCGCAAACTAAAAGGCCCAGAGCTGCGGGCACGCTGCAGCTGCAAAGGGCATCCCAGGGGCATGGCAAAACTGCCATAAGCTGGCCTCCTCGAGGGCTTTCTCCTTGGCACCTGCCCTAACCCTAGGCTGATTGGCTGCCCTGCCTAGGGTTAGGGTTAGGGTTACGCCTAGGGTTAGGGTTCCGCAAACTAAAAGGCCCAGAGCTGCAGGCACACTGCATCTGCAAAGGGCATCCCAGGGGCATCGCAAAACTGCCACAAGCTGGCCTCCTCGAGGGCTTTCTCCTTGGCACCTGCCCTAACCCTAGGCTGATTGGCTGCCCTGCCTAGGGTTAGGGTTAGGGTTAGGCCTAGGGTTAGGGTTCCGCAAACTAAAAGGCCCAGAGCTGCGGGCACACTGCAGCTGCAAAGGGCATCCCAGGGGCATGGCAAAACTGCCACAAGCTGGCATCCTCGAGGGCTTTCTCCTTGGCACCTGCCCTAACCCTAGGCTGATTGGCTGCCCTGCCTAGGGTTAGGGTTAGGGTTAGGGTTAGGGTTAGGGTTCTGAAAACTAAAAAGCCCAGAGCTCCAGCAACACTGCAGCTGCAAAAGGCATCCCAAGGGCATCGCAAAACTGCCACAACATGGCCTCTGCGATGCCTTTAATTGTGGCACCTGCCTTAACCCTAGGCTGATTTGCTGCCCGGCCTAGGGTTAGGGTTAGGGTTAGGGTTCTGAAAACTAAAAAGCCCAGAGCTCCAGGAACACTGCAGCTGCAAAAGGCATCCCAAGGGCATCGCAAAACTGCCACAACATGGCCTCTGCGATGCCTTTAATTGTGGCACCTGCCTTAACCCTAGGCTGATTTGCTGCCCGGCCTAGGGTTAGGGTTAGGGTTAGGGTTAGGGTTAGGGTTCTGAAAACTAAAAAGCCCAGAGCTCCAGGAACACTGCAGCTGCAAAAGGCATCCCAAGGGCATCGCAAAACTGCCACAACATGGCCTCTGCGATGCCTTTAATTGTGGCACCTGCCTTAACCCTAGGCTGATTTGCTGCCCGGCCTAGGGTTAGGGTTAGGGTTCTGAAAACTAAAAAGCCCAGAGCTCCAGCAACACTGCAGCTGCAAAAGGCATCCCAAGGGCATCGCAAAACTGCCACAACATGGCCTCTGCGATGCCTTTAATTGTGGCACCTGCCTTAACCCTAGGCTGATTTGCTGCCCGGCCTAGGGTTAGGGTTAGGGTTAGGGTTAGGGTTCTGAAAACTAAAAAGCCCAGAGCTCCAGCAACACTGCAGCTGCAAAAGGCATCCCAAGGGCATCGCAAAACTGCCACAACATGGCCTCTGCGATGCCTTTAATTGTGGCACCTGCCTTAACCCTAGGCTGATTTGCTGCCCGGCCTAGGGTTAGGGTTAGGGTTAGGGTTCTGAAAACTAAAAAGCCCAGAGCTCCAGGAACACTGCAGCTGCAAAAGGCATCCCAAGGGCATCGCAAAACTGCCACAACATGGCCTCTGCGATGCCTTTAATTGTGGCACCTGCCTTAACCCTAGGCTGATTTGCTGCCCGGCCTAGGGTTAGGGTTAGGGTTAGGGTTCTGAAAACTAAAAAGCCCAGAGCTCCAGGAACACTGCAGCTGCAAAAGGCATCCCAAGGGCATCGCAAAACTGCCACAACATGGCCTCTGCGATGCCTTTAATTGTGGCACCTGCCTTAACCCTAGGCTGATTTGCTGCCCGGCCTAGGGTTAGGGTTAGGGTTAGGGTTAGGGTTAGGGTTAGGGTTAGGGTTCTGAAAACTAAAAAGCCCAGAGCTCCAGCAACACTGCAGCTGCAAAAGGCATCCCAAGGGCATCGCAAAACTGCCACAACATGGCCTCTGCGATGCCTTTAATTGTGGCACCTGCCTTAACCCTAGGCTGATTTGCTGCCCGGCCTAGGGTTAGGGTTAGGGTTAGGGTTAGGGTTCTGAAAACTAAAAAGCCCAGAGCTCCAGGAACACTGCAGCTGCAAAAGGCATCCCAAGGGCATCGCAAAACTGCCACAACATGGCCTCTGCGATGCCTTTAATTGTGGCACCTGCCTTAACCCTAGGCTGATTTGCTGCCCGGCCTAGGGTTAGGGTTAGGGTTAGGGTTAGGGTTAGGGTTCTGAAAACTAAAAAGCCCAGAGCTCCAGGAACACTGCAGCTGCAAAAGGCATCCCAAGGGCATCGCAAAACTGCCACAACATGGCCTCTGCGATGCCTTTAATTGTGGCACCTGCCTTAACCCTAGGCTGATTTGCTGCCCGGCCTAGGGTTAGGGGTAGGGTTAGGGTTAGGGTTCTGAAACCTAAAAAGCCCAGAGCTCCAGCAACACTGCAGCTGCAAAAGGCATCCCAAGGGCATCGCAAAACTGCCACAACATGGCCTCTGCGATGCCTTTAATTGTGGCACCTGCCTTAACCCTAGGCTGATTTGCTGCCCGGCCTAGGGTTAGGGTTAGGGTTAGGGTTAGGGTTAGGGTTAGGGTTCTGAAAACTAAAAAGCCCAGAGCTCCAGCAACACTGCAGCTGCAAAAGGCATCCCAAGGGCATCGCAAAACTGCCACAACATGGCCTCTGCGATGCCTTTAATTGTGGCACCTGCCTTAACCCTAGGCTGATTTGCTGCCCGGCCTAGGGTTAGGGTTAGGGTTAGGGTTCTGAAAACTAAAAAGCCCAGAGCTCCAGGAACACTGCAGCTGCAAAAGGCATCCCAAGGGCATCGCAAAACTGCCACAACATGGCCTCTGCGATGCCTTTAATTGTGGCACCTGCCTTAACCCTAGGCTGATTTGCTGCCCGGCCTAGGGTTAGGGTTAGGGTTAGGGTTAGGGTTAGGGTTAGGGTTCTGAAAACTAAAAAGCCCAGAGCTCCAGCAACACTGCAGCTGCAAAAGGCATCCCAAGGGCATCGCAAAACTGCCACAACATGGCCTCTGCGATGCCTTTAATTGTGGCACCTGCCTTAACCCTAGGCTGATTTGCTGCCCGGCCTAGGGTTAGGGTTAGGGTTAGGGTTCTGAAAACTAAAAAGCCCAGAGCTCCAGCAACACTGCAGCTGCAAAAGGCATCCCAAGGGCATCGCAAAACTGCCACAACATGGCCTCTGCGAGGCCTTTAATTGTGGCACCTGCCTGAACCCTAGGCTGATTTGCTGCCCGGCCTAGGGTTAGGGTTAGGGTTAGGGTTAGGGTTCTGAAAACTAAAAAGCCCAGAGCTCCAGGAACACTGCAGCTGCAAAAGGCATCCCAAGGGCATCGCAAAACTGCCACAACATGGCCTCTGCGATGCCTTTAATTGTGGCACCTGCCTTAACCCTAGGCTGATTTGCTGCCCTGCCTAGGGTTAGGGTTAGGGTTAGGCCTAGGGTTAGGGTTCCGCAAACTAAAAGGCCCAGAGCTGCGGGCACGCTGCAGCTGCAAAGGGCATCCCAGGGGCATGGCAAAACTGCCATAAGCTGGCCTCCTCGAGGGCTTTCTCCTTGGCACCTGCCCTAACCCTAGGCTGATTGGCTGCCCTGCCTAGGGTTAGGGTTAGGGTTACGCCTAGGGTTAGGGTTCCGCAAACTAAAAGGCCCAGAGCTGCAGGCACACTGCATCTGCAAAGGGCATCCCAGGGGCATCGCAAAACTGCCACAAGCTGGCCTCCTCGAGGGCTTTCTCCTTGGCACCTGCCCTAACCCTAGGCTGATTGGCTGCCCTGCCTAGGGTTAGGGTTAGGGTTAGGCCTAGGGTTAGGGTTCCGCAAACTAAAAGGCCCAGAGCTGCGGGCACACTGCAGCTGCAAAGGGCATCCCAGGGGCATGGCAAAACTGCCACAAGCTGGCATCCTCGAGGGCTTTCTCCTTGGCACCTGCCCTAACCCTAGGCTGATTGGCTGCCCTGCCTAGGGTTAGGGTTAGGGTTAGGGTTAGGGTTAGGGTTCTGAAAACTAAAAAGCCCAGAGCTCCAGCAACACTGCAGCTGCAAAAGGCATCCCAAGGGCATCGCAAAACTGCCACAACATGGCCTCTGCGATGCCTTTAATTGTGGCACCTGCCTTAACCCTAGGCTGATTTGCTGCCCGGCCTAGGGTTAGGGTTAGGGTTAGGGTTAGGGTTCTGAAAACTAAAAAGCCCAGAGCTCCAGGAACACTGCAGCTGCAAAAGGCATCCCAAGGGCATCGCAAAACTGCCACAACATGGCCTCTGCGATGCCTTTAATTGTGGCACCTGCCTTAACCCTAGGCTGATTTGCTGCCCGGCCTAGGGTTAGGGTTAGGGTTAGGGTTAGGGTTAGGGTTCTGAAAACTAAAAAGCCCAGAGCTCCAGGAACACTGCAGCTGCAAAAGGCATCCCAAGGGCATCGCAAAACTGCCACAACATGGCCTCTGCGATGCCTTTAATTGTGGCACCTGCCTTAACCCTAGGCTGATTTGCTGCCCGGCCTAGGGTTAGGGTTAGGGTTCTGAAAACTAAAAAGCCCAGAGCTCCAGCAACACTGCAGCTGCAAAAGGCATCCCAAGGGCATCGCAAAACTGCCACAACATGGCCTCTGCGATGCCTTTAATTGTGGCACCTGCCTTAACCCTAGGCTGATTTGCTGCCCGGCCTAGGGTTAGGGTTAGGGTTCTGAAAACTAAAAAGCCCAGAGCTCCAGGAACACTGCAGCTGCAAAAGGCATCCCAAGGGCATCGCAAAACTGCCACAACATGGCCTCTGCGATGCCTTTAATTGTGGCACCTGCCTTAACCCTAGGCTGATTTGCTGCCCGGCCTAGGGTTAGGGGTAGGGTTAGGGTTAGGGTTAGGGTTAGGGTTCTGAAAACTAAAAAGCCCAGAGCTCCAGCAACACTGCAGCTGCAAAAGGCATCCCAAGGGCATCGCAAAACTGCCACAACATGGCCTCTGCGATGCCTTTAATTGTGGCACCTGCCTTAACCCTAGGCTGATTTGCTGCCCGGCCTAGGGTTAGGGTTAGGGTTAGGGTTAGGGTTCTGAAAACTAAAAAGCCCAGAGCTCCAGGAACACTGCAGCTGCAAAAGGCATCCCAAGGGCATCGCAAAACTGCCACAACATGGCCTCTGCGATGCCTTTAATTGTGGCACCTGCCTTAACCCTAGGCTGATTTGCTGCCCGGCCTAGGGTTAGGGTTAGGGTTAGGGTTAGGGTTAGGGTTAGGGTTAGGGTTAGGGTTCTGAAAACTAAAAAGCCCAGAGCTCCAGCAACACTGCAGCTGCAAAAGGCATCCCAAGGGCATCGCAAAACTGCCACAACATGGCCTCTGCGATGCCTTTAATTGTGGCACCTGCCTTAACCCTAGGCTGATTTGCTGCCCGGCCTAGGGTTAGGGTTAGGGTTAGGGTTAGGGTTCTGAAAACTAAAAAGCCCAGAGCTCCAGGAACACTGCAGCTGCAAAAGGCATCCCAAGGGCATCGCAAAACTGCCACAACATGGCCTCTGCGATGCCTTTAATTGTGGCACCTGCCTTAACCCTAGGCTGATTTGCTGCCCGGCCTAGGGTTAGGGTTAGGGTTAGGGTTAGGGTTCTGAAAACTAAAAAGCCCAGAGCTCCAGGAACACTGCAGCTGCAAAAGGCATCCCAAGGGCATCGCAAAACTGCCACAACATGGCCTCTGCGATGCCTTTAATTGTGGCACCTGCCTTAACCCTAGGCTGATTTGCTGCCCGGCCTAGGGTTAGGGTTAGGGTTAGGGTTAGGGTTCTGAAAACTAAAAAGCCCAGAGCTCCAGGAACACTGCAGCTGCAAAAGGCATCCCAAGGGCATCGCAAAACTGCCACAACATGGCCTCTGCGATGCCTTTAATTGTGGCACCTGCCTTAACCCTAGGCTGATTTGCTGCCCGGCCTAGGGTTAGGGTTAGGGTTAGGGTTAGGGTTAGGGTTAGGGTTCTGAAAACTAAAAAGCCCAGAGCTCCAGCAACACTGCAGCTGCAAAAGGCATCCCAAGGGCATCGCAAAACTGCCACAACATGGCCTCTGCGATGCCTTTAATTGTGGCACCTGCCTTAACCCTAGGCTGATTTGCTGCCCGGCCTAGGGTTAGGGTTAGGGTTAGGGTTCTGAAAACTAAAAAGCCCAGAGCTCCAGGAACACTGCAGCTGCAAAAGGCATCCCAAGGGCATCGCAAAACTGCCACAACATGGCCTCTGCGATGCCTTTAATTGTGGCACCTGCCTTAACCCTAGGCTGATTTGCTGCCCGGCCTAGGGTTAGGGTTAGGGTTAGGGTTAGGGTTAGGGTTAGGGTTCTGAAAACTAAAAAGCC